>NC_143145.1:28868333-29591666 GCF_059928025.1 Delphinapterus leucas | reverse complement strand
TGACATTTTTTTTCCTTAAATTCCATATATATGTGTGAGCATACAGTATTTGTCTCTCTTTCTGACTTACTTCACTCTGTATGACAGACTCTAGGTCTATCCACCTCATTACAAATAGCTCAATTTCGTTTCGTTTTATGGCTGAGTAATATTCCATTGTATATATGTGCCACATCTTCTTTATCCATTCATCCGATGATGGACACTTAGGTTGTTTCCATCTCCTGGCTGTTGTAAATAGAGCTGCAGTGACCATTTTGGTACATGACTCTTCTTGAATTATGGTTTTCTCAGGGTATATGCCCAGTAGTGGGATTCCTGGGTCATATGGTAGTTCTATTTGTAGTTTTTTAAGGAACCTCCATACTGTTCTCCATAGTGGCTGTACCAATTCACATTCCCACCAGCAGTGCAAGAGGGTTCCCTTTTCTCCACACCCTCTCCAGCATTTATTGTTTCTAGATTTTTTGATGATGGCCATTCTGACTGGTGTGAGATGATATCTCATTGTAGTTTTGATTTGCATTTCTCTAATGATTAGTGATGTTGAGCATTCTTTCATGTGTTTGTTGGCAATCTGTATATCTTCTTTGGAGAAATGTCTATTTAGGTCTTCTGCCCATTTTTGGATTGGGTTGTTTGTTTTTTTGTTATTGAGCTGTATGAGCTGCTTATAAATTTTGGAGATTAATCCTTTGTCAGTTGCTTCATTTGCAAATATTTTCTCCCATTCTGAGGGTTGTCTTTTGGTCTTGTTTATGGTTTCCTTTGCTGTGCAAAAGCTTTGAAGTTTCATTAGGTCCCATTTGTTTATTTTTGTTTTTATTTCCATTTCTCTAGGAGGTGGGTCATAAAGGATCTTGCTGTGATTTATGTCATAGAGTGTTCTGCCTGTTTTCCTCTAAGAGTTTGATAGTTTCTGGCCTTACATTTAGGTCTTTAATCCATTTTGAGCTTATTTTTGTGTATAGTGTTAGGGAGTGATCTAATCTCATACTTTTACATGCACCTGTCCGGTTTTCCCAGCACCACTTATTGAAGAGGCTGTCCTTTCTCCACTGTACATTCCTGCCTCCTTTATCACAGATAAGGTGACCATATGTGCATGGGTTTATGTCTGGGCTTTCTGTCCTGTACATTGATCTATCTTTCTGTTTTTGTACCAGTACCATACTGTCTTGATTACTGTAGCTTTGTAGTATAGTCTGAAGTCAGGGAGCCTGATTCCTCCAGCTCCGTTTTTCATTCTCAAGATTGCTTTGGCCATTCGGGGTCTTTTGTGTTTCCATACGAATTGTGAAATTTTTTGTTCTAGTTCTGTGAAAAATGCCAGTGGTAGTTTGATAGGGATTGCATTGAATCTATAGATTGCTTTGGGTAGTAGAGTCATTTTCACAATGTTGATTCTTCCAATCCAAGAACATGGTATATCTCTCCATCTATTTGTATCATCTTTAATTTCTTTCATCAGTGTCATAATTTTCTGCATACAGCTCTTTTGTCTCCTTAGGTAGGTTTATTCCTAGATATTTTATTCTTTCTGTTGCAATGGTAAATGAGAGTGTTTTCTTGATTTCACTTTCAGATTTTTCATCATTAGTGTATAGGAATGCCAGAGATTTCTGTGCATTAATTTTGTATCCTGCATGCAAATGGAAACCAAAAGAAAGCTGGAGTAGCAATTCTCATATCAGACAAAATAGACTCTAAAATAAAGACTATTAGAAGAGACAAAGAAGGACACTACAAAATGATCAAGGGATCAATCCAAGAAGACGATATAACAATTGTAAATATTTATGCACCCAACATAGGAGCACCTCAATACATAAGGCAAATACTAACAGCCATAAAAGGAGAAATCGACAGTAACACATTAATAGTAGGGGACTTTAACACCCAACTTTCACCAATGGCCAATGCTGTTTAAGGAGGAAGACAGTGAGCTCCTGAGGTCTGTGACTTGCAATTGTCACATGGCTAGTTGCTGGTTATAATGAGAGCTGCCATTCATCAAGCACTTCCTATACTAGGCACTGCTCTTAGAACTCCCCATGCTTTAATAAGGGATAATTCAATACTCATAGAACCCCATATAATACTAGGTGCTATAATTATAATAATTCACATTTTATAGATAAAACAGAAGCAGAGAAAGAAAGTTAAGAAATTTGTCTAAAGCTGTACCACTAGTAGGTATTACAGGTGTGATTTGAGCCTAGGAGATTTAACTCTATAGTCTGTACTATGCTGTCTCTCTTTTCTGTAAATCCTGTGTCCTCTTTTCTATTTTTCTGAGTGGCTCTTTGGGTTTTGGGCATATACATCTCACGTGCTGTAACATTCTAGCATTCCTAAAGTCAGTAATGTAGATGAGATCTTTCTTGAGACCCCCCTCACTTTGCCTATATTAAAAATAATAAAATGTCATTTTTAAGCAGCACTGAAAATTAATTGACTCCAAAAAAAACTTCTTCACTATGAAGCACTCTATAAAAAGTGTTGTTCTTTTATATACATAAAGATGGAACCCTAGATAGAAACTTAGGAATTGAAGAACTTATTGCAGAGCTTAACACACAAAAACACATATTAAATGTTGTTTGAAGAGAGTGGGTGAGAATTGCCATACTTAAATATGTCTAATTTCATACAGGTTTTTAACTTTTCCTTTTTAAAAAGGTAGGCTTAACTTTCCCTCTCTAAGTGGGTATGCTGGGGGTTGGCTTGGTTGGAAGTGTTTTAGTGGATCAAGACTTTAAAGAGAGTGTCTTCCCTTAAAGCTGTTGCCAGTGAAGACATGAGAAGGTGAGGCACAGCCAAAGGTTAAGAGTGAGATTCATGCCACTAAGCCAGAGAAGGAAGGCCACCTGGGCCACCAGCCGAGAGACCAAAAACTAATATGGAAAGCTAAAGTCTAGTGTTAAATGATTAGCAAGAAACAGCAGTCAAGGTAAGCAGAAATTACCTAGGCCACTCAGGGTTATCACCAATTCTTCTATGTGGCATCTGCTGCTCAGAGTTGCTTGGGAGAGCTAACTCTGTATAAAGGGCAGCGATGGGTCAAGTTGAATGTCTCAGATAACAGAGACATTTTGAAAATATATACCAATGGAAGGAGAACACAGAGTAGTATGGCAACACACTCTCCTTTAGTCAACTGTGGTAGTTTTTCCTTCAAAAATTCACTTTTCTCATTGTACGTTTTATTGATTTCTCTTCTCTCATTACAGTCACTCTCAATAATGTTATCTTAGTTTTCCTCCCCTATAGCACAAAAGGCAGAAATGAAATTTCTGTCTTTCTGCTCTCAGACATCTCCACAGAACACTGCAGAACCAAGTGGGAGACATGAGCTTTTCTGATTTCAGCCAAAAATATATTAAATCAAGTGGGAGTCAAAAGAGGGTTGTGGCACATATATACAATGGAATATTACTCAGCCATAGAAAGAAACGAAATTGAGCTATTTGTAATGAGGTGGATAGACCTAGAGTCTGTTATACAGAGTGAAGTGAGTCAGAAAGAGAAAGACAAATACTGTATGCTAACACATATACATGGAATTTAAGGAAAAAAAATATCATGAAGAACCTAGGGGTAAGACAGGAATAAAGACGCATACCTACTAGAGAATGGACTTGAGGATATGGGGAGGGGGAAGGGTAAGCTGTGACAAAGCGAGAGAGAGGCATGGACATATATACACTACCAAATGTAAGGTAGATAGCTAGTGGGAAGCAGCCGCATAGCACAGGGAGATCAGCTCGGTGCTTTGTGACCACCCAGAGGGGTGGGATAGGGAGGGTGGGAGGGAGGGAGACGCAAGAGGGAAGAGATATGGGAACATATGTATGTGTATAACTGATTCACTTTGTTATAAAGCAGAAACTAACACACCATTGTAAAGCAATTATACTCTAATAAAGATGTAAAAAAAAAAAAAAAAAGAGGGTTGTCACTGTATTGGTTAAGAGCGAAGGTTTTGGTATGAGACAACCTGGGCTCCAAGTACACTCTACTGCTTACTCACTATATTCTCTACTGCTCAGACTGCATGGCCCTGGGCAAGGTTATCTGCTTTATAAAATATTGTAATCATTCCAACTTCATAAAATTGGATAGTTGAGTTAGAGGATGCAAATGAGGTTTAAGCCTAGTAGGTACCTTCTAGATGGTGGCTATTATTTTTATTGATATTGTTGTTATCATTTAAAATGGTCAACAATTTTAGGGCTTACATGGTCGGGGAGAAAGCTTATTTAAAGCACCTCAGCTCCCTCCTGGCCCACAACTATATTTCAAGCACAGAAAATGACTGTCTCACCTTGACAGGGACCGTTTTCTAATTTAAAGTATTTGATGACTTACTGCAGTAAAACCGAGGGAAAAAAACATAGTACATAAATGCTCAATTTAGGTTAATAATATTTCATCCTCTTGCTTTGGAACGCAAGGACCGGGACTGGTTCCTCCAGCCTCTATTAAGGGGCACCTGGTTGATTTGAAATATGCATTCTGGTTTGACAGTGGAAAATATAAGACTCATCTATCTCAATGAGCTTAGAGAAATATATTGATAAGCTTCAAGGTTAGAATGGGGCAGTGGGGATAAAAAGAAGAATGCTTTTATAAAGAATAGTTAAATCTTAAAATTATTATGAAAATAGAACAAAGGCATTTATTAATATAAATTTGAAACATTTCAAATAGATGATTGAACCAAATTCCCCGTTCACTCATTCATTTTTTCGCTCAGCAGATATTTATTCAGTGCTCACTATGTCCTAGATGCTTGAAATTTATATTATCTTTATCTCCATGACATTGGCCTGAACAATAACAACAAAAGGCTAATGAAATAAAATAGAATTTTACAACAGTCTTGGGTTATACTCCTTTCGAGATTTTTTTATTTAGCAAGTTTACTTCTTCTCACTTTGCACCCCAATCCCCATCTCCTTGCCCCATCCAACCTCTGGCTAAGGCAATGGAAGGAGATTGGAGGGCAGGAGTAGAGAGGCCAAGGAATTTCTGTTCCCATCCTGCTTGCCCCTCTTCATGTCCCTTCCTTTTCTCACTTGGCTCCAGTAACACTATTTGCTCCTTCAGGCTTAGCACTGGTAATGCCTTTCACTTTTTGGTAGTATGTGAGTGCTTCTACACCCTGTGATTGTTCCCTTATCTCTGTCCACGCCTTTGTAGATAGCCCTTTTATTACATTTTCTTTAAAATACCATCTGTGTGAGCCTTCTCCTTCCTACCTGGACTTTGAATGATAAATAACTGCACCTATATGACTGAGTTAAGAACTTGTTTGTTATCAACAATAAACAAAAAAATTACCTAAAACAGTTTTAATATTTCCAGATTGATACCTTTACCCCCGAGTATCATGAAGTGATACTACTTCACTATTGCTGTAATTCAAGTTTATATACACATATCTAGGAATGTATATACAGGTCATTGACCATCAGTGACCTTCAGACAACAATTTGCCTGCTAGCTTTTATTGTCCTGAGATTTTTAATTAACACACATTGTTTTATGTAGGTAAGCCCTACATTCCCAAATGTGTCTGGACAGGTACATCAAGACTTTTCCACAAGAGACTGAGATATTCCTTCTCTGCTTCACAATTTCTCTTGATTGTAGAGAATAGTGACAAGAAGCTAGAAAGAAAACACTATGTTTTACAGTTTAGCAGGAAATTCAAAAGGAACAGATAGGCAATCTGCTGCTCCTCTCCCATATGGGTGACAACAGTGCATTGGAAGAATAAGTACTAAATAGCTAAATGAAAAGCTCAAACTGTGATTGCTGAAGAGTTTAATTTTAGGGCAAACCGAGATGCTTTCCCAATCTACAAGAGGTAGAAACAGAGAGAAACTCAAAATGTCTCACCTGTAAACAGTGGTCCTTAAAAACCTTGTGTGTTTCAGGGGGAACATCAGTAAAGTTATTTAGTGAAAATGCTAAGAAAGATTCTAGTTGAGAATGAAAAAATTTGATTATTTATACATATCTCACTCTGAAAACCAAAGTAAAAATATAATTTTTATTAATTCTTTAGTTATATTCATTAAGAGCAGGTTGTCAAAGTATTTATTAGAATTAATAAATGGTCAACACTCTTTTCCCTCCTTCCTTAAAGAAGATATTTTGGATTCAGGTGAGAATCATCATTCCCCCCTTAACTTTACTCTGACCTTCAATATTGCACTTGATCTGATAAAGCATATTAACTGGAACAGTGAAAACAAAATGAGGCTCTTTAGAATTACATGAGTGACCTTAGGAAGTTTAAAAAATGCCCAGTATTCTGCTCATGATTCTTCTGAGAGAGGGTTTTCCCTCTAAATACATACCAATATATACAACATATAGAAGAGCACAATATAGGCAACCAAGGGCTCAAAGACAGAACAGAAAGAAAAAAAAATACTAGTAAGTTTGTGGATCAGACCTAAGACACAATCTCAGATAAAATTAGAATCAACATCTTATTATTGAATAAATGACTTCACTAGAAGTCTAAAGAAAATTTGCTTCCAATATAAAGGTTAATATAAAATTAAGATTAGGCAATAGAATTACCCACGTACTATGAATAAAAACAAATCCCTTTTGATGACCACATAGGATATTTACCCCAATTTATTCCTCAATTCATAGGTGGTAATGTTTTATATATTAGGTAAAAGTAATTCTATTTATTTTTCAATATAGTAATAGTTAGCTAAAAGTTTAAAAGACCCACTAGTAGTTTGTTATATCAGAAGTATGAAATTTATCCTTAGTGGTAGACTCAAATCCTTACTCTTTATCTTAGTTAATACATTGAGCATAGCTCTATCCAGACAGGTATAGAGTCTACCCCATCTTCAAAAAGGTAGAAACACTTCTTATACTCAAATTATAAACCTATTAATCTACTCACCTTCACTGTAAAATTTAATGCCAACTCCCAATACAACCTATGTTTGATTCTAGCAAAAACAAATGAGTTGGTTTTATATATTATCCCATTAATAAAAACAAACACTAGAACATGAGGCCTGATAGGGTTAAGAAATTTTCTCAATGTCTTAACAGATTTCAAGATTTAATTTTCATTGTAATATTCCATGGGGACTAATTTCTTAGACTATAAGCTTCATACAGGCAGAAATGTATTTGGTTTAGTGGTATATGCACAATACCTACAACTGTGCCTGTAGTGTAGAAAGCAGTTGTTAATTGTTCATGTTAAAGTCACAGCTACCATGGAATAACCTCTGTTTCATTTTCACCAAGAAAATAGTATAGGATAACAAAATTTTTTTGCAGTATTTAACAACTTTTTCCAGTTCTTTGATTTCACAGAATAATAGAATTTTATACCTTGGGGAAAACATCAGGGTTATATGCTCATTTCCTTCATAACTGAATGTCTGTTCCCAGAGCACACTAATTTTATTGTAAATCTCAAGTTAATCTTACTTTTCAAAAATTAATATTATTACCAGAATGGGAATGGTTGAAAATAGCTTTTTGATGGATGAGATACCAATTCTAAACAGTTTGAAGTGGGGCTGTGTCCTAGTTTCCCTTCTCATTTCCTAAATATTTTGGTGTAGCTAATGGTTTTAGAGTTATGTGTCATCCAGCTAGCAGGAGTAAAATCAAGAAAACTACCTCCATCAATGTCAATGACATGAACTAGATATCTTTGACTAGTTATTGCTTCAGACCAGCTCAGCATTAATTTCATAACCACCAAGCAAGCAATTGAAAGTCAATTGGTCAGAGTTTCATGAAACACAGTCAACTTTTCATGTACAAATTTCTCAATTTCTACTGTCTGCCTAGCACCTAAACTATATGTTTAAGGTTTTCATTAAATAACCTCATTTTTAATTTCAAATATAAACTTGCTATTACTATGTATTTGGAAATTTTATCATAAGACATAAGTATAAAGTAATTGTAAAATTAAATATTATATAAATAAAACACATTAAATTTTACCTATGTTCTTCTCTGGGCACTCTGGGTAGAAATTCAAAGTAAGCTGCTAACTATCTGGATGATGTACAATAAGTTTCTCAAGAGACCTTTTCATCAGTTATATCACTGATCAAATGTGGATAATAATAATTCCTATCTCAGAGGACTTTAGTGAAAATTAAATGAAATAAAAGTGTCAAGTCTCTTCAAACTGATTTAAAGATGTTATGTTTTCCTAATCAGATTCTCTACAGATTTTTTTCTTTTGAGAAAATTTATAACCTGATTTTAAGTTTTATATGAAGTACAGGCAATTTATATGGAAAATAGCCAAGGCAATTTTGAAGAAGCAGAACAAAGTTGAAAGCATTTCACTGACTATTAGAAAGCTATATTAATCAAGATATTGGTAGATAGGATCAATGATAGACAAACTGATCAATGAGACAAAATACAGTGCCAGAATCAGATGTATTCAGTGCCACATATATTCAGTCACCTGAAATACAAAGACGATGGCAGTACAGTGCAGTTCTTATTCAACAGTGCTGCATCAATTGGATATCTATGTGAAAAAAATATGTATCTTGACCCCTATTTCACACTATACAAAAAAAAAGTCAATTCCAAATGAATTGAAGATGTAAATGTGAAAGAGAAAAAGCTTACAAGGGACCATCTTCATGACTTAGGCATAAACAAAGATTTCTTAGGCAGAAAACAATCACAAGCCATTTTTTTTAAATTATAGTGGAATTTTATTAAGAATTTATGTTCATCAAGGCAATAATAATAGTGTCTAAAAGCAACTCATGGGCAGAAAAAAATATTTATAATATATTTATCTGACAAAGAACTTATACCCATGATATATTTTTTAAAAACTCGTACAAATCAATAATCTCTTGCAAATTACACAACACATAAAAAACTGTACAAAAAGAGTTGAACCCTTCTCACAGGAGAATGTCCAAATGCCTAATAAACATAAAAAGATGTTGAACTTCATGAGCCACAAAGGAAATGAAAATTAAAACACCCACAATGGGGCTTCCCTGGTGGCGCAGTGGTTGAGAGTCTGCCTGCTGATGCAGGGGACACGGGTTCGTGCCCCGGTCCGGGAAGATCCCACATGCCGCAGAGCGGCTAGGCCTGTGAGCCATGGCCGCTGAGCCTGTGCATCCAGAGCCTGTGCTCCGCAACGGGAGAGGCCACAACAGTGAGAGGCCCGCGTACCGCAGGAAAAAAAAAAAAAACAAAAACACCCACAATGGAAGATGATATATTTGTAATATAGTTGCATGGCACAAAACTCGTACCCAGAATATAATAAAGTATTTCTGAAAATCAAATCAGTAAGACAGACTACCCAATAGAAAAATGGGCAAAAGACTTGAACAGGCTTTTCACAAAGAAGAAAATCCAAAGAACCAATAAACCAATAAAGGTGTTCAACTTCCTCCATCATCAGCGAAATACAAATTAAAAACCACAATGAAATATTATGACATAATAAAGTCTACCAATAACATGTGCGGGTAAAAATTTAGAACAATATCTATTATTGTAAACATCCTGTAATAGTTTAAATTAGTGCAGCCACTTCTGAAAATATTTAGGCATTATCTATTAAAAGTGAAAAGATGTTAGGTATGTACCATAAACCTAACCACATCTACAAAGGACACATATGAGTTCTCATAGCAGTATTGTTTAGGATGGCTAACAATTGGCAACAAGCCAAAAGTCTTTTAACAGTAGAATGGATAAATAATTTTTGGTATATTTTTGCAAAGGGGTCCCATAAAGCAATGAAAATGAACTATACTACATGCAACATGTAAGAACCTCACAAAGAAGCATGAAATAAAAGAATAGATAAGCACGATTTTCTTCAAAACCAAAAAAGAAAGTAAACTAACATGTTTACAGGTATGTGGTAGAACTATTAAGAAATATAAGGAAATTGTTACAGAACTGTCATCACAAAAGTCAGGTTGGCAATTACTCTTTGGAGGTAGAAATTTAAGATCAGAAGAGACAGCCAGGGTCTTCTGGGAGGTGGCAGCAATGTTCTCTTGCTTAACCTGGACGCTGCTGGATAATGTTCACTCTGTAGTTATTTATTAAGCTTTACACATTTTCCATATATATGCTATGCTATATTTCACAGTTTTTTAAAAGTTGAGAAAAGAAAAGAGAAATAGAGAAAGGGTATCCATTTTGTTGGTATGGGTCATTACAAAGACATAGCTCAATAGTCAATCCAGTTCTTTAGGATGACTAAATTCCTAGAAGCTCAGTCTAGAGTATGTAATATGTTCCTTTGGCTCTTTTGGAATGACTAAAATGAAAAAGTTGAAAAGTAGCAAGTACTGAAAAGGATGTGGAGTAACCAGAATAGTCACACACTATAGGTGTAAATGTAAATTGATATAACAACTTTGGAAAACTCTTCAACTGAAGTTGATTATAGACATACCTATGACTCAGCAATTCCACTCATAGGCATATACACAATAGAAATATGCTTACATATTTATCAAAAGACATATACTAGAATATTCATAGCAACACTGTTCTTTGTAGCCCCAAATTGGAAACTGTACAAATGGACAATGATGTAATGAATGATAATGGAACGGATAAATGAATGGTGATACCCTTACACAATGGAATACTATTCAGCCATAAAAATAACTAATTCATAGTTCCAAACAATGTTATGGATGAATCTCACAAACAAAACATTGAGCACAAGCAGCACATACAGATGTGTTTTTTTATATAGTACCTTAACAGGCAAAATTAATCTGAGCTGTTAGAAGTCAGGATACAATTATCCTTGAGTAGGTAGGAATAGAAGAGGTCACAGAGGGGTCTTGTTATAGTCTGTTACTTGACTAGGTTGCAGGTTAAAAGGATGAGTTCAGTTTTTTAAAAATCATCACTCTAAACATATGACTTACGCATTTTTCCGTATAGATAAGTTAAACTTCTCTGTGGGTTTACATATGTGAATGGGATTGCATATGTGAAGTTCTTATAAGTGTACCTGGTATGTAGAGCTCTAAAAATCCTTAGCTATTATTTTTGTGTTGTTATTGATGTTCTTGCCTACAAAAAACAATAAGCCTAAGTCCTGCACCTCATATATTAAGAAAGGAAAGTAGTAAATGTTGCAAAGACAAGACAGCATCAAACTGAGGCTATCTCACTAACATAATCAGAAGAATTAAAAAATAATTGAAAATGCATAATTTTCTTCTTAACAGAGTCAATGCATTTTAGCTCTGAATCTGTGGACTACCTATGACACACATCCCTCAATGTGGGAAACACTTCAATTGATCAAGCAATTTAGTTACTTTGAAGAGACTATTGACATCTTACTCACCCTGACAGTCTCATCACAGTCAAGCCAGGTATTCTTTTTTTTCCCCTGAAAATCATTTATGTCTACTTGATCTTAACATAACCCAAATAATGTTGACTTCTGAAATTTTCAATTCAATGGTTACCTGAGTACAGTACTTGATGATATGTAAAGTTCAATTTTAGCTTACCCTACAGCTTAATCCTATGTGGGAAAAAAAGAGTAACACTTTATCTAGAGAATATAAAGCATTCTACTACATTCTCAGAGAAGATTATTAGTTCTTTTGTCTGTATCCTTGGCGTTTAGTCAATAGGGAGTCCTCTTAAATCGACAATAGAAAATAATATCATTATTATATCAAAGAATATGATGAAGATATGGAATAATATGTTTCCATTGCTCCTTAACATTTATGACAATGTGGCTGTACACCCATAGAACAGAGAATTAGCTAGATTAAAAAGATATCTAATTTTAAGGCTTCCCTGGTGGCACAGTGGTTGAGAGTCCACCTGCCGATGCAGGGGACACGGGTTTGTGCCCAGGTCCAGGAGGATCCCACATGCCATGGAGCGACTGGGCCCGTGAGCCATGCAACAGTAAAAAAAAAAAGGATATCTAATTTTAAATGTAATATTAAGATAGAGATTAGCGCTGGTTTAAAACCCCATCCTCTGCAAAAGGATGACTTTCCATTCATTTAGCAACTATTCTCAAACACTGATAGTTGCACAGGAGATGACCTCATCTACTTTGAGTTTAGTTTTATATACAGTCTAAATAGTTTTATATACTTTTTAAAACAATCTTGTAAATAGTTTCCAAACTAAAGGTGATGCATTTTTATGGACTCAAGAGACTAAGGTTATTGAACAAAAAATCAGTTCTATAGTGGATGAAGTGAAAATCTCTGGTCAATGAGTATTTACCTAATAGCTTTTAATTATTGAGATCAACATAATATTTTCCCCTCTTCTTGGTTTCTAAACTCTGGTAAGCCATTTCTCTGCTGTTGGAGGAATCGGAAATTTGATTTGCTTTGACAAGTGTGTGGAGTATCTGTTTTGCACTGCCCTCGCTGCAGCGACATTTTAGTCCGTCTGTATTAAGATGGCAGCTGGAAGAACTAAAGTAGGTAAGAGGAAGAACCAAATTAATGAGAGAAATTCATTTGAGGCTGCTGGGATGTTCTAGCTACTGGAACTAAGAGAATTGGTATAGCCATTAAGAGGGGAAACCATGTCTCATGAAAGGGGGGACAGTGAGTTGTTTGGGCTGCAAGATTATGTGATTTCTCCTGTTCGTTGATTTGTGTTTGCCACAGAATCCACCACGTCTTAATTTTCTTCACTTCTGGATCCCTTGGGTCTCTGGCTCTATCTTCTCCATTTTCTTTCTATTAGTGTACACTGCTGGCTAGCACTGTTAATCACTTTCTCTGTGCATGGTACTATATTAAGCAATTTTCATAAATAACCTCATTTGATCCTCAGGACAGCCCTATATGACTTATATCATTTTATATCTTCTACTGATTGAGGGAACTGAGGCCCAGAGAGGATAAATAAATTTTTCAAAGGCCACACAGCCAGTATGTGTTGGAGCCAGATCAGCAACCTGGAGCCTTTGCCTCTAAACACTAAATGCTACTGCCTAGGCAATGACCTCCAGCTTTCCATCTTTGAACACCTATCAGAGTTTTCTCCACCAGTAGTAGAAACTGTTGTCATATATTTCCACATCCTATGAAGGATCCAGTAAGCTGATCCCATGGCTGACAACAGATCTAAAACCTATTTACCAGTGGAAATATCAAATTGTTCTGTGAGAACTGAAAGAGAATAAAATATACCTTTGTGCTATTTTTTTGGTATTTGGTAGGAGCTCTTCAGTTGGAGAAAGGGGGCCAATTACTGGAGATTGAGGGTTGGGAAGGAGAAGAAGACAAACAAAGGAAAATAGAGTAAACAATAACCAAGATTTTGCATTCTCCTTTCTACTTAATTGGCAGCTCCTATAATTCAAAGTCTATTACAAACTAACTCCTAGTCACACAGACCCCAGGTGTATCTGACAGGTGTCAGGTGAGAAAAAGAATCATTTTCACCACCCCAGAAATCTCAGTAAAACTACTGAGGGTAATTCCAACTTTCCACCTCTGGAAAATCCTTTAGAACTCCTTGATTATATCCCTATTATCTTTCATTAAATCAATTTCTTCCAAAAAAAAAAAAAAGAGCTGCCCGATAAATAAAATGGTTTGACACTGTTCTCTCTCCACTAAGGAAGGGGTATGGTATATGCTGTCCCAGTACTGATTGCAGCAGACAGTGGGGCCAGGTCTTAGTGAGAAGGAAAACTCAGGTGATGCCCTAGGGGTGTCGCCCCAAGTTGAAAAGTATATAGGACATCTCTTGTCCCCTGCTTCATATTCATTTGGCTCACTTTTTTTTCTGAGCACTGCTGCAGCAATGAGTTTTCACAGGTGTAACCTGATAGCACGATATATCTGTCATTTGTGGCTTGGGGATTCTTGCATGCAGCATCATGGGATGGATGTGAGCACTTAACTTTCTTCGAGGCATGTTTTGACTGATGGTAGAGGGAATCTGATCCTTTCTCTCGCAAAAGAAGACATTCTGAGGTGTATCCTCTATGACACATCAGAAGGTCTTGGCTGGATAGAGCTTCACTTGTCCATCACAGAAATCAATGCGGCATATTACCAGGGGATTGGCTCCCCCTCCTTTTCTGTTTCACTCTCTCTAGTCCTTCCTTTTCTCTCATCTCGCTTCCCTCAACCATCTGCATGAAAGCCCTTGTCTCAGTTTCTGCTTTCAAGAGCACCTCAGGCTCACACAAAAGCATAAATGGAAAAACTGAAAAGTTGGAAAAAGAGTGTGAACAAGATGATAAAGGTATAGATTACTTACCTTACCTTAAAATTTATCCAAAATAGAATTTGGGACAGTTTATGATAATGGAATGGGGTAGTAAACCAAAAAGCATTAGTACAATCAAAAAGGCAAAACTGCATTGTAAATGAGAAGACATTTACATCAAGTTTCTAAGTTTGGATAAAATTGCAGCAATTGAATGAAATATTTATATCGAGGTTTCCTAGCAGCCAGGGCAAAAATGGAAATGTAGTTCTTAGTGTTTAGTGGTTGGGAGCAAACCAACTGGACAGTAGATGTAAATGTGTTCCACATACTGGACTCCAGGAGAAATTGTATCAACATTTTTTTAACATCTTTATTGGAGTATAATTGCTTTACAATGGTGTGTTAGTTTCTGCTTTATAACAAAGTGAGTCAGGTATACATATACATATGTCCCCATATCTCTTCCCTCTTGCATCTCCTTCCCTCCCACCCTCCCTATCCCACCCCTCTAGGTGGTCACAAAGCACCGAGCTGATCTCCCTGTGCTATGCGGCTGCTTCCCACTAGCTGTCTACCTTACATTTGGTAGTGTATATATGTCCATGCCTCTCTCTCGCTTTGTCACAGCTTACCCTTCCCCCTCCTCATGTCCTCAAGTCCATTCTCTACTAGGTCTGCATCTTTATTCCCGTCTTGCCCCTATGTTCTTCTGACCATTTTTTCTCTTTTCTTCTTTTTTTTTTTTTTGGATTCCATATATATGTGTTAGCATACGGTATTTGTTTTTCTCTTTCTGACTCACTTCACTCTGTATGACAGTCTCTAGGTCCATCCACTTCACTACAAAACATTTTTTTTAATAGATGAGACATTGCAAATATAATGAACGGGGTTCTTAATAACAGTTATAATGAAAATTACAGAGGAATTCCATGAGGCTGCTTCATATATTAGTTTTTCATCAATGCCAAAGATATAATATCTAAAATGCTAGAAATGTCTTAAACTAGCAGTTTGGGGTTGTTAAAAATGCACAAAAATCTGCTCAAATGCCAACTTATTGGAGCATGAAAGAAATAACTGTTACCTGAAAAATAATTCAGAGATCAGCACTTACCTAAACTGTATAGTAGAATCAAAATAATGGCAAATTTTGGGCAAAACTGCATCCTAATGAACTTTGAGCAAGGTAAGATGCCTAAGCACTCTCAAATAACTCAATTAACACGTTAAACAACATTTCCTAATCATGCAAATATGACCAATTTATTGAATATGTCACCACTTCCTCCTGTACTTTTGGCAGGTATTCCTATTGATTATGGCATTCTTTCCCCTTGGTCTTGGAGGCAGCCTCTGAACTTCCTAACACAACACTCTAGACACTGAAAAGAATTAGAAACTACAGATGAGTTGAATGCTATTGATTATTATGTGTACGTGTTAACCATCTGGATGAGAAAACATGCATGTCAAAAGTGGTTTTGGACTGAGAATAATAAATATTTAGCTCTTCTCACTCATAGTAAATGGACCACAGATTTCACAACTTCTTCAGGCTGCTCTTGGGACACAAGGTAGAATTTGTTCACTATGTTCAATACTGAAAACAAATAATGTGTGAAAATAGAGTGATATTTCCAATGTGACTAAGATATCTAAGACCCATGAAGAGGTAAATTTTATCACAGTATAAAAAGTGTTGATATATGGGGTACAGAAAGGTAAAGGAAGATTCTTTACCATAATGAATCCCTTTGCCTGAAAGACAAGACCAATAGCAATAGATGTAAGTGCCGACCAAGCCTTATAATACCTATCATTTCATTAATAAAAAGAAGGCTGGCATGACACAGCGTACTTCCCATTCTGGAGAGCATTTCCACAACCCCCAGCCCAACTTCCCCCACTCTCAACCTTTCCCACATCTTGAGTACAGGTTAGTGTGGCATTGACACTTAGAATTCTTGGAAATATGACTGGTAAAGGAAAAACTCCATCTACAATTGTAACAGAAGTAACAACAGGATGAAATCCTTCCTACATAACTTATCATTTTTCATCTGATGATACTGTGGGAGGATCTCCTCCGTGAAATGGAAATCTCCCAGGTTATCCACCACCCAGGCATACTTCCTGAAATATGATGAGCTGCCACTGCAAAAAAGAAGCAGCTCTGATTGTATGGGAGAGATGTAAAGAGGGAAACATATATCCTATTATAAACTTTAAGTGGAATTCTCTCTATCTTTAATGTGAATAGATGAATAAAACATTTACAAAGTGAGTAATCGATAGTAGTATATGATGTTAATAAAATAAACGTGTGAAGCTTCCCTTAAATAATAATGCTAAGACCAAGTATTGACTTATTAAGTTTCTAATGCTATATATCCTTTCTGATGTATAGATATTAATTATCATATATAGGTAGAAAATGTAAGTAAATAGTACAGTCAACTGCACTGTAGGTCAATAGCGGTTGTATGAAGGGAAATCATACCATAATCAAGTACTTAAAGAATTATGAAGTTAGATTATTATATTTCATGGTATGTGAAAATATTGATATTGTTTTCAATAGTCCTCATCTGTGAATCTAATAATAGTAGTCTATTTTTTGCCTAAATTTCTTCCGGGTCATGAGTAACTTTCAGGAAGATTAATTCTAGGTTACTGAGTTTTGTTGATAAAAAAGGAAGTAAGTGTTGCAAGCACAAAGAGAACCTTTGTTATTTCTTCCTTGAAAATGGAAGACATTCATTTATTTTAAAAAGTGTAATTAAGTGTGAATTATTTAGTACCTATGGTCATATGCTGTTAGCACTAGAAAGGCCCTTAGAGATTTCCCAGCTCAGAAGTTTTCAAATGACATTCTTTGGTGCCCTGGGCCCCTCAGATCCACCAGGGGTCTGCCCACTCAGCTGCTCACCTTCACTCTGGCTAACCCAATTATATTTTTGTACTGTTTTATGTAATGGTATAACTTGTAAGTTTTGACTTGGAAAAAAAGAATTCTGCTACTAAAAATTGTGAGATAGTGACTGTATCCCCTCGTTTTACCAATAATAATTGTAGGAATCCATGATGTAAAGAAACTTCACCGAGAAAATATCATCTTAGAGGTAGAGCCAGGCACCAATGTCCTTTCTACTCAAGTGGGGCTCTTTTCCTCCACAGAATTTATGGAAACAGCTCCTGTCTGAAAATGTTTATAGGTTTTCTTTCTTTCTTTTTTTTTTTTTAGTTTTAAAGCTAATTAATAAATGAGTGAAACTTCCAAATTTAGACCTAATTTTTATGTAAGACTATTCGCTGTTTCAGAGAATAGAAATACTTGGCTATTTTTATAAATTTGGTTAGTCAAGCAAGTTTGGGGGAAAAATTGACATAAAAAAGAATTAAAAGAGAGATGGAGGAATGTAAAGGGAGGAGAAAGGATGGAAGAAAAATGAAGGAAATGAGAGAGACATAAGGGAGAAAAGAGAAAGAAAACTGTTTGATCAATATGACTACATTTGGGGCTGAGGGCCTCAAATCCATTTTTTACATTAAACCATTGTTTAAACCATTACATTAAAATATAAAACTTACTTTTACTTAATACCATATAGGAAATAAACACTTGATGATAACTTCTTTAAAATGGATTTTGATTATTTACTTTTAAATTCTATGTATTCTCTCCTGTGTGTGTGATGGCGTTTAATAAAGTGAACTGCAAATTGTTCTAAAAGAAAAAATATGAAAAGTTAAGATAAACTTAAAGATATATCCCAGGTTGGGCATGCTCAAGAGAGAGAATATATATAAAGCAAAAGTAAAAGTCAGTTGAGATAAAATTATCCAAGAATTTCAAAAATGTTGCTATATATTTATGAATTAAGACCTCCAGTTCCTTTGAACAGGGGAGAGATGTTAACTTGCTCTGCAAATCAAATAGCCTAATTTGTGCTTATTATAATTCCTTTCATATTACATTGATGTTATTTCTTTACTTGTTTGTCCTCTAAGGCTGCAAGTTCCTTAAGAGGAAGGATTTTTACCTCTTACTCATCTATTTTTTACACCTAATAACTCTCATAGGCAAAATGGTAGATGTGTTATTAATATTTATTTAGTGAATGAATGCATGAATAAATAAATATGAATGACTCTACACACCAAGCTTCTGGGTTACTTGCACTTTCTGGTTACTCTCTAAAAAGTCTGCATTATTTAGAATATTCTCACTTCAAAGTAACTTGGTGGCAAAAGTAAAGTTATAAATCCAGAGTTCTTCCTCAGTGCTTTCCACACCATTTTAGTGACTTCCAAACACTATTGAAAACCAAGTTCACATTTACTCTAAATCATCTCTAATGGAACAGAGGGGTAGAAATTCTAGCTCAAACAAATATCATAATGATTTCCCTTACACACCTTCAACTGAAAAACAAAATATACAGATACAAGCACACAAGTACACATACATGTACATGGGAATAAGGCCAGTACTTCATCTTTTTAAGTTCTTGACAGATTATTCATTTTTAGAGAAAAATAATCATAATAGATATTATTTAATAAGCAGGTACTATGCCAAACACTATATAAAGCATTTACATATATAGCTTGTTCTTCACAACATTCTTATGTTTAGAATATTCTCATTTTAGAAGGTTCCACTGTTATCCCCATTACATCGTTGAGGAAACTGGTGTTTAGAGGTGTTAGGAACTTGCATATTACTATCACACTGAAAGGCTTGGTTTCAAACCCAGTTATATCAGATGCCATGTACTGTAATCTAGTCTTGCCCCCTTTTAGGTGTAATCCTAGCCTATGTCAAAGGGTCTGATTCAGGTAGCAAAGAAGGAATGAATGAAACGAGAATGACTGAAACTGTTTGGAAATGCCTCACTTCAAAACAGAAGGCCCCCAAACATTTGCTTTTTGCTTTCTTCTAAATACTAGATTTCAGTGACTTTCTAATATCATAGCAAAGAATATTCATGTGCATTAAAAAAACTGGTGGTCTTCTTCCCACATATGCACCCTTTAGATAGCAGTCGTCTCTTTTTTAAGTAGGTAATTCAGTTTAGGTTCACTTGAAACAGTCATCTCTTTTGTTAATTTACAAATTTAAAAGATCAGTGAAGTGTGAGAGCTAAATGGATATAAAAATACAAGAACATGTGCAGAGGGTGTTGAAAAGAGTCAGACAATACAGTGTTTCTCAGCATGAGGGCTGCTCTGTCACACTACTACTTGGGACATCTGTGCCTGCACCAAGCTGTCTCAGAGGAAGGCTTCGAGCCAAACCCTCCCGCAGACCACATCCTCCACGCATAGTCATGGCAATGCTGCTATTCAGAAGCACCTGCCCACGAATACAGTCTGCTCACTGATGCTGCAAGGAGCATCAGAATTATGCACTGTCTCCATCTAATAACACCTTTGCAGCCTCTCCACGCAGGGGCTCTGTGTGGCTCTTTTAATCTTCTCACCCTCTGTAGGCAATAAGGACTATGAATTCTCTTCCCTTCACAAATTAAATTGTACTACCAGGTAGCAACAGGGCAGTGCCAGCAGAATAAAACTGATGACAGAAGCAGACAGAAGAATTCCAATGTCCTCAACTGTGTTCGAGGGAGAGAGATTTTATTTCAAAAGCATAACTCACAGGGCATGAGCCTGAGTGTCATGCAAGCACCCTGGTGCTGCTCACTAAATCTAAAGCCAGAAGTGGCACAGAGTAGACGTCACTTGCTAACAGCCAACCAAACTTAAGTGGGGTCCATCAGCAGGCAAGCCATGCCACCCTTGTCCTCTTGCACATCTGTATGGTCACCATCCTACCTCATATTTAGATTTGCACCTATGCTTTAATAAATAACCTCCTTAAATTAGAATGTTGCATTCACCTATTCAGATACTCCTAAGCACAGCCAGTAGGGTTGGCTTTCAGATGACTAAATTCAAGCTCATCAGGCAGGTACATAAAGGACATATAAATGAGGCATGTTGTGAGAAACATTTTCATATCACAGGAATCCTGCTGCTTGTTTCTGACAGGAAGATGTAATAAAAGGTTGCATAATTCTTTGGGATTCATAAATTATGAATGCAGTCTTCTGTTGATGCCATGGTGTGTATGCTGCTTACCATCTTTCAATTGCCCATGACTAATGCATTTATTGCCAGTGTCATCACCATCATCTTAATTTATAATAGACACTAAGATAGTTTTCCCAAAGTGCATTCCTTGGAAGACTAATACTGCATAATAGAGTTCTATGGATACACCCTACCAAGAAGTGTTCCTGTGAATGTGTAGGAACATATATGCTTTGTTGCATTTTTCTTTTTTTTAAAATAAATTTATTTATTCATTTTTGGCTGCGTTGGGTCTTTGTTGCTGCGCATGGGCTTTCTCTAGTTGCTGTGAGTGGGGGCTACTCTTCGTCGCAGTGCGCGAGCTTCTCATTGCGGTGGCTTCTCTTGTTGCAGAGCACGGGCTCTAGGCACACAGGCTTCAGTAGTTGTGGCTCGTGGGCTCTAGAGCTCAGGCTCAGTAGTTGTGGCGCACAGGCTTAGTTGCTCCACAGCATGTGGGATCTTCCTGGACCAGGGCTTGAACCCGTGTCCCCTGCATTGGCAGACGGATTCTTAACCACTGCACCACCAGGGAAGCCCTGCATTTTTCAAAATTATTTAATTAGGAGTTCCCCTTTCACGAAATATCTTAAAGGGTAAATGCGTCACTAGAATTTCTATCTGAAGGAAGAATGAAAACAAATAGTAGCATAGATTATCATTATCCAAAAGTTCATGATGACAGATGGGGGAGAAAGAATCACAACTTTTTCCTTGTTTGAGCATTAACTTTCCCCCTTAGATTAAGACCTTGTACATTGATCTCCATGATAGTTTCATTCTATCATATATCAGGCATATAGCAAAAATAGCAAAACTACGTCCATTTCCAGTGTTAGGCACATAGCAGGTGCTCAGTAGGTAAATGCTTGTTGAATGAATGAATGAACGAGTCTGCATATGCCTCTTTATGAGTGTGGGTACATGCAATAATGCACCATTTTTTAAATGTAAGTAGGCAGTATTAGAACAGATGTTTCTAAGCCACCACAGTGGCTCTGCTATCCTCTCTATAACTTGTAAATAATGAAATCATATGTGTGTTTCAAAATGTCAGCCTCTGTTGCTGGCTGTGTTGTTGCCTTGGCAACATAGACTATGGCATTGTAAGCTGTGGTCTCTGCCATGGCAGCTATGTGAGAGTTACCCTGTAGTGTTCCACAATGAGCTATTGTCATTATGGATTCCTAAACACCCCCTAACCTGAACCTTGATGTGCATGTGCCTGTGAGAATGAGGTTTGCCTTACGTTAATTCCTTTTATTATTCAGGACCTAATATTCCAGTTGCTAAGTAATTATTTTATCCTCCTCCTTCATTTGCTTCAATTACACTCACAGTTCAGAAAATATTCTCAAGAGCGCTGATGATCAGACTTTGGGATTTTACAGACTAAAAAAATTAAATCTTAGAGAAACTAATATATGTTTGCTGTCATTGTTGCTAAGTAAGGACAAAAATTAAAAATAATCACCCATATTTCTAGTTTTATTAAAGAATGGACATTTTGTCCTCCAAAAGTAGGAAGGACAATTTTAAAATGGGAGACATTCTTTAATTTGAAGAGTCCTATAAAATATCAATTGCATTGTCTTTATTCATTTTATTAGCCTGTTGACATTGCATATGTTGTTCCACAAACACATACGTATTTGAAACCCTCTTCTCAAAGGTACACTAGGAAAATAAAAGTGAATATAAAATATATGAAGTTTTATTCTAGTCAAGGCCAATGGTCTATACAGCCCAAAACTCTATCCTGTCAGTGGCACCAAGGAACATGGAGCAAGGCTTATCTTGTCATGCCAATCTCCAGTGTATGTGTTGAACTTCACAGGCAGTAACATTCTCCACCCTCCGGTTGCCAGCCCACCTCTGCACTCTCCCTCCCAGCATATAGCCTTACTTGCTCTCTCTTGAGAAGATTGAGGCCGTAAGTCTCCTGATTCCCTATATAAAAATTATCTAAATCCCTACCCATCTTCTGCAGGAGCTTAGGCCTCCTGTTACTTCCACTTGTTTGAGCTTTCAGAATCTGCCTCTTCATTGACAACTTCACTTTAGTCTTTACCTTCTCCTTACTCCTCTCTAGTGAAATGCCAAATCTGACTTGTTTTGATCCACATTAATTATGCATGCAATTGCTATGCTCCAAAAAGAAGCAGTTGACTCCACCGCATTTCTCACTGCAGTTCTCATGGATTTTTAAGAAGGCCTGAGACTCCTCTCATTCCTACTCTCAAAGTGTAAGCAGATCAGGCAAGGTCTACCACTGGTAGGCCCAACCAGGTCTGTGCCCTCAGCCAGCTCCTCAGCTTATGCTAGATGGGATAAATCAGGACAGACTTCTGTTCATGGACCTGGTTGCAAGTGGAAAAGGTCAGAGACCCACTGAGTTTTCCAACCCAGCCATTTCCAGTGAGCCCTGAATGAAACTCACACTGTGATCTGCATCTTGATGCCTGGTCTTTGTGCATATACAGCAATGGCCAGAATCTTGGAGAGTCAGAGATAAGTGGTAGGCTTAGTACCTGCCTCACTCCAAACTCCTAACAGTTTACACCCCTCAACTCCACTTCCATGTAAATCCACCCTCTGCAATCTCATTTTACCACCCACAGGACACCCCTCTGGCAGAATGCACCAGTGTCTTTCTAATTGTCAAATTCAATAACATTTGTCAATCTTGTAATATTTTTTACACTTGAAAATCTTAAATTTTAAAAAAGTAAAATGTAATGGTTTTTGCATCTTGAAATCTTGAAACATTTTAGCTCTTATTTTATTCTTCTTCCTTCTGGTACTTCTGACAATTTTATATTTGAAATCCTTCACTGGATTGATGGATACATTTACCTGTATTCCAGTAACTTCTTTCATTTTATTTTGTTGCTTTGCTTGAAATGTTTTAGACAACAGTAATAATGTCAGGGTTCTACTCCCATCTCTACATCTCTCCTTCATTTTCTTGTTTTCGATTTTTCTAGTTTAATCTTGTTTTATTAGTTTGAAAATTCTATGATCTGCATACATAAAGCATTTAAAAACATTAAATGATTAGTTTATCATGCTTTAGTGTATGTTGTACCATGTCCAATATCTCTTTTTTTTCTGGGGGGTGGTCGTCGTGTGTTTGGCATTTACTGATAAGAATGATTCCTTTTTTAGAAAATTTCTTTTTTACACCTTTACTGGAGTATAATTGCTTTACAATGCTGTGTTAGTTTCTGCTGTACAACAAAGTGAATCAGCTATATGTATATATATATCCCCATATCCCTCCCTCTTGGGACTCCCTCCCACCCTCCCTATCCCAACCCTCTAGGTCGTCATAAAGCATCGAGCTGATGTCCCTGTGCTACGCAGTAGCTTCCAACTACCCATCCATTTTACATTTGGTAGTGTATATATGTCAGTGCTCCTCTCTCACTTTGTCCCAGCTTCCCCTTCCAATGTCCTCTGGTCCGTTCTCTACGTCTGCATGTTTACTCCTGCACAGCCACTAGATTCATCAGTACCGTTTTTTTAGATTCCGTATATATGCGTTAGCATACAGTGTTTGTTTTTCTCTTTCTGACTTACTTCACTCTGTATGACAGACTCTAGGTCCATCCACCTCATTACAAATAACTCAATTTCGTTCCTTTTTATGGCTGAGTGATATTCCGTTGTAAATATGTGCCACATCTTCTTTATCCGTTCATCTGTTGATGGAAATTTAGGTTGCTTCCATGACCTGGCTATTGTAAATAGTGCTGCAGTAAACACTGTGGTACATGACTCTTTTTGAATTATGGTTTTCTCAGGGTATATGCCCCGTAGTGGGATTGCTGGGTCATATGGTAGTTCTAGTTCTAGTTTTTTAAGGAACCTCCATACTGTTCTCCATAGTGACTTTATCAATTTACATTCCCACCAACAGTGCAAGAGGGTTCCCTTTTCTCCACACCCTCTCCAGCATTTATTGTTTCTAGATTTTTTGATGATGGCCATTGTGACCAACCCGGTGTGAGGTGATACCTCTTGTGGTTTTACTTTGCATTTCTCTAATGATTAGTGATGTTGAGCTTCTTTTCCTGTGTTTGTGGGCAATCTGTATGTCTTCTTTGGAGAAAATGTCTATTTAGGTCTTCTGCCCATTTTTGGATTGGGTTGTTTGTTTTTTTTGATAGTGAGCTGCATGGACTGCTTGTATATTTTGGAGATTAATCCTTTGTCAGTTGCTTCATTTGCAAATATTTTCTCCCGTTCTGAGGGTTGTCTTTTGGTCTTGTTTATGGTTTCCTTTGCTGTGCTAAAGCTTTGAAGTTTCATTAGGTGCCATTTGTTTATTTTTGTTTTTATTTCCATTTCTCTAGGAGGTGGGTCAAAAAGGATCCTGCTGTGATTTTTGTCATAGAGTGTTCTGCCTATGTTTTCCTCTAAGAGTTTTAGAGTGTCTGGCCTTACATTTAGGTCTTTAATCCATTTTGAGTTAATTTTTGTGTATTGTGTTAGGAAGTGTGCTAATTTCATTCTTTTACATGTAGCTGTCCAGTTTTCCCAGCACCACTTATTGAAGAGGCTGTCTTTTCTCCACTGTATATTCTTGCCTCCTTTGTCAAAAATAAGATGACCATATGTGCATGGGTTTATGTCTGGGCTTTCTGTCCTGTACATTGATCTATCTTTCTGTTTTTGTGCCAGTACCATACTGTCTTGATGACTGTAGATTTGCAGTATAGTCTGAAGTCAGGGAGCCTGATTCCTCCAGCTCCATTTTTCTTTCTCAAGATTGCTTTGGCTATTCGGGGTCTTTTGTGTTTCCATACAAATCGTGAACTTTTTTGTTCTAGTTCTGTGAAAAATGCCTTTGGTAGTTTGATAGGGATTTAATTGAATCTGTAGATTGCTTTGGGTAGTATAGGCATTTTCACAATCCAAGAACATGGTATATCTCTCCATCTGTTTGTATGGTCTTTGATTTCTTTCATCAGTGTGTTATAGTTTTCTGCATACAGGTCTTTTGTCTCCCGAGGTAGGTTTTTCCTAGCTATTTTATTCCTTTTGTTGAAGTGGTAAATGGGGCTGTTTCCTTAACTTCTCTTTCAGATTTTTCGTTGTTAGTGTATAGGAATGCAAGAGATTTCTGTGCATTAATTTGGTATCCTGCTACTTTACCAACTTCATTGATTAGCTCTAGTGGTTTTCTGGTGGCATCTTTAGGATTTTCTATGTAGAGTATCATGTCATCTGCAAACAGTGACAGTTTTACTTTTCTTTTCCAATTTGGATTCCTTTTATTTCCTTTTCTTCTCTGATTGCCATGGCTAAAACTTCCAAAACTATGTTGAATAATAGTGGTGAGAGTGGGCACCGTTGTCTTGTTCCTGATCTTAGAGGAAATGCTTTCAGTTTCTCACCATTAAGAATGATGTTGTCTGTGGGTTTCTCATATATAGCTTTTATTATGTCGAGGTAGGTTCCCTCTATGCCCACTTTCTGGAGAGCTTTTACCATATTTTGTCAAAAGCTTTTTCTGCATCTATTGAGATTATCATATGGCTTTTATCCCTCACTTTGTTAATATGGTGTATCACATTGATTTATTTGCATATATTGAAGAAACGTTGCATTCCTGAAATAAACTCCACTTGATCATGATGTATGATCCTTTTTTTTTTTTTTTTTTTTGCGGTACATGGGCCTCTCACTGTTGTGGCCTCTCCCGTTGCGAGCACAGGCTCCGGACGCACAGGCCCAGTGGCCATGGCTCACAGGCCCAGCCACTCCGTGGCATGTGGGATCTTCCTGGCCCGGGGCAAGAACCCGTGTCCCCTGCGTCGGCAGGCGTACTCTCAACCACTGCGCCACCAGGAAAGCCCGATGTATGATCCTTTTAATGTTCTGTTGGGTTCTGTTTGCTAGTATTTTGTTGAGGATTTTTGCATCTATGTTCATCCGTGATATTGGCCAGTAGTTTTCTTTCTTTGTGACATCTTTGTCTGGTTTTGGTATCAGGGTGATGGTGGCCTTGTAGAATGAGTTTTGGAGTGTTCCTCCCTCTGCTATATTTTGGAAGAGTGTGAGAAGGATAGGTGTTAGCTCTTCTCTGAATGTTTGATAGAATTCGTCTGTGAAGCCATCTGGCCCTGGGCTTTTGAGTGTTGGAAGATTTTTAATCACAGTTTCAATTTCAGTGCTTGTGATTGGTTTCATATTTTGTATTTCTTCCTTCTTCAGTCTTGGAAGATTGTACTTTTCTGAGAATTTGTCCATTTCTTCCAGGTTGTCCATTTTATTGGCATATAGTTGCTTGTATTAATCTCTCATGATCCTTTGTATTTGTGCAACATCAGTTGTTACTTCTCCTTTTTCATTTCTAATTCTGTTGGTTTGAGTCTTCTCCCTTTTTTTCTAATGATTCTGGCTAATGGTTTATCAATTTTGTTTATCTTCTCAAAGAACCAGCTTTTAGTTTTATTGATTTTTGTTATTGTTTCCTTAATTTCTTTTTCATTTATTTCTGATCTGATCTTTATGATTTCTTTCCTTCTGCTAACTTTGGGTCTTTTTTTGTTGTTGTTCTTCTTCTTCTTCTTTCTTTAATTGCTTTAAGTGTAAGCTTAGGTTGTTTATTTGAGATTTTTCTTGTTTCTTGAGGTAGGATTGTATTGCTCTAAACTTCCCTCTTAGAACTGCTTTTGCTGATCCCATAGGTTTTGGGTTGTCATGTTTACTTGGCATTTGTTTCTAGGTATTTTTTGATTTCCTCAGTGATCTCTTGTTTAGTAGCATATTGTTTGGCCTCCCTGCGTTTGTATTTTCACCGTTTTTTTTCCTGTAATTGATATCTAGCCTCAGAGCATTGTGGTTAGAAAAGATGCTTGATACGATTTCAATTTTCTTAAATTTACCGAGGCTTGATTTGTGACCCAAGATATGATCTATCCTGGAGAATGTTCCATGTTCACTTGAGAATAAAATGTATTACATTGCTTTTGGATGGAATGTCCTATAAATGTCATTTAAGTCAATCTGGTCTACTGTGTCATTTAAAGCTCGTGTTTGCTTATTTATTTTCTGTTTGGATAAGCTGTCCATTGGTGTAAGTGGTGTGCTAAAATCCCCTACTATTATGTGTTACTCTCGATTTCCCCTTTTATGGCTGTTAGCATTTGCCTTATGTATTGAGGTGCTCCTATGTTGGGTGCATAGATGCTTACAATTGTTATATTTTCTTGGATTGATCCCTTGATCATTATGTAGCGTCCTTCTTTGTCTCTTGTAATAGTTTTTATTTTAAAGTCTATTTTGTCTGATATGAGAATTGCTACTCCAACTTTCTTTTTATTTCCAATTCCATGGAATATCTTTTTCCATCCCTTCACTTTCAGTCTGTATGTGTCTCTAGGTATGAAGTGGTCTCTTGTAGACAGCATATATACGGGTCTTGTTTGTGTATCCATTCAGCCAGTCTGTGTCTTTTGGTTGGAGCATTTGATCCATTTACATTTAAGGTAATTATCGATATGTATGTTCCTATTACCATTTTCTTAATTGTTTTGGATTTGTTATTGTAGGTCTTTTCCTTCTCTTGTGTTTCCTGCCTAGAGAAGTTCCTTTAGCATTTGTTGTAAAGCTGGTTTGGTGGTGCTGAATTCTCTTAGCTTTTGCTTGTCTTTAAAGGTTTTAATTTCTCCATCGAATCTGAATGAGATGCTTGCTGGCTAGAGTAATCTTGGTTTTAGGTTTTTCCCTTTCATCACTTTAAATATGTCCTGCCACTCCCTTCTGGCCTGTAGAGTTTATCCTGAAAGGTCAGCTGTTAACTTTATGGGGATTCCCTTGTATGTTGTTTGTTGCTTTCCCCTTGCTGCTTTTAATACTTTTTCTTTGTGTTTAATTTTTGTTACTTTGATTAATATGTCTCAGCCTGTTTCTCCTTGGGTTTATCCTGTATGGGACTCTCTGCGCTTCCTGGACTTGACTATTTTCTTTCCCATATTAAGGAAGTTTTCAACTATAATCTCTTCAAATATTTTCTCAGTCCCTTTTTTTTTCTATTCTTCTGGGACCTCTGTAATTTGGATGTTGGTTCATTTAATGATGTCCCAGAGGTCTCTGAGACTGTCCTCAGTTCTTTTCATTCTTTTTTTCTTTTTTCCCCTCTGTGGCCGTTATTTCCACCATTTTATCTTCCAGCTCACTTATCCTTTCTCCTGCCTCAGTTATTCTGCTATTGATTCCTTCTAGAGTATTTTTAATTTCAGTTATTGCACTGTTCATTGCTGTTTGTTTGCTCTTTAGTTCTTCTAGGTTCTTGTTAAATGTTTCTTGTATTTTGTCTATTCTTTTTCCAAGATTTTGGATCATCTTTACTCTCATTAGTCTGAATTCTTTTTCAGGTAGTTTGCCTATTTCCTCTTCATTTATTTGGTCTTGTGGGTTTTTATCTTCCTCTTTTGCCTGCAAGACATTTCTCTGTCTTCTCAGTTTGTCTAATTTACAGTATTTGAGGTTTCCTTTCCCTAGGCTGCAGCATCATAGTTCCTCTTGCTTCTGTTCTCTGCTCCTGGTGGTGAGGTTGGTCCAGTGTCTTGCATATGCTTCCTGATGGGAGGGACTGGTGCCTTCTTTCTTGTGCGTGGAGCTGACTCTTTTCCTTCTGATGAGCAGGGCCATGTTAGGTGGTGTGTTTTGGGGTGTCGTGAGCTTGGTATGGCTGTAGTTCGTCTGTGTGCTGATGGGTGGGTTTGTGTTCCTGTCTGGTTTGTTTTTTGGTATGAAGCCTCCAGTGCTGGGAGCTGTGGCAGTTGGGTAGAGCCAGGTCCTGGGTTCAGATAGAGGCCTCCGTGAGAGCTCTCAGTGATTAATCTTCCCTGGGACCAGGAATTCTCTATTGGTCCAGCATCCTGGACTTGGTGCTCCCACCCCAGAGCCTCAGGCCCGACTCCCATGTGAGGAACCAAGACCCCACAAGTCGCTCTTCCCAGCAATAAAGGGGATTAAAAAAAAAACAAAACACCTAACCAAACCCCAGGCAAATGGTAAAAAGTAAAATCAAACAAACAAAAACAGAAACAAGGAAATGCATGCACACACACAAAAGAAACAAAACCAGAACTAAATGAAACAAAAAGCAAGAGAACAAGCAAACAAAAGAACCCAAGAACAAAATCAAACAATTAAAAAGAAAACTGACAAAAACACAAAAACAAAATACAAAACCAAAGCAGAGTGCCAACAGAAGAATGAAGAAAAGAAACAAAACAAATGGACAAAAATGATTAAAAAAAGAAGAAAGGAAAAAAAGGGGAAAGAAGACAGAACAACAGAAAAGCAATGCAGAAATAGAAATATTAAAAAAATAGAAAATATATTAAAGAAAAAAAAGACAAACAAAACCCCAGAGAAATGGTAAAAACAAAATCAAACAAACAGAAACAAGGATACACACACGAAAGAAACAAAAACAGAACCAAATAAAACAAAAAGCAAGGGAACAACCAGACAAATAGAAGAACTCAAAAATGAAATCAAACAATTAGGATCAAAACTAACAAAAACACAAAACCTAAAAACTAAACCGAAGCAAGGAAACAGAACGAACTGATAAAAATGATTTAAAAATAACAATAAAATAAAATAAAAAGGGAAAAAACACAGGACAACAGAAAAGCAATGTAGAAATGGAAATATTTTAAAAATTAAAAATATATTAAAGAAAAAGAAGAAAAAATAAGGGAAAAGAACACAGAACAGAAAACAAATTAAAAATAGAAATATATATATATATAAATAAAAAATATGTTATAAAACACGAAGACCCAAAAGAGTAAAAAAACAAAAAAAACTAAAACAAGAACAAACCAAAGAAGAAAGAAAAAACAAAAACAAGCCAAAACCAACAAAAGAATGAATCAAAGCATAATAAAATTAATAGTAATAATTATGTTCCCCTGGGGTCTCAGCTGTAAGTGTCCTTGCACATGCCATGAGCCACAGCACACCTCTGCCTCCCCAAGAGGCCCTCCTCTGCCTCTTGGCTGATCTCTGGACCTGCTGTGGGCCCTGTGGGGACAGCTTAGACTCTCATCTGGCCCAATTCCTGCGTGTGCTTTTTTCCAAAGTCCACAGCTGCCAGAGCTATACTGTTTTCATTTGTAGGAACATTCATTGTCTGCTCAGATATTCCATAGACACAGGGTCTACCTAGCTGATTGCAGGGATTTAATCTGCAGCTTGTACAGTTGATGGAAAGATTTTCGATCTTCTTCCTTAGTCCTCATCCCTGGGGTTCAGCTTTGATTTTATCCCCACCTCTGCATGTGGTCCACCCACAGGTGTCTGGTCCTGAGGCTGCCTTGGAGCTCTTGGGTCTGCCCCAGTGAGGATAGGGCACAGAGGTGAGATGACTTCTTGGATCAAGGGAGCCCCAGAGGCGCCAAATGTGCAGGGAAGCCGGTGGCCTCGGGCACAAGAAATATGGCCCTAGTGAGGGCCTTTTCTGGCACCCAGCATAAGGCACATGAGGGCCAGCCCTGGCTGGGCTTTTTCTGGTGCCTGGCAGCAGACATGCAAGGGCTTTATTTATTTATTTATTTATTTATTTTTATTTATTTATTTTTTTTGGTATGCAGGCCTGTCACTGTTGTGGCCTCTCCCGTTGCGGAGCACAGGCTCCGGACGCACAGGCTCAGCGGCCGTGGCTCACGGGCCTAGCCGCTCTGCAGCGTGTGGGTTCTTCCCGGACTGGGGCACAAACCCGTGTCCCCTGCATCGGCAGGTGGACTCTCAACCACTGCGCCACCAGGGAAGCCTGGGCTTTTTTTTAATTGCCCTGCAGCCAGCACGTGAGGGCCAGCCCTGAGGGGGCTTTTTTTATTGCCTTGCAGCTGGTACGCAAGAGCCAGTCCTGAGAGGGATTCCTTTATTGTCTGTCAGCAGGCACTGACATGTGGGGAGAGAGAGGCTTCAATAGTGGCTCCTCCCACTGCGTGTGACGCAACAGTAGCACCTGCTTCCATGGCAGTCCAGTCTACCTCTGTAGGCATTCCCTGCTGCAGATTTCCTCCCTCCCGTCCCCTCAGTCTTCTCCCCACAACCAGTAGCAGTTCTCGCTCCAGGCCTATTCTCCAATCCCCACGTTCCAGATCCCAGCCGCTTAAACACCTGTGAACACACGTCCCAGTCCAGGGCTCATAAGGCCGTGGTACTGACCATCCATGTATTTCTCATTCTGTCCCATTTGCCACAGATCAGTGACTTCACCCTCTTCAGACACCCTCAAATGCTTCCCTTCTGTCGCAATTGATTTCCCTGTCGGGGGGGGGGTTTCCCCATCAGAGAGTGGGTTTCTCCGAATTTGGGAATCTCTCCTCTGCTTCAGCTCCCCTGCCCCAGGGTGCAGGTGCCGTCCCGCTTCCTCTTCTCCTCCTTCTCCCTTCTTTTTTTCATCCTACCCAGTTATGCAGGGATCTTTATGGTCCTTTCCGGTGTCCAAGGTCTTCTGCTAGTGTTCAGCAGTGTTGTGTGAGAACTGTTGCATCTATAGATGTACTCCTGATGCATCCGTAGAGAGAGATGAACTCCACGTCCTCCTACTCCTCTGCCATCTTGCCCATCCCTCTTCTTTGTTTGTGGCCTTTCTTTCTCCCTCCCTTCCTCCCCTCCTCCCTCCCTCCTTTCTTTCTTTCCTTCTTTCTTTTTTGTACTCATGTTGTTTTTTTCATATTGATGCATTTCAAGCCAAATGGGGGAACTATAGCGATCATCTAACATAACTTAACATTTTTGATCTTGTACAAGGGCATCATTTTCTTTCCTCTCTCTCATTACTCACTTCCAAGTAACCAAATTTCTTGTTCAGTTTGCTTCTTTAATAGTTCAAGAATTAGCAAAATATATTTCTCTACACACATATACGTATAATTTTTTGGAATGAAAATATACAATAGTTTCAATTACTTGTGAAAATTAGAAATCATAGGACAGAGAAAATGCTGGGAATATGTAAAGTAATTTGGGGGCCTTGACTTATAATTAATTTTTGGTAAAGGGGATTTTTGCAAAGGTGAAGAATTTTACTGGTATAGGGTAATGTTGCCTATGGAAAAGGAATTGTGTTGGATGATCAGACCTAATGACAATGATTAATACATTAAACTGTTGAAAGACAGCTAACTTATAATGAAAATTATTGTTGTCTATTTGTTTGGAAGGAGAAACGTACAATATTCAGGAGATTTAAAAAGATAATTTTGCAGAACACGTTGTAGCTCCATAAAGTTCTCCTATTCACTTAGTGGTTTTAGAAACAATACTAGGTTGGATTCACCACATTTGAGCAAGAGGGGACCTCCAGTTTGCAAATACAGGAACTAGAGTTTTTTCCTATTACCCAAGGATGATTTGCCATAAGAAAGACAGCTCATTCTAAATTGACAGGAGTTTTCCTATCTGCAAATATGTGCACTCTTACTGCAGGTGGACCAAGTGGGCAGCCAGTGTAAAATCAAAGTTTTGCCTGGACAGTACAGAAGCAGAACAAAGGGATTTAGGGATCTTTAAAAGTCTCTCAGAGCTGAGGTAACATGAAGCACTCCTTCCCACCACAGGGACAACCTGTCAAGGAGACACAGGGCTTCAGTTCATCAACCAAGACCCTTTCCCTGCATGGAGATTGTTTTTTGCTTCTTTTTTTCAAGACTCAATCTTCCCTGGGTAGCAATATATAGCATCTACTCATATATAAAACCATTTGCAATTGAATTTATGTTGCTTCAGTCTGAAAGTAACAACTGATTATGATTAGCCTAGCACCGTGCTTCCTGTATCTGATCAGGCTGCGGTTCCCTTTGGTTATAGAGGTTGATATGGGGATCTGGTACCAAGAAACTTTAATATTGTCCATTTCCTCAACCCTTACATTGTCAGGTCAATTAGGTTGTGCATGTGCTTTACTAATTAAGCTTGCAGAGAACACATTTTTTTTCTCTCAGTTTTGAAGATATTTCACTTTAGGGCCACCAATATTTCTTTGCTGTTTTGCTCTCTTCATGTGAGAAAATGCACTTTACTGTCTATTCCAATACATAACAGGTTTAATTTGACTACACTCTTACCAAAACCTTGACACATTATTCACTTTTCATAAAACAAAGAAAACTAATTTATTTAAATAACTATAGTTATGTTTTTGTAAAGAAGATTTATATTTAAATCTATATTGTTTAATTGATAGCTCTCTCCATTTTTTAGAAAAAGACATTTTGATATGGGCTTACCCAAGCATCTAATATCTGTGTATGATTTTTTTTTATTTTCTTTTTTATTTATTTATTTATTTTTATTTATTTATGGCTGTGTTGGGTCTTTGTTTCTGTGCGTGGGCTTTCTCTAGCTGTGGCAAGCAGGGGCCACTCTTCATCGCGGTGTGCGGGCCTCTCACTATCGCGGCCTCTGTTGTTGCGGAGCACAGGCTCCAGACACGCAGGCTCAGTAATTGTGGCTCACGGGCCCAGTTGCTCTGTGGCATGTGGGATCTTCCCAGACCAGGGCTCGAACCCATGTCCTCTGCATTTGCAGGCAGATTCTCAACCACTGCGCCACCAGGGAAGCCCTGTGTATGATTTTTAATCATCTGTTCATCCTTATCCATAATAGAACATTCTCAGTCCAAGAAAACTATACTACCAGTTGTCAGAAAAGATCAATCAGTTATACCCAGGGTGAACAATTCATGCAATGAAGAGCAGTTGGCCAAATGCTGTGTGCTTCAGATGGGTATCTATTTCAAGAGAAAATACTCTCTAGTTCCTGGCCTCTCAAAAATTTTTTCTAGGCTAATATTGCAGGAGACAAGAAAGCTAGACAAAACAAATCAATGTTTTGCCAAGATGTGACTGAATATAACAAAAGATAGCAAATGAACAGGATTGAAAGCATGAAATACATTCAATCCAGTTAGAATTTATTTAGCTTCAAAATAGAATCAGCAGCTAGATGATAGATATACCACTTTTGTTGTATTCCTCTGGCATTAGACAAGCCTCTACAACCCAGGATGCCAATTCGCTGATACAAATGGAAAGAATTTGCTCTTTTGTAATGAAAGATCTGTAACCATGATCAGTATTGTGAGAAAAGATGGAGTATAACTGGCCTGCTGGGCGGGGGGGGCGGTTGTTACAGCAGAATATTGGCCCCAGATCTCTATGTGGAATCCTTGGCCCTGGCATAAGTCTTGAGGCCCCCTGTTGCCCTTTTAGTCTAATACCCAGACCAGAATTTCCCAAACTTAGTGTCCCGTGGAACACTATTAAGCAAGAAAAAACATGAAAAATAATGTTCAGGGCTCAAATAAGCTTGAGAAACTATTAAACAAAGGTAAGGAGACTTCCTTAAGATTTTCCAAAAGCATTAAGATGCTATTGTAAATATTAAAAGCTGATATATTATGTTGGCTTTCATTTTAGACACATTTAACTCTGGAATTCCCATTAATATCTATGTAAAAATGCAGTGGAACAGAGTTCAGAACTTTGGCTTAGCGTAAACTCTGGACTCTTAAGGCCCTTTACCCAAATCTCACCCCTTATCTTAGCCTTTGAGATTGCGCCACTCAGGAGGCAAGCGGCATAGCATAACCATACTCAGTTGCCCACTCCGAGGCTTTCCAGGCCTACCAGTAAGAGGAAGTCCCTGACCTATCTTACTGCATGACACAGTGGTAGGAAACCCTTCATAAGTGGAGCCAAGAGACTATGATCCTCAAATGAGAAATGGGCTCTTCATATTGAATCTCTACCTCAGAAGTGTTGTGGTGCTTGACCTTGACCCATACCACCACTACCCCCCACCCCAATCCTCCATTTCTCTACTGGAAGAGAGCAGAGGTGAGATAGAGAGTTTTTCACATCCCATGTGGTCATAAGACCATTCCTACAAAGGTATGCATTCATAGATACTAGATTACAACTCTCTGTATTGTCTATCCAAACCATTGCACAATGTAAACCTTTCAATTTACAGAGAGCTTTTAATGATATTTTATTTAATTTTTTTAAAGGGGCCCAAAACTAAGGCATGGAGAGGAACTTTGTGAAATGAGTATAGTCTAGCTGAAACACAGACAAATGTCCCATTGGCATCAGGAATCATCTAATGTCTCACAAAGAATGCCCTCTGGCATGCAATGTTCAAACTTTCTATAGATTGGCAGAAAAAATAATATTGTGACTCTGCTGTGCAAGATGTGCCTGGAATCAAGGGTCCTGGTCACATAGGTCTTCAATTTCAATAGTCTCCTAAGGAGATAAAAGAGAGCAGCAACTGAACACTAAATTTTATTCTTTATTCCGCTTGATGGGTCACAAGAAATGCTTCTTTCTGGATAATTTTTTCTTAGAAAGTAATAAGATCTATAATGTGAAGCAGACTGGAATAGTAAGACGTACACCCATTATGGAATCAAACAGACCAAGGATTGGATACTAGTTCTGCTACTTCCTGATTACCTTGAATAACTTTATTAATTTTCCTCAGCTTCAGTTTGCTCATCTATAACATGAGGATAAAAATATCTAACTCAAATGATTAATCTTGTAATGTTCCTGGCTCATAATAGGTATTCTATAAGTTAGATGTCTTCTAGGCTAAAATGAAAACAAAGTAAATAAGCAAATAACAAAAGCAGAAGAACACTAAAAAAGAGCTATCAATTTTGTGTCTATGATGGTTGTTACTAGACTGTAAAATTCTTTTACCTAATTTGAAAATAGGTCATATCATAACTCCTGTTTGACAAAGTATAGCATTTTTATGATTTGAAATGAGCTATGTCTCTTACGGTCAGATCTAGCATTGACTAGAGTACAATTAATCACTCCAGCTGGTGGACCGGAGCCTTACTCAGTCTACCTTCAGGAAGTTTTTGTAAGACAAAGAATTCACCATTTGGGAAATAAAGTTTGGATTTATTTAGGTTTTATTTTAAAGCTAGCCTTGAAAACAAAGCCCTGTACTATCTCGCAAATAAGATAAGAAACTGATGAGATGATATTGTAAAATTTGATTGAAATAATAAAATCAAACATCCAATAGTTAGTTTAAATGCCTGTGTTAATTGTTCTTTGAACACCTCCACTTATAATTTTAGTACAGGAGACTCCTTAAGCTCATTCTGGCCCGGACTGCACTTTAGTATGGCTCAGAGATCATTAACCTGGCACACCCAACTAAACTTTCATGAAAAGTAATGGTGGAGACCTACATGTTAAAGATGAAACACAACCAGGCTTTTCCAAAGTAGATGCATTTCCCTGGGGATACTTAAAGAGAATTGGAAAGTGCTTTGGGGGTATCCTATATCGAATAAGTATTTGTTAGAAAACATATTAGCTGGGAAGTATAACAGCAGAATAAGTGTCAGGGTACAGGTATAATCCGTCAGTTTGGGTAGAAAAATAGAACCACTGTAAGTATCACTGGAATGAGAAAATTAATAGAGGAATTAGGTTTACACAAATGTGGCAGGCTGGAGGATTGGGAAACAGTCACTGACGACTTCAGCCTATAGCACTAGAGAGGGTGGAGAAGTTGGAGCTCACACAGGAATCTGAGAAACCACTGTTTCTGGCCACTATGACCCACAGAAATATCTGTAGAAAGCCACCCATGCCTTTTGAGAATATGGCTTCCTCTTCACTTTTGCCTTCAGAACATCGCAGTTTCTCTCATTAGCAGCCTCTAAGCTAGAACCACACAGGGAAAGGGTTTAGGGAAATGTAGTTTCCAGCCTTGGAAGGGAGTAATGATGGTGCTGAGTTGGTAAGAGACAACCCAGCTCACCTGGTTACAGTTTGTGCTGAGATGTCCTGCCTCTCCCAGGGAAGCAGTGAGAGTTGCACAGAATGTTTGGAAAGATGTCAGTCCCTTAGTATCACTATGGTACTATGATAAAAAAATGAAGCAAAATGACTTAAGCAAAAAACTAAATCAAGGAAAAGAGAAATAAAGCGTTTATTGAGTACCTTTTGTATGACAGGCATCAGGTGACTCACAACTGTTATCTTGTTTACTCTCACAACATATATTGTTGCTTTATTTTTTCATTTTACAAACCATGCAACTTCATTTTAAAGGTGAAACAAATGTTTCATGAGTCATTTAACTTGTAGATGATGACGTAAATGGAAGCTTAGTTTAGGTCTAAACACAGTGCTATTTCTACCACACCATAAAACATCCCATGAAGAGGATGAAATTTTTTATTTATTTTTTTTTCCTTTTTTGCGGTACGCGGGCCTCTCACTGCTGTGGCCTCTGCCGTTGCGGAGCACAGGCTCCGGACGCACAGGCTCAGCGGCCATGGCTCACGGGCCCAGCCGCTCCGCGGCATGTGGGATCTTCCTGGACCGGGGCACGAACCCGTGTCCCCTGCATCGGCAGGCGGACTCTCAACCACTGCGCCACCAGGGAAGCTCGAGACATCTCTTTTTGATGGAGAGATTTTTGCCAGATTGAAGCTTATGTTCTAAATGCATGCAAGAACACTAGGAAAATAACCATAAAACTTCAAATGTATTATCTAGAAGATTTAAGCAAGGCGGAATTCCTAATCATGCTGTTCTCTGTGGAGCTAACCACTTGTGCTACTGATTTTCTTGTTTGGTAACCATTACATTTTGAAAGGCCAATTATTAGTCCCAGGATGTCTGCACAAAGTGAAAACACAAAATATTTAGTTATGATAACCTAAGGAGAATATCAGTTGATATTTGCCAATTAACTAACCTTTATAATTGAGAAATGTAATGAAAATGATTTATTTCAAGGCTTCATGAAGAAAATATAAACTAAAAAATATTCTTATAGACGTCTCAAATGGGAAAAAAATTGGTCCATCAAAGATGTTAATATTCCTAATTCCAGAAGCCCCATCCCTGACTCATCTGCCCCCTATTGCCTGGGATAAGTTTCTACCACCTAGGAACCATCAAAAACCAGAACTATGTTGCTGGTAAAGCCTTCTTAGTGGTGATTTGCTTTATGCTCATTGTCGCTGTGCTCCCTCAATTCCTACAGAATCTGTCATTTTAATCATTTAATCTGAATTTCAGACATCTGCTACCTTTTTTTGTCACTTGATTTTCTGTACCCATCTCATCTGCCTTTTGATATTCTTCATCTTTCTTGCCACTCTTAACACATGCTTCAGATTCAGTCACCTGACAGCCTGTTCTACCTGGAGTCCCTTGTGGTTTCTCAAACTCACTCAATTGTCTTACCTATTACAGTCATGTGGAAGTTTACACCTTGTCTTAGTAAACTTTGGACTCACAATTCCTTGATTGAAGAATCAACTATTGAGGAAGATTAGTTAACCAGTCTTACCCCAGACCTCTATTTCTCCATGTTTAATGTGGGAGTTTTCCTGTCTTTCTCCTAAGGTAGCTTTGAGAATTCAGTGAGATGACATGTGAAAAGTACCCAGTGCCTATACATGTATAGCACCTCTTGCTTAGCAAGAACTCAAGCACTGAAGCTAGTTTTCCTCCATTTTGTTACTGCTACAGTGCTTTGAAATACTTATGTAAATTGGAAAATTTTTTGTTTCACGTAATATTTCATCTGCTCTTCCAAAAATGAATCCAACATTAAATAAATTTTTTAAATCTCCAGGGTAAGAATTATATGTTCTCTTCATTTGAAAGCTTCATTGCCTATCACCAGGCTGGGTATGATAGTAGGTGTCCAATAAATAATTACTGAAGTGAATTAAAGTGAATGAGGAGCTTGAAGGGTTTCGATGGCAGTTGTCAGGCTGCCTGTGCCATGTAATTCCTGATAGAATGTCTTCCATGAATTAATGATTCAGAACACCAGGTGGTCAGCCACAAGCTTCCTAAGAAGGGAAAAGAGTGGGAGGAGAGGAGGATTTTAGCATGAAAGCTTTAAGGTTTACCACAGAGAATTCAAAATCCTTCTCTCTCACTTCCCAAACGAGGCAGCTGGTGTCACAGCTTTATTCCAACTGTTAGGGACAGTGGCAGCAATGTTCTGGGTTTTGAGGTGGGTTGGTACTGGACTCCATCTCACTCCCACACTGCTTCCAGATTCTAATGACCTCAAAGATTCATTTACACTTAGATTGACTTTGATAGGTAAAATATTTGTACATCTCCAGTTATTTTTAAAATCAGAGTGAATGAAAAACTTGGCAAGAATACAGCAACTTGGAAGAAAAATTTTACTAGTATCAAGAGTCCCCTTTATTTTGGGACTTTATTTATGGGTCCAAAAGCCATACCCTTTTGGAGTCCTGAGGGTCATATAAGAGCAGAGAGACCAGTTTGGCTTAAGAACCTTGTAAAACTTTATTGAACTCATGCCTGCCCTGGTAATAAGAACAAAGCCATGGCTTCCTCAAGTCTAGCTCCAAAGAATACATTTTTTGACCAAGGCTTATTTAAACATGCACATGTGCGCGCACACGCACACACACACACACACACACACACACAAACACACATACACTTTTCTCATTGGAAAATTGAATACTATTCTTATGTATAAGCATCACCTCTCATCATAGCAACCCATGGTCCAACAAGATGAACTTAAAGAGACAGGCAGGGCAACTGTTATCCCCAATTTACTTAATTTGACTCTGCAGATATTATTTCAGCTTTTGGAGGGCTCTTGGTATCTTATGATGTATAGTATCTGTCCATAAACATGAACATATTTTCAAATAGATTGTACTCAACTTCACATCTCAGCTTATATCCTCTTCTATATCTAGCAGAAGTAGATCAGACAGATACAATGATTACACAAATCCTACACATTAACCTGATAAAGGGAGAATATAAAATGTGACCCTGTTATAAGAGAATGAGCGATTATCACTAGTTGGTCCTATTTAATAATTAAGAAATTATAGGATGGGGTACAATGGGGAGAAATGCACTGACATATATTTGAATCCAGACCCCCACCACCTAAGTGGAAGGTCCAAAGGGCACTCCATATGGATCTAAAATAGAAATGGTACCTGCATCCATGTAGCTTCTTCTTGTCTAATGGGAAACAGACACTTAATTATGTCATTAAAAATAAAGTTGTTACATATTTTTATAGTTCTGTGAAGAAATAAAATAGATGCTCTGACATAATGATGATGGGAGACATTTTAAATAGGATGGTCAGGAAGATGACATTAAGTTGAGACCAGAAGTTTTCAGCCATGAGAAAGGCAATGTGGCATGGAAGAGAAAATTACTGGTAAAGGAAAGAAAAACAAAAGACCCCTGGGTTGAAATACAGAGTGAAATTGATTTTACCATCTAAACGTTTCTTAAATCTGTGCTTTTCTTTCCATCCACACAACCCTGACTTCTTTCTAGACCACCATTATCTTTTGCCTGAGTTATCCAAATATCTCTAAAGTGGCATCTCTGATTCTGGGTTTCTCCCCATCCCATCCATCCTCCACATTGTAGCCAAAATGATTCTTTTGGAACAGATTGGATCATGTTACTCCCAGGCTTAAAACTTTCAAGAGCATACATTGACTCTTGGAACTGAGACCAAACTCCACCCTGGGTTTGTAAGGCTCTGCAGGAGCTCGCTCCAGCATTTTTCACTCACCTTGCCCTTTTCCACTAACCACCTTCTATTCTAGACTTCAACCATATTGAACTTCTTTTACTTATTCACACATACTATTCTCTTTCACCTTGTAGCCTTTGTCAAGGCTGTACCTTCTGCCTGAAACATTCCTCCATCCACCCTGCCCCTCTTTATTTGATTAAATCGTTTACTTCCTTCAGGTCTCACCTAAGACATTATTTCATTGAGGAAGACTTCCTTGACTCCTCCAAGTTTGAGCAGGTGCACTTCTTAGGTAATCTTATATCACTCTTCTTCCCCTTTTATTCACTACCCTGTATTGTAATTTCCTGTTTACTGTCTGGATCTCTACACTATAAATTCCACAAGCAGGGACTTTTCTTTCCCTGCTATATATCTTGAAGCTCTAGAACAGGTCCTGACATACAGTGAGTGCTCAGTAAAGACATATTAATCAATGAATATATGAATGAATACATGCATAAATGAATGAATAAATAAACCAAAAATGTTTATGAGTGGGTGATGAAAAATATAGATTTTCTTTTTGAAGTTCTTCATATTCTAAATTTTCTACAGCAAACTTGTATTACTATTCTACTAAGGAAACAATATTTGCTTTAGATGGCTCATCAAGTACTAATGTGGAGATGGCTAAGACTTCTCAGATTATCCTGGGATTTTAGGCTGATCTGAGTCTAGGAGCAAGCACAAAATTCAAGTTCCTGAGAATGTGCACTGTTTGGTGCAGGGATTCAGTGCTGAAATGAATGAGGCTAAGGTGAGAGAATCCAAGGGGGAGGTAGCATTTAGGAAGAGACCTAACCCAAAGCCAGGACAGGCCATCCAAATGAATCAGCCAGACAGATTCCTAGAAATCCATAGAAGGAAACCTGAGGAGTTAAGTGGGAGAAGAAACCCGGAAAACATTGCTGAAGCAAAGAAAATATCACAGTAATTCTCTTTTTGTGGGGAATATACATCCTCAGTGTGAGTGGAGAGAAAACTTTTAATGCTATTGACAGCAGAAGGATCATTTTATGGCCCAAAGACCACTGGAGTGCTTGCCATGAAATCAGTATTTTAGGCTACTCGCTTTTTGTGTGACCCAAAGAGAGAAACTTATCATCTGGGTCTTGGTTTCTTCCTTTGTAAAACTAAAGGATTAGCCTAGCTGATCTCTTCAGGTTTTTTTCTCTTTTTCAGTTAAAACATTCTGTGTTCTCTCATTCTGGGCTGAATTCCCAAGACATTCAACAAAATAAATTTGTTTTGAAGAGATATAGGAGGGAAGTGATTCACCTGTATTTATTTCTGAAGCACAGGGTGAATTTTCTATCAGATAACACCTTGACACATGCTTGATCGTTTCTGAATAAACTTCCTTTATGTGTGATGAAACATACCAAATTTAAATTGACTCTAATCTAAAAGCTGTAGGCATCTGACACATTCCCCCCCATAGAAAATATTAGAAGGATTTCATTTAGTGCTAATGCTTGGTGCTAGAAATAACTTGAAAGTCAAACACAAGTCATTTATTTTATGACACATTTCTAACAACTTGAGAGAAAATTTGTTTAGAAACTGTGTCAGTGCTATGAAAAGAGGCAAAGCAATGTAGAAGAATATTGAAATTCTCTCAATAGAGCATTAGAGAAAACCACATCTAAAAGTATGTTCTAGATATATTCTACATTAGCTCTTTTTTTTAACATCTTTATTGGAGTATAATTGCTTTACAATGGTGTGTTAGTTTCTGCTGTATAACAAGTGAATCAGCTATACATATACATATATCCCCATATCTCCTCCCTCTTGCGTCTCCTTCCCACCCTCCCTATCCCATCCCTCTAGGTGGTCACACAGCATGGAGCTGATCTCCCTGTGCTACTACATTAGCTCTTTACTTCCAAACTCCATTGGTTCCTGAACCAATCCCATTATGAGGTTTCCCTAGGCCCATCTTGGCTGGAGGCAGGAGAGAGAGGTTAGATCTTTAGTTCCACCTTAAGATTGTCTTGCTCTGACATTGGTGACCTGGAGACATTTGTGCCAGCACTTGGCATTTTAAAATCTGCTTTAACCTGGGTTTACAATATTCAAGTCTCCCTCCCTGAAATTTCCCTGACTGATATCCCTACCCTGGGATTCTTTCTTGACTGTAATTTTCAGGATCACAAAGACAGATTATGCACAGGTTACCTTCAGTGGTGATGGTTTATGGAAGGAGTTCTCCCCATAAGGTAGCAGGGACAGCAAAGTTACACTGTACCCAGAGCATGCAAGACTGAGAAGTACAACAGCCATCACGAGTACCAGAACATAACCGGGCACTGTTCAAAACAACTACTCTTTTTCCTCCTCTTATTTCTTTTTCTATTAACTTTACACTAACAAGAAAAAGTGATATGATTATGCCAGGTTGTTGCGACCTAACTTGAGTCTCAGAGGCACCTGACCTGTCTTGTGTTCAGACATGAACATACTTTCAGGTAAGGTACCAAAATCTGGCCAGTCAACTAGAGCCTGGGTAGCAAGATTGATTTCAATTGACCTACGGACCCGGTCATATCATGTGAGCCAAAAGAGAATTTGGGGGTCTCTTACTTCAAACTGGAGCAATGTAAATGAGCAAGTACTTTGGGGTTTATTAACTTTCTGACTGATTAGACTGAGATGAATAGGAAGTACAGTTTGTAAACAAAGGTACCACGAAGCCACTAAGGATTTCTGCACACTCATCCACCTGCTGCAGGAGCCTCTTGTAGCAGATATAGAACCTCAGGGGATGTAAAAGCCTTGCATGCTGATCCCACTCTGATATATTTAGAAAGACTACCTGTAAGATCAGGTCAATTATATCTGTTCTGCAAAGAAGTCTCACCAATGATAAGCAACTGTGAAATTATGCCTATATGTTTTAAAGTATGATGTACTCTGTAGGAAATTATAGGAAACTGACATCCCATTTAAATCTAAATTATAAGCAAAAAATACACATTTCACTCTCTGCCAGTGAAGTATGGAAGCCCTTTAACTAGAGGCATATCCAAGGCTTCCTAAATTCTCTCTCTAAAGAATAAAATGCCAGCTCCACAAAGTTGAGCCTGGCCTCCCACTAAAGCCGCTCATTCCAGTGGTAAACCTATCACGTGAGTTTGGATGGAAGTGTTGGAGAAAGAGTGAGAAAAGATGTTAATGATCTGTATATCATCTTCTATTTATATATTTTGTGATTATTTGTATATTTAATTTTTTCATTTTGTATTGTGTTTCCTATTTACTAAAATTTTTAAAAATCTTCTTTTCTCCTTTCTGTTAGATTTATCAAGGTTTGTTTTTCCTCCTTTTGCCTTAAAACCATTTGGGAAGTTATCCATGTTATTTCTATTATTATAGTGGTGATCCTTAAATTTTTAATACATAAACTTCACTTAACAATGTCTTAATTTTGTCTACAATTCTACCTTTCTCCTTTAAAGGGACCTTAAACTGCTGTAAATATGATCATCCCTCTCTGTCCTAAAAAACTATTATTGTTGATTATTTTGTATTTAAATTTTTTAATATTACTTCTTTTTTAGACTATTTGGATTTACTCATATCTTTCTCAATTACTTTACTTATCATTACTTTTTGCATCCAACTCCTTCATTCTTGGCTCATTATTTCTTCCTGTAATGTATCTTATTTATTATCTCTTTCACTAAGTACATGCGAGTAGTAAAATCTCTCAGTATATCTGAAAATATCTTTAATTTACACTCATTTTTTTTTTTTTTTTTTTTTTGGTACGCAGGCCTCTCACCGTTGTGGCCTCTCCCGTTGCGGAGCACAGGCTCCGGACGCGCAGGCTCAGCGGCCATGGCTCACGGGCCCAGCCGCTCCGCGGCATGTGGGATTCTCCCGGACCGGGGCACAAACCCATGTCCCCTGCATCGGCAGGCGGACTCTCAACCACTGCGCCACCAGGGAAGCCCTACACTCATTCTTGAATAACAGTTCAACATCCCATAGAGCTCTACATTAATCACTATTTTGGCTCAGCAGTTTAAAAATATTCCATTATCTTCACACCTCTGTGTTGTGGTGAGAAGTCTGTTGTGAGATCTAATTATCTTTCTTTATATATACTGTTTTCCTCTATTTCCTTTGATTATATCCTCTCTGTCTACACCATAGTGTGTCTACATCTATACACAGCTTTATTTTTATATCTAAGGAGACAGGAAGTCTGTCTGGCTAAAATGTAATATTGGGGACTAATTTCCTTTAATTCACAAGGATTACATCAGTGTCATCCTCAATGTTTTCACTAGGTCTGCCTTTAACCACTACCACTCATTTCTTTACAGTACAGGGTCTACACTATAGCTATGGTAATCATTTAAAATATAAATCTGATTATGTCACTTTCCTGCTTAAAATATTAAAGACTTTCCTGTGTTCCTAGAATAAAGACCAAAATCCTAAACAAGATCTAAAAGGCCCTCCCTAAGTGATCTCTCCAGACATCCTGGACCTTTTTCCCCTTTGCTCTCTGACTTTCAGACACATTGACTTCCTGACACATTGACTTCTTTTTTGTTTTTCCACACTTTTGCCCAGTTAACTTCCAGTGATTCCTGAGATCTCATTTCCATATTCTTCTTCAGATGAAGCCTTCTCTGTCCCCTTGGAATATATCAGATCTTTCTAAGACATGCTCTTATAACCATCTGCTTTGTTTCAAAGAGTAATAGGACTATAAATATATGACCATATATGATTGTCTATATTGTCTGTTTGAGGGCAGGAATCTCTGTCTTTTGTTCAACATTACTGCCCTAGCACACAACATAATTCCTGCCACTTAGAGATTATTTTTAAAGGCTAATAATAAAGCAATACTTTTTAACTACCAGTATGATCTTATTTATTTCTCCTACATGCATGGAAGGTATCTATTGCTTATTAACCTAAGGAAATTGCTTATTAAGACTCAGCAGACCTAGTATATCATTTCTACCAACAATTAAGCCCTGCTAAACTGGCAAATTGTATTACATGGAACTATGTTTTTAATGTAGCTAAGCATCATTTTTTCATCCTAAAAATAGGTGAAGATCAAAAGCATGATATTTTGCTTTGAAAAATACTTTGGAAATATATATATTGGTGTTTGTTTTTGCAAAAAAGTCATATGATTAAAAGTTAACCATACACATATACGTGATAGTAAATATGCTTCAAAAAGAAAAAAAAAAACCCTACTGTTGGGAATCATGAGCTCAGCTAAGCAGGAAGCTGCCATCTGGAGAAACGATTTTCACACTCTGATGACCGAAGTGACCTTATATCACCAAGTGTGACATGCCTCCTTCATTCCTTTTCTAACTAAATGCAATTTTATTTGAAGGAGCTTTTTATTAAAGACATAATTGTACTGATATCATCCTAAATATAGCCTGACAGATGGAAGAAGAAGGGAAGGTAGTTTTAATACCACCCTTACAAAATAAAGTGTTACCAGCCAAAGACTTGCTTTATCATTAGTCCTTACTTAAATGCTGACTTTTCCCCTTAGTTTACACTTCTATAAAAATTATAATTTGAAATCTCTAGTTCACTTATTTAAAAACAGAAAGAAATGAATGGCAATCTTCAGTTTTCCACCGAACAAATGTTAGTGATTCCCCACTTCCACCAATGCTGTGCCCAAGGCTGCACATATGGAAAATAAAATTGATTTCTTTGTTTCTTCTTCTTCCTTTTTTAATGAGCATTGCTGGTGGCATGACCAACAACTTGGGCTGCTCTTATCAAATCCCCACAGCAAATATCCACAGCAATCATAATAGAATAACTAAGTCAAGCTTGTCCAAGGTAACAACTTCAAGGGACATATAGAATTGGATGTGTGTGTGTGTGTGCACATAAGATATATATACTGAATATACACACACTGTATGTACATATACACATTTATATGTGTACAATATATACATGTGTATAAATGCACATATGTGTATGTGTGAGATATATACTGTATGTATATGTATACATATATATGGCATTTGCCTCAAAGTATCTTTTTTTTATAACATGTATGTGTCAGTTAGGATTTGCATTCAGCTGCTGTATTAGAAATTCAGAATAACAGTGGCATACACATGATAGAAGTTCATTTTTCTCTTGTGTAAAAGAAGTACAGAGGTAGGTGGTCTGGGGCTGTACGGCAGCTCCAACAGTCACCAGGGCCCCCTATTTTATCTACTTTCTGCTCTAGCAATCTTAGCTTGTGTTTCCATTTTTAATTTTCCTCATTGACCTAGATTTCTGCTTGAGGTCCAACCACCCCAACTGAGCTACAGCCTAGAAGCAGGAAAAAGGGAGGGTGATGTGAGCTTCCTGTAAGCCCCACCCAAAGACTTTCCTTTAATTCTCCTGTATGCTAGGAGGCTGGGAAATGTCATTTGTCAGCAGGACACTTTCCTCAGGGTTCTGTAAGGAAGGAGAAAACCAAGTAGGCATCTAGCAGTCTCTGCCACAACGTGCAACACTCAGATCTTCTCTAGAACCTGGAGGGCATATGTTTATATGGCAACTGAACTAGTCTTTTGAACCAACTTGATTTCATTCATGGTCTAGAAGACAAGTTTCTACGTAATGTTGGTCCAGGCTTATTAAATTAATTTTCTTCTCCTGAACCAGAGTACCGTCTATTTTATTCATTAAGTGCAGTCTCTGTGTGTAAATGGGTTCTTTGGGTTAATCAAAGCATATTTCAAATCTTTTGAAAAATGCAATTCATATGCTAAATTTGTTTTTAATATAAATCTTTTTAATTTCATTTTTTTCTTCATTTCAGTAAAAATAAAGAACATCAGCTCAGCTATACCAAATCAATAGGTCATATTAATTAAATTGTTTAAAACTCACTTTCTACAGCTGTAAAATGTGGTTAGTGATACTTAATTGGGGGAATTAATATGAAGATTTCGAGCTCATGAATATAACATGTCTAGCCCAGTAAGTGGGTAATGACAGAAACTTAGCAAATATCTATTTCACATTTCCCACATATACCCCAATAAATAAAACAACTTAGAAAATAGTAAAAATATTAATGTAATATTAAAATACTGATTCAATATTTAGAAGTTGCCCATCTGAAAATTTCCACATCTTTGCCATGATAAAAAGCTATGTTCACATTTCTCTCCTTTTCACCAATGAATATCTATCTCCATAGATAAACAGAGAGTCATGAAAGACCATTAGTACTAATAAGATAATCATTAGATAACTGAATAAGATATAAAATAATGTATAAAATATAGACTATAGTATCAAAATGAAAATCAGTAGTTCTTTCATTACAAACATAATGTACTGGAAGACGTATTAGAAGAAGGTATTAACTAAAACTATAGAAACTTAGTAATTAATCGATCAAGGAATTTGCAAGACCTTTATGGGAAAAACTGTAAGACTTAACTGAAGGCCAGTCAAGAGGTACTAATAAAAATGATGTCTGTTCATGGGTAGGTAGAACTAATATTCTAAAGATGTCAATTCACTCTCAAATTAATCTATAATCACAATTAAAATCCCACCAGGATTTTTAATGGACCATGGCAAATTAATTCTAAAATTTACACGGAAGAATACATGTATAACAACAGCCATACCAAGTTAGAAACAGGAGATCAAAGAGACTGAAATTGCCCCATCTGGTCAGAAAACATATTCTAGAGCTATGTTAATTAAAACACGATATAATGTAGGAATAAGTGAATAATTCAATGGTACATATAAGAAAGTTCAGAAAAATAACCAAGCATATATGCCTCTTCTTGTATTTTTGGCTAATTCCAGCCTCAAGGAAACATAGTAATCCTCTTAGTGCTTGGCTTGATTTTCTAGGCAACTAAGAGTGGGGTTATTTTCTCCCATGCTGAAGAGACTCTGCCTTCTTTCTACTCTCAAGTACACCACCTTCCTTCAAGAGAGGGAATGCTCCTTTATCACATACTCTCCAAACTTTCTACTCTCTCTTTATCCTGCAGCCACTTTCATCCCCTGTTGTAAGAGTAAAGAAGTAATCCTGCTCCATTAATTACTTCTTGAATCTACTTAAATAAGTTGTTTAACCTCTTTATGAGTCTGACTCTTCTGCTCAGTGAGAATAATAATAAGACCTCTCCTGTAAGATTATTTTCAGGATTAAATCAGTTCCAATCATTACATTTAATAACATCACTTGTGGGATGTAATCATACAGCTATACTGTTTGTCTCTCCCACTATCCCATTACATCCATTCTGTGGATCTAGTTTTCTTCTGTCTCTGCATGGAAATTGCATCAGGCACCATGATTTTTCTAGTAATGTTTAGGTAACACAAACAGTTCTCTAATGATAAAATGCAATCTCAGGTTCATATCAACACGTTCAGTCCACGTGGTAGCCAAAACTTCAATCTTGCTTTAAATTTAAAATATCTCCCCCTCTTCTCTTTCTCAGTTCATTTCCATGGCAGAAAGGAAGCCTGTGGTTGAGAAGGTAATCATTTGGTCAGTTTTTTTTTTCTTTATTCCTTTCTTCAATTAACCTTCAACTTTAATCTCTTCTTGCTAACAGCAATGGGGGAAGGGAGAAGACGAACAAGGCACAGAGAAGTTCCCACTTGGAGGGTACTGTCGTATTAGTCCAGTATCAGCGCACACTGGACTTGGCGGATGTTTAAAGCGGAATCTTTCTCTTTTCTTCTCCAGAGAACACCCTTGCTGGGAATCTCCTAAAAGAATCCTGCTTGACGGGAACAAAAGCATCCCTTTTCTTGCTGGTTGCTTACTTTTTTTCAGCCCAAAGGTATTTCTTGCTTCTTTCTATGAAGTCTGTTAATCTGACAGGAATGTGACACATATTGGGTCCTTAGGAAACACATATTTCCTACCCTCAGAAAATTCTGGGAGTCCTGTCTGATCTCTTTTCCTTTCATTGTCAAAGCAGCTAGACAGCCATTGCCATTGGATTTTCCAGGTGTCACTCAGACCGCTGTCCACTGTGGTCTCTGCATTGCATGTGACACATATTAAGATTCTCAGACCCCTTTTCTTGGACTTCAGGGGACAGTACCCTTCAACCCTCTTCCTTAGTACTCAATATGCAGCATTCTCCAAAGAAACGTCCCCATTCTAATTTCTAACTCTGAATACTGTTATGCCATTGATGTGAATGAAGGGATAAGAGTCATGTAACTTGTTTCTTGATACCTTGTTTACAAATTTTGCATGTGGTCCAGCACCTCCTTTGACATGTGATACCTTTTGTCTCATGATGTCTCAGTCAAATTTCCACTTCAAATTAAACAAATGTTAGTTATTATTATTGCCTAAGGATAGGGAGCATAAGTGCTAGCACTGGGGATAGAAGGGTCAAAGGAAATTTTAGTTCTGTTATATTTTTTAGAGGAATGATTAAGTCTTACATTGTATGTAAAGTTAAAAATACCTTAAAGTAATCTTTTTTGTGCCTAATAAGTTTTTGAAGTATTATTTATTAAGTAGATCCTCCTTTTCTCAGAGTCTGCAATGCTACCTCTGCATTTATCAAGTTTCCACAGATGTTGGTCTATTTCTAAGCTCTCTATTCTATTACCTTGGTAATAGAATTTGCTTTTTTCTGTGCCAAAATTGCACTCTCCTAGTTATTACAGCTTTATACAAACTCAATATCTAAAGAGAAAATCCCCCTCCACTAATGGCCCTTAAGAGGGCCTTGGCTTTTCTTGGACTTTTGTCCTTCATAAAAATTTTAGAATCAGCATCTCAAAATCATAATCAATGATTTGAGGATCATTCTTTACTCCTAACCCCCGAAGTCTATGATACAAGAAGATATCGTTTTGCTATAATTAAACCTGTGAATCTAACCTGTTCCCTCTTTCGAGGTGACTGTCTCCCTCTTTATTCCCAGATAATTGATGGTGATATTAGCCAATCACAAAATTTCTTATGAGAGCATTGAGCAATGGGTTTCCCTTTAATCTGTAATAAAGATTAGCATTAAGTAGCAAGCATGTACAAATGCCTTATGACTTAATGCAAGATAAATATAAAAGCTAGAGAAGTTCCCATGTTCCATTTCATTCCGCTTGTTATATTATACATGAATTACCATTTGGAAGTAGAACAGCCTGTATCTTACTATATCATGCTCTTCCAGTGACAGTTTAGCAAGTCTATATCTTCTCAGATGAAGAAAACATTGTAACATGGCAAATGGCCAACAAAGCCCCTAATCCATTCTTTAAAGAATTTGTTGATGGTTCTTGACACATTCAATCCCTTGCTTTTCCCATTTAAAATCGTGGTCATATTTCCAGGTCAACACATAAAAATTCAATCATATATTTGCATAATATTCACGGCAGAGCATACTGTGATGAACAAAATAGAAAAAGGTCTATGAATAAAATTTTAATTAACTCATCCTCTATGTAGCATTGCCAGAGTCTCGCCTGCTTTCCACAGGTGAGGTTGATTACCACTTCCTTTTTGCCATCATCTTTTCTCTGAATTACCTCTAGTGTGGCACAATTGTCTTAACACAATGACTTCCATCCTTCGATGGTCATGTTATTCATGATGTCTCTGAAACTTCCTCCTTTCTTCTTCTGCTATTGAGCTTTGAACAATTAATTTCTTCATTGTGCCGTAATTTTTTCCAAGTCTTTTTCTACAGCTATTTGGGTTCATCAGGGCTTTCCTTGGGAGGGTGTAAATCTAATCATTCTTTTTGTGTCCTCAGTTTCTAGCCTAGTGCAAGGAACATTGGTATCCATAAATAAGGGATAGATGAATGAATTCTCACAAAATTTCCCCAATCCCTCCATGGAGAGGACTCTACATTATTTTAAGTAGTATTTATTTATTTGTTTGTTTATTTTTAAACATCTTTATTGGAGTATAATTGCTTTACAATGGTGTGTTAGTTTCTGCTTAATAACAAAGCGAATCAGCTATACATATACATATATCCCCATATCTCCTCCCTCTTGCACTCCCTCCCACCCTCCCTATCCCACCCCTCTAGGTGATCACAAAGCACCGAGCTGATCTCCTTGTGCTATGCGGCTGCTTCCCACTAGCTATCGGTTTTACATTTGGTAGTGTATATATGTCCATGCCACTCTCTCACTTTGTCACAGCTTACCCTTCCCCCTCCTCGTGTCCTCAAGTCCATTCTCTAGTAGGTCTGTGTCTTTATTCCCGTCCTGCCCCTAGGTTCTTCATGACCATTTTTTGTGTGTTGTTTTAGATTCCATATATATGTGTTAGCATACGGTATTTGTTTTTCTCTTTCTGACTTACTTCACTCTGTATGACAGACTCTAGGTCCATCTACCTCACTACAAATAACTCAATTTCGTTTCTTTTTATGGCTGAGTAATATTCCATTGTATATATGTGCCACATCTTCTTTATTCATTCATCTGTCAATGGACACTTAGGTTGCTTCCATATCCTGGCTATTGTAAATAGAGCTGCAATGAACATTGTGGTGCATGTCTCTTTTTGAATTATGGTTTTCTCAGGGTATATGCCCAGTATTGGGACATTTCTCTAATGATTTGCATTTCTCTAATGATTAATGATGTTGAGCATTCTTTCATGTGTTTGTTGGCAATCTGTATATCTTCTTTGGAGAAATGTCTATTTAGGTCTTCTGCCCATTTTTGGATTGGGTTGTTTGTTTTTTTGTTATTGAGCTGCATGAGCTGCTTGCAAATTTTGGAGATTAATCTTTTGTCAGTTCCTTCATTTGCAAATATTTTCTCTCATTCTGAGGGTTGTCTTTTGGTCTTGTTTATAGTTTCCTTTGCTGTGCAAAAGCTTTTAAGTTTCATTAGGTCCCATTTGTTTACTTTTGTTTTTATTTCCATTTGTCTAGGAGGTGGGTCAAAAAGGATCTTGCTGTGATTTATGTCATAGAGTGTTCTGCCTATGTTTTCCTCTAAGAGTTTGATAGTGTCTGGCCTTACATTCAGGTCTTTAATCCATGTTGAGTTTATTTTTGTGTATGGTGTTAGGGAGTGTTCTAATTTCATACTTTTACATGTACCTGTCCAGTTTTCCCAGCACCACTTATTGAAGAGGCTGTCCTTTCTCCACTGTACATTCCTGCCTCCTTTATCAAAGATAAGGTGACCATATGTGCATGGGTTTATCTCTGGGCTTTCTATCTTGTTCCACTGATCTATATTTCTGTTTTTGTGCCAGTACCATACTGTCTTGATTACTGTAGCTTTGTAGTATAGTCTGAAGTCAGGGAGCCTGATTCCTCCAGCTCCGTTTTTCTTCCTCAAGATTGCTTTGGCTATTCGGGGTCTTTTGTGTTTCCATACAAATTGTGAAATTTTTTGTTCTAGTTCTGTGAAAAATGCCATTGGTAGTTTGATAGGGATTGCATTGAATCTGTAGTATAGTCATTTTCACAATTTACGTAGTATTTAGATATTTCTATCTGGATGTCATTTCATCTCCAAATATCTAATATTTTGAAAACTGAGTTCATCATCTTTTCTCACTACTGCTCTTCCCTCAGCCAGATCTCCTTTTTGACTTTTTATTGATGTTTAACCATCATTGTTTTGAGTCAATTCTAACTCATTGACTTTGTTTTCTCTCAACTTATATCTTGTCAGTCATCAAATTCTATTGAGGAGATTTTTTTACTAATATTTCCTGCTGCCATCCTTTCCTTTCTTTTCTCAAATTAACAGCCAGACTGAAGGTATGCATCTTCTCAAATCTGGCCTATTGCTATAGACACCTAACATGGTGACTCAGAGACACTCAAAGGATGCTTACTAATGGATGACTATATGTCATGTGTGAACAGTAAATTATATGTTCAGCATACTTTTTGAAAGGATGGGAAGTTTCCATGAAGTAGTGAAGTTGCCTTGAAGGAGATCAGTTGTCACATCTGTCATGGGCTGGAGAACTAAAGAAAGTTGGATTCATTGGTGATGTTTTTACCACCAGGCTGCTCTTAGATGCATTTATAAATGTTCATTACAGGGACATCATTAGTAAAGCTGTATATTGTAGGCGTCTTTCTGACCTCATTTATTTACCCATTTATCCTTTTTAAGAACCTCCCTCATCCTCTCATGCCCTCTTCTAACATGTCTTCCTTTAGCTCTCACTATCTTGAGTATTGTTCAAAGCTCAAGACTTCCCACTTTTCCACTGAGTCCCATCCTCTTAGGTTAGTGATCTTAGAAGCATTAGCTAATCAGATTTACTCACCCATTAATTCCATAAATATTTAACAAGCACCTACAATTTCAGGATTGTTTTTGGCACTGAAAACAAAAACTAGTGCTTGCAAAGACACAGCTGGCTACTTTGCTAACTATTCCCCCTGACCCTATCAATATGTCAAGTTCTTAGAAAGGCAGTATATCATGGTTTAGGGCATGATCACAAGACATTGTGTGGGTTCAGATGTTAGCTATACCCCTCTCAGTATGTGAGGTAGTACAATTATTTAAACTCTCTGTGTTCAGATGTATCATCTATAATAATAATAGTATTTTCCTCAGATTGTGTAGTAAGAATTATATAAGAAAATACCTCAAACTCTTAAAATAATTCTGGTACATATTAAGCATTCAAGAAATATTGGTTATTAAGAGGAGGCCCTAAGCAGTCTCAGCATTTCAGATCTTGGGCCTTGTCAGAGTGGAGATACAGAAGTTACACCAATGTGTGCTGTGCCAGTTACAATTTCTTCTCTGCCTATGTGCCTGTGTATTATATGAGGTTGATTGATTTTGATTGATCGGTTGATGGCTTTGGGATAGTGAGTAGGCTTTAGTCATTAGTCAATACAGAAGTTAAGCACAGATGACGTTTGAAGTCAGGCAGAACCGGGTTCAAATCTTTCTTTGCCACTTATCTGTCATAAGATCTTGTAAGAAATGGGGTTAATGATTCTATGTCCATTCTTCATTTAATCGGTGTTTACTGGACACTTACTGAATGTTAAACTATTCTAGGCCCTGGGAATACAGCAGTGAACCAAAGAGATGTGATCTTGGCACTAGTAGTACCTACAGTGAGGTGAAGAGAGGAGAGGAGGAAACATATAAAAAAATAAATAAAAGAGATAGTTTTAGCTACCTCCTAGGGTGACGGTGAGAATCCGTAAATGCTCCAGGAGTGGAAGTTGCCAGGATGAGAGGAGCTCATAGTCTGATGTGGGAACTAACCACCGAAATAGATATTTGTCATACTATACAGAAAAGCAATAATAACAGTCAGCAGCATCACTATGCGGACTGGGAGAAAGTGAGATCCCAAGAGCGGTAGATTCTGGGCCCTAGGCAGGAGTTGTAGGATGGTGATCGGCTGCAGGGAGGAATAGCTGTAAGTTTCTTGAGACCAGCTTTGCCATCTAAGGCCATCCTTTCTCTCATTTTAGGCCAAACGCTGGTGCCTGAATTATTTTCCAAGTCACATTAGACCTCTCCTAAGATATTTTCTTTTCCTAGATCTCTCTTTCCCAAATGCCCAAGGCAGTATTTTTCCAGATGCTCTTTTCAACACTTCAGAAATGGTTATTAGATTTGAGAGCCCAACGCAAAGGACGTGGGAAATACTAATCCACTGCCAAATTTCCCCTTAGTTCTTGTAATCTCATCAAGATAAGTATTTTTCAAGTAGGCTGCCTCCTCTTCCACGTCTTTCTGTGTACCTCTTCCATTTCCTGATATTAAATTCACCTTCACCTTCGGGAGATTCTACCTGCTGGGAAATTACAGCAATTCCCAACCTAAATGCTTTTGGCAAAAGCCCAGCTTCCTAGCAATTGACTGGTCACTCTGGCCTCCGAGCTAGACAATGCAGAGCCACCTCAAAGAGCTCTTACAGTAAACTTGCTGGATGTAAACAAAGTGAGATCATAGAAAAGAGTGCACTGCAAACACCAAAACCCATATCTGGACTTTTAGTAAGGCACCATTAAGTTTTGTTTAAAGCGTCCAGGCCCCTGTAAAAATGTAAAATGATTTACATGAAAGTCTTTTTGAAAGCTTGGAAAATTTATGTGGACAAACACTTGTGACTTTAAGGATCCTCTTTCTTCTTTAGGATGGATTTGAACATGAGTCTGTTTTATACAGAACTGTAACAATTTGTAATTTGACAATTACCAAACAGTAAAAAAAAAAAAGGATTTCTTCCAGATATAAATGCCAGAAAAACTTCTCTCATTTTGGCCCTCTCAGGCCGATTTCAAGGCCTGTGTGAATCTTGGATAAGTTTTTGCCTTTTAATTTCACCTGTACCAACAGATGTCAAATTGAGCACTGCAGCCAAAGAGTGAAATAAAATTTAGACTGGAATATCTCTAGCTTGCTGAAAGAGTTAGTAGTCTGTATGATTGCTTAAAATTTCCATGTGACTACAGGTATCAGTATTGTGCAGAGTGCTCCTTGAAGCTGAAATTATCATAGACATATAGGCTAGAAAAATGATGTCAGCTAACTTACTTGGTTGAGTTTTGTGACTGTGTGCACATGACATTGATGAGAGAAACAGGTTGATTGAAAGGGATTCTCTCTGTTGTCTTCTCTTCTCTCTGCCCTCACTTGCCCTGGGAGACCCTCCTACACTCCTGGCTGATGACTCGCAAATATGTCATCTCTACCACCTGGCAGCTCTGTCCCTTGAGCTCCAGGCCACAACTGTAACTGGTGTCCTAGGTCCCTAAACCTCATCAGGTTCAAAAATTAAATGCACTATTTTCGTTACCAAATCATACGAGCCGCACCGCCCCCCACTTATGTCTTAGATTAATGATGTGCTATTCAGACAGTTAACACAGAACTGAAGTCTCTTATTGCTTCCCAGGAATGCTTGAATATGTGAAAATGTCCATATCCCAGCACTCATATAAATGGACAATGGCAGAGGAGTAAGATTGTAGCAGAGAAGATCTAATTACCTATTTTAAGAAAGTCCTTTGATTTGAGCTACGTTGTCACAATTCTCTGCAGTGTTTTGATACAGAGTGTGAATAATGCAGTGTAACCTATTGCAATTGAAAAAGCCACTTCGAGCATGTTGTTCATTTGCTTTGTGGCTCAGGGATGCTTTTTTTTAACTACTAACTGAATTCCAGATTTATTTGATTTTTCAGTAGTTTTCCTCTCTCTGTTCCAGGATCTAATCCAAGGTACCACATTGCATTTAGTTGTCATATCCCCATAGTCTCTTCTCTTCTGTGACAGTTGCTCAACCTTTCCCTATCTTTCACAACCTTGACAGTCTTGAGGAAGTGGTCAGATATTTTACAATGTCCCTCAATTTGTGTTTGTCTGATATTTTTCTCATGATTATACTTGGGCTTTGGGTTTTGGAAAAAATGCCACAGAAGTGAAGTGCTTTTCTCATGTACTAGCAGGGGAGACATGATGTCCATGCAACATGATATTAATGTTACACTTCATCATTTGGTTAAGGTGGTGTCTGCTATGGTTTCCACTGTAAAGTTACTGTTTTTCATTTCCATACTCTACCATGAATGCATTTTTATTTTTAAAAATCTCAGGTTTTCTAACAAACTTTTATTTGCTTACTTTTCTCTTTTATAATTCTGTAACACATAACACGTTTTTCCAGGAAAGGGGGAAATGCAAACTTATTTGAATTTCTTCCTGGAATATAACATAATCCAAAGTCATCTTTTCAACAAATATTTTTGAAATATTAAAATATAACTCAACCCAGTGCTGACTGTTCCATATAGAACATTTACATCAATATTATGACTCATAATTGTAATGCATTTAAGTTACTCTTGTCATTGATTGACTGGGTTTCCTAGAACTTATGAAAGCTCACTTATATGGATAGTCTTTATGACATAAATCAATCAAGAAAGCACCCAGAAATACCCCCCTTTATACAGAAAAGCATTGTAATATATTTATGTGACATTTTTGAAAAATTTTAGCACAAAGAAATATATCTGAAATATATATATGATGAGTTCTGATTTACTTCAGAGGGAAAAATAAAAAGCATAATTTCATTTAAAATTATATATAACTCCAAAAACTTCCTCTTGTCAGTGAAAAATTGTGTATGCAATAAAACATTATCTGTGACATAATTTTTAAAATGAAAATGTTTACATCTTTTCCCTTCCCCTAGTGGTCATCTAGGTCAAGGTTTGTCAACCTGAGCTGTATCTGTGTACTTCCTGAACCTCTAAGGCTGAAGAGAATGTTTGCAGACATGGCTCACACCTGACAGAAACAAGATCAAATAATTGGAACATTAAATTTATACTCATAATATTAGACTCATAATAATAATGTAAGGATCTTTACCTTATATTTTGATTAGCGCCCCAGGAAAACATAGAGCCATGTCTTGCATCTGTACAATAGTTGTGTAATTGCAAATTACACAAATTACAACAGCAAATGATTAAGTTTTGAAACCTAGAATACAGGTTAAGAATTTAAGAGAGACATCAACTTACAGCTAAGTGACATCTGCTGGAAGGTAGGCATGTATGGTGATGGACTTCAAGGGCTTGTTTCATCCAAAGTTCTGTTAGATATTGGTGTAGAGGACAGCACTTTGTTGTTCATGAGACAGAGTGTTGCATAAAAAAGAAGAACAGGCTTCCAGCTTTTGTGGGTAAGAAATCATGGCTTCTGCTGCATCTGTAGCTCAAAAACAGGGGGTTTGTTGGCACTAGGAAGGTTTCAGTGCATTAGCTGTGGTTGTGGAGGCATTGACAGTGCCCAGCTGTGGGAGCATCAGCTAGTGGCTGAGATGACACCAGTGATGTCCTGTATATGCTGCTATAAGTGCTAGACTGCAGATAGAAGAGATCTCAGCCGTCCAGTTGGTAGAGGCTGAAGAAAGTGGATGGGCCCAAGTTCATCTGAGCCAGTTTTTCTTAACTGCCGTGCTATCTATGCTATAATGCTTGTTAGCTTGCTCAGTAGAGATGGTACAAACCCTTGGCTCGCTGTCAAGAATCTAACACATATATCCACACCAGCAACAAAACTGGGAATAAATGTTTAAAGTACAGACGTGAAGAACTTTTTTTTTTCCTGATTTTTGTCCGCATTGGGTCTTAGTTGCTGCGCACGGGCTTTCTCTAGTTGCGGTGAGTGGGGGCTATTCTTCGTAGTGATGCATGGGCTTCTCATCACGGTGGCTTCTCTTGTTGCGGAGCACAGGCTCTAGGCATGCAGGCTTCAGTAGTTGTGGCTCATGGGCTCTAGAACACAGGATCAGTAGTTGTGGCGCATGGGGCTTAGTTGCTCTGCAGCATGTGCAATCTTCCTGGACCAGGGATCGAACCCATGTCCCCTTCATTGGCAGCAGATTCCTAACCACTTCTCCACCAGGGAAGTCCCAGACATGAAGAACTTGATAATCACCCACTGGTATCTCTACCCACAATCTCCAGTTCTTAAATAGTTTAATGGCAACAAATGAAATAAGGCATCTCACAAAATGCATTCATTTTATCGTTTTTTTGTTTTTTGTTCTCCTCCTGATAGGGCAATCTTTCTCCTGATAGGAAAAATTGTTAAGAGCAGTACATAGAGTGACCACTTGGTATCAGGAGCTACTAACTGTTATAAAGGAACCAGATTTTGTTTCTTTTCAGTCTTGAAAAGAAACATGGGTTCGAGCCCTGGTCCAGGAAGATCCCATATGCCGTGGAGCAATTAAGCCTGTGCGCCACAACTACTGAAGCCTGCGCACCTAGAGCCCGTGCTCCACAACAAGAGAAGCCACTGCAATGAGAAGCCCACACACCGCGATGAAGAGTAGCCCCTGCTCGCCGCAACTAGAGAAAGCCCACGTGCAGCAATGAAGACCCAATGCAGCCATAAATAAATAAATAGAGAGATAGATAGGTAAATTTATTTATTTTTAAGAAAAAGAAACACAGAGTATTTTTAAATGATTTGCCTTATTAATTTTCTCCGACTTTGATGCTTTGACTACTCAGCATTATAATACAATTCCCAAGAATTTGGCTCAAGATATTCATAATTAGAACTGTTCTGAATTTAATGTTAAAATGTTTAATAAATCTATGCTTCATATTAATTTAAAATTTCTGTTGGTCTGTTTGTGGAGTTAGGTGTAGTAAATAACCACTCTAAAGATACTTGAGTATATGTCCTCCTCTACACCATGACAGGGTTGGCCTAGAAAGAGTAAGGTATAGTAGAAAAGAAAGGGGCTTTGGAGTCAAGCAACCCTAGCTTAACAGCCCAGCCAATATTCACCTGTGTGATCTTAGATAAGTAACTTGAGTTCCTGTTTCATCATTTGACAAATGAGGGTAATAATACCCACCTTAACAGAATTACTGTATTGATTAACTGATACAATCAATACATGTTGTGTCCCAACCTGGTGTCAGGCACAGAGTGGGCCCTCAGCAAACTGCATCTAATACTATTTTACAGTAAGTTAGATACCATGTAGATATGCCTACCTGAACCTTCTGTGATTTAGGTATCTAGAATTTTCTATTACTTTCTTCAATCTTTGTTAAATCCAATTCAATGAGGAATCAAAATATATCAATATCTGTTGCTAATTTTATTACATTATTATTTCAGTTTGCAAAATTATTTTGGAAAATTAGAAATAAATTGAATCCTCTTTTATACCCTTTCATCAATACAATATAATATATTAACATTAGGAGTTATTTATAGATTTTTGATTCATTTTTTTCTCTTGTATGTCATATCTTCCAACCTTATAAATCTCAGTACTTCAAAATTTTTACTTTGTCCTTAAGTTTATACCATTTTTATTTTTTCATGATCCAAAAATGGAAAATAATTCCAAAAATAAAAAAAGAAAGAAAAAAATGTTATAGCAGAAATTCTGATGGTAGGGAAATGAGAGAGTGTATCTAAGTTAGGCTTTCACCCTTGTCACTCCACCCTGATAGGCAAGAAAGTATCCTAGGTGGGGCAATGATGGAACAATGTATTCCCAAGTAGACAAGGTTTAGCTTGGTCTTGCAATCAGACAGTTGTAAGTTCAAATACCTGTGTTGCCATTTTCTCACTGTGATACCCAGTTCAATGTACTAATTCTCTCTGAGCCTTAGTGCATAATAGGAATACATACAGTGATGTAATGACCAGATGAGAAATTATATGTCAATCTCTCAGTAAGGTACCTGGTCTATATTTAGAATTAACTAGCTAACTAAATAAATAAATAAATAAACAAAACCTTTGCCCCAGTTCATGGCCAAAGTTCCATTTTGGAGACCATCTGATTTTCCTTTCCTGACACAGCCTGAATGTGTCCTTATCCTGGACCTTCATCTCCTAAGCTTTGCATGGTTCTAGATCTCCAATTCCTCATATAATTGCCTCTGGTGAGACATGAATAATAAGGCCTAGATTCTTCTTCACTTATAATCTTTCAATAAAGATCCTTCATCAGACCTACAAGACCCCACAGAGTTCTCCCAGCCTGGGTCCCTTCTATTTTCCTGAACATTCAGATTTATGATTCAGTTAGCACTTACTGGAAAGCCAGGATTAAGAGCTGACTGAAGGTACAAAATTTTAACATGTGGAGCTTCTCAGCCTCCCCTACAATTACCAGCAGAGCATTTGGACACCACCCACTTAACTTCATCTTCATCCCCTGGTGCCTGAAGCAGACATCTCTCCATACATGTTCTCACTGAGGAAAAGCAATCACAGTGAAAGAAGAGCTCTTCTCCCCAAGGCTGTGTGTTGAGTGGTGGGGAGGGAAGGCATAGTTCAAACAGTAGAAAAGCATAGAGATGAGAAGTACTAATATAGTGGGGATTTGGGACTGTGATAATAGAAGAGAAAATTATTCTGGGAAGGTAGGGTAGGAAGGTATTGAAGAATGTAAAGAAGAGGAAAAAGATCAATTATTTTAATTAGTTTTCATGAATCGCAAGCTTGAATTTTCATAAATGTTTGAGACACCTAAGCAAACATTAGGCTGTAATTCTCTTGAAGGTCACAACTTTTAAGCACAGCTTTTTGGGACGGAGGTGTGAGTGGGAGACTTGTTCAGAATTTGAGCTCTCCTGCACACAACCCAGTTTACTATAGATTAATAGTGGTATATTATATCTGACCCCACAATGCAATTTTAGCAGGACTGTACAAATTTTGGGATAATGGTAAAAGTGGGTCCAGAATCAATCATGATAGCTCTTGGAGTGATAGCTGAGATGACAATGTGAATACTTCTTAAATTGGAATTATACTTTTTGAGAGAACAGATTTTGGGACTAAATTATCCAGCTGAAGAACTAGACTTAGGCACCACTATGTCAATGAAAAATTTCAAAAATCTTAATGGAGTATGACAACAGAATTGCTTTTAATCTTGGCTCCATAAATATGCCTACTTTTTTCTTTAGAAATGTGGGTTCTTTCTGGAAGAGAAGAAAACATTGTGAGGGTGGGGGTCAGAGACTATTTTAAGACCCATGAAAGAACTCAGGTAGCCTTTCAGGAAGAATTCGATGTGTGAACTCAACGCCAGTCAAACTGGTGCTTCCATGAAGGTCTGCCTAATGTCCTAGAATATGAATACGGGAGGATTTGCAGTGACTGGAATTTATATAATGACTGACGTAACAGCTCATTAGGACGGATTAGCGTGCATAGGAGAGTAACGTCAGTGTGCTCTATAAAGAGACTGGTGGGAAAAGAAACATTTGGGTAAATTTCTTGAGGAGTTGCATGGTTCAAGGGAACAACCCAAACTCTTATTGTCTGTAAATACAATCAGAACTAAGGAAAAGAGGAAGCAGTACCCAGTGGCCGAAAAAAAAAAAAAAAAAGTGTGTGTGTTGCGGGGGAGGAATACCTAATGAAACTTGAGATATTGATAGGTAGGGTTTAATTCCACAAGATGGCAATTCTTTGGCAGGAAAAACAGATCATGATCCTGATCTGGACACATTCCTGCAGTGGAAATGGGAAATGTGGTATGGTCATAATGAATAGCTGGGGGTCTCACAGGCCCCAGGGTAAGTGCTATAAGTCCCAAGATGGTAGAGATTGGAGATGCTGTCAGTATTTCTTTGGTTGTGACAATAATGACCACCTAGTAGCTTTAGGCCTCCAGACTTTACTTTATCCTGCATCCCAGAGGGTATAGATTTGGAAGTCAAGGAGCTTAGAGTTGTCAGATTTAGTTAATTCCCAGTTAAATTTGAATTTCAGATAAACAATGAATTTTTTTTTAGTATAAATATGTCCTAATACCACATGGAATATGCTTACAATAAAATATTTTTGTTGTTTATCTGAAAGTCAAACTTAGCTGGTGTACTGTATTTCATCTGGCAACCATACTGAAGTTCTTATATTAATGTGTTTGTTTGTTAGTAAGAAATGACTATAGTGAGTTCTGCCTGGCTCTACCCAGCATTTTCTTTAGAGTACCAAAGAGGAGGTATACCCATTCCCAACAAAAGAAGATAGGGAAGATATTTTCTGTCAATAGAGAAAGTCTATGGACAAAGTATACTATTAAATATTAAAAATCTCTTATGTGAGATTTTGCAACAACATTAAGAGAAGGTGTCATAAGATGAAAATGAAAACTTAACAGGATTTCCCTCACTGCCTATGACTAATAGAAAGTCAAGCCTACCAAAGTATAGCAATAGAATTAAAAGGATTGGCTGTTGTCACTAATTTAATGAGGAGTGGGGAGATAGAAGAAAAGTTCACAATGATTCACAGGTTTCTAGTTTGTTTGGACAAATGATACTGTGAGCAAGAAGAGAAAGGGGAATATTGAGATGTCCTTTGATGACTATGTCCACCATGCAGTTGAATATATGCATTTGGAACCTAAAAGAGAATCTGCTTGAGAGATATGATTGGTAGTTGAAGCCACAGAAATGGGAATAATCATGGAGTTAGAATGTGTAGATAGTGGATCGCAAAGGGCCAATGATGAAGCCTTGAGGAACACATACATTTAAGGGCGAGATAAAGGAAAAAGAACAAACAAAATAAACTAGGAAGATAACACGCTGTCATGTAGTGCTCTTCTGAATGAGCCTAAAGAAAAGACTCCTTGTAATGCAGAGGAAAAGAACCAGCACTGTTCGGAGAAAAATGACAGACAGACAGCATCTTCACCAAATGTTCAAAGTGAACATCATAGAATGGGACAAACACACACCATGTGCCCCCTAATATGCTGCATTAAGAGCCCTGTAGCACTTCCATGACACTCCTGCCAAAATTTCATAACCTGAGTCTGATCATGAGGAAACAGACAAATCCAAATTGAGGGACTTTCTTTAAAAAAAGAAAAAAAAAAAGGGCTGTACTCTAAAAGTAGCAATGGCAGCAAGGTCATGAAGCACAAGAGACGGCTCAGGAACTATTCCAGCTTAAAGAAGACTAAAGGGATATGACAACAGAATACAACGCATGAGCCTAAATTTTCTTCTACTATAAAGGACACTCGGGACAAGTGGTGAAATTTGAATAAAATAAGCAGATTAGGTAATAAAAAAATAATAAAATAAACTAGGAAGAAACATAGAAAGAAAACTAGGAGAAATGGTGTCATGGGGCAACAGAGATGAGAGCTTCACAAAGGAAGTGTTCAAGAATGCCAAATGTTGATGAGGTCAAGTAAGATGTAATGTAAAAAGAGGTCACTGAATTTGACAAGTGGAATGCTATAGGGGATGTGTGCCAAAGTATATTTATTGAAGCAGTGGGAGCCAAAGTCAGATTTCTGTGAATTGGCAAGACACAGAAGTAAGAAAGTGGAAATAGTAAGTGCAGATCTGTCAAGGAGATTGGCTGTGGATTAGAGGAGGTGTGGAAATATTTAAAGGAAGCATGGGATTGAAGGAGAGCTCCCTGCTCTTTTTTAAAGGGAACGTGGGGGCTTCCCTGGTGGCGCAGTGGTTGAGAGTCCGCCTGCCGATGCAGCGGATATGGGTTCGTGCCCCGGTCCGGGAAGATCCCACATGCCGCGGAGCAGCTGGGCCCGTGAGCCATGGCCGCTGAGCCTGCGCGTCTGGAGCCTGTGCTCCACAACGGGAGAGGCCACAACAGTGAGAGGCCTGCATACCGCAAAAAAAAAAAATAAAGGGAACGTGGAATTGAGGGCTTCTTTATGATAAAAAGTTGATCATGTTTATGAGTTGGTGAAGCTGAGGGTGAAACTGCAGAAGAGAGGACAGGCAACAGAAAATGATCAGGGTCCTGGAAGTAAAAGAAGGGATGGGAAACAAAGGGACAGATGGATGTGTTAGTCTTAAAGTAGAGGTAACATGTTTTGTATACTGTCTCCTGAACTGTGACTAAAAGGAAACATGATAGTCAGTGAGTTGTATAGGTGAAGGGGAGGTAGGAGGAGACAAACAACTTGGAGAAACAAATAAGTTTGCCCTTTCAGACTTAACCATAAATAAACACATCTACTAGGGTAAAACTAGTCATGTTAGCAAGTTTTGACTGAAGTCTAAAGAAGGAAGGATTCAAACCAGAAGGATTCAACCAAAAGGATTCAAATCAGACAGCATAGCAAGCATGCAAATGGGTGAAAGATGCAGAAAGTGGCCTTGCCCATTCATAGATCAAGGTGCTCAGTCAGATCCACCTGGCAGGTCTATCACTATTGAAATGTAACAGAAGATCCTAGTGCCTTCCAGCATTCACGTATTTCGGCTAACTTCCCTTGTTCTTATTTTATTATAAGGACCTTTTTTGAACACTCCTTGCCTGGTACGGATGTTTATCCCACCTTCAGTTAACTTTCTCATTTCAAATGAGTCAATTGGCATCCTGAATTTGATAATTTAGTCTCTTATGAGTGAGTCAACTTCCCTAAGCTAAATTAACAGTGGCAACACCATCAAGATCTAAAATTTCAACTTGCATATCTGACAATTAGATGCTGGATTCTGGTGAATATAATCATCTTGTGAAGCTTTCTGACAACAGTTGGTTCCAGCTTTCTTGAGGGCATCTCAGTCCAAAGACTGATTTAAATTTTCCTTATTCCAATTCTGTTTGGAAAATGACTTCTAAGTGTCCTGTGTATGTATCTCTAGCTTCTGTGTCCTACCTTAGCCAAGCGAGGTAGTAATGAATAGAGATCTATATGAGCTCTGGAAATGGACCAACTGAGTTAGAATCCAGGCTCTTCTACTTCAGACCAGTTAATTAACTTCTTGTTATCCCAATTTCCTCATCTTGAAAAATGGGTATAATGCTAATATTTACTTTAAAATATTTTGTTTTATTTTTGAAGAATAATGCATATAAAACCCTTAGTACAATTTTTGACATGTTGTAAGTACTCAAATAATATTAACTATTAATATTAGTACTGCTCCAAACTTGCCATTCCCCAAAAATCATAAACCGTGTCCCAAACTATACTTATCTTCTCACATTTTTAATGCTTTTATGTAAAATCTTCTTTTGACTCTTCATTTTTATGAAATAACCATATGTGTTTATTCATGTATGTATTTGCTACTGCCATGGAAGGTTCACTGTTATAAATTTAAAATGCCACCTACCTGAGAAATATTTTTATTAAATGCTTTGTTTCAAAGAGTTTTAATATATACATGACCTAATAAAATAAAACTTACATTTCTGGGTATTTCTGTACTCGATTATTTTAATTAGAAAAATTTAAATTACCTTTTAATTAACTTTCTTTTTTGGTAAACATTGAATCTTTAAAGTAAGTAAAATCTGTCTTTGAAAACATCAGTTTTCACAAAAATCAAAATGTGGGAGACAGAGGATACTTTAATCCAAGCAAAGATTCAGATCTTTGTATTAAAATGAAGTTAGGTAAAATTTTGTGCAGCTGTAATTTCCTAAACTAATACAGTATGAAGAGATAGTTGCTAAGAATTTTCCAAACTACCATCCAGACCCCTCAGCCTGTCATTTAAGGCCTTTAACAGCCTGGGCCCAACAGCTTTGTAGTTTCACCTTCTGCCTCTGCCTCCAGTTACGAAGAATAATGGCTCTTCCCAATTTTTGCTTATGATGTTTTCTGCCTATAATGCCCTTCTTCACTTTCCCGCATGTTAAAATTCTAGTTTTCTTTGTACAGTTGAAATGTTTTCTGCATAGCCTTCTTAATTCCCTTGATCAAAATTAATTGTTCTCACCTCTGAAACCTCACAAGCTCTTGGTTTACATTCAAAGTATAGAACTTATTCTAGTCTGACTTGTATAATTCTCTCAGCCAACTTTCTCCTCTGCTACACTGTTCAAGGAAAGTTTTGTAACATATTCCTACCTTTCATTAGAAAAACAACAGCTAAGGGGAATTTATTACTCAGGGCAACTTGTTAAGCCAAGAATCACAGAAGAAGTGTGGGAGAGAGACAACTTAATCAGACTCTAGCACTCTTGTAGGCATACTTGAGATAAATAAAGAAATAAGGAGACCTAATAAAGGAGGGAGGAGTCTGACAGCATCAGGATTATAAACTATTGGAGGTATTGTGTAGGTTTAAACTCTATAAAAGAGAACATTGGTAACCTCAGAGTTTAACTTCCTGTATTGTGTAGAGAAAGACGTTAGCCATAAATGCCGCTTGTGTCTACAGAGAGGCAGATTCTATTATTCTATCTAGCCCCAAGGTAGACACCAAATCACATATTGAGCAGTTTGAAATTAATAAGAGAAGAAACTAGGCTTAAAGAAGAGGTAGAATTGTAAGACTTTTCTCAAGAAGTGGTTAAGCTGGGAACAGAGAATAACTGTTACTAGGGTAATCTAAATTTCCTCAAAACATGTATCACCAATTAGAAAAATATATTAAGTGCCCACTTGTGAGTCATGAAGTGGTGACTATTATTTACACACTTAATAAACTAGATATGGGCTTTATCTGAAACCACAGCATTCATTGAATTTTTATATCTAATTAATAATTCCTTCAGAGATCTCAGTAGAATTCTAAGGATATACAATAAAATTTATTATTTTAATAGTAAACATATTTTATTAACAGCTATGGCAATTCAGTTACTGAAATTAAACTGCATTAACCCTGTGAAAATAACAAAATTTAGATGTAATGATTATGAGATACTTTCTTAGAAGTTAGTTTGAATTTTTTGGTGAGACAGGTTGCAAAATGGAAGCGGTAGTATCCTAAGAAAATGCAAGCTTCTGAAAGTTCAGTTACAAAGGTTTCATCCTCTCAACTTACCTGAGAACATGTGAGCAAGAAAAATATACATTCCTTTCCCTTATGTGATATTCTTTGAGTTAACTTCCTGTTTCTTTACACCCTTTACAAGACAGATGGGGATCTGATATTAAGTGGTTGTACTTTCAGAAGCATAAAAATTCATCCTAAATCTTGATTTCTTGCATTCAGTGAGGTAGTGAAGAGTTGAATGAAGAGTAAGGGAGGGAGACAGCCACTATGGAGAACAGTACGGAGGTTCCTTAAAAAACTAAAAATAGAACTACCATACAACCCAGCAATCCCACTACTGGGCATATACCCTGAGAAAACCATAATTCAAAAAGTGTCATGTACCAAAATGTTCACTGCAGCACTGTTTACAATAGCCAGGACATGGAAGCAACCTAAGTGTCCATCGACAGATGAATGGATAAAGATGTGGCACATATATACAATGGAATATTACTCAGCCATAAAAAGAAATTGAGTTAGTTGTAATGAGGTGGATGGACCTAGAGAGTCTGTCATACAGAGTGAGGTAAGTCAGAAAGAGAAAAACAAATACCGTATGCTAACACATATATATGGAATCTAAAAAAAAAAAAGGTTCTGAAGAACCTAGGACAGGACAGGAATAAAGACGCAGACATAGAGAATGGACTTGAGGACACAGGGAAGGGGAAGGGTAAGCTGGGACAAAGTGAGAGAGTGGCATGGACATATATATACTACCAAATGTAAAATAGATAACTAGTGGGAAGCAGCCACATAGCACAGGGAGATCAGCTTGGTGCTTTGTGACCACCTAGAGGGGTGGGATAGGGAGGGTGGGAGGGAGACACAAGAGGGAGGAGATATGGGGATATATGTATATGTATAGCTGATTCACTTTGTTACACAGCAGAAACTAACACACCATTGTAAAGCAATTATACTCCAATAAAGATGTTAAAAAAAAGAAGTGATTTGTTGTCTACCTTGGGCCTTGATAGAATAACAGAAACTATTTGTCTATAGATGCAGGCAGGATTTGTGCCTAACTTTCTTCTGTATGCAATGCAGGAAATTAAACATTCAAGTTACTAATGTTCTCTTTGATAGAATCTAAACTCTCACAATTCTCCCAATAGTTTATAACTGGAGGTTATCAGACTCAAGCTTCTTCATGTCAAACTAGATCTATAGTAGAAGCCAAGGGATCTGGACAAAAGTAGACAATATCTCTGTAGAAATATCTGGGGGATAAAGAACTTGGAAGGTAAAATACCCACTGAGGTGCAGATCTATTTCCAAACAAGCACAGAAAACATCAGCGGTTTAGATAGATTCTTTGGCAAGATGTTTGGCCTAATGTTTCCTCACAGTGAGCTGTAATTAGGTCTTTATATTATTTAGTACAGGTTTTTAAAATTTACAAATATTTTGCAGCTGTTCTCAATAAAAGGAAATTGATCCCAATATAACTCTTTTTAAAGTTGCCATAACTTTATAGTGAAGAAAAAATGAATCAAAATCAAACAGATGACTAATTAAGTACAGTTGCTATGGGGAATGGAATTCAAAGACTGATTTTCAGGAAACAGACCACTTAATGAACCAGCCCTCTGAGTGCACTATTATACTTTATAGTTAATGTCGGTATTTTATATGATCCATCAGGATATTCTGTATGATATTGCTTCAGATTATCCCCAGAAACCAGTTGCCTCTCACCACATTTATTGCTACCAAGCCACCATCATCTCTTACATGGATTGCTGTCATAGCCTCCTGTTCTCTGCTTTTCCACCTTTTCTCTCTCATAGTCTCACCTCAACGCGAGTGTAGAAGAGTGATTCTAAATATAAGCCAGATGAAGTCACTTCCCAAACCCTGTAATGGCTCCCATTTCACTTACAGACAAAAAGCCAAAGTCCCTACAATGACTGACTTAGTTTGGGCTTTCTAAAAGCAGAGCCTGAGAGGAGGATTCCTGTAAAAGTGGTGTAATGAAGGGGTAATCCCAGGTGCAACCTGGGAGAGAGTGAAGCAGGATAGAGGAAGGGAAAGAGCAGAGAAACAATGTAATCTTGGGCAAAGTCTACCTTGGCCTGATCCACAGCAATAGGGCTCTGGTGCACAAATGGATCACAGAGCTAGTCCCTCTTGAGGCAAGGAGATCAGCTTTTAAAATACTCATATCGATCAATACATTGTACCTTGGCAGTGTGCAAGGGGGTGACCTCCCACCAAATGTGGCTCCTGGGTGCTGAGCACCCATAGCAGTGCATGGGGGCTATGAACAGGCCCCAAAGCATCTACCACAGTGACCCACAGGGCCCCACAGGTGTGGCAGCCAGTACCCCTCTGACCTCTTCATCTGTCACTGTCTATCTTTCCCCTCCACCCCAGCCACTCTAGCTCCAGTGCTGGGTCTCAACTCATCGCTAGGGTTTTTCAGCTTTACTCCCTCCCTTCCTACCAGAGGGCAGGAAGCTGGAGTTTTGAGGAGAGAAAAAAAAGGTGTAAAGTGGCTATTTAGATTGTGGGAAAGCGAACAACTAAAGAAATGTCAAAAAAATAAGAACCTTCTTGCACCGCTGAAAGTGTAAATAATGCAGCTATTTTGGATAGCTATTTGGCAGCATTAAACAAAACAGCTATTACATTCTTGGCAGTATACTCCAAAGATCTTTTACACAGACACAGAAAGAGATATGGGCAAGAATCTGCATCTCTGCATTGGTTCCACATTAGAAATGTGGCCATGAATTGGGCAATGGGTAGATAAAATGTCAAAAACGCAGTCAGCAGTCAAAAGAATGCATGAATTCTACATATATCACTAAGGCTAGATGTCTAAAACATACCTCCGAGTCTAAAGAGGAAGAAGCAGAATGAGAAGTATAATACAATTCAATTTCTATAAATTAAAACACACGAGAATACTGCATATTGTTGTTTGATACACATGTATTAAAGTTGGCCTAACTGGGGGAAAAGAAAATTCAGGATGGGAGATGGAGACAAATGTTGAAAATAAAATATAAATAAGAGCTGGCATAAATCAATAACAGTTTGCAATAACTGTGGTTAATCCATTGCATATCCAAGACCCTCCAAACAACAACAACAACAATAAAAACAAGACCAGATACAGAAGATAAAATACTTCAGTGTAGGTATTACTTATAGAAAGAAGAATAAGTTTATAATCAACTGCTGGAAATTTCAGAGATGGGATATCCTGCAAGTTTTCCAGTGAGCAAAGAAGGATGAACAGAAATTACTTCTACAGTATCCATTATTACTAATTTGTGATTCGTGAGAAGTGATTGATAATACATTTGTTTGGTGTGTCATGTTTATTGTTCTAGTCTAGTCAACTTAAGACTTTTTTTTTTTAAGGTTCATTGCAACTTTTACTCTTCTCCATATTTTTCACCATAAGCTTTGAGTATCTCAACAGAGACATCCACATTGGGTGTTTTGGGAACGCTACTCTTTAAGATTTGGGAAATATAACTGTACAGTGTTCTCCCAGTTACCTTTGCCCTGTTCTTCCTGTGTTCAGTGCAGGATTTCTCAAGAATTTCTACTGACATTTTTGACTGGATAACTGTTGTGCGTATGTGGGGCATGGGGGTGTGCAGTGGCTATCTTGGACATTTTAGAATGTTTGACAGCGTTCCTGGTCTCTACTCAGGGATGTACTCAACGCCAGTAGCACTACTCCCCTAGTTGTTACAACCAAAAATGTCTCCAGACGTTGCCAAACGTCTCCTGAGAGTTTAGCAGAGAGCTAAACCTAAGGTTGGATAATTCCACGAAGTTGATCGGATTTATTGTGATAAATAAAAATCCTCCACAGACTGACTGCTCTCTATGGATACTCAGTGCACACCTGATCCCAAAGGAAACATGTATAAGAATGTACAAATAATAGAAATATATATCCTGAGTGTCTGTAGACACACTCCCAAAACATACTTTAATATTTAGATTTTTAGTTTGGGCCACATGAAATTCCGATATTCAACCGTTATGGCAGTTTTGTATGGTTCTACCTACTAATTATCAAAATTTGCTATTATGTTGTTTGTTTCCCCTACTAGAACTTATGTTCCCTGAGGGTTCTTTGGGGTATTCCTTACTTGCTACTAATATAGTGTCAAACACAGTGTGCGTTCTGTAAACATTGAACATAGCATGTATGGGTATGTTAATTAATACACACAAATATAATTATACATGTAACTAGAGTTTTTATAGGGCTATAAGAAATTATTTAATAGCAGAACATGTCTCTTGCTCTATTGACTTGGAAAATTTTTGTACTTCCTCAAAATATTCTTCATATAATTTTAATCACCTCATGCATCTCTTAAGTCTATCTAACAGTTCCAGTACAGGCTTTGGAGTGAGATATTCCAAAGTTTGAATCCCAGGAACATTACATAGCAGCTATATGATCTTGTCTGTAAATGTATATGTCGATACTTACTTCAATGGATTGTTCTGAAGGTTAAATATAACAGCATATGCAAAGCACCCATCACAGTATCAGTTCCCAGTTGGCATTCAATACATGTGAGATTTTTGTTTTTCCCCATTTACCTATTCCTACTGATTTAACTTCTTCCAATTTGCTTCTGTTTGTTTTTTGTTTGTTTTTGATATTTCTTCTCGCTTGGATAACATTTTTCAGGAGGATTTATTCAAGTAAAGTGGGAGTTCTGGGGCTCTACTCTATTTGCCTATTTCACTTCTCCAGCTAAAAATAAATTTCCATCAACTACACATACAGATGTTGTAAATTTAATTGCATTCTGTATTTGGTAGATGTACAGAATTTTAAGATTTGCTTATTATGAGAATTTAACATAATGACCTCCCACTATAACCATACTTCTTAAAGTATTTAATATTGAATTTCATTTTCTTTAATCTTTACAAATAGGAAGGATAATTATATTGCAGTTGTACATTTGTTAAAAGATATAATTAAATGCATTTAAACATTTTCCATTTAAGTTAAATTATACACTAAACACAGTAGCTTAAAAAATACTTATCTTTTTAGCTAAACATATTTTTCCTTCTAAGAAGGCTTAAAAACTAGATTGCACAAAGACATCCTGAAAACATTTGAAAAGATTACACATGTTGTGCACAGACCAAATGTTGTCTTTCTAGATTTTTATTTTTAAAGGAAGCATTTATTTAACAACTGATTTGCAAAAGTGTTTCATTAGCTTTTTGGCTCCAAAATAAATTGCATTCTTCCTTTGATATCAGTTTCTAATTTACCAGTAGTTTCAAAGTCTGCCCCTACCAAATACCTCCCTTTACAACCAGAAATATGTGCCAGGAATAGAGCCAAACTCACTTTATCAGTTTAAAAATATACTTCATATTTTGAGTAAGAGACCCATTAAAAATTGATTTGAAAACATGACATAATAAAGAGAATAAAATAACTGTCATTACCAAAAGTTAAAAAACAAAACACTATTTTTTTAGAAAGAAGAACTCCAGAAGACCACTCTAATTCTACTTGGTTTGTCTTGTTGTACAATTCTAGGGGATAACCCTGGCTTATTTATGTGCTCCAAGCTAACCATGCCCACCTTAGGGACAAATGTAAAAAGAAAGGAAGACCGACTCCTCAATAGGTAACAGTGTACTGATACTTCTTTTGTGCACATAACCAAGATGCATGTGTGCACACACACAAACACACACACACATCCTCCAACACAATTTTCCCAGCTTAGAAAAATTGAGTATTCCATCTTTCCCCTTTCTGACCTTTTTCCATCTCCTTCCACTTTCCACACTTTCCTCTTTTTTCCCCTTATTACCTTACTTATCATTATATTGTTATCTTCAACTTCCCCCCTCTGCTATGACCGCCCCCCCGAGAAGGTGCCTTGTGAGAAGACATCTTCAGGTCCCTCTTTCTTCATGAAGACTCAAGGATTTCCCTTGCTTTATTCATTCATTGACGTAGTAGCCCTGGGTACATTCTAAATGGCAGGTACTGGAGAAACAGAGATGAACAAACTTGGATTAGCCTCATCTGGCTCAAGTGAAACTAATTATGGATCCACAGTGGTCATGCTCTATATGTACTCTGTCCCATTTACTTCTCTGAGAAACAAAGGTATTTTCCCTCATTTGAAGAATAAGGATACCATTTAACAGGAGTTCAGCCATTTTCCCAGTGTCATCCAGCTCGTAAGTAGAAGAGCTGAATTAACCCAAGTTTCTAACTCCAAAGTCAAAGGTCTTTCTGCTGCAGTGCTGATTGCTCTGACCAGCTGCCTCTCCCAGTGAGTCCTCATTACACAGTGTGGCTGCTTATGTGACAGGTCATTAGACCTGTGTCCTAGCACTTTATCCATAGGGTGTGGGAGTGGTTGAAATTCTTGCTTCCATCAGCGGTAGGAAACATCAGTAATTTCCTCAATGACCGCATCTTAGGTGCAGATCTTCTCATACCTTCTGCTTCCTCCTCCTGTTCAGTTTTATCCACTTGACTTTTTGTAATCCCCCTCCTTCCTCACCTGCCACACAGAGAGTGAAGATGATCCTCAAGCACTTGGCATAAGATGAGGAAATTTCAACAGTGATTCTTTTTGGGTTTTGTTTTGTTTTGTTTCTGTTTTTTTGGCTGCATGGCGCGGCTTGTGGGATCTTAGTTCCCCGACCAGGGATTGAACCTGTGCCCCCTGCAGTGGAGGCACAGTGTATTTAACCGCAGTACCACCAGGGGAGTCCCGATAGTGATTATTTTTGTATGTAATATAAAATCAACTGATAATTCTAATTTTAGGTTCTCAAAATTGTGTTTTACAACAAAGATAATCCGTGTAAATAAGGGATAAACTTATAAACAGAGACATACAAGTTTGGTCTCTAGTGATTTTTAAGGAGGAGGCATCCTTTGTTATTATTAAACAGGTTTTTCTTATGCTTATTAGGAGTAAAGGGTAGAAATCTAGACCTTCTTTATGAAAAATTCCCATTTGACACCCCACAAAACCCTCTAAAAGCATCCCTATAGTCTGTACACTCACTCTGCAAACTTCTAGTTCTCTTTACTATGTGAGTGGACTCCTCCAGAACCCTATCAACTGCCCTCAATACAAATTGTATGCTATTACTTTTTTTAAAATTAATTTTTATTGGAGTATAGTTGCTTTACAATGTTGTTTTAGTTTCTGCTGTACAGCAAAGTGAATCAGCTATATATATACATATATCCCATCTTTTCTGGATTTCCTTCCCTCTTAGGTCATTATAGAGCATTAAGTAGAGCTCCCTGTGCTATACAGTAGGTTCTCATTAGTTATCTATTTTATACATAGTATCAATAGTGTATATATGTCAATCCCAATCTCCCAATTCATCCCACCCCCCTCCTTTCCCCCTTGGTATCCGTACATTTGTTCTCAACGTCTGTGTCTCTAGTTCTGCAAATAAGATCATCTATACCATTTTTCTAGATTCCACATATATACGTTAATATGCGATATTTGTTCTTCTCTTTCTGACTTACTTCACTCTGTATGACAGTCTCTAGGTCCATCCACGTCTCTACAAATGACCTAATTTCGTTCCTTTTTTATGGCTGAGTAATATCCCACTGTATATATGTACTACATCTTCTTTATCCATTCCTCTGTTGATGGACATGTAGGTTGCTTCCATGTCTTGGCTATTGTAAATAGTCCTGCAATGAATATTGGGGTGCATGTGTCTTTTTGAATTATGGTTTTCTCTGGGTATATGCCCAGTAGTGGGATTGCTGTGTCACATGCTATCACTTTTTAGTTACTTTGTAAACCTCAGTTTGCAAGAAAGTTTGGTTTTAATCAGAGCAACTATAGTGCTTTCTGACAGCCTCCTTTGGCTGAAGTCCATTTTTATCTTTTGTTTGTTACCTTGATCTTAAGAGGTATGCAACTTGGCATAAAAGCAAAGTTTTGGAAAGAAAATAAGAGGCAGCTCAACCAAAAAGTTTCATGATATGTTCTTTATTTTTAACTTGATATTTATGATTAGAAATATATAAAGGCTTATTGTAAAAATAAATTAAAATGAAGCTGAAAATACAGAAACATATAAAGAGAAAAGAAAAGTTCCCTTTATATCACTGAGATCACCTACTTCAAAACTTGGGTAAATGTCCTTTTAAACCTCTATGTATTTCATTGAAGTGGGAGAAAATGAACATAAATGATAAAAGTAACTAAAACATATTGTCTAGTGGTATGTATCTGCCATAGCAAGGTAAAAGTATATTAGAAATTCTTGTCCTAGCATCTATTTAGACAAAAACTAAAAGTCTGATTTAATTACACTAATGGGCACACCAGGGGAATGCCAAGTTTGCCTAGATCTGAAGATGCCAGCAGAAGGAAGACAGTTATTTTTTCTACAACTAAGAATTCTTCACCTAATCCTCAAATGTTATATCTTAAGGTGCCAACTTGGACCTCTTTGCTCTCCAAAACCCTCAGTCTGAATGAGGGTTATCTTATCTATCTCCATGGCTTCCCATGTGTAACATAACCCCCAAAGAAACTTACAAAGTAGGAGAAGGGAACAAATAATACAGTAAACACACTACAAGGCAAAAGTCAGCTAGTACTATAAGAGAGGTAAAACAAAGTCAACTGTATGTTCCAAGGAGGGAGAGAACACATTCACTTTTTTCTTCTAAGAGAATAGACAAAAGAGTATAGTGATGGTTGATACAAGAGTGTCTTGTACTGGGCCTAGGAGCATGGGCAGGATTGAGCCATGTGGCAAAGGAGGAAAGTATTCTAGGTAGAGAATTAAATAGTAAAAAGACATAAAGGGAGAAAAACTGCAAAGAATGTTCAGGGAACATGTTTTTGTTTTCCTGGAACACAGGTCACACACAAAAGTACTACAAGGTAAGAATAGGGATATAGAGATGATATTGTAAAGTACCTTGAATTCCAAACTAAAACATCTCTAGTCTCCTTTGGTAGGAAATATGGAGCCTTAGAATATTTCTGAAGAATGTGTAACAAGATCAGGACTGTACCTTAAAAAATTAAATAGCACCATCCTTAAAGGGCCCAAAATAGCAATACCATTAACCCTCGAGCAACTACAAGGTTAATCCGAGTATAGTTTACAGTTGGCCCTCTTATCTGCAGTTCCTCTGCATCCTCAGATTCAACCAACCACTGATGGTGTCTTGTAGTACTGTAATATTTACTATTGAAAAATACCCCCTTATAAGTGGACTTGTGCAGTTCAAACCCAGGTTGTTCAAGGGTCAACTGTACAAGGAGGATTTTATTCTAGGAGCATAGCCGTAGGATAGAGAAACCATTGGTTGACTATGAAGAGGTAAGAGATAGAAAGGGAGAATCTAAACCTTTAAGCCTTGGTGACTGAATTGTTGATACTATGTCAGTACTCGAAATGATAAAGTGAAGAGGAAGCCACTTTCTTTTTTTCATTTTTTTTAATGCCTCCCCCTTTCCCTTTTGGTAGCCATAAGTTTGTTTTCTACGTCTGTGAGTCTATTTCTATTTTGTAATAATCTAAAAAACTGATGCAAGTGAACTTATTTGATTCCACATATAAGTGATATCATATGATATTTGTCTTTGTCTGACTTACTTCACTTAGTATGATAATCTCCAAGTCCATCCATGTTGCTGCAAATGGCATTACTTCATTCTTTTTTATGGCTGAGTAATATTCCATAGTAGATGTATTCCACACCTTCTTTATCCATTCATCTGTTGGTGGATATTTAGGTTGCTTCCATGTCTTGACTATTGTAAATAGTGCTCCTATGAACATTGGAGTACATGTACCTTTTCGAATTAGAGTTCTCATCATTTTCAGTTATATGCCCAGGAGTGGGATTGCTGGATCATATGGTAAGTCTATTTTTAGTTTTTTAAGGAACATACTTTCTGTTCTTCTTAGTGGTTGCACCAATTTACATCCCCACCAACAATGTAGGAGGGTTTCTTTTTCTCCACACCCTCTCTGGCATTTGTTATTTGTAAACATTTTGATGATGGCCATTCTTACCAGAGGGAGATGATACCTCATTATAGTTTTGATTTGCATTTCTCTAATAATTAGCAGTGTTGAGCATCTTTTCATGTGTCTGTTGGCCACCTGTGTCTCTTCTTTGAAGAAATGTCTATTTAGGTCTTCTGCCCATTTTTTGATTGGGTTGTTTGTTTTTTGATACTGAGCTATATAAGCTGTTTGTATATCTTGGAAATTAATTCCTTGTCAGTCACATCATTTACAAATATTTTTCTCCCATTCCATAGGTTGCCGTTTCATTTTGTTTATGGTTTCCTTTGCTGTGCAAAACTTTTAAGTTTAATTAGGTCCCATTTGTCTATTTTTGCTTTTATTTCCATTACTCTAGGAGACAGATCCAAAAATTGTTGCTGCAATTTGTGTCAGAGAGTGTTCTGCCTGTGTTTTCCTCTAGGAGTCTTATAACATCCGGTCTTACGTTTAGGTCTTTAATCCATTTTGAGTTTATTTTTGTACGTAGTGTTAGAGAATGTTTTAATTGCATTCTTTTACATGTAGCTGTCCAGTTTTCTCAGCACCACTTATTGAAGAAACTGTCTTTTCTCCATTATATATCCTTGCTTCCTTTGTACAAAATTAATTGAGCATAGGTGTGTGGACTTATTTCTGGGCTCTCTATTCTGTTCCATTGATCCGTATGTCTGTTTTTGTGCCAATACCATGCTGTTTTGAATACTGTAGCTTTGTAGTAATTGTCTGAAGTCTGGGAGGGTTATGCCTCTAGCTTTGTTCTTTTTCCTTAGAATTGCCTTGGCAATTCTGGGTCTTTTGTGGTTCAATATAAATTTTAGTATTATTTGTTCTAATTCTGTGAAAAATGTCATGGGTAATTTGATAAGGATTAGGTTAAATCTGTAGATTGCAGAAGCCACTTTCTTGGGTACAGTGGAAGACTACTTTGAGTTACATTGACTTTATGGTGCCCATAAACATTCTAGATAGAGATATAATATTTGGAATCATCAATATAGCTAATCACTCTGGAATAAATTAGATCTCTGAGGCAGGGAGTACATAAACAGATAAAGACAATAAGGGCAGAGTCTTAAACAAAACAGATGACAGAGAGCACTCCATGAAGGCTGCAGAGCCACATGATCCATTCAGCAGTCACTAGTCAAAATGGATTCTGAACACTTGAAATGTGACTAGTCCAAATTATGTACTGTAAAATAGATACCAGCTTTCCAAGAGTGCAAAAAAAAATGGCTTTTAGGGGAAGGGGCTTATCTTCCATCCAGTGTTACATAGCATGTAAAAAAAGCTATCCCTAGCCAAGCAGAAAACAAAACAAACCAAAAGAAGTAAAAGAAAAAACTTTTTAACCACCCATATTTGTTTCCCTGGATGGTGACATGTTGGAGAAGGGGAAAAAATATTATCTATAACTAGAAAGGATAAATCAGCTTCCTGAGAGCCACTCCTCTCCCAACAACACATATAACACATATATAACTGGAGTTCAATAAATATTTAAGTGGATGAATGAACATTAATAAATAATTCAGGTTCCTGGAATAGAACAGATGCCATGCTCCAACAGGAAACTGAAGAGAGTTTAATAAAATAACTATTTATAAATATGCGAGTGGGGTAAAAAAAAACCAAACAAACAAGGCATGACAACATTGGGGAGCTATTGCCACCCCCAGGGCTGAAGAGACAGGGGGAAGAAGCAGTTACTGAAATTCAGGACATGTGTAGTGGAGTCCCTTATAGGGGTTGTGACCCAAGTTGGAAAGACGCAACCAAATGAAGATGCCCTCAAAGGAGGGAGCCAGTGGAGTAATGACTCTGATTTCTCTTTCCACTAGCCTGTTGATCTTCTGCCAGTGCCTCCCACTGGCTGAAACCAACCCAAAACCAGATGGCAAGGGAGCCTCCCTGACGCAGTCCTCCCAGGCCAACCTCCAAAGGGTCAAGTGGAGAGCAGATCTAGAGAGGCAATCTCAAAGTATCCAGCACAGAGATTTTATTATTATTTTCAATCTATCTAGAGATACTTGTCTTTTTTACTGAGGAATGTTCATCATCTTGTCCCCATCATCATTCAAATGGTGAGAAAAATAAAAATTAATCACCTAGGCAGTGTTGTAGGCACTGGGAATACAATCATAAGCAAAAAGACTTACGCTAATTCCCCATCCTAGATGAGCAGATAATTTTAGTGGGGGAAGAGAAACATCCCAGAATTCCATAGATCTCCCTTTGTAGAGAGAAAATCATAAACTTTAGAATCAAACGAAAACATTGTTTTGGTGACTAACTTAATTTCACTGAGCCTCGGTTTCATCTAATAAAAGGGAATTGTGATGCCTATTTTTTAGGGTTAACGTGTAATTTAAAGACCATGTATGTAGCACACTATATAGGTTCTGGTACACAGTAATTAATTATAACTTTAGAAACAGCAGTATCTTCTTTACTCAGTTTACCAATTCAAATGCTAATCTCTTCTGGAATCACCCTCACAAACAAACCCAGAAATAATGTTTTACCAGCTATCTGGGTTTCCCTTAGGCCTGTCAATTTGACACATAAAATTAACCATCACACACTGCAAAGCACCGAACAAAAACATTTGACATTTGTAAAAACTGTAACTGCAGCTCTCTCTTCCCTTAACATCACACTTCTTTTCCATTTTATTGTACTTAACATGGGAGCAGGTGGTTGGTGGCAAGCGTAGCTGCTCCATGTTCCCAGAGGACCCAGGAAGTGGAGAATTCCTATTCTGAGGGTTTGGGTTGTTCCAGATCACTGCATAATCTGCACAGGGAGGGCCAGAAATGTGTCCACATGGAGTGAGGTCATGGAGGCAACTAGTTCTTCCTCTGTTCACTGGACCCCCTCCTGAACTTTTCTACTATTGGGTTACTTATTAAACTTATTAAACAAATTGCACGTAGAATCACAGACTAAGGCCTTCTGGGTAATAAGCAAATAGTATTTCTCATTTTTTATTAGCGGTGTATGACCTTGTTTATGAGACTTCATGCTAGATGCCACAAGAAAATTTAAGTTGAAGAATCAGTACAACTATGATAAAAAAAATGAAAAACTTCAAATTGTGAGGAAGAAAAAGAAAAAAATAAGAAACAAACTCAGCTACAATGCATAAAAAGGTTATTTTAATGACCCAAGCACCAGGTTGTTTTTTAACACACTGAAGAATAAACAGATTCTTTATTCTATTACAAAAATTATAAAATAGAAATTTTTCTACACCAATATTTTCAAAAAGAAACCTAAGGCTGCTAAATATATCTTTTTAAAGATATTTGATTAGGTTAGAGCTACTTATAAGATGCCAGGTCTGTAATCCTCTTGGTTTTCATTGGTCTTCCAGCTATACACAGTGGGTTCCTCCCCATTAAATTTAACCTTAATAAAATGTCTCACAAATGAAATCAAATTTTCAAAAATTTTCGGAAATGCCTGTTAGGAATTACCTACTGATTTGCAATATCCAGCAAACTCGATTCCTGCACATCCTTTTTGTACTAAAGCATTCAGACCTCCTTCTGTAGAAAGTGGGTTTTGTATTTTTACCTCCTCTAGGCCTCTGTGAAATGGATTATAAGTATAGCAGGAGTTTATATTCACTGTGAACTAACAAGGCTCAGGCTATGTTTGCTGAATATCCATAGAAGTCAGGCAGCATACCTAAAGAAAATAAAAGTGCAGCTTCAGTCATTTGGCAACATTCTTTATTCATTTGTTGATTCACCATTCCTTCATTCAACACTGATTTTTTTCACGTACAAGAGCAAAGTATTAAATTAAATAGTATAGTGAAAAGAAGAGTTATATGACATGGTACCTGCTTTTAAGAAGTTCATGTTTCTGCTAGGATAACTTGTGCATGACCAAACCTTCAACTAGGTGATAGTTCGAGAGCTGTTACAGAGATCCCACTAAATTTTTTTAAAAGGTTTGTGTATGGGGGTAATGTCACCTGCAACATGCAGTCAACTTCAGGGATTGAGGAAATGAGGCTCAGAATTGTCACGTTCATTAAGTGTCCTTGGATATCAGCACATCCATCTTTCCTTGCAAATTGTGTCTCAGATTATTTGCCTTACATACACAAAAATGAATTATCAGGAAACTATCCACAATCACAAATAAATTTTTTCTTATATGTGTTGTGTCGTGTGACCCTACCATGTGTTATTGCATTATATGTGTCAGTATTGTGTTCCAAGGCCATGGGCATGCAGATGACATATTCTTTTCCATTCCTTCTACATCTAATATTCAATATCTTTTGCACAAATGTATGGTCAGGCCACTCAACATGGCTGTTCTCTCGCTCTCTGTAATCCCTTGCCCAACCGGTGCCTGCTTCACCTAAGCCCTTCACATGTGACTGACCTGCCTAGTACTTGCCCAGGCCCCAGCTGGTGATTGTTCTCATCAAAGGGGCCGGGAGGGGTGTGCCCCTCTGCTGGTTTCCCTGGTAACTAATGAGCCCACCTGATGTCAATTCCCCTATAACTGGTAGTCTCCCTTTTCCCCAGATCGAAGACTGCCATCATGTCCTGCATCGCCAGGACCTTCGCCAGGACCTTGCTTCAGACGTGTAAGTTTTCCAACCATTAAACCATTGATGTCTCTGTCGCTCACTCTGGGCTCTTTCTTGGGTCTTGAAACTGGGCAAGTACAGGCCTCATAGGCCTACGGGGCACAGCCCAACAACAAATAACACCATATAACTTTTCCTTTGTCAGGAATGTATAAGAACAGATTGCTTTGTTCTCTTATGCTATAGTGTTGACTGTTAAACAACAATGCTGTTTTTACAGAGTATAGCAAACATGGAGGCAATTTAGAAAAGATATTTTCCTCCTACTAATCTCAGAGAGGGCCAATCAAGGTCTCTGTCCATACTGCAGCCAAACAGACTTTTATAAAAAGCAAAATTCACCTTGCTACATCTCTGCTTAGTATCTGTCAACAGCATCCAGTCACTATTAGAATAAAAATCAAATTCTTTTAACATGGTCATAAGGCCCAACAGGCTCTAGTCCCTTCCTGCCTTTCCAGCTTCAGGTTCCCCTTTGCCTCCTTCTCCAAGGTCCAGCCACTCTGAACTTCCTGCGTTCTCTATGCTTCCAGATTCTGGAGCTGGACTGCCTATGTTTCGGTTCTCAGTTGGCCACTTACTAGCTCTGTGATCTTAGACAAGTTACTTAATATATCTGTGCCTCAGTTACTCATCCGTAAAATGGAAGTAAGAATGGTACCCACTTGACATTTTTGTTATTATGAGGATCAAATAATATATATGAAAATATCAGTTTGTGCCTGTCACACAGACAGAGCTATATATGAGGATTCCTCTTATTTGCTATTCTTGCCTAAGTGCCTTAATACATGATTTTGTCTCTGTAATGCCTCCTTATGATCCTTTCCTTTAGCTAAAGTACATTTATTCATTTTATATCAGCTTAAATGTTCTGTGTCTAGGGCTTCCCTGGTAGCGCAGTGGTTGAGAGTCCGCCTGCCGATGCAGGGGACACGGGTTCGTGCCCCGGTCCGGGGGGATCCCACATGCCGCGGAGCGGCTGGGCCCGTGAGCCATGGCCACTGGGCCTGCGCATCCGGAGCCTGTGCTCCGCAACGGGAGAGGCCACAACAGTGAGAGGCCCGCCAAAAAAAAAAAGAAAGAAAGAAAAGTTCTGTGTCTAGAAAACATTTCCTTTCATTTAAGTTAGATCAGGACTCCCTGTTATATATAATTTTCTAGTACCTTGTATATCCTTAGAAGCACTTACCATGACAATGATTAGACAATTAATTATTAATTCTTTTAATTTTTTTGCTTGAATCCATTTCCACTTCTCCAAGGATAGAAACCCAGTCCATCATGCTTACCACTTTGTAACCCCTCCACTCTCTCACTCCCAACATATGAGCAACTCTCAATAGCTCAATTGATGAATTTCACTTGCTTTCTCTTTTTCCTCCTGTCCTCCTTTCGGAATTGATAGAAACAAGGAATGATGTGGCTAGCACAGAGGCATCAGGAGTACTCAGGACACTTCTGTGCTCTGAAATGCACCCTGCACTGCAGCAATATGAAAGGAAAAATGAAACAGTTTGGAGAGATGGATAATAACAAACTGGGGAACAAGCTAGAAGGTAAGAAAGGATGCACATTTCTCATAAATGAAAGAATAATTATCTCAATGGTATTCCTGAAATTGGGGCAAGTGAGCCAGTCATAAATAGCAGAAGGTACAAATGGAAACTCCTACCAAGACATCTCATATCCAGCCATAGCTCTGCTCCTGGACCACAGCAAAACAGAGTCCAATTGACAAAGTATCCAAGAAACTCTTTCATAGTTTTCCCACATCTCTATAAGAACTCCAGAGCATTAGTCTTTCATCAGGAACATTTTTGTTCAATCCATTTCCTCATGTTCAACTCCTGAATGATCTTTTCATTTATGTCTTATATTTCCCTCACTTTCTTCTTCAAGACCAAAATCAATTCTGGTGAACTACACAGAATATATACTAGACTGTATGCTCACTCTTTCTAAAAAATGCATCTGTGTACCTGTGAATAGCTTTCTATTATTTCCATATATATTTCTTTTTTTCTTTCCCTTTCCAATGTTTAACTGTTAAATCCAGAACGACTCCATTTATTTCCCTTTCTGATGCTTCAACCTTTCTGCACTCTCCAGTGCTAGCCAGAAGATGTCAGTCTTACAACTCAAATTGATTCTTTGTCCCTCTCCTAAATAGCCGAAAAACACGTCAACTTCAGATACCAAGGCAAAAACCCTTGAAATGCCCTAAAAATCCAAATAACAGACATGCAAGTCTATGCACTAGGATATCCTTTATGGCACTTAAATGTATCTTGCCTATTTGGGATTTACAGATATGTAATTGGTAGGCAATTTCTATTCACAGACCTTTTCTAAACAGCTGAAACCAAACCAGTGTTGAGACTAAAGAATCACAGAACTGTGAAGTTGGAAGGGCCTTAGAACTTTCTGCCCTCTCTACATGAATTTCTTTTATTCTAGAATGGAATGTGATTTCTAAGTATAAACACATTCCCCTATTCATACATTCATTTATTCATCAATTTTTTTAATAGAACATATTCTATTGGCAATGGAATAATTGCTAAGGATCCAAATGTTAAAAAGATGAAGTAGACACAATCCTTGTCCTCTGTTATGGGTTGACTTGTGCCCTTACCCCCAAAGAGGAAGTCCCCCAATACCTTAGAATGTGAACCTATTTGGAAATAGAGTCATTGCAGACGTAACTAGTTAAGAAGATGAGATCATACTGAAGTAAAGTGGGCACTTAATGCAATATGACTGGTGTCCTTATAAGAAAAGGAGAGAGACACACAGGGAAAAGATGGTCATGTGACAACAGAAGACAAGATTGGGGTGTTGCATCTCTAAGCCAAGGAACACAAAGGGTTTCTGACAAACATCAGAAGCTAGAAGTGGCAAGGAAAGATTCTCCCCTATGTATGTTTCAGAGAACCCAGCTGACACCTTGATTTTAAACCTCTAGCCTCCGGAGGTTTATTTATTATGAGATAATACATTTCTGTTGTTTTAAGCCACTTAGTTCGTAGTACTTTGTTATGACAGACCTAGGAAACTAATGCACCCATAAAAAGATGATACAATACAAACAGGTAAATCTAATACATTGTAATAAATGCTATTACAATTGAAGTATGGGATATGATGGGAAAATATGAGAGAAATACCCATCAGAGGAGATCAGCAGATCAGATTTCTGAAGGAAGTGACCCCTATTCCAAAAACCAACAAACAAAAAAGATGTCAAAGACATACCCAAGTAAATTATTGATACTATGAAGCAGTAGAGCCATTTTATAAATGGAGAAAAGCACCTAACTCTCTCACCTACCTATAGTCCTTCTTTGCTCAGCTCAAAACTTTGGTCAACAATCAAAATATTATTAGATATGAATCTCAACTCTATTTAATTGAGGTTTCCATTTATTAATTCTTTACAATTCTCCCTTTTGAAAAAGATCTTTCTCTGAAGCATCTGATCAAGAGTGATCTGATCTGATCTGATCAAGAGTCAGATTTTTCCAGTTTCATTGACTTTTTGTCCCTAAATGAAAGGAAATACTTTTCCTGGATGTAGTGACTCCTGTCAGAGGAAAAGAGTGCAGATTGGAAATCTATTGAGATCACGTTCAAATAACTAGGAGAGGTAGGAGAGAGAACTCTTAGGTGTTTTATCTAAAGTCCATATGTTATCAAGATCATAGGTATTGGAGATGATTGGAAACGATATGTCATCATCAAAGGTTTGGTGATAAACTTCCAATAGGCCTGGTCTGGATATTCTGGTCTATCTCATCAGATGTCTTCTGCTTCAATTCCAGGAAATCTTTACTTTCAGGTCACCAGATGAGGTACAGGGCCAGGCAGTGTCTGGTATTTTCTTTAGGTGTATCGTGTGAATCCAAGAGTCTATTCCCTGGAGTTTGGAAGCACTAGAGTTGGTTAGCAGTACTTGGTAGGGACCTTTCCAACAAGGTTAAAAAGAGTCTTTCTGGAGGTATCTTTTCCAATAGGCAAAATCTCCAGGTTGCAAGGCATGATACTTAAGGTCTTTGTCTCCCAAGGGTGCACTGTGAAAAGATTGCTTTACCAAAACATGGTTATTTTAAAGCAGTTAGGCCTTTGCAATATTGGAGTATCTCTCCTTTTATCAGTTGAGGGTCAAAAGAGGCAGAAGCCAAGTGCATTGGGAATTCTGTGACTATCTCAAAGAGTTTATGAGTTTCAAAAGGGGTGGATATAAGATTTAGAAGGACCAATAGCAATGCTTTTGGTCAAGGTACTTGGAGGGCCTCTGCAAATTTTGCAAATGAGTATTAATAATGCATTTAGTGGGTTAGACTAAACCAGAAGATTTAGGATGGAAAATGTTGTAAAACTGGCCAAACAGCACAGACTTGTCGACCAGACCTGACCAGTAATATGGGTCCCTTGATCACTATGAATTTCAAGAGGAGTTCCCCATGGAGGGACAACCTTTTCCAAAAGGGCTTTAGCCTCAGAAGGGGGAGTAGCCTGTCTATAAGGGAAGGCCTCAGTTCAGTGTGACAACATACAGACCATGACTAAAACATTTATATCAGACTGAAAAATTGTGTGAAATCCATTTGTCATACCTAAAATGGTTCTTTAGGCACTTTAAAATGTCTGGGAGCAGTACAGACTTCCCTGGGTTGTATTTTGGACAAGTGGGACAACTGAGGTAGGCTCTTTTGCAGCCTTGTGATGTTTCCCCACAAACCCTGATTCATGAATGCTATCCGATTGTCAGTAGACCAATGGTTTAATACATGTACAGTGGTGAAGAGTGGGAATTTTAGAGTCTCTGGTATGACTGGATTGGTGTTTTGTCTAAATCAGAGCTTCCTCTTTTTATCAAATCAACAATTGGTGAATTTTCAAATTTTTTTTCTTTTCTGAGGCCAATTGTTGGTCTTTTCTAGCCAATTTTTCTAAGTTATCATTTGGGGAAATATCCCTTTGGACCATGACAGAGGCCTGGCTGCTGTTGGTTCCCTAAAGGGCAGCATTCCTTGCAAAAACGTCAGCAAGATGATTTCCCTTAGCTTCCAGGGTGTCAAGTTTAGAATGCCCCAGAATCTTAATAGCTAAATTATCAGGTAAAAGTATTGCATCCAACAATCCCTGAACATAGGGGCCATTTTTAATTTTATTTCCACTGGAAGTAAGGAAGCCATATTGTTTCTACAACATTCCAAAATTATGAGCTACTCTGAAAGCATATCCACTATCAGTATAAACATTGGCAGTTTTGTCCTTGGCTAAAGTACAAGCTCATGTAAGACTGTATAATTCAGCCTGTAGGACTAAAGTAGCCATAGGTGAAGATGCCTCCTCAACAACGTCAAAAAGAGTTGCAAGCATATCCAGCACAATATTTGCCATTGTTACCTTTTAAATAAGAACCATCAGTGAACCATGAAGTCAGCATTACCCAAAGAGATTTCCTGCAGATCATAATAAGGGGGAGTCAGGAGGTGATCCATCAGTGTTAAGTAGTCGTGAGGAGCTTCATTGGTGACAGAAGGGAGGAGAGTACCAGGGTTAAGGTTATCACAACGTAAAAATGTTATGTGAGGAGCAGTTAACAAAAAGACTTCATAGTAAGTGAGGCAGCTAACTGAGAAATGTTGAGTGTGATGAGAATTCAGAAAGACTTCTACTGTGTGAGGTACAAAATTGCTTAAAGGAGACCCCGCAGTGATTTTCCTCAGTGGCCTTAACCAAAGGGGCAGTGGCAGTAATGTCTCTAAGGCAGGAGGGGTATCCTCATGTCACAGGGTCCAATTACTGGCTATAATAACCTATGGGTCAAATGTGGTCCCCATGTTTTTGAGACAGTACCCCAAGGGCATTCTCTTCCTTTTCATATACAAAAAGGAAAAAGGGAATCTGATAATTGGGATGTCTAGGGCAGATGGGTTCATCAAACTCTCCTTCAAGGCCTTGAAGACTATGCCATTCTGTTCATCCCATAAAACTGGGTCAGCAGTGTTACTGTTTAGTAAAACATACATTGGTTTGGCCATAAGAGAGAAATTTGGAATCATTTTCAGCAATAACCAACTAGCTCAAGAAAACCTCTCAGTTGGTGCTTAGTTTTGGGCTTTGGGAGACTTAGGACACCCTGAAGTCTGTCTGGATCCAAGTGTAGCCCTTGTTCTGATAATCAGATCAAACTGCAATTTTTCCTTGGCAACCTTAAGCCCCTGTAAGGCTAAAAGCTTTAGCAAGTAGATGCTGTCGTCCTGTGAGGAGGCTTGTAAAAAAGAGCAAAGAAGCAAATCATCCACATTTTGCAACAAAGTAGAACCCCTAGGGAACTTTATATCATCCAGACCAGCTTTCAGGATTTGTGAGATATAAGAATGACTCTCAGTAAAACCCTGAGGCATTACTGTCCAGGTGAATTGTTTTTATTCCCCAGTGAAAGCAAAAAGGCATTGGCTATCTTTATCAGCTGGAATATTAAAGAATGCACTGCATAAATCAATTACAGTAAAACATTTGCTTCCAGTGGGAATGGATTTTAGTGACATATGAGGGTTAGGAAAAAAGGAGTGTCGAGGGAAAACAATGTTTATTGCTCAGAGGTCCTAGACAAAATTTTATCTTCAGCTGTAGATTTCCTGACTGGTAAAATAGTATTACAGGGATTGTGACAAAGGATAATGAGGCCTTGAGCCTTGTAATCTTCTATTATGGGCTTTATACCTCTAAGGGCTGCTTTATGTATAAAATATTGATTAATTTTGGAAAGAGATTTTGAGGGATCTATTAGAAACTTAATGGGAGTTGTGCTGTGAATTTTATCAATATCAGTTGGAGATTTTGCCCATAAGAAGGGTGGTAGCTGATTCAATAGGGACAAATAATCAGTGTTTTCAGAATCAGCTCTAGTACTCTCAGAAATGAAACAAATAAAAAATGTCAAAAGGTCATTTAATTTACTTTGTTGGTTACTTTGATGACTACTATCTAAATTCTAGAATTCTCTCTTTTGGGAGAAATTCCAGCATGATACTACTCTAAGAAGTCTTGGCTTAATAAATGGATAGGGTCAAAGGAACTAAGGAGAATAAGGTGTGAACACAAAAGTGAATAGGGCCTAAACAAAAGGAAATCAGTGCAGAGACAGGAACCTCCTGAGGTTCCTTAGAGATCCCCCCTATTCGTACTGTTTTGATACTTTGAGGCAGGGGCTGCCTTATAGTAGTGGGTCTGAGCACCAAGAGTGTGGCTTCAGTGTCAGTTAGTACTGGAAGAGAATGTTTCTCCAAGCTGATTAAGAGGGGGGATTAGGAGGAGCCACTGTAGTTCCTCAGATCCCCATCATTGGGAATTGGGAGGACGTTAGAAGGACTGGTTAGAGGGCTGAAGCTGCCTGAAGTGCTTAAATTTGTAACAACGTCTTTTCCAGCGCCTTAGCTCTTTGCAGTAATAGCAGAAACTAGGAAGATTTTCGTTTTGTTAGGGGTCTTCATTAGCTGGAGTTGAAGATTAAGAATTTTAGCAGTCTTTCTTTTAGGTGACTTATCTAGAAAGCAAGAGAGTTGGTTTTCCAGATTGACTGAATCTGGAGTAGACATGGTTTCCCATTCCATCCTGATCCTTTTTACTAGAAGGAAAAAGTCCTGGTTCAGCCCATTAATAAACACAGAGTTAAGAGCTACCTGGGTGGAAAAAACATATAGAGAAAGACCAGAATTTTCTTTAAAAACAATCTGAAGTTGATTGTAATAGTCATAAACAGGTCTATCAGGTTTTTATTAAAGCATGAATTTTGTTCCAATCAACAGACTTTGGAAAAGCCCCAGGAATTGCTTGATGAAGTCACCTAGCAATTGCAGATCCTGATCAAATAATAAGTTAGCAAGCTGGTCTCCCAGTTGTAATTCTAGAGACTTTTCAGGATTTTTCCAGCTAGCAGTTTTCATTCAATGCTGGGCCTGGCCTTCACAAGCATATGAGAGAGCTGATACAAGTCAGAGAAACCAGGTTGATAAGTTTGAATGACTACATTAAATTCCTCAGCAAATCAGTGAGAATCTTCAGTTACTTTGGGAAAGTCTTTGACTATTGCTTGTTTTAGTTCAGGGATTATAAGAAATTAAGGGTTTAGCCTCTGGATCCTCAGAAACTTAATTTTAAAGGGACAGGTTCTGATAAGTTCAGAGGAAAAGGGAGTGAGGAGAGTTTCGGAGGAAAAGAGATGTTCAGTGAGAGAATTAGTATGGGGAACTGAGGGTATAGTTGCATAGGCTGCATAGACGGAAAAAGGAATATAGCACCAGAGGCGGGGCCTGAGACGAAAAGCCAAGGAAGAGGAGCACAAGGCTTCAGAGTCCATTTTATACTTCTCTAATTGTTTGTTTGCCTCAGTTAATCTTAAAATCTTATTTTGCAGAGAGGCAATTTTAGGGTCCTAATAACACTGGAAGCTCAAAATACTAATCAAAATAGGCATTTCATTCAGCTTTGGAAATTTTAGAACTGTGGTGGTCCAATTCAGTTTTAAGAAAAGTAAGTTTGAGGATTTCAAAAGTTCTCCATAATGGCCATTGATATTCTAAATTGCCTTTGATCAGGTCAGTCTGTTTAGTCAGAAAGGCACATGAGGAAGGACTGTAGTTTGTAAACATAAAATGGCTGGGGTCCCTGTAGGGATGGTGCCCTCAAAATATTTAGGTAGCTGGGATCCCATTTCTCAGAAGTTTTTCTCTAGAATAAAAGAATAATTTTTTAACAACCTAAACAGCTGAAAAGGCTTACAGCTCAAACTCAAACAGCCTGAACAGATCAAATAGCTTGTATTCCAGATAGCTTAAACACTTCAAATATCTCAACCAGCCTGCAGGCCTAATACCAGGCAGTTCTAAGAAAACAGCTTGGTCCTGAAGGAGTCAAGTCAAAAGCTTCTCAGCTCAGTTTCCATAGAAGAGCTGCTATTCCTAAGGAATAAGCTGAAGGCTGAACTGGCACAGTTCCAATGAAACAGCCCCTATTCCCAAAGGAATGGGCCAAAGGCTGAACCAGTTCCAGTTGGAACAGTCTGATTTCAAATTAGACTGAAGTGCCAAACAAGTAGTCCCATACAGAACAAGGCTTTAACCAGACAGAGTGAAACATTAAAATAAATTCTGAGTAAATCCTGGGGAAGCTCAAATCCAGGAGAAAGACATACCTTCAAACTCCAGGGTTGGCAAGAAAAGCAGTGAGAGACAATGAGGTCAATGTGGGTACCACACTTATATACTCACCATCATCTTTGGATCACTGTATGGGCACCAAAATGTTGACCTAAAACAAACAGACTGACAGATATTTCTCCAACAAAAAATGGGTTTATTCAGGATCAGCAAAGAATTGCATTTTGGGGTCTGCAACTGTGGAGAGCCACGTGCAAGTCTCTGAACAGCCAGGGAAAAAGAACTCTTTTACAGAAGAGAAGAAGAAGTTGGGAGGGCTATAGTAAGCAGAGTCCATGACTTTTCAATGGCTGTCTCTGCCAGGAAAGAAGAGGAATCTTCCTTCTTTGCTGTTGGGCTCTGCTGTCATCACAGGGCATAAAAGCTCCCCTTTCTGGTCTCCTGACTCTATTTAATAGATGTTTGTGTTTATTAATTTTTTACAATTTCAATGTTTATTATGGTGCTACTGTTGCTCCCAGTTAAAGATCTCTTGACCCAAATGTGATTTGGGTTGGGGATATTATTCAAGGTACATAATATATATTTTTTTTCAAAGCTTTTCATACACCTAGTGAGCCTCAGGGAAATTGGGAGAGTGCAAACCCGACATGGCTTCCTGAGCACTGTGTAAGTGCAGCCCACACTGAACTATACACATACAGTCATCCCTTGGTATTCACAGGGGATTTGTTCCAGGACCCCCATGGATTCCAAAATCCGTGAATGCTTAAGTCCCTTATATAAAATGGCATAGTATTTGCATGTAACCTATGCACATCCTCCTGTATACTTTAAATCATCTCTAGATATCTTATAATTCAATGTAAATGCTATATAAATAGTTGTAAGTACAAGATAAATGCTATGTAAATAGTAGTTACTGGTGCGTGGCAAATTCAAGTTTTGCGTTTTGAAAATTTCTGGAATTTTTTTTTCAAATATATTCAATCCACAATTGGTTGAATTTGCAGGCGTGAAACCCCAGATATGGAGGGCCAACTGTACTACTTCTCCTTGCCCCCATCCCAGAAATGGAGAGCTACTGATAATGGCTTTTCTTATGATTCAGTTATAATACTGATAAAAATAATGGTTAGGTAAATAATGAGGGAACTTAAAGCAATTATACATCCATTTGTAAAATAACTGTGAAGACTTTGTAGCAACTTGGAAAATATTTTTGATATACAACTACAAGTAAAAATAGAATAAAAAATTAATAAACAGGTAAGATTTTCAAAAAGAAAGCAAAATATTTTGCTCCCACAAATGATGTAATTCATAAATTTCATTTTTAAAAAAACCCACAGGAAAACTACTTATAATCTCATCACCTTTGAAAGATCAAATGTTTTTATTTTTTCTTTGTCATTTTTGGCTCATTATGCATTTACCATATTCTCTAACTAAAAATTAATTCATTCAGTTGTTTGGCATATATTTATTGAGGGCTCTGTAATACACGCTAGGAAGGTAGTAAAGTATCTAGAGAAGTGTCACTCCCTCAAAGTCCTCTTATTAGACAAACGTTAAGGAGAATTCCCTTTGTGAGTCCTTCTTAATCCTACCCTCAGATCAATTGGTTGTTTACTCCTCTGGGTATATCACTATAGGAGTATTTCAACCTGTATTGTAATGATAGTTTATTGTAATTCTCTTTAGCTAGTCTCTGAGCATATTGTAAACAAAAACTGACCTATTTTTTGTTGTAAGCCCTGGGTCTAAAAATGTACCCAGCTTATAATAGAGAATGAGTGATAGAGAAAAATGGAGAGACAGAAAGAAGAGCAGGAAGAATAGAAGGAGGATGTGAGAGATTAGTGCTGGGAGGAAATAAATGAGTTTAATATATGCAGGTATGGTTTGACTACAGCACAGGGAACAGCAGCTTCAAACCATCAAAAAAGCAATTCTACTGGGCTTTCAAGGGGGTGACATCCATGCCCTTGGTTTCATTAACTTGATGCTTGTTAAACTGAACAGTCAACCCCATTTTCCTACATTGTAAATTATATTTATTTTATGATCCATTTTTACCCAGAACAATACAAGGAGTAGAGATCATTATGGAAATTTAATTACCTCTTATGATTAGTAAGAGAGATGTTTTGAAGATAATGTTTGCCTCTTAGAGTAGTAAAACTGCACCTCTTTTTGTCTTATTAGTTTGGAGCAAATAGAAAATATAGTTTTTTTGTTTGTTTAAGGTTTTTCCACAAACTTGGGTTTTAGTAACGATTGATTTATTAGGATTACATGTGTAAGAAGAAAAAACCTATGCATTGTCTCTTCCTCTGGTTCTATCTATCTCTGTTTCTGTCTCTTTCTCCCCTCTTTCACCACCATCTCACTCACCCCTCTCTCATGCACACCTTACCCCAATGTCAGAGGGAAAATTACTTTCTTTGTCAGGCTTCTCAAGAAATCCATAATAAGGATTTAAAAATCCCTTCCACAGTGTATGTGTGTGTGTGTGTCTGTCTGTCTGTCTGTCTGTGTGTTTTATAGATCACTAAATGTTTACTCATGAATTTACTCTAAAGGAAGGTTTACATTGTTTATTCCTTTGTTAAAAGCAATATTGTTTGGCCCTTGCCTATGATGATGATATATGATTTTAGTAATAAGTGCAGTCTTTTGAGACTCTTCTAACTGGATATTAGATGTTTAAAGGTTCCCATGATTTTACAGTCTTTGAACTTGTGTGGAGTCAACTATTCATTCATTTATTCAGCCATTAATTCTATTCTTCATGGAGCAAACACATGTTGGATGCCTATGTACGTGACTGGGACTAGGATAGGTCATAGAGATACAAATATTAACAAGATAAGTTCACTTGCTTTTAAGGATCTCACAATTTAGAAGGAAAGAAAAAAATAAGTAAAGTCAACAGATAATTACAAAAGAGAAATACATACAAGATGGTACAGAAAAGAGAACAGAGGGTCTACTTCTGCCTGTAAGGATCAGGGAGGGCATTGGAGAAGCTATTCTGTTAAATCCAGACCCTAAATATATAATGAATTCATTGTGAGGTTCAGCAGCTGAATCAAGGCTCATCTACCACAAGAGAGTTAGAAGAACAAAGATTCTCTCATGTGTAAGTATGATTAGTATAATGACAAACGTGAAAAGTAGGCTTACATTGCCAGAAAAGACCCCAGAGATTAAAAAATAATAATATTTACTCATCTAAATGATACAGAAAGAAGTCAATTTTGAATTTGATTTGTCCCCAAGTTCTATGAATTCATGTACGTGACTATCCATATCTTCCCCCAGCTTTGGGAAATTTTCAGCCATTGTTTCTTTAAACAAGCTTTCTCCCCTTTTCTCTCTCTCTTTTCCTTCTGGTACTCCCATAATGTGAATATTGTTTCAATTAATGGTGTTCTATAAATTAAGTAGTCTTTACTCAATCTTTTATTCTTTTTCCTTCTCCGTCTTGATAATCTCAAATGACCTATTTTCACACACACAGATTCTTTCTTCTGTTTGATCAAGTTTTCTATTTAGGTTCTCTACTACATTTTTAAAATTTCATTCGTTGTATTCTTCAGTCCCAGAATTTCTACTTAGTTCTTTCTTATGAATCTCTCTATTGAACTTCTCATTTTGTTCATGTAATTTTTTCCTGATTTTGTTAGTTGCCTATCTGTGTTCTCTTGTAGCTCAGTGAGCTTATGTAAATAAATTATTTTGAATTCTATGTCAGGCAATTCATACACCTCCATTTCTTTGGGGTCAGTTACTGGAAAATTATTGATTTCTTTTAGTAATGTCACGTTTCTTTGTTTTTCCATGGTTTTTTTATCCTTCTGTTGATATCTGTGCATTTGATGGAACAGTCACCTCTTTCAGACCTTACATGTTGGCTTTGGTGGGGAAAGACCTTCATTTCTGGGTGGGTGCAAGGGTGCTGGCTGGCTGGGGTGTGGTAGTTCTGGCTCTGCGGAGGGCTCAGTGGTTAATATTTTAACAAATCAATGTACTTTTTCACATTCACTGATTAAAAGAGAAAATATGATCACAACAATAAATGCAGAAATGTACTTGATAAAATTCAACATTAAATCCTGATAAAAATCCTCAGAAAAATAGGACCAGATAGGAAATTCTTATTCTGACAAAATTTACTTTTAAGAAATCTACGAATAACATAATACTGAATGATGAAATGTTGAACAATTCTGACCTGATTATGGGAAAAGGCAATAACGTCTAATATATTTTCATTCAACATCATCCCAGCAAGTGCAAGAAAAAGTAATAAAGGCAAGAAAAAAAGTCAAGATTGGAAAAGAAGAAATTACATTTCTTATCTTTCAGGATTCCTGCATACAAAGTCAATATTAAAGGATCATTTTTTTCTATACTCACAGTAAACAAGTAGAAAAGTAAAATTTTAAACTGTCATTTACAATAGTGTTGAATAGTATTAAATGTCTAAGAATAAATCTAATTAAACATTTCTACAAAAAACTATAAGATATTTCTGTGAGAAATATAAAAGACACAGATAAATGGAGTTGTACACTATGTTCATAGATTGTAATATTCAATACATTTTAAGATGTCTATTTTATTCCAAATTGACCAATAGTCAGTGCTGCTTTAATCATAATCCAAACTGTGGTGTTTTGTTTTTTTCTTTGTTGAAAATTAACAGTTTCTAAAATGCTTAAGAAAATGTGATGCTTTACCCAAGATAATCTCAAAGAGGAAAAAATTTGGAATATTTACTCTACATTATATTGAGGCTATTTTTAAACTAAATGAATTCAGTCAGGTTGATACAAGGATTAATTTAGTCTCAATGGTGCAGAAATAGACAAATAGAATAATGGAAAAAAATAGTATTCTGAAACAAACTTTTCACCTGCTTTGTTACCTGATTTAAAACAAAGATTCCATACCAATCATAGGGAAAGAGTGGTATTTTCAAAAAAGTACACTGAGCCAATTGCATATCTCTATAGAAAAATAAGAAATTGACCCCTCCTTGACACCAAACAGGGAAACTAATTCAAAACTGAATACAGATCATAATGTAAAAGATAAAATAATCAAGATTCTTGAAAAATACAGGAGAATATCTTTATGACATTGGAATAGGCAATTTTTTTAACATCTTTTTTGGAGTATAATTGCTTTACAATGTTGTGTTAGTTTCTGCTGTATAACAAAGTGAATCAGCTATACATATACATATATCCCAATATCCTCTTCCTCTTGCATCTCCCTCCCACCCTCCCTATCCCACCCCTCTAGGTGGTCACAATGCACCAAGCTGATCTCCCTGTGCTATGCGGCTGCTTCCCACTAGCTATCTATTTTCCATTTGGTAGTATATATAAGTCCATGCCACCCTCTCACTTCGTCCCAGCTTACCCTTCTGCCTCCCCGTGTCCTCAAGTCTATTCTCTACGTCTGCATCTTTATTCTTGTTCTGTCCCTAGTTTCTTCAGAAATTTTTTTTTTTTTTTAGATTCCATATATATGTGTTAGCATACGGTATTTTTCTCTATCTGACCTACTTCACTCTGTATGACAGACTCTAGGTCCATCCACCTCACTACAAATAACTCAGTTTTGTTTCTTTTTATGGCTGACTAATATTTCATTGTATATATATGCCACATCTTCTTTATCCATTCATGTGTTGATGGATATTTACATTGCTTCCATGTCCTGGCTATTGTAAATAAAGCTGCAGTGAACATTGCGGCACATGACTCTTTTTTAATTATGGTTTTCTCAGGGTATATGCCCAGTAGTGGGATTGCTGGGTCATATGTTATTTCTATTTTTAGATTTTTAAGAAACCTCCATCCTGTTCTCCATAGTGGCTGTATCAATTTACATTCCCACCAACAGTGCAAGAGGGTTCCCTTTTATCCACACCCTCTCCAACATTTATTCTTTGTAGATTTTTTGATGATGGCCATTCTGACCAGTGTGAGGTGATACCTCACTGTAGTTTTGATTTGCATTTCTCTAGTGATTAGTGACGTTGAGAATCCATTCATGTGTTTCTTGGCAATCTGTATATCTTCTTTGGAGAAATGTCTATTTAAATCTTATGCCCATTTTTGGATTGGGTAGTGTGTTATTTTGATATTGAGCTGCATGAGTTGCTTGTATATTTTGGAGATTAATCCTTTGTCAGTTGCTTCGTTTGCAAATATTTTCTCCCATTCTGAGGGTTATCGTTTGGTCTTGTTTATGGTTTGCTTTGCTGTGCAAAAGCTTTCAAGTTTCATTAGGTCCCATTTGTTTATTTTTGTTTTTATTTCCATTTCTCTAGGAGGTGGGTCAAAAAGGATCTTGCTGTGATTTATGTCGTAGAGCATTCTGCCTGTTTTCTTCTAAGAGTTTTTTAGTGTCTGGCCTTACATTTAGGTCTTTAATCCATGTTGAGTTTATTTTTGTGTATGGTGTTAGGGAGTGTTCTAATTTCATTCTTTTACATGCAGCCGTCCAGTTTTCCAAGCACCATTTATTGAAGAGGCTGTCTTTTCTCCATTGTATATTCTTGCCTCCTTTATCAAAGATAAGGTGACCGTATGTGTGTGGGTTTATTTCTAGGCTTTCTATCCTGTTCCACTGATCTATATTTCTGTTTTCATGCCAGTACAATACTGTCTTGATTACTATAGCTTTGTAGTATAGTCTGAAGTCAGGGAGCCTGATTCCTCCAGCTCCGTTTTTCTTGCTCAAATTGCTTTGGCTATTCGGCGTCTTTTGTGTTTCCATACAAGTTGTGAAATTTTTTGTTCTAGTTCTGTGAAAAATGCCATTGGTAGTTTGATAGGGATTGCATTGAATCTGTAGATTGCTTTGGGTAGTATAGTCATTTTCACAATGTTGATTCTTCCAGTCCAAGAACATGATACATCTCTCCATCTGTTTGTGTCATCTTTAATTTCTGTCATCAGTGTGTTATAGTTTGCTGCATACAGGTCTTTTGTCTCCTTAGGTAGGTTTATTCCTAGGTATTTTATTCATTTGTTGCAGTGGTAAATGGGAGTGTTCCCTTAATTTCTCTTTCAGATTTTTCATCATTAGTGTATAGGAATTCCAGTGATTTCTGTGCATTAATTTTGTATCCTGCTACTTTACCAAATTCATTGATTAGCTCTAGCAGTTTGCTGGTAGCATCTTTAGGATTCTCTGTGTATAGTATCATGTCATCTGCAGACAGTGACAGCTTTACTTCTTCTTTTCCAATTTGGATTCCTTTTATTTTTTCTTCTCTGATTGCTGTGGCTAAAACTTCCAGAACTGTGTTGAATAATAGTGGTGAGGGTGGGTATCCTTGTCTTGTTCCTGACTTTAAAGGAAATGGTTTCAGTTTTTCACCATTGAGAATGATGTTGGCTGTGGGTTTGTCATATACGGCCTTTATTATATTGAGGAAATTTCCCTCTTTGCCTCCTTTCTGGAGGGTTTTTATCATAAATGGGTGTTGAATTTTGTCAAAAGCTTTTCTGCATCTACTGAGATTATCATATGGTTTCTATCCTGAAGTTTGTTAATATGGTGTATCACATTGATTGATTTATATATATTGAAGAATCCTTGCATTCCTGGAATAAACCCCACCTGATCATGGTTATGATCCTTTTAATGTGCTGATAGATTCTGTTTGCTAGTATTTTGTTGAGGATTTTTGCATCTATATTCATCAGTGATATTGGTCTGTTGTATTCTTCTTTTGTGACATCTTTGTCTGGTTTTGGTTTCAGGTGATGGTGACCTCGTAGCATGAGCTTGGGAGTGTTCCTCCATCGGCTATATTTTGGAAGAGTTAGAGAAGGATAGGTGTTAACTTTTCTCTAAATGTTTGATAGAATTCACCTGTGACGACATCTGGTCCTGGACTTTCATTTGTTGGAAGATTTTTAATCACAGTTTCAATTTCAGTGCTTGTGATTGGTCTGTTTATATTTTCTGTTTCTTCCTAGTTCAGTCTCAGAAGGTTTTGCTTTTCTCAGAATTTGTCCATTTCTTCCAGGTTGTCCATTTTATTGGCATATAGTTGCTTGTAGTAATCTCTCATGATTCTTTGTGTTTCTGCAGGGTCAGTTGTTATTTCTCCTTTTTCATTTCTAATTCTGTTGATTTGAGTCTTCCACCTTTTTTTCTTGATGAGACTGGCTAATGGTTTATCAATTTTGTTTATCTTCTCAAAGAACCAGCTTTTAGTTTTCTTGATCTTTGCTATTGTTTCCTTCATTTATTTTCCTTTTATTTCTGATCTGATCTTTATGATTTCTTTCCTTCTGCTAACTTTGGGGGTTTTGTGTTCTTCTTTCTCTAATTGCTTTAGGTGTAAGGTTAGGTTGTTTATTTGAGATGTTTCTTTTTCTTGAGGTAGGATTATTATTATTATTTATTGCTATAAACTTCCCTCTTAGAACTGTTTTTGCTGCGTCCCATAGGTTTTGGTTGTCATTTTTACATTGGCATTTGTTTCTAGGAATTTTTTGTTTCCTCTTTGATTTCTTCAGTGATCTCTTGGTTATTAAGTACCGTAATTTTTAGTCTCCATGTGTTTGTATTTTTTACAGATTTTTTTCCTGTAATTGATATCTTGTCTCATAGTGTTGTGGTTGGAAAAGATACTTGATACAATTTCAATTTTCTTAAATTTACTAAGGCTTGATTTGTGACCCAAAATGTAATATCCTGGAGAATGTTCCATGAGCACTTGAGAAAAAAGTGTATTCCTTTGTTTTTGGATGGAATGTCCTATATATATATATCAATTAAGTTCATTGTGTTTAATGTGTCTTTTAAAGCTTGTGTTTCCTTATTTATTTTCATTTTGGATGATCTGTCCATTGGTGAAAGTGGGGTGTTAAAGTCCCCTACAATGATTGTGTTACTGTCGATTTCCCCTTTTATGGCTGTTAGCATTTGCCTTATGTATTGTGGTGCTCCTACGTTGGGTGCATAAATAATTACAATTGTTATATCTTCTTCTTGGATTGATCCCTTGATCATCATGTAGTGTCCTTCTTTGTCTCTTGTAATAGTCTTTATTTTAAAGTCTATTTTGTCTGATATGAGAATTGGTACTCCAGCTTTCTTGCATATTTCATGCAATATCTTTTTCCATCCCCTCACTTTCCATCTGTAGGTGTCCTTAGGTCTGAAGTGCATCTCTCATAGATAGCATATATACAGGTCTTGTTTTTGTAACCATTCAGCTAGTCTATGTCTTTTGGTTGGAGCATTTAATCCATTTACATTTAAGGTAATATCAATATGTATGTTCCTATTACCATTTTCTTAATTTTGGGGGGTTGTTTTTGTAGGTTTTTTCCTTCTCTTGTGTTTCCTGCCTACAGAAGTTCCTTTAGCCTTTGTTGTAAAGCTGGTTTGGTGGTGCTGAATTCACTTAACCTTTGCTTGTTTGTAAAGGTTTTAATTTCTCCACTGAATCTGAATGAGATCCTTGCTGGGTAGAGTAATCTTGGTTGTAGTTTTTTCCCTTTCACCACTTTAAATATGTCCTGCCACTCCCTTATGGCTTGCAGAGTTTCTGCTGAAAGATCAGCTGTTAACCTTATGGAGGTTCCCTTGTATGTTATTTGTTGCTTTTCCCTTGTTGCTTTTAATATTTTTTCTTTGTATTTAATTTTTGATAGTTTGATTAATATGTGTCTTCATGTTTCTCCTTGGATTTATACTGTATGTGACTCTCTGCACTTCCTGGACTTGATTGACTATTTCCTTTCCCATGTTAGGGAAGTTTTCAACTATAATCTCTTCAAATATTTTGTCAGACACCTTGTTTTCCTCTTCTTCTGGGACCCCTATAATTCAAATCTTGGTTCATTTAATGTTGTCCCAGAGGTCTCTGAGACTGTCCTCAATTCTTTTCATTTTTTTTTCTTTATTCTGGTCTGCAGTAGTTATTTCCACTATTTTATCTTCCAGGTCATTTATCCGTTCTTCTGCCTGTTATTGATTCCTTCTAGAGAATTTTAAATTTCATTTTGTGTTGTTCATCATTGTTTGTTTGTTCTTTAGTTCTTCTAGGTCCTTGTTAAATGTTTCTTGTATTTTCTCCATTCTATGTCCAAGATTTTGGATCGTCTTTACTGTCATTACTCTGAATTCTTTCTCAGGTAGACTGCCTTTTTCCTCCTCATTTGTTTGGTCTGGTGGGTTTTTACCTTGCTCCTTCGTCTGCTGTGTATTTCTCTGTCTTCTCATTTTGCTTAACTTACTGTGTTTGGGGGTCTTCTCTTAACAGGCTGAAGGTGTAGTTCCTGTTGTTTTCGGTTTCTGCCCCCAGTGGGTAAGGTTGATTCAGTGGCTTGTGTAGGCTTCCTGGTAGAGGGGACTGGTGCCTGTGTTCTGGTGAGTGGGGTTGGATCTTTTCTTTCTGGTGGGCAGGACTGCGTCCGGTGGTGTGTTTTGAGGTGTCTGTGAACTTAGTATGATTTTAATCAGCCTCTCTGCTAATGGGTGGGGTTGTGTTCCTGTCTTGCTAGTTGTTTGGCATGGGGCATCCAGCACTGGAGCTGGCTGGCCGTTGGGTGGAGCTGGGTCTTAGCGTTGAGATGGAGATCTCTGGGATAGCTCTCGCTGATTGATATTACATGGGGCCAGGCGGTCTCTGGTGGTTCAGTGTCCTGAACTCGGCCCTCCCACCTCAGAGGCTCTGGCCTGACATTAGGCTGGAGTACCAAGACCTTGTTAGCCACACGGCCAGGTACGTGGGGAGTTTCTTGCCTTTTGGGAAGTCTGAGGTCTTCTGCCAGCATTCAGTAGGTGTTCTGTAGGTTTTGTTCCTCATGTAGATGTAATTTTGATGTATTTGTGGGGAGGAAGGTGATCTCCATGTCTTACTCCTCTGCCATCTTTAAGGTCTCTCCAGAATAGGCAATTTTTTTTAAGTGGCACACAAAAATCACTATGAAAGAATAATCGTTTTGTTCGTTGAATCATACCACTTACTATACCAAAGAGGAAAGCCACTGATGAGGAGCAGAGATTTATAAAACTATATTTGTCAGAGGACTTATATACAGGATACATAAATAATGCATACAATACAACACAAATAGGAAAGATGCACAATTTTTTTTTAAATGGGCATAAGACCTGAACAGGTACTTCACAAAAAAGGATATTGAAGTCACTGATAAAGCCAGAAAAAGACACTATAATATAACTATGAATCAGTGTCCCTTATGAACATAGACAGAAAATCCTCAACGAAATTCTAGCAAACTGAATTCAGCAGTGTATTAAAGGGATTATATACCATGACTAAGTGGGATTTATTTCTGTGATACCAAGAAGGTGCAGGATATGGAAATCGATCACTGTAATGTACCACATTAAGAAAATAGAGGGAAAAAACCACAATAATATCAGTTGATGCAGTAAAAGCATTTAACAAAATAGAACACCCTTTTTTGATAACAAAAAGAAAAACACTCAACAAACGAGGATAGAAGGAAAAAAACTTCAACATAATAAAAGCCATGTATGAAAAATCCACAGTGATCATTATATTCAATGGTGAAAGGCTTGAAGCTTTTTCTCTAAGATCAGGAGCAAGGAAAGGATCCCTGCTTTCACCACTTCTATTCAACATAGTATTGGAAGTTCTAGCCAGAGCAAAGAGTTCAGATATCCAGAATGGGTTTTGTTGTTGTTTGTTTGTTTTTGTGGTGCAAAAATCAGCACTTAATGGGATAAGACTAAATTGCCATAAGGACAACACCCCAAAGAGATTTGGATGATTATTGTCAGTTTTTATCACATTGTTTCTTCTCTCAGACTAAAGGAATGTATGATCTCAGTCACTTAAATACAAAGTCACGCACAGAAAAATAATTGAGGAAATACCCCAAGTACTAACAAAGTTATTTCTGGGTTTTACCACAGATTAAAAAAATTTTTTTCTGTATTTTCAATTTCATAATCACATTACATCAAGTATGATTTTAATAATAAATATCTGGCCTCCAATATATAGCATAATAATTGAGAACTTGGACTTTAGAGGCAGGCAAAGCGAAGTCTTAATTCTGTCCTTGCAAATTAATAGCTATGTGATCTTCAGCATTTTTCCTTCTAAGACTCCTTTTCTTTGCATTTTAAATGGAGAAAATAATATCTAGAGCAGGGTTTTTGTGAGAATTAGTTGAAATTATGTGTGTGACATGATCAGAGGTATTTAATGGAAATTATTAGAATATTAGAATTATTAGAATTCTTCCATTCTTTGCCATGAAAAGAACATGAATTCTGAAAGAGATACTTTGTTTTTTGTTGATCTGTATCACAAAGATGTAAATAATTTATATTCCAAACAGGATAGTTTTGAGAATAAGAAGGGACACTAAAATCAATTAAAATTATATAATTAAAAATGTATATATTGGTTTATTATTTTGACTGGCCTATAAAATAGTTCTATTCAAAACTATTTTCAAAATTAAATTTTTTCTAAAATAAGAATTTTAAATTCTCTTTAAAGTAAGAATTTTTTAAATGTACATAAAATGTAAAATAAAGCAAAAATTTTTTAAATTTCTTTTACAGTGATTATCTTATGAATAGAATATAAGCAGAATAATTGTGTACATATTCATGCACTTTAATCAGTTTCTTATCTGTGTCCATTTTTAATATTGTTACTGGTATTTTCTGAAAATTATATTTTTTCTATATGGTAAATTATTTTCATTTTTAATTGCCTGCAACATTTTTTAAATTTGCACTTTAGGATTAATAAATTTGATATTCTTGTCTCTTCTCTGTAAAACATAAAGTTTTAATTGAGGAAGATCTTTCTTTATTATTGCTCCATTACCTAATAAGCTTGGAAAAATTCTACTGAATGGAAAAAAATTCTGTTATTTTTTAAATGTGTAAATATTTTAGCCCAAACATTTTCATATATATTATCATTTTTCCTCCATTTAGAGTATCTTTCTTCAACAAATATTCTTATAGGATAAAACCTGAGAAGTAAATTGTTACTATTTATGATTCTCTTGAATATTTCACAAAACATATATGATGTAAAATAACAGGCCTTCTCAATTTCATTTCATTTTGATGCAAAATATACATATATATGATTAAAAATAGGAGCTCCATCAAAAGATTCTTCTAAGTTGAGATACTCAAAAGTGCAATTTTTGAAATTCAAAATTAAATCTTGCACATTGAGCTCTAACAAGTTAACTTATCGTTTCTCTCTTTTTCAAGGGTAAATTTCACTATCTTACTGCTTGCAAGCTTTGTTTTCAATAATTGTAATATGCTGAGAGCTTCAGACACTGGACTTTTTTGGCACTCCATTTATGAACATGTTGCTTAAAATTTTCTAACTAATTTGGAACAAAATGCAGTCAGAATTTAGAAAAGTCATCGTAGGACATAAATTATTGTGCAAAAAGTTATTCAGATGTTCAAACATAAAATATGATTGATATTGGGTACAAGGAGAGAATACTGTAAGCCATGCTATGGCCATCTACATGCCTCTATCTCAGACCTCCTTATCTTCAAATTTCCAGTCTTTCTCCTTCCATACGTGTGATCAACCAGCAGTGACATTCTCCACTGTCCATGATCCACTTTCTGTTAATCTCCTAATGTTGGGTAAGTTCTCCGTCCAACAAAGTGGATGACCTCTGCACTATCCATTGAAAGGGTTATCCTCTCATCTCTATCTTTCAGGGCCACCCCTGATTAAGCCTTGAGTACAGCCACTGTCCACTTTAGGCTTGCATCCAAATACCAAAGTGACTCATCTGTCAAGAACTCAGGCTTTTCTTCCTCCATTAGCGGGTCCTAAGAGATACCCTATAAGACCTTAAGTATGAGTTGAAAGAGGGGCGCTGATGCAATAGTGTTGAACATGAGAGTCAGGGCTACCTGCTCGTGTAGTTTGTTTGTGCCCCCTCATCCCACTCATGCTCGGTGCTGGATGTATCACTTCCATCTTACAGTGAATTGTTGCTAGGCCTGCTCAACCTTATGACTTAGCATGACGTTGTCTGCATAGTTGATCAATGTGATGTCATGTGCTAAGTCCAGTTGGTCCTCATGGATGTCTGCCAGTTTTGAGTGGTGGCCTATAGGAAAGGGTCCTGCAGGAGGTTCAGGTTGAGGTGGAAGAAATCTTGCCACGTGTGCCATACAGACCTGACTGTATTAAAGTCACCACGCTTACTAGGCCAGATACACAAGAAGAGGCTAGGGCTTTAGAGTGATTGTTAAAACACATGAGATCCAGTTGCTGGAGGGATGAACTTTACAGAAATCTAGAGGCCTGACAGATCAGTAAAAGTTTTCAGGCGTTCAGTGGTCAGGGGCATTTTGAGACATCCTATCCAAATTAAAGGACAAATTTTGCACTGTGCACTTCCTACCATGGGGAATAAAACAAAACCTGATGGGGTCCTTCAGATTCTGGTGGAAGCATATTCCGCACTGGGATGTTCTGGCAGGATATCTAGATGATCCAGATCTCTTTAGATTCCCCTTATGACAGAGAGCAGAAAAGTTAAGCTAGTCCAAGGTCAAAACCTTAGCTGTGTACTATTTTCTGTTCCGTTGGAATACCAACTGTTTCTGATCCTCTTCTTTCATAGGAATGCTGCAAGTACCTCAGGCCATATAAACCTGCTCTAGCAAAATACCAAGTCACAACAGTTGTAGGCAGGTTTATTAATTGGTTGAGCTTCCAGTAGTCTATATTTATTCTAGTTTCTGCGTGGGTCAGACTGAAGAATTAAGTGGAGATATGATAGGGAACACCACTCTAAGAGATGGGACTCATTTATGCCATCCTTCTCCTCCCCCAGATGTAGTATTTATTATGTTGGTTACAAGATATAAAGCATTAGATGCTTCCACTTGGCCTTACCCACTATGATATAATCCACAGGTCAAATATCCAATATGGAGATTGTGCCAACTCCCAAGTATTTCCATCCCAAGTAAATATTATGGAACTGGGGAAATGATCACCAGGTGCACCTGTGATCCCAGGTGAGACAAACTTTAGCTAAAATCTCATTTATCACATGGGTACTATATGCTGTCACTATAACCAGAGGGTAGGATGGGAACATGATGGTGCTTTGGATCTCCTGGTATCACTGTGTACCTAACAGTCTTGGAAATGTTTGCTTATTTCCCTTTTTCCAGTGTGCACTTATCTAAGTAAATGGCACTAAGTGCCTTTGGGGAAGAACTGGGTGAATCGTTATCACGTGCATTTGCTGTGGCTCCTTCCTCCTAGGAACCCAGCCTTTTTTCAATCAGTGAGTTCTGGATGGAAAACAGCCCAAGGTCTAGAAACTGGGTTAGAGATTATTATTCTTTTTTGAGACAACTCCCCTCAGACTCCTGATCACCCAGCCTGATCTCTTCTGATGGTACAAATTGACTTGTTCTACTCAAGCCCTCAAAGAATTAGATTATAAAAGATGATGCCCACCGGCATTGGTGAGGGCAAATCTTTACTCAGTCTACTGCTCCAAATGCCAATCCCTCCCCAAAACACCCTTACAGACAAATCCAGAAATAATGTTTTACTAGCTTATCTGGGCATCCTTTGGCTCAGTCAAGTTGACACTTAAAATTTACCATCACACAGGGGAAAGCCATCAGTAAACAAGCCAGCTTAGCTGTCCTCAGGGGAGTTTTGAACTTTAAACAGCACCTCATAAATCCCACTGCCCTTATCTTGGCCAAGAGCCAAAGTCAGGCACCCAGGCATCCTCAGAAAGAATCAAAGAACAGCCTCAGTTCTCTATATAGATTCTCAGCAAATGCTTGTGGGTTTATTAACAGTTTCATTTACTGAATAACATGATTTGGTCACATTTTGAATCCATTTATGCCTACATAAAGCTATGAGAGATATTTTTTAGCCTCTTCATAAACCCTTAAAATAGTCAGTTCCCTCAAGTAGAGAGAAGATGATTTGATTTCACATCCCAAATCTCGAGTTACTTCTCTGTTGGCTCTCTTAGAGGAGAGTGAGATTTTAGTCCCCTTGTATATATTTCATTTCATAAGGCATGATTGCCTTTTTGTCTTTAATGCTTAAATTTAATAAGTTATTTTAAAGTCTTAGATAATTAAAGACATAATAAGTTAATAGCCAGTGTGCAAAGGCAAAGTGCCTTCACTTAGAAGCTTGAAACTGCCTTTTGCCTGAAGATGGTACTACTACCAAGAACATGCCACAAAGTATTTATTCAATGATAACTATAAATCCAGACATCTCATTGTTATAAATATAGATGCCTGGCAAATGCATGACCATTCAAGGATTCAGTTTGTATAATACATTGGTGTAAGATGGGTGCTCTCTGAAACTAGAGGAGTAGGTCTAATTACTTTTGTCCTGGAACAGCATGCCCTAGTCATATGTAAATCAGTAGACTAAAAGCTCTGTGAGGATAAAAACCTTGTCAATCTCACGTATGGTTGTATCTTCAATGCTCAGCATAGTGATGGCACAGAATAGACATTCAATGTACATTTATGGAATTAGTGAATGAAAAAAGAAAAGAATGAATAAAGCCTTGCTTACAATTGTGGCTTAAATCTTCACTCAAATTGAGGCCAGAGATTCTAATTTTCATTTTCTTGGAGAGAACTCCACAAGACCCAGCTGGTCTTTTTATGGGGCATTAGAAGTGGCTCCAGAGGCATCTAGCCAATTACACCCCATAGATGGAGATGTTTAACACCATCAGGTACCACACTAGTGAGTGGAGCAAGTTTTCAACTTTACCCAAGTTCTGGTAGAGGTATGGTAAATGCAGCGATTGAAGAGATAATGATTTTGGCAAAGGAAAGAATAAAAATAATATCCTTTTAAAATGTAAGTAGAAACCTCTGCCTATCCTCACCTCTCTGATGTCTTCCTTTCACATGTAAAGTCCAAAGTTCTTACTCTGATCTGCAAAGTCCCACATGATCTGCCTGCCACCCCCCTCCCAGCTTCCTTCTGACCATATCTCTCAGAGCTCTTCCCCATGCTCCGTGCTCAGACTCACTGGCCTTCTTGCCAGTTTTCAAACATTTCAAGCACGTTTGTAATCTTGGTGTCTCCTGTCTGTACTCTGAACTCTTCCTGTAGGCCTCCGCAGCAGTGGCTCCCTGGCTTCCTGTAAGTCCCTGTGCAAGTGAGATACCTCATCAGTGTGGCCTTTTCCGTAGACGTAGCATCTATGACTCCTGGGTATGTTATAGATTTATTTACCTACTTGCTTATTGTTTGAAATCCCCACCAGGATGTACCTTCCTCAAAAGCAAGAAAGGCAGGAACTTTGTTTTTTGGCGATGTTTTTTGCTTCTGTTTGTTTTTCTTATGTTCTTTCCCCAGTTCTTAGAACAATGGCTGGAACACACCAGGCACTCCATAAATACTTGTTGAATAAATAAATGAATGACTAAAGAGATGGATTAATGAATGTCATGACTGCTGGGTAGGCTCTAAAACAGATAAAAGGAAAATTTCCCTGATGTCATGTAAATTTCCCTGAACCATGACAACAAACATGAGAGTGATGGGGAGAAGAAATAAACATTTTTCTATAATTTCCCTTTCTTCAGATACACTTGACCTTCCTTTGTGCTCAGAGGTTGTGTCTCTGAAATGAATATTGATGGACAGTTCTTGGTACTGCCCCAAACAGTTCAGATACTTGAGGCTAATTAACACTCCATCCAGTAATCCCGATACAGAGCAGTAGATTTATAGGAGAAAGAGTTTAAGGCCAAAACTTCATGCCTTTTCTTGACTGATAGTATTAAAAACTTAACAGAAAGATAAATAACTATTTGTTTTTCTAAAAAAAGAAAAGAAAAATATACCTTTAGTTAATTTACTATTGTTAAATATTTTCAACAACAATTCCTTGAAAAATTATTAAAATTTCACTGGGAACAGAAACATATTTGCATTGGGCATTATCAGAATTACTAAGAAGCAATGGTAAAAAGAAATTCAGCATTTTTTATAGCGATAGCTAAGACCAAAATGATTCCATATTTATAAATCCCTTTTAGATATAACTTTACTTTGTTAAATATAAATAACAAACCATTCCTTTAATTTTTCTTCCTTAATAAAGAAGATAATTATATTTGAAGCAGATGTAAATAATGAGAACTAAATTATTTTTCTTTTTTTTATTGAAGTATTTTATTGATTTACAATGTTGTGTTAGTTTCAGGTGTACAGCAAAGTGATTCGGCAAAGAATATATATATTCTTTTTCAGATTCTTTTCCATTATAGGTTATTACAAGATATTGAATATAGTTCCCTGTGCTATACAGTAGGTCCTTGTTGGTTATCTATTTTATATGTAGTAGTGTCTATCTCCTAATCCCAAACTCCTAATTTATTCCTTCCCTACCCTTTCCCCTTTGGTAACCATAAATTTGTTTTCTATGTCTGTGAGTCTATTTCTGTTTTATAAATAAATTCATTTGTATGATTTTTTTAGATTCCACATCTAAGTGATATGATATTTGATATGATATGTCTTTCTCTGTCTGACTTACTTCACTTAGTATAGGGTGGGCCAAAAAGTGCCTTCGGTTTTTTAAGTAAAAATAAAAGACACATTTTTCATTTTCACAAAGAACTTTATTGAACAACATATTCACCCTTTTTTTTTCCACTACCTTCTGCCATTTTTCAGGCAACTTCATAATTCCATCTTCCCAAAACTTTTTATCTCTTTGAGCAAAGAACTGTTTCAGGTGCCTTTTACAGTCTTCCAGGGAATTGAAATTTTTTCCATTAAGAGAATTTTGTAAAGACCGAAGTAAATGGAAATCCAAAGGTGCAATGTCTGGTGAATACGGTGGATGAATCAGAACTTCTCAGCCAAGCTGTAACAGTTTTTGCCTGGTCATCAAAGAAACATGCGGTTTTGCGTTATCCTGATGGAAGATTATGTTTTTTCTGTTGACTAATTCTGGATGCTTTTCATTGAGTGCTGCTTTCAGTTGTTCTAATTGGGAGCAGTACTTGGAATTAATCGTTTAGTTTTCCAGAAGTAGCTCATAATAGAGGACTGCCTTCCAATCCCACCATATACACATCACCTTCTTTGGATGAAGACCGGCCTGTGGTGTGGTTGGTGGTGGTTCATTTCTCTTGCCCCATGATCTCTTCCATTCCACATTATTGTACAGTATCCACTTTTCATCACCCATCAGAATTTGTCTTAAAAACGGAAGGTTTTCATTACGTTTAAGTAGAGAATCACATGTGGAAATATGGTCAAAAAGGTTTTTTTCACTTAACTTATGCAGAACCCAAACATCAAAGTGATGAACATAAACAAGCTGGTGTAAATGATTTTCAGCACTTGATTTGGATATTTTGAGTATGTCAGCTATCTCCTGCATAGTATAACATTGATTGTTCTCAAATAATGTCTCGATCTGATCACTATCAACTTCAACTGGTCTACCCGACTGTGGAGCATCGTCCAAGCGAGAAATCTCGAGCATGAAACTTCGCAAACCACTTTTGACACATTCAATCAGTCACAGCACCTTCTCCATACACTGCACAATTTTTTTTGTGCATTTCAGTTGCGTTTTTACCTTTCTTGAAATAATAAAGCATAATATGCCAAAAACGTTGCTTTTTTCCGTCATCTTCAATTTTAAAATGTCTACACAAAAATTCACCAATTTTGATAAGTCTTTTTTTAAATGCATGCTGATATGACAGCTGTCACATACAATCTAACAAAATTGTTTCAAATGAAGTTGAAGACAACTAAGTGCTACTAGAGCCATCTTACAGAAAAAAACGTTCAAACCTTTTGGCCCACACAATGTGATAATCTCTAGGTCCATCCATGTTGCTGCAAATGGCATTATTTCACTCTTTTTTAAGGCTCAGTAATATTCCTTTGTGTGTGTGTGTGTGTGTGTGTGTGTGTGTGTGTGTGAGTGTGTGTGTGTATATACATACCACATCTTCTTTAGCCACTCATCTGTTGATGGATATTTAGGTTGCTTCCATGTCTTGGCTATTGTAAGTGGTGCTGCTATGAACATTGGGGTGCATGTATCTTTTCAAATAAGAGTTTTCATCTTTTTGGACATATGCCCAGGAGTGGGATTGCTGGATCATATGGCAACTCTATTTTTAGTTTTTTAAGGAACCTCCATACTATTCTCCCTAGTGGCTGTATCAATTTACATTCCCACCAACAATGTAGGAGGGTTCCCTTTTCTCCACACCCTCTCCAGCATTTATTATTTGTAGACTTTGATTATGGCCATTCTGACTGGTGTGAGGTGGTACCTCATTGTAGTTTTAATTTGCATTTCTCTAATAATTAGCAATGTTGAACATCTTTTCTTGTGCCTATTGGCCATCTGTATGTCTTCTTTGGAGAAATGTCTATTTAGGTCTTCTGCCCATATTTTATTGGGTTGTTTTTTTGATATTGAGCTGTATAAGCTGTTTGTATATTTTGGAAATTAATCCCTTGTCAGTCACATCATTTACAAATATTTTCTCCCAGTTCGTAGGTTGTCTTTTCATTTTGTTTATGGTTTCCTTTGCTGTGCAAAAGCTTTTACGTTTAATTAGGTCCCATTTTTTTATTTTTGCTTTTATTTCCATTAGTCTAGGAGACAGATCCAAAAAGATGTTGTTGCTATTTATGTCAAAGAGTGTGCTGCCTATATTTTCCTCTAGGAGTTTTATAGCATCCAGTCTTACATTTAGGTCTTCAATCCATTTTGAGTTTATTTTTGTGCATAATGTTAGGGAATGTTCTAATTTCATTCTTTTACATGTAGCTGTCCTGTTTTCCGAGCACCACTTATTGAAGAGACTGTCTTTTCCCCATTGTAAATTCTTGCCTTCTTTAATGAAGATTAATTGAGCATAGGTGTGTGGGTTTATTTCTGGGCTGTCTGTTCTGTTCCTGTGATCCATATGTCTGTTTTTGTGCCAATACTATGCTGTTTGTTTTGTTTTGTTTTGTTTTTTAGCGGTATGCGGGCCTCTCACTGTTGCGGCCTCTTCCGTTATGGAGCACAGGCTCCGGATGCGCAGGCTCAGTGGCCATGGCTCACGAGCCCAGCCGCTCTGCAGCATGTGGGATCTTCCCGGACCGGGGCATGAACCCATGTCCCCTGCATCGGCAGGCGGACTCTCAACCACTGCGCCACCAGGGAAGCCCTATGCTGTTTTGATTACTGTAGCTTTGTAGTATTGTCTGAAGTCTAGGAGGTTTATGCCTCCAGCTTTGTTCTTTTTCTTCAGGATTGCTTTGCCAATTCTGGGTGTTTTATGGTTCCATATAAATTTTAGGATTGTTTGTTCTAGTTCTGTGGAAAATGTCATTGGTAATTTGATAGTGATCATATTAACTCTGTAGATTGCTTTGGGTATCATGGCAATTTTAACAATATTAATTCTTTCAATTCAAGAGCATGGGATATCTTTCCAGTTCTTTGAATCATCTTCAGTTTTCTTTATCAGTGTTTTATAGTTCTTGGCATATAAGTCTTTCACCTCACTGGTCAGGTTTTTTTTTTTTTACATGATTTTAAAAGGCATTGTTTTTTTACTTTCTCTTTCTGATATTTCACTGTTAATGTAAAGAAATGCAGCAGATTTCTGTATGTTAATCTTGTATCCTGCTACCTTGCTGAATTCGTTTATCAGTTCTAATAGTTTTTGTGTGGAGTCTTTAGGGTTTTCTATATAGAGTATTATGCCATCTACACATAATGACAATTTTACCACTTCCCTTCCAATTTGGATACATTTTATTTCTTTTTCTCATGTGACTGCTGTGGCTAGGACTTCCAATACTAGGTTGAATAGAAGTTGTGAGAGTAGGCATCCTGTCTTGTTCCAGATTTTAGCAGGAAGCCTTTTACCTTTTCACTGTTGAGTATTATGTTGACTGTGGGTTTGTCATTAATGGCTTTTATTATGTTGAGATGTGTTCTCTCTATACCCACTCTGGTGAGAGTTTTTATGATGAAGGGATGTTGAATTTTTTCAGATACTTTTTCGGCATCTATTGAGATGATCATGTGGGTTTTGTCTTTTCTTTTGTTGATGTGGTCTATCACATTGGTTGATTTGCATATGTTGAATCTTTCTTGTGACCCTGGGATGAATTCAACTTAATGATGGTGTATGATCCTTTTTATGTGTTGTTGGATTCAGTTTGCTAGTATTTTGTTGAGGATTTTTGCATCTCTATTCATCAAAGATATTGGCCTGTAATTTTCTTTCTTGGTAGTGTCTTTGTCTGGTTTTGTTATCAGGGTGGTGGTAGCTTCATAGAATGACTTGAGAACTCAATTTTAACAAATATTTACTACTACCATTAAGAACACAGATAATACTTATCAAGTCATGCTCTGTACTAGGCATTCTTCTATGTTATTTTAATGCACTAATTCATTTAATCTTCACAACCACCTACTGAGATAAAAAATATTATTATTCTCATTTTAAAAGGGGAGATGAAGAAATGAGGAAATGAGGTATAAGGGAACTGCATACAAAGAAGTGCCCATAAGATGGAAATGGTTTAATAAATTATTGCATATCTACTCCACAGAATATGATCCAGAATATGATCCAGACATTAGGAAGAATGAATTAGAGCTATACCAATTGACTTAGAGGAATTTCCATGAAGGGTTGTTGCATTAAAATAGCAATATATAGAAAACTGTGAATGATATGGCCCTATTTTAATAGAACAAAAACAAAAAGTGTCCCGTATATTTATTCATTGTATTTGATTCTCTGCATTGGTTATAGAATAGTGACCAGACAAAGGCCAAACCCTAGGGGTAGGGGAGCAGCCAACAAGGGTGACTGAAGAAGAATGATTAGTAAGTGCCGCAGGAAGAGAAACAAGGGAGCAAGTTCCAGGAAGCCAGATAAAGAAAGCGGTTCAAGAAGAGGAGTGGCAACAGTTACTGCTGGATAGAGTAGAATGGGCCATTGGCTTTAGTAACATGGAAATAATTTATGCATTTGTAATCTTTTCAAGATTTTTTTATTGTAATGGGGATGGAAACCTGATTGGAGAGTGTTCAAGACGGAAGGGGAAAATGGGGGAAATAAGAGACAACTGCGGTCAAATCTTGCAAGAGAGTTTTGATTTAAGAAAAGAAAGGATAATACAGTAATATAGCAGTAGCTGATAGGGGGTGCTTTGTTTTGTGTTGACTTTTAAGATGGTAGATATTTCAGAATGGTTGTATGCTGATGAAAACAATCTGGTAGAGGAAGATTGTTGATGGAAGAATAAGGAGACAATTGCTAGACTGATGTTTTAAAGTGAATAAGTGGAAATGGATTTTAGTACACAGATGAAGGGAATGGTCTTAGAAGGTGCATAACTCTTCCTGTATCATAAACAAAGAGGAAAGCAGAGTATATGGTACAGATTCTGGGTGTTGGCACAGAGGTGATGTGTGAGGGTGAACATGGAAGGAAGTACTGGAAGTTTGAAGAGAGAGGAAAAAGTAAGGAATAAACATCTAGGAGAGCGGTAGAGTGAATGAGTACAGAAATGCAGTAGGATTTCCTGTCAGCACTAATGTTCTTGTTGAGGTTATACATTTAAGGTGAGTACAACGAAGATTTTTCTCCAGCCACATTCAGCAGCCTAGGGACACATCTGGAGTAGGTAGTGTTGAATATAAACAGGGTAGGGTGACACAAAGATTGGCCCTGAGTGAAGCGGGGGAGGAAGTATGACATAAAAGGGATGATGGATAAAGACAGGTGATAGGCTCAAGAAATTATAGGTCCCAGACAGACCATAGCTTTTTTGGAGTTTGAGTATTAAAGGGAATGAGCTGAAGAGATTGAAGGCAATGGTCAGAGAGTGGAGCACTTAAAATTCAAGATTGTGAAAGGGATGTAGTTTTTTATTATTATTGACAGGATCTAGTAGACAGTCATAGAACTGAAAAACTGAGATAGAATGAAATTTCAAGATCATTAAAGGAGAGGAGGTTAAAAGACTGCGAAACAAGCTCACTTTACATGGATATTGAAATCACGTGGGAGGAGTGAGAGCACGCTGTGTAACAATATCTTGAGGAGTAGCTTGAGGGTCTGTAGAAGACTGCTGAAAGGGCAGGGTGGGAGTGAATGGCTTAGTATGAAAGAATGAGCTTTAAGGTTAGCATTCCTTTGGAAGGAGAGAGGGACAGTGCTGTTGACAGGAATGAGGAAGACAGTTACTTCTGGCCTATGGGAGATTAAACATAAACAAAACCCAGCCCCCTCTGAGGGTGCTGCAGAAGAAGCAGTTTTCACAGGGAAGAATCAGGTTTGAGATACAGAAAGCAGATTGTGGTTGGCTTTTGTCGTTGCAAAAAGATCGGTTCCTAATACTGGAACCTGTAAATGTTACCTAATCATTCAGAAAAAAAAGGTCTCTGCAAATGTGATTAAGTTAGGGATCTTGAGGTGGGCGATGATCCTGGATTATCCACGTGGGTCCTAATTGCAATCACAGGTATCCTTATAAGAGACAGAGGCAGAGGGAGATTTAACACAAATAGAAGAGAAGATCCCAAGAGAAGGTGGTGTGGAGATGGATCAGAGAGATTGGAAGATGCTTACTTTGAAATTTAGAGTGGTGTGAGAAGACAAGTAATGCCAGCAGCCACCAGAACCTTTAAGAGGCAAGGAATTGATTCTCCCCTAGAACCTCTGGAGTGAACACAGTCCTGCTAACACTTTAATTTCAGCCCAGTGATATTGATTTCAAATTTCTGGGCTCAAGAATTGAGAGAGTAAATTTCTGTTGTTTAGGTTACTGAGTTTGTAGAAGTTTGTTACATAGGAAACTGATATACAGGTGAAGGAAAGAGTCAAAGAAAAGAATGGGAAGAGAGTGGACTTTGTTGATGATGGACCTTAAGTTCCAGAGAGCACAGGGCAAGTGGGAGAACAGAATTGCAGAGAATATGGAGCTGAGAGACTGAGATGAACCTGGGATCTTTGGGTAATGGGTGGCTACCCATTAAAGAGGGATAAGAGAGTGGTGGAATTAGCACTGATGACCTAAGAGGCAGACTTTGATGGGAGGAAAGGGATATACATATATACATCTATAAATACACATATGTGTATATTTATATATTTATAGATGTATATATGTGCATATGCTTGACTGTATATGCATAATATGCGTATATATTTATACATGAGTTTATATGTAGATTTATCATTATGTACATATATTTGTCTAGTATATGAATGTGTGTATTTACATATTATTTTTAAATCATGGAGAAAATGGAAGGGTAAGAGTTTGGGTCGAGTAGGAGAAATAACGGGGACAAAGAGGGAAAGAAAAATGCTGGCACTCAGAAAAGACAACAAAGCAAAAAATAAAAGGATACGTAAGGATCGTATTTAAACATTCATGTAAAACTGCATAGGTGTGTATATGTATAAGAAATTTTAAAAATTTAATTTAAAATAAATTTATAAAAACATAGTTTGTATAGCAATGAAAGTGCCAAAAGACCTTGTTAAAAGTTAAATCCAAACATACATAATGCTAACAATCTGATCTTAGTTTCCCCTGCATTTGCTCTTTGTTTTTTGCAGTTCACTGCATTTATGGTTCTAACTGATCCAATGTGTGCAGACAATTCAACTTACAGCAGCTCCAGCTCTTCCTCTCTGAATCACCTCTGGACCCCTCCTTTATGTCTCTGAAAGGAGGAGAGTGGCATCTGTGTGCTTAAAGGAGGTTGCCTGAGATGACCTTAAGGTAGGTCTACTTTGAGAACCCAGTCTCAAAGGAAAATACGGCTAAGAATTTCTGGAGATGGGTATTTATTTTAAAAAATAGGCTTGCCATCCAAATTTTCTTCTTATTAACACCATTTGCCACCAAACAGGTTTATGATTTCAAATCTAGGGTCCTTCCTTGAATAAGTACTAAACAAGCTGTTTTACTTGTTTTGGAAGCTAAAGGCATTGTATTTTTTTTAGTATCTCTCACCCGCAATATCTCACTCATGTAACAGTTTAATGCAAGTCTTGGGGCTATGCATCCTTATCCTGGATCTTCATCACCCAAAGATAGACTGAGAAAGAAAAATGCATGGAGAATTGCTAGAAAAGTTTCTGTGGGGTTATCATACATCATTTCTACTCATATTCCTACTACTCATACTAGTCATAGACTCGGGAGCCTGACTACTTAGGTTCAAATCCTGATTTTACCACTAACTGCCTGTGTGTCTTTAAGCAAGTTACTTAACCTCTCTGTGCCTCAGAGTCCTAAACTGTAAAATGTGATAACAATCAATGGCAATGACCTCATAAGTTTGTTGTGGAGAGTAAATGAATTAATCCATACATTGTACTTAGTTCTTGGTACATAGTAAATACCAAGTAAATCGCACTGTAATTATTATTATTATTAATTGTTGGTATGTGGGCAAATAATACCCCTAAAAAGTGGATGAGTGGAGAAGGAAGAAAGAATGAGATAAAAGCTAAAAATAATAAGGGAAAGAAAAGTCAATGATCTGTGTTTGGATTTGGGAGACTGGAAATATTTTGGGAGAAATGAAGACCCACAGAAAAACCACAAAAAAGGAATAAGAGCAGGGGCCTGGTGACTAGAATCGCATGGATATGCAGAATCAGTACATTAAACACTGGGGTCAGGAAAGTTAAGTAATGAGTATGTGTGGGCAAAGTTGTAGAGTTCTGGGGAAAAATCTATCTGTAAAATCTCTTTCTTTAAGGTTAAAAATGTGTCTCAGGTAAATTTAGAAAACTAAAATAAAACAAAAACAAACCCACAAAAGGACATACTTAAATCGTGCACGATAAGAATAAATTCAGATGGGAAAGAAGTACATCTTTACACATACTATTCAAAAATTTATCGTGGGCTTCCCTGGTGGCGCAGTGCTTGAGAGTCCGCCTGCCGATGCAGGGGACACGGGTTCGTGCCCCGGTCCGGGAAGATCCCACATGCCGCGGAGCGGCTGGGCCCGTGAGCCATGGCCGTTGAGCCTGAGCGTCCGGAGCCTGTGCTCCACAACGGGAGAGGCCACAACAGTGAGAGGCCCGCGTACTGCAAAAAAAAAAAAAAAAAAAATTTATTGGGACAGCAAAACTTCCATGTAACTAGCCAAGTACACAATTCCCTTACTTACTTGCTCACCCAACAGCTTGACGACAGAAAAATTGGCTTTTAACCTCACCTTGCCCAAGGACAACTTTCTCATTCTGAAAGGAGTTTTTAGTCCCAATTCATAAATGCCTCTGCTTATATTTATACATTTTTATTTTAGAGAACACCGATGAATTTTGGGCAGGCAGTGGGCTACTAATGAGATGCACTGGCTCGCAATCTTCTTATCAATCCTTTAAATTAGCAGTCAAATGTCACAGAACATAGCACGCCTTCCACAAGTATATATCTTGTACTAATGGAATTGTTCTATTCAGATTTTACAATTTCTGGCATTTTCCAAGATAAAGTAGAATGTGGTCTGAGATAATACTGGGGATTTTATGTGGACTTGTAAAAGGAACTTTTCTTCTCAGCTTTATGTTCTGTCTTTTGGAACACTTTCAAAGAACTGTTTGGGTGGCCTTAGGCAGGGTCTTTTAGAAGTTGGTTTATGTGTGTGTGGATGGATGATGGCCGATTCAAAGAGAAGTGCCAAACTGGAGTTATCAAAATTGTCATTAAATTCAATGTTGATATTTGTTTGATTCTCACTTGCAATAAAAAATGTAATATGTCAGTTCCAACACAATTAGAGAATTTTAAAAAAGAGATATACTGATTGGCACTTCAAGGTGATGTGTAATGTAATGGAACAAAAGTTCAACTTGTGTTAACAAATATCTTCATCTTCCGAAACCATATTCCCTGTTGAGTAGCCCTGCCTTCCCCTCCCCCCAGCCCTCTCCATATCATTTATTCGGCAAGCATTGAATATTCACCTACTATTCTTTTGGTACTGAGGGTAGGAAACTAATATGATATGCATGGTTGTTATCCTGGAGAAAAGTTTTCACAAAATGATTGGAGCCATTTCACAAAATGCAGCTTTTAGATGTCATTCCCTCTCAGAAGGAGAAACAGAAATAGAGTTCCTGTGCTATGGGGGCTGAATTGTGTCCCCCCAAGTTTGTATGTCAAAGCCCTAATCCCCAGTACTTCAAAATGTGACTATATTTGGAGATACAGGGCATTTTAATAGGTGATTTAAGTTAAAATGAAGCCATCCTAATCCAATCTGACTGGTATCCTTATACGAAGAGGAAATTTAGGCACAGAAAGAAACAGGAGGAATGCTCATGCCCGGAGGAAAGACCATTTGAAAACACAGGGAGGAGGCCCTCTGCAAGGCAAGGAGAGAGGTCACAGGAGAAACTGTTACCAGCTCAGGTCCTTGGACTCTTTAATCACCAGAAACTGATAAGAGGCCAGAGGCCAAATTCAGGCAAGGCTTTACTGGGACTCCTGCTGCATCCTGAGGGAGGGAGGACAAGTAACAGGTGCCCTTGCTGGGCATGGGGGCATGAGGTTGTTCCTTAAATGTGGTAACAGCAGGGGTGGCTCCTGGGTTGGGCAGCAGGTGTAGCTTAGGTCGTCTGCCCACCCCCTTGGTGGTACTGTGTACAGGGATCAGGCTCAGTGTCTGCTTTTGCTCTCAGCGCCTCAGGAATGTCAGTTGGTTTGTGGCCTTTTCGTGTCTTATTGTATAGAATTGCCCCAACTGCACATGCGTGCAGTTATTTTTAGTCCCTTATAGTTTCTTTGTATTCTGTTGCTCCAGGAGACGTTTGTCCAGGCGCAAGCACTCTAGTACTTTACCAGATCCCAAGTACTCTGGTAAAGGGTCCCAGATCCCAGACTATCTCAAAACCAACCCTTCTGACACCTCAATCTTGGACTTCCAGCCCCTGAAACTGTGAGATTTTGTTATTTTATTATGGCATTTTCTTTACAGCTGCCCAGCAAACGAATGCACCCAGTTTGTCAAGATCCTCACCACAATTTTTTGTACTAGACCCTTTTCAAAGTAAAATTGTACTGGACAAAGTTAAATAGACAAGGAAGGCTTTATTCAAGACTATTGATAGAGGGGAGAGAGACTGAACTCAACTCTGTCAAAAAAGGGCAGAAGAGTTTTTAAGCCCTGGGTGAGTGAATGGAAAATTACTGGAAGACTGCGAAGAAGGTTTATCAGTGGGATGTGTCCAGCATGATAGGTTATTCCTGAGTTTGCAAATGTCTCAGTAATTAGGCCATCTGTGTTTCCTAATTGGTCTCCATTGAAGTTAGGTTCCTACCCTGCCACACAGCTGGGAATTAGGGGTGCTGTTGCCTTCGGAGTTTCCATTTCAAAGAGCTGATTCCCAGGTCCTTGAGAGAGACATTCCTGGGTTGTAAATCTGGCAAAAAGTTGGGGAAGACTTTCATATATTTCAAAGGGGCAGAGAAAGAATTTATAATTGCAAGTTTTCTAAAGTAAACACTCTAAGAAAAGGAAGGTCAGGGAGCTATAGTAGGAAGAAATCTATCTAAAGTTTAGCAGAGCTGAGGGGAATATTACAGCCATCTCAGTCAACCCTTTTGTAATGGAACAGGCTGACCTTTATTCCTGGAAAGGCATTAGGTTCCCAGCCATTGATTTGCCTCTGTGCTCTTGCATATTGGTGTCCCTGGATGCCATTGAAATGGGGCAGGATGCGTCGCATAGTACTAGACTAAGAAATTTCGGTCATTTCACAGAGGTCAAGCAAGCAAAATCAAAAGGTATGAAAAGAACCCTCTACTATTGCCATTCTGGGCTTCCGCTAATCGTCCCTTAGGCTGGATCTCATTAAATCTGCATCCTATTTCCCACCTCAAATCACTCAGACCCCAGCAATTACCCATAAGTGCTTTCCAAACAGCAAATGTAGGATTCATTTTCTTTAACTTCTCCATCTGTCTCTTTGTTTTAAAATAACGCTGCTTTAAAATTGGTGCCACCAAGGAAAACAGGTAGTGCTCTGTTTTCATCTATTTCCTCTGTCAAGAGGTGCTTAGGCATTGAGAGAAAAATCCCTCTTTGCCTTACAGCCCCAGGAAAGTGAGCGCTGGTGTGACAGCATCCATGAGTACATGGGAAATTACCATATAACTGCACTGTACAAAGCACCAGTGGGACGCAACCACTGGAAATGCACATAGTCATGATTGGAGTTACAGACTTGAGTCACAGCCCGTGCTAGAATGCAAATAAGCTGTCTTGTGGTGCCTAGCAGTTTTCCAACCGACTCCTAAATAAAGAAAAGTCTTTAGGTGAAATCTCAATGTTTCTTGTTGAACCTTGGGGTTTCTTCACAATCCAAAGTAGCTATACAGACAGTTTCCTCTTTTCTTAGGGTTAAAAAAGAAAAGAATTAAATAGAATGACATCCTTCCTGGGTGTATCTTTGAGGAATTATAAAGCCAAAAGGTTTAACACTGTGATGCTAGTCTCTCCATTTAAAGGGCAGAAGAACACAGAGCAAAAGGTAGGCACATTAGGCTTCCAGATATATGCAGATTCCATTCTCTTCTATAAATATCTTCATTGTAATTGCTGGCTTCCTGTTAGGATAAATGCATTCAAATTTTGTTTTGAATGGCGCAAACTGGCTTTCTGCCTTGGGGTTGATACAATTTTGTTATTTCCAAGTGTGTGGTAAACCAGGGGTCCCAACCCCCGGGGCCACGGACCAGTACTGGTCAGTTTTCTGTTAGGAACCGGGGCTGCACATCAGGAGGTGAGCCACGGGTGAGCCAGCGAAGCTTCATCTGTATTTATAGCCTCCCCATCACTCACATCACCGCCTGAGCTCCGCTTTCTGTCAGATCATCGGTGGCATTAGATTCTCATAGGAGCATGAACCCTACTGTGAACTGCACATGTGAGGGATCTACACTGCACTCTCCTTATGAGAATCTAATGCCTAATGATCTGAGGTGGAGCTGAGGGGATGATGCTAGCGCTGGGGAGCGGCTGCAAATACAGATTATCATTAGCAGAGGAGGTCTGACTGCACAGAGACCATAATAAATCAGTTGCTTGCAGACTCCTATCAAACCCTATCAGTGAGTGGCAAGTGAAAATGAGCTCAAGGCTCCCACTGATTCTGCATCATGGTGAGTTGTATAATTATTTCATTATATATTACAAGGTAATAATAATAGAAATAAAGTGCACAATAAAGGTAATGCACTTGAATCATCCCCAAACCATCCCCCACCCCCACCATCCGTGGAAAACTGTCTTCCACGAAACCGGTCCCTGGTGCCAAAAAGGTTGGGGTACGCTGTTGCAAACAGAGAAGAGAAAGAAAAGAGTGAAAGTGAGATTAGGGCTTTGGCAATAGCTCACTCCCAGGTGTTGTTCACAGACCAAAAACACCAGTGGAGAGTGGGGATACTCTTCTCCCTCATGCCCTCCCCAGTCCTTACCAAATGCTTTACAATTTTTTTTTCCTCTTCCTGACCAAATCAACTGCTATCTCCAAATGACCCTTAATTCTTCTTTTACCCTTTCACATGTTTTTCAAATTAAATGATTTTGGAGATGCAGGGTGAAATGACTTGAATCATGCATAGCCTTTCACTAATATAACTGATTCAGACCATTTTCTAATCATGATTAGGTATATTGCCTCATATCCAGATGGCGTTTTTCCTGCACAGACTTGTAGATCTAAAGGTACAACTTCTGTGATACGAATATTCATTCAGCAAGTATTCATTGAGTACCTCTGATACATTATGTGCTGGGGTTACAGCTGTGAGAAGGGAGTGGGCCACTCCCTCACAGAGCTTCCAGTCTTTCTAGGAAAACAAGTCATTAAAATGAAAAGTAATAAAGCTCTAAGATCTCCTGGTGGTAGCACCTAACCCAGTCTTGCCTGAGTGGAGTTAATAACAGATGAAGGACATGGACAAGAAAACCCAGACATGGCAACGTGACATTTAATCTGAAAACTAAACAGAATTTAGCCAGATAAAGTAGTGTGTGAAAGGGATCCCAATAAAGGGAATAGGATGTAAAGGTCTAGACTCTAGAGGCAAGAGAATGCCTGGTTTTGGGGGTAAATGAAAGTACTTCACTATGGCTAGAGAAGGAGAGAGTGACAGAGACAAGAAACAAGAGGAAAGGTACATGCAGAGTCATTTATAAATAACCATGAAAATCTGTTTAAAGAGTTTGGGAAATAGCCTTAGGCAATAGCAGCTAGCAGAAAAAAAGTCTGCTCGCTGGGGGCACAGGACGTCACCGAAGAAAACGCCTCTTTCTCATCATTGATGGACTCTGCCCAGGATAGACCGACACGTGATCTTCATCGTGTTTTCTCTCAGTGCTATGCTACCAAGAATCCATTCCAGAGGGGAAAAGAAATTAGAACATTTAAAGATTTTATAAATTAGAAACTAGCTGGTTAAAGCGGAAGTGGCACCTCCAGGTTATGCTCTCCAGTACAGAGCTGACCTCCGGACAGTCTATCCTTTGTCCCAAATTAGCTTGCCCACACATAGGGCCACTGCTAGACCTTCCCACACCTTCAAACAAATTAGAAAAAGGTGTCTCCTATCTGAAGTCACGCAGCACCTGGGTGCAAGTCTTGGCCAAGAGAATGGAGACTGGATTTCATCCCCGACTTGTAACTCCTCTGGTCCCCCCAACCTTGAACCTGAATGACCTTAGGCAGAAGATCTGCACACAGAGACACACAGCCTGTCTTTTGTTTTGCCTTTATCTTTATATGTCCTAAAATTCCACTTATTAGGTGTTAATTTTGGAGAATAATTGTCCTCTAAAGACGTAAAGAACCTCTTGATTCTCCCTAGTTGGAAATAGTGGCACTGAGGGAATGAGTTTGAGTTGGAGATGAAGGAAAGTTGAGTTAATCTAAAGCATGATGGCTTTAGTGGGATGGACAGAGAGCGGATGGAAATTTAGTAGAATTATATGGAGTATTTTATTAAAAGGTAGTGTGGTATGAGGCCTGGGAAAAGAAAGATTAAGCAGTTTTGAGGAGTGCTGAATGGAAAATGTGAAAGGGCTAAATACAAACTTCACTTGTTCTAAAAATGTTCCTGAGCTGACCCTGCCTCCAAGGGTCAAGGTCCTTTCTTTCTAGAATGCAGCCTTCAGACTACTACTATTAATCCTACAGCTCAGGGACCTTGTGAGTTGCATTAATTTATTTATTTTTTTTCCTTCTGGCTGACCTGGAGACCTAATCACCATGGCTAATATTGTTTCAATGGGCAGATGTGCTTGGAATTCCAAACCACCTTTCAAGTCCATGTGTCAACTTGGAGTTAACTTAAATAGAAATCAAGGAATATTCTTTTCTTAAAAGTGACTTCTGGGGCTTCCCTGGTGGTGCAGTGGTTGAGAGTCCGCCTGCCGATGCAGGGGACACGGTTTCGTGCCCCGGTCCGGGAAGATCCCACATGCCGCAGAGCGGCTGGGCCCGTGAGCCATGGCCGCTGAGCCTGCATCCAGAGCCTGTGCTCCGCAACTGGAGAGGCCACAACAGTGAGAGGCCCGCATACCGCAAAAAAAAAAAAAAAGTGACTTCTGAGTGGTATGACTTAGCATTACATTTCAGTAGATCAAACAAAAACAAGGTAGCAAAAACACAAAATGGAAAAGTTGTCTGGAATTACATCTTGTGTAAGGCAGGTTGCCTGGCAACCAAATAAACTCAATTTTGTAAATTTAAGTATGTACTGATTAATGGTAGGGGGTCACAGGCATAGACACATAGTTGATTACTTCCTACACAATTTCACTTTAACAGTATTACTGGAAGACAGTTGAAATTTACATTTTGATTTTTAAAAAAAGCCACTTGTGCTCTGGGTTTCCAGTGGAATTCAAGTTGACTCAGCTTCAGTGGGAGTCATACCAAGAAGTAGACACTGTGCCAGAGGCTAAATGTGTATCACCTCATTTAATCATTACAATAACTCTTTATGGTAAAGGTTACATTCTTCATTAGTCAAATGTGGAAACTGAAGCACAAATCTAAGGTCACTCAGCTAGTAGGGGATGGATATGAATTCTGTTTTATGTAGCTCCATAAGCCTTGCTTTTTGTAATGTACAATTTTGCTTTCTTTCTTTTTTTCTCAGTAATTCCTAGGTGCTTACATATGCCAGATGTAGTGTGCTCCCACTTAATCCTCACACCACAACTCTGGTTATTTACACTTTATAAATTAAGAAACTGAGATTCAGTAATGTTATGTATATTCCCAAGGTCATACAATGGGTATGTGGCAGATCATATCAAAAATTTTAAACTAAATTTTAAAAGTCCAACTTCAGTTCTTCTACTCCCCAACAGCTTCCTCTTTCAAGATGTTCTGTCCTGAACTCATTGAAACACAGTTATGCCACTTAAAATAAAATTGGTGCTCTGACGCTTTCAAAACCTATCTGTCTTTTGACCTCCCTCTCAAAATCAGGTTCTCTCTACACTGGTAGAAAAATAATCTCATATATTAATCCAAGCCATATTGATGGCTGAATAGTGAGTTCATTTATTACAGCTATCCTTGCATGCTTCCTAGGACACAGCAGAAGACAGAGAGCTCCAACCCACTAGAATGACCCTCTCTTGTTAGAATATTAGATACTGAGGCAGAGCTGGCAAGGAGTTATACACTTGTGCGAACACTCCTTTATCACACTCCTAAAATCATACAATAAGTAAATAAACCCAGGATATGCATGGATATTATGATGGAAGATTCCTATGGTATATATTCACATTAATAAATATATAATATGACTTAAAACAGCACAACAGAGCAAGGTCTCATGAACCTGCAACAGATCGGGAACATTCTTTGCTTCTAAATTTCTTCTCTTTATCATAAGAGGATGGAAACTCTCTTTGCTACAGTCAGGAAGATCTCACACACAGGTGATAATCTGAGAGAAAAGATATGAAAATCATGTTGAGCAGGTGGCAGTCCTGGATTATAGTATTTTTTCTATTTCACATATTTGAGAACCTAGCACTAAATACTATATAAAGAAGGTGTAGTGATTTCCCCCATTAAATTAAAAGACTATAGACAATCAGCAGAAAAAATTGAAAGGAGAAAAAAAAAACCCACACTACATTTCTTTGGGAGAAGCAATACTTACTCAGTTTCTTGGATTGCCTCTCCAATAAAGTTAACGATATTTTCTTTTTGTCTACTAGCTTAATAAAATATTGGCCTACAAATCTGGGGATGGGGAAGTGATAAGGCTTCAAACTTAGCTGAATTGTGACCTCAAATTTTGTCCTTGAGTTACTTCTCCCTCTAGGTCTTACATCTCTGCTCTTCTACATGTGAGCTTTATTCTTAGGTTTACCGCATGGCATGGCTAAGATGATGACCAGAAGCTTCAGGCTGATAGCCTACCAGCTTAGCAAACACCAATTGGAAAAGAGTGGGACTTTCTCTAGAAACTCAAGCCAAATCCCTCCGATTTACACTGATCTGCTTGGTTTTTGTCATATGCCTATCCCTGAACCAATCACTGTGGCTAATGGAAAGTTGATGCCCTGATGGCCAAACCTGGCTCATTTTGGACCCCAACTGCTAAGGTTGGTGTCAACCTGAGTAGAACTACAGGGACTGATAAAGGAAGAAAGTGGTTCCCCAAAGAAAGGCTGGACAGATCAAAAGAAAGAATAAACTACCACAAGTGTTCTTTCAAAATAGTCGATAGATTGACTCATTGAAAAATCCTTTTAATATAAAGGAAAAATAAAGCATAAAATGAATTAGAAAACATTAAAAAAACAATACGTATCAAAGGCATAGCTGTTGATTGAGATATGATTAAGGTGTCTTTGATAGTGTGCAAAGAATTATAGGTAGACCAATAAAAAACAAAGAACACCTTTTTCTTTGTAGTACATTTAATAAGTGTCAGATTGTGTTGTATCCAAAGTAGGCAAGAGAGAATGTTGACTGGGCAACCTTTGATTAATTATGCAGTGACAGCACAGTCATGAGTCGGAAGGAACTAAGCAATGTTCCCTAGGTTTGTGTGACCCTGTGGTTCTTACTTCAGAGTCCATAACACCAGAAGAGAAACATGTGTCCAGAGAGAATTTTTAAACAGAAAAAAGGAGTTCAACATATGGAACTCATTCAATAGGTTAAATCATTTCCAAGAACCAGAATATGGCCCCCTCTTCACTTCTAACTGGCTAGCTCCTTCTTCTTCAACTATATAACCTGCACTGACCACCTATCTTGAAAAAGCAAGAGACTAGAGGATGGGCTGGCCCAGCTGATACACTGGCAGTTAACACTGACTCTGGAGCAGAGTGAAAATGGGGACTACAGTTGAATTGCGGACAAGCACAAGCTTACAAGGAACACTGAGAAGAGTTAAACACAAGAGACAAGTAGAGGGCAGCAACCAGATCTGAATCATTGGCTCACCAACAAACAGCAGACAAGAGAGGCAGGGTGGATTTAGGGAGAAAATCCTGAAAAGATCTGAGCCCATGGAGCCTGAGGAGAGAAACCCTTTTATTGACATCCTATCGCCTATGCTCACCAGCTTTGAAAAACACTGAGTCAATTGTGTCCTCCGGGAAGCTCTCCCAGCCCACTGGCCACACAGACACACCAGTGTCCTTGAATGCAGTTTCACCCACACTATAGGTGGTCAGGAAAGAAAGATCCTCAAAGCAAAATTAGAGTGTTGTAACCATAAGAGAAAGAACATACACACATACATAAATCCCCACAAAAAACATATGTCTCAGACTGTTTTGCTTACCACAGGCAGAAAATGGGTTGCATTTTGAAAGAATGAGTAACATTTCTCATCTTCTAGATATAGCTAAATATTTATGAAACCCCATATAATGTGCAGTGGATTATGTGCAGTGATGGAACTTCTGTCATTGCACATTTTGATGTACAGTTATTTCCCCAAAACAGAAAAAACCTCAAGTGTCATCAAGAGGTATTTTGCTTTGTTTCCTAAGGCCCTCTCTCCTTCTGGGGGCACCACCTGTAAGTCCAAATATTACTACCCAATTGAGAGGAATATAAATAACTCCCGGAACAGAGTCAGAAAACAAGCCAAGAATAGAAAACCGAAATAATTAGTGCAAGAGCATCTCAGCCAAATAAAGAGCAGTAAGATGTATAACAGTTAAGGGAGAAACAGCATCAGCAGCTTGGTTTTAAAAGAGAAAATTAGGAAATAAGTAGACTTTTTACTAAGTGCAACATATCCTGCTAGTAATAGTAAAACCTGATTTGTAAGGTACTCAGAGACTTAACAAATTTTTTCTAAAATACATACAAGAGATGCTCAAAGAGATGACAACCAAGTATAAGGACAGCATCAATAGGGGAAAATGGTACCCATGGAGAGAGCACAACAAATTAAGCCCCAAGGGATTTTAAGATAGTGTGAGAAGGAACCTGGCTCTCTAAACCACTGAACAATAGAACTACCTTGGGACCAATGACCAATGAATAAACTAACTCAAAAATATGTACTTTTTTTTTTTTTTTTTGCGGTACGTGTGCCTCTCACTGTTGTGGCCTCTCCCGTTGCGGAGCACAGGCTCCGGACGTGCAGACTCAGCGGCCATGGCTCACGGGCCCAGCCGCTCCGCAGCATGTGGGATCCTCCCAGAACGGGGCGCGAACCCGTGTCCCCTGCATCGGCAGGCGGACTCTCAACCACTGCGCCACCAGGGAAGCCCAATATTTGCTATTTTTAATTCACATATTTTCTAAACAAAAATGATCTCATCACTCTTCAGAAATTACAGCTTTAGTCTACCCACACTACTCTGAGCAAAAAGAAAATAGTTTGATTTTAACAAAATGTGGTGTCAAAGTACAGTATTAAAATAAAGAGGAACATGAAACGTTAATTGTTAGTTTCCCTCGAAGCTTCTCTTTTGTACTGGTTTATCTGCAAAATCAATTTCTACAATTAACTCTGACAAAATATGTTTTTCAAAAATCAAATTATACCCTGCTAATATCTGCAGTAGAATTTTAATTCTTAAATAAGATAAGCTTAATAAACCAATACATTTAGAACAAAATAATTGCTGATAAAAGTGGTTTCTCTGCTGAGGGACAGTTTTAGACTCAGTGAACAACTTGTTAGATCTTTGTTGTAATTCCTAAAAAAGAGAAATGAAGCACATTTGTTAATTTCTAATTTTTTATTTTCTGACTAAGGTCATGTAGACAAATGAGTTGAAACCATGATACACGCAGTTTAAATCATACCATGATCTTGGTTCCCTGAAGGTCTTCTAAAAAAATTGAGTTCTCTGCAATAATAATAAATTTCTGTGTTTTGTACCATCTAGACTGGAATGAAAATGGCCAGATAACTATTGACACTTTCATTTCATATAGTTTATCATTTGCAATATACTTTGTGGTTGTGTTGTTGAGCAAAGGATAGACTTTGAAATATGGAGCTCTACTTTATGCTTCAGTGCTAACTTTGCACAAGGTCAAAATGGATTTATCACTAATGAGAGACATCTCAAACTCTATAGACCACTGGGGCAAAGAAAAATAACTTTTAAAAACAACTTGGCCACCAGTGATATGCTCATAAAAATCATAATGGGAGTCTGGATAATGTTTGGCAATTCTTTTTCAGTATTGATTGAGTTTTGTTTTGTTTTTTTAAAGACCAGAGTTATATTCAACAATAGTTAACAGAAATCCAATCACAACTATTATGATCCGCAATTCAAGTTTCAGGTGATTATCTCAAGTCACATTGTCAACTGTGAAATGAAAAGATAGTTAAGAAGCTTTTTTCATCAGTGCTGGAACATTTCTACCAAGAAAGGAATATATGCAGTGCATATATTTTCTCATAGTGTAAATCTAGTTTTTCTCATAGTGTAATTTCTATTGTTTGTTATTCTAATGGCAGTCCACAAATCAATAAGCCGGTACTGATACAGTGCCATGTCCCAGACTGCATACGGGGCTGGGTTCATTTCCTCCATAATCCCATCAATGTGAGACAGTTGCCATTGAGCTGCCATTTAAACTGCGCATACGCAGCAATAAGCCAGGCAAACAGGATCTTACAACAAGCAAGGAGAATCTCATGCTGGGAGATGAATGAGGACTTTGCCCTATGTTTAGGGATGCCTTATCATTGAACTAAAAGGAGAAGGAGACTAAAAGTAGGAAACAGCTAGAGCACAATGCAAAAAGTAAATACCAAGAACCTATGTTTTATAGGATGCACAGCACAAAGTGCCTCTCTCTTTCCTATAACTCTGAGCTACTGATTTCCTATCGTGCTATTTTTCAATTTAAAACATTGGACAGACAAAAAGTCAAAGGTTTATAATAAAAAACAGAAATTCTCAGATACTCTGCTAACTCTTCCTATTAAATCATATTTTAAAATTTCTGCTTCAGAAGTTTATCTACTACACAAAGACCTTAATGAATAATTAAGCAATAAAGGTTTGCCAGAAATGGTTTTTGGAAATGACTAGATTTTTAGGGGTTTTAATATAAAATGTGATGCTTTTGATTTCATGCTCTCTAGCAGAGAGCCCTCTATTCTTATTGTACTATTCTGAAAAAGATATTATGCTATTTTTTGTGTTTTAAGATAGAGCAATTAAGTTAAAATTCCCCAATACCACATTATTTTAAAGAATATACATGTAACAGATCTCTATGAGTTTAAATATTTTGAAGTCCTCAGACAACTTTGCTTCTTCTAGAGATTGAGTCCCAAAGTTCTAGAATAACATAACACTGTGGGATTTTAGGAACAGGAATGACAAAGATTTGAAAAGATTGCAACAATACAAAGAAATTTCTGAAGGTTCAGTTCGAATTCTATTTAGTAATTGAAAGAGAAGAAAGGAGGCCCCGATTTGAAGCTAAATTGTATGTTTCTTGATCTTTAAATTTTGTCTCATTCAAGATTTCCTGATTCTTTTTTTGTTTTGTTTCCTGGATCCCCTTGGACATAGCCTATACTCCCTTTCTCAGAATAATACTTTTAAAAGAATAAAATAAAATAGGGTTTATAACTAAAAACTAATATATATATGGTAGGTAGAGGATAGATAGATTGATTCGTGGCTAGAGGCCACGTACATGTCCCACTCTAAGTAAAATAAAATTCCCAATACAATAAAATTTCCAAAGGACTTATTAGGAACAAGGTGGCCCCTAGGAGCAGGGGCAGATACAGCATCTATTGTACACTTTCCCTTAGCAGCTGACAGTGTCAGGTCAGAGTCAGGCATTGCTGGAACTGAGAAGCTCATTTCTTAATGTGCCACAATCCTTTTATAATAGTGGCTTTTGCCTCAAGTTAGAAAGAATGTAAATAAATAATCTATACCCTTAAAAGAAAATATTTACAAACTTCTGGGTCCCTCCTGGGTCCCATGCTGAGACTATATACCCAAATTGTATAGTGAACAAAGTCAATTCAATCCTATTGCTGGAACAGCAAACAGCACCAGGAAAATAATTTGTCCCATCACTCCTCAAGTTAGGTCAAAGCCTTGATATATGGGACAATCTGATGCTTAGAGAATGACTGCAGCACTAGTTCTGTGTATAATATTTATTAATATTAGTTTAAAAGATAATTCCTCCATTTAGAATATAAGATTTTATTTATAGTGTTTCATATATTAACATTGATTTAAAGTAATCTAGAAAGAAGAATTTAAAGATATAAATCTTAGGGAACCAGTAAATCTAAGGTGTGGAAATATTCCTAATTTACATGCAATCTGGCCGTCTATTGTATGTTTGAATTTACAATACACTATCTCATTATTATTTATAATAATAAATATATAATCATTCCATTATTAACTATAATAATAATGATAGAAACTATATATTACTGCTATCACCATCACCGCCATCATTTTTACCATTACTTTTTATGAGCACTATGTACCAGGATTCTGCACCACCACATCTGCTGTGCTAAAAATTCAATCTTGTCCTTCAAGTTCTATAATGATGGGAATTCAGTACCTCCAGAGGCAGATGATTCTATCATTGTATAATCTTACTGTTGGAGATGTTTGATTAAAAGTTCAAAATTAAACTATAAATAAAATCTAAGTTCAGTCCTTCAAAATGTACTCTGGACCAGAATATAAGAAAAAAATTAATTCTATTTGAAAATAAAGGAAATTGCGCATTCTTTCTTGATCCACAGCTCATTTACTTAGGTTTAATGTCCAATATTTGTTTTTGAAGCCATTTAAAAGCTAACCCCTTATAATGATAGAACACATAATGCAAAATAATATGACAGTCAGGGGTTCTGTAGACTTGTTTTCCAGGAAAACTCCCATATTGAAAACACGCAGACTTTCACATGGCATTAAATCAATCATTAACACACAAAAAAATCACTGTTGCAACACATACCTCAAGATTAAAAGTGCTTATCTATGTTTATGGTTGTCAAGGAAACCTTTCCCTGATTTTCTAATGAAATACATTGCATGAGAGACAAATAGAATAAGCACCAAAGTATGAAATAAAATCCATACTTTAAAAAATGTGGTTTTTAAAATATTCATGAAAAATTAAAAAACTTAATGTTTTAACTTTAAACTCTCTCATATAAAGCATTCAAAAATCAGAATGACAACTTTAAAACTGGTATTCAGAATCTCATAGCACTCTTCACTAAGTAAAGCTAATGGAATTTTAAAGCCTAAAAACTTAAATTCTCAACCACAATTATTTACACTGTCTTAAACACTAAGAGAATACAAATGAAGTTGGAGGTAATTATGCCTGTAACTATTTTAAACTATAATAGAAAAGGTAGAGCTATACAACTGGCAGATCAAAATAATATTAGAGAAAGACTGTTTTGGGTTTTTTTTTTTTTTTTGCGGTACGCGGGCCTGTCATTGTTGCGGCCTCTCCCGTTGCGGAGCACAGGCTCCGGACGCGCAGGCTCAGCGGCCATGGCTCACGGGCCCAGCCACTCCGCGGCATGTGGGATCCCCCCGGACCGGGGCACGAGCCCATGTCCCCTGCATCGGCAGGCGGACTCTCAACCACTGCACCACCAGGGAAGCCCTATCCATCTTTAAATTAATACCTTTTGAGAAAAATTCTTTCACTAGTTTGAATCTGCATAACCCTGCATAATCTCACTTAAAACGTCACCATCATGTCTCCATACTGACTACGCAAATAGTCTTTAAAAACACAATCTTTCGGGCTTTCTTGGTGGCGCAGTGGTTGCGAGTCCGCCTGCCGATGCAGTGGACACAGGTTTGTACCCCGGTTTGGGAAGATCCCACATGCCACGGAGCGGCTGGGCACGTGAGCCATGACCGCTGAGCCTGCGCGTCCGGAGCCTGTGCTCCACAACGGGAGAGGCCGCAACAGTGAGAGGCCCGCGTACCGCAAAAAATAATAATAATAATAATTGTAACAATGAAGTAAACGTTTATGACCAATTAGATGCATGTGGAAAAGGGGGAAAAACTGTGACTAAATTTAAGGTTTGTAGCTTGGGAGACTGGATAAATATACAAGTGACATTAACTGGAATAGGAGGTGTGAGAGATAAGAAGATTGGGGACAAATACGTTAGTTTCTGTTTTAGAGTATAGAATTTGAGATATCTTCAGGATATCTAGGTGGAGATTCCCAAAAGTCATTGAGAAACTGAGCCCTGGCACACAAGAAAGGGTATGTGGGACAGGGTGTGCATTGGTCTCAATGTGCAATATAACTCACAAACATACTATTTCTTCATAGAAACACAATGTATCAAAAAAGTTGAGTTGTTTTAGAATCTTATTAACATGACAAGCAGAATTGTGCTAATACTCTCTCATTCCTGCCTCTCGTAGGAAACTTTACCTAAACCAAGAAATATGTGTACTATCTCTGATCAGCCCATTATATGCATTTACCCCTTGAATTACCTTGATGTTTATGAACATGTTTGTCTTTACTAGCTCTGTCTATGCTATTATCAACTAGCACAAAATCTCTTCCCCCCCAAGAAATTAAATTCTGCTTATTTTTTCCTCTAAGGAAATGGTTCCAAATGAATATTTTGTCCACCAAGGTGCTTGACATGCTTTTCACAGGAACTAGTACAGCCCACAGTGTGTGGGTTCTTAGTAGCTGCTGGTGGCCATCCTATGTTGCTGTTATTCAGGCCAGAAAAGTGACTTATCATTTGTTTCCTTATATTACTTACAAGGGGCCCCAATGTTGTGGCTGAGAGCAGGTGCCCTACTGTGTTTCTGATGAGTTTTATCAAAAAGAGTATAATTCTGCTAGCCTCAATTAGAGACAGACCTGTTCCTTGCTTCTCTCTTCTCTGATCTGAAGAAGGACTTGAAAAGAGGTGACTCACATAGTTCTTATCTTCAGCTATCTCTGCCATCTATCAATGTTAGTTAGAGAGAACAGTTAAAAACAAAGCAAAACAAAACAAACTCCAGAATGTTATAGCATGTTAGAATTTGCAAATTCCTTTCTATCATAAACAGAGTCTATAACTGACCATATAAGAGAGAACCGTAAACTCAGAAACATCAGGCCAGTTCAACTCGCTGCCATCTTTTTATTTGGGAAGGACAGCTTATTTCTAGTAAATTTGAACTTGACTCTCTTTGGGTTGGATGTGAGCTCTCCAGTGTACCACAGTCCCCACCAATCCCTGTTTTCTAATACCTGGCTGCATCACATATTTAATTTGGAAGTGCAAACAAAGCTCTAATTCTGGAACTACTTGTCTTAATTGGTGTCATTTAAACAATGGTGACAGAATAAATCCCATATTTAAGTTTACCTTTGCCCAGGCAAAAATTAAATGCACAGAACTTAGCATAGTATCTAGCACAGAGTAGTCCATCCAATACTAATTTTTTGAATGAGTGAATTTATTTGACTCTTAGATAGCCTTCAGGTCTGGATGAACTTTTTTTGGTTCAGCCAAATTTGCACAGAAGATATCAGAGCCTGTAGATTTTTCTAACATCTTTGGTAGGTATTGAACCTAGCTAGCCCTGTCTTTGAAACTTACACTGTATTTTTTATATTTAAGAAACCTCCTGTGAAGTGAGGAACATAACATGTGATGTGTCCAAATATTCACTCTTTATCTGTAAAGTTCTAGTATATATTTTCTCATTGAATTCTAGCAAAACCATGTTGAGTATGTATTAATGTACCTGTTTTATATTGGATGAAATTGAAGTTCAGAGATATTGAGGAATTTTCTCACAGCTCACGCAATCACTAAATAGCCAAATAGGACTTCAAACTTAGACAGGTCTTTTGTTTTCTTTCCCCAAGGACGGTTATGCTCCTTTTGTTTTTCTGATTAATTAGAATAGTTGTGTCCAGCCTCTTTGATAAGAGGACACATCCTAAATGTTACCTGACCTGTTAGGGTAGACTTGAGGATGCGGGTAAAGGCAGATCTATCCATCCATCCACTCTATAACTCACCCTTCCACGTACCCATCACAGACAAGGTGATGAGAATTCCTCTCCTGATTTCCACTTCTCTCAGCCTTCATGTTTTTGGACTTCTTCCCTGTTTTTCAGATTCTGAAGAAAGTTTTAACCACTTGCCCCTGTACTAGACAAGTTTATACTATGAGGGAGGTTGTGAAAGGGAGCAAAGATGTAGTTTGTTCCAGGCTCTGTCTTTTCTAGGACTATCTCTGGACCTCTCATAGAAAATAACTAATGTCAAAAGAAAATATTGAAAAAACAGAAGTGTTTCAACTACCTGGTTTTAAATTACTCAGAAGGATTGGAATTCAACCATATTACAGGATAAGCTAGTGTTGCAATATTTAGTTGAAAGCCTGGATCACATACACATGTAAATGTGAATTCAGTCCCACAGTTGTCTCTACCATTAAGGGTTCCTTTTAGGGCACTGGTGTTGCCCATTAAGAAAATCCCGTTCATAAGAAGGAAGGTGGTAACTCAAAATGTATCTGTTAAAAAAATATTTTGGACCAATTTTACTACGTTAATTCTTTCTTACAGATTACAGTAATATACCAAATTGAACTCCATAGTCAATGTTTCCACACTCAAAGAACTGATTTGGATCCATTAGCTCTGTTCTAACCTTTTAGCTATATAATTTCTCAACTGGATCGTAGGTGGGTGCCTAAATACTCCTTCAGGTCTAATGAATGGTCTTTTAGACCATTCTTAAATGCAACTGGTTTCCATACATTTAGACTAATACCTCAAAAACTAGAGAGTAAAAATAATGAATGCTGAGAATTGGATTCTTAAAAAAGAACTTGAAAGTCCATGCTAGGTTATTTTAGGTGTATCTGCTGGTAACAGAGAAGAGGGTACAGAGGGCTATTGGGCATGCAAGCCTTCCTAAAATGGAGTTTATTAAGCCACATTCATGACTATTAAAGTTACGGTGACAGGGTTTATTGATGGGGTCTCTTTAGAAATTATGTGAAACTGTGCAGTCTATTTAGCAAAATCTCATAGAATATTCTTAAAAATGAGATAAAGACTGAATCTGAAGAAAAAGTACAGTTGGTACAGCAACTGTGATGAAAATATGAACACTGAAGCTTTTCTCTCAGTCTCTCAACTCAGATGCATTTAACCACAGGCCATGTTTTCCCAGGATAATTTCCTACTAGGTCCCAGAGGGGCAGCCTTGCAGCATTTAGTTATCATTGCTTCAAACACTTCATCAAATGTAGAGAGACAAGATTTGATCATTTAAAACCATATATATTTGGTTGTAGTAATATATATAATTGTATTATATAATTTTATATATATGTATATATATCATCATATATATATATCATAAAGCAAGCTTATTTGTCAAAATATCTCTGCTTTATTTTGATTTTTCACCAGAACATACTATCTGAACCATACATATATCAATATGACTTTGCTTCTGTTCTATTAGAGAAGGGTACTCTTGAGCCAAAGCCTCCAGTACATAAAATGAACCCTGCTTTAATTCTCCCCAGATCCTCACAAAAAGAACCTTCCTTTAAACAGACTGATCTATTTCATGAAGTCAAATTTTCCAAAGAACTGTGGTCAGTACTTTACAACCAGTGTTTCGTTTAATCTTCACAAAAATCCATTAAGTATCATGCCATTCAAAAATGTTGGAAGTATGGCACAGAGAGATCTAAACAGTTTGTATCAAGAAATAAAGGGCAGAGTTTTATTAACAACATTCAAAGTAAACCATGTACTTTTAACCATGAAGCTGTAGCGACTTCTTAGAAGAAGTTTAGACTGTGTGTGAGAAACGGTGAAGCCCCTTGAACATCCCCACAGGGAAATGCAAGAACAGCAGCTAAGACTGCAGCACAAGAAGAAAATTCTTTAGAGAGGCTTCTGGTTGGGTAACCAGATGTTAGATGTGACTCTTCTTGTAGTCTTGGAACGCTGGCCAACCTCCAGACACCATGAGCAATAAGCACCTGACCATCTATGCATGAGCTGCCGAGAGACTCTGACTCCAATTTTGTGATGCTGAGCCCAGAGCTCATCTCCAGGATATATAAAGGGGAAGCGTGTGATAAAGTTGGTTTCAAGAGCCATGGAGATGATTTCCTTAGAGGAGAGTTGTGAGATTGTTGCCAGACTTCACTGCCACTGCCCGCCTCAAGCCGTATGAGGGTGATTTCAAAGGAGCCACTCTAAGACTTAGCAACAGATCTCCAGAAAAATCAAAGTCTAAATATGGGAGGCTGGCCAGGGATACACAGTCTGCAGTAAAATGGGCTTCCGTTGGAGCTGTCTACACTTCCCTAACAAGGTGACTGATGTGGACCCTATGACAGGAGCAGGGCTTGAATATCCTGTAAACTCCCAGGGGGATACGTTGATCCCAGGTACAATACAGAGCAGCCAGCCTGTGGAGGAATTGCCTACATCAAGAGAACTGCTGGAGAGACCCCCAGAGGAGGAGAACACGTCCAAATACTCACTGAAGCACCAATTAAAAAAGAATGATTAGGTAGCTGGCATCCTGGAAGGCATAAGTGATGGATGAAAGTATACTTATCCAAAGCTCCCTCTCCTTTTCTCCTCCATGCTGCAGCCCTTCCCTTCCCTTCCAGCCTTTGATATAGAATTATGAATGAGAGCAGAAAGCAACCAGGCAGTCTTGGGAAAAGGTGGAGAAGCAGCTAACCATGCCCTCTCCTCCACTGCAGGTCACTAGCCAGAGTTGAGCCCAACAGGTGGGTTGGCATGGAGTGTAGAAGTTTTAAATTGAAGGAAGGTTTGAAATTCTAACATTAGGTTAGATCGGACAGTTTATTATCTTAAAAATTAAGACTCTTCATGTTACACTTTAGAACTAGCATGGAAGCCATGGAACCTATTTAAATTTCATTCAAGAGCAGGAGAAAAACAAGCCAATAGAGTAGGTTTGCAGATGCAGTGGTATGGAAAAAGGAAACTGATAAAATGCACCCCCTAAAAATGATAGCTTATTTAAGAAACTGGCTAGAATTAGAGCAAATCCTTAGTCAATCCTTTTTATACTGAGACTCCAGTTCTGCTCTTGGTCACCTGACCAGTTCCACCACCACTAGATTTGGTTCTTGACTTTGCCTAGCTCCTTCCCTTGTACTCTATATTCCTTTATATATCCCTGAGTCTCAGATTTGGTTTTTTTGGCTCACTGTCTGTCCTTGAACACAACCGCTACCCCCACCCCAATGCCTCTGCTGCCTGCTTCCATTCATTTCAGGGTTTAAGGTGAACTCCAAAATCAAATCCATTATTCCCATTATTGACCCATATTTGGGGGTGAGCTGAGTTCCTGGTCTCAACTCCTTCAGTTTTCCTCTGTCCCAGAGAATTCATTAATTGGACTGTTCCCAGCCATGATCAGACAAATGGCATTCAAGTAATAAATACAAACCGGCCCAATCAGCACAATAACCTGCTCACCCTCCCATCAATGGGGGATATGTATAATTGCTTCAGAATCATTTTCTAATACATTTTCCCACTTGGTTTTCTTATTAGTGTATTATTTCATTTATTCTATGAGAAGAGTTCCCTGTGCACCTTTTTTTATTTTATTTTTTTTTTTGCGGTACACGGGCCTCTCACTGTTGTGGCCTCTCCCGTTGCGGAGCACAGGCTCCGGACGCGCAGGCTCAGCGGCCATGGCTCACAGGCCCAGCCGCTCCGCGGCATGTGGGATCTTCCCAGACCGGGGCACGAACCCACGTCCCCTGCATCGGCAGGCGGACTCTCAACCACTGCGCCACCAGGGAAGCCCCCTGTGCACCTTTAGATAAACAAATATTTACCACTTACTTAGCCCGGGCAGTAGGCTAATACCTTTTATATAATCAATTCTAATCCTCACCATACCATCTTGTTCAAGTAGGTATTATTTTATCTTCCATGCAGATAAGGACATTAGCTCACAGAGTTTTAATGGCTGGCCCAAGAATGACACAATTAGAACTCAACTCCATATTTTTCTGCTCCAGAAAGAACTAGAATTTGGCAAAATCATGATTTAGAAATAATGTGGTACAGATGTTGGGAGGATCATAGTCAAGTTCCAAAAGGCATATTTAGGGATTCATGAAGAATACTTCAAAATATTAACTGAGGAATTAGATGGATAAAGACAGACAGAGGGAGAGAGGTTGGCTCTGGCTAAGAGCCCAGCAGTAGAAACAGCCAGACACTATAAATTAAAGCCAACACTTGGACTTGTCCCTGACTGTGGACAAATATCCATGTGGAGCAGCATGAGAGGGATGGAGTCCGCTTAACCTGATGCCTGTGTTGTTCTACTGGCACTAGTTGGAACTTCAAGATTCGTTCTCTAACAGAGCATAGCAGGGCACACAGTCAAAGGTGCCCACTCCAAACTCAAACTGAGTGCTTCTAAGTGATAGATGAAGGGAGCGTTGAAGGCAGATAAGAAGCAGGGCTTTGCTTTCTTCTCACAGGCTTCTTGCTATTTCAACCATGTGATTGCACTCCACTTCGGAGCCTAGCTGGGGAGAACCATACTGGTCATTGTATGTTAACAGAGAATTTCATAGAATACGTGAACTTTCTCAGTGTTACATGTGATGTTTCTCTATGGTACCCACAGTGGGTGTTCACTGAGAATAACATTTTCTGCTCCAGCTGCAATCATGAGAGAGTGTGGTGTGGGCAGGAAAGGACATTCAGGAGTCCAGTGATAAATTTGCAAGTTGTTTCAGTGGCTACCAAACATTTGTGATCCTGGATATAAATCCTGTAACAACAAATCTCTTTACCCATGATCTTTATAATCAGTGACAGCTGTAACTCAGTACTGTATTTCAGATATGAATTCAAAAAGTATTAATAAGGCACATGAGCCATGCACTAGGTACAGAAATGAACGAAATAGACACAAATCTTGAACTTCACCGTCAGCTTTCTGGCTACCAAATAAAATTCAGCAGGATACTAGTCCACTATAGATTTTGCTTGGTAATAATATTAATAGTAAAATTTACAATTACATTTGAGCAACACAATAAAATAGTACTGGATCATAGCCCAAAGTATAAAGTAAATATCTATAGTCTATGTTGATATAAATAAATGATTGAATAAATAAATAAGTGGGGGTGAGTAGACAAATCTCCCATGAAGAAGAATTCCAAATAAATTATGTCAATACTCCACCCTCAAGGACATGGAACGTAACACCCAACTACTTAAGTATGGGCTGCTCGTAGTGACTTCCTTCCGAAGAACACAGTATGGAAAGGGGATAAAAAAGAGTAACTTTACAGTGGCAAAACCTGACAAACACTACATCAGCCAGGTGGTCGAGGTTAACACCAACAGGGATGAGTCGTGTTGATAGTATGTACCCTTGCTATGAGGTGATGAAGATGACACTTCACCTCTTCAGGCTTCCTCCCCGAAACACATAACCGCAATCTAATTATAACAAATCCCAGTTGAGGGACATTCTGCAAAATACTCACCCAGTCCTTCCTAAAGCTGTCAAGGTCATCAAAAATAAGCAAAGTCTGAGAACTGTCACAGTCAAAAGGAGTCTAAAGAGTCATAATGGCTAAATGTTATGCAGTACCATGGGGTGAGATCCTAGAACAAGGAACAAGGAAAAGGACATTACATAACAACTAAGAAAATATTAATAAAATGCGAACTTTAGTTAATAATAATGTATTGGCTCATTAATTGTAATAAATGTACCACACCTGTGTAAGATTTAATACTAGAAGAAACTGGGTGGAGGTATATGAGAACTCTATGTACTATCTTCACAGTTTTTTTAGTAAATCTAAAACTATTCTAAAATAAGTAGTTTATTTAAAAAAATAATTACTTTGAACTCTCTTTATAGTTTCCAAGTTACTTTCATATTCATTAACTTACTTTAACTTCATAAATTCAATGAAGAATTGATCCCTCCATTGTGCCAAGTACTCTTCTAGACACACAGAAACACAGTCCCTAATCCAAAGAGTGTATAATCTAGCATTGAATGTGGATAGGAGGACTGGCCTGGCTAGTGTTATAAATGCCCATTTTACAGGGAACTCGAAACAGTGGCTTAGAGATGCTGAGATTTGCCAAAACTACATAGCTTTTAAGAGTCAGAGCAAGAGCTCAGTAGTAGATGTTACAACTATAAATGTATTTCTTTCCCCATTAAAATAAATTTATAACTGGGGGAAATACTGTTTTACCTGAGAGGCTCCATCATAACATGGATTTCTAAGACCATGTTAGCATGGGTGCCAGTTGGTAAAGGCAAGTTTTTTATTTTGTGTCATTGCCCCCTGGGGAGTTGAGTATGGTCTCTCAGGTTCAGACTTCGTACAGTTCTTTTCACTGAAACTTCTTAATTGACGTGAAACAAAAAGACTTGAATTTAGTACATACTCTATGGTCTGTGTATATCAATCCTTTCATCAAATGACATTTCTATCGAGTTGAATTCAGATATGCTCTGGAATTCATTTACTTCAAAAGTCCAAGTGCGGGCTTCCCTGGTGGCGCAGTGGTTGGGAGTCCGCCTGCCGATGCGGGGGACGCGGGTTCGTGCCCCGGTCCGGGAGGATCCCACGTGCCGCGGAGTGGCTGGGCCCGTGAGCCATGGCCGCTGAGCCTGCGTGTCCGGAGCCTGTGCTCCATAACGGGAGAGGCCACAGCAGTGAGAGGCCCGCGTCCCGCAAAAAAAAAAAAAAAAAGTCCAAGTGCTTAACTTCCAAGTGTTTGTTTTCAATGATGGAAGAACAGAGTAACATAATGGAAATATCACTGGCTTGGAATTAGAAGACATAGATTCAAATTCCAGCTCTAACATTGGCTACTTTCATTATTTTGATCAAGTTAATATCCTTTCTCAGTAATAATTTCTTCCATCTATTAAATGGGAATAATATCATTTACTTAGAGGTGTTTAAAGTATTAAATAAATGTACATGTGTGACATTCCAAGTACAAAACCTGATACACAGTAGGGGTTCAATAAGCCTTAGTACTGGAAACTTGCTAGGGAATGAGTTGCATGATCCAGGGTGAGGGAGGGAAGAAAAACAAGAGGAATGGGATAAAGATAAGAAGGTCTACATTATAGAATTGTCCAGAAGAAATGCTCATCAGACATGTAGAACACAACTATGTTTTCCCTCCTCCTGCCCAAACTGAGATCTCCTGCTATGTCACAAAAGTGAGCTAACAAGATAATTTTAATTGGCACGGATCTCTTGACAAGTGTTGGGATTCTCTGAACACTTGAGGCCCAGAAGATAATCCAGAGTGCTTGAACATATTTCTGTCAGAACAAGAGCGAGTAATTTCTTCCTCATGCCTGACATCTTGGCAAATTGCATAATCCATTGTGCTAATCTAGAGGATGAGCCTTTTGAATAATAACTCTTGTTCTCATGACAGTTCAATACAACTACATCCAAAAGTAGTATCAGAAGGTTGTATAAGTGCTTCCTTTAAGTTAAATGTAATTAAATCCCAGACTTTCTACATTATAAATGGTGTTTCTTGATGTTCCTTAAAACTAAAATATACAGAGAATAAAATCCCATGTACCTGGTCTTGTGGTGAAGGCCCCTAAACATTGTCTCTGCAGCCTCCAGCTTCTCCCATCTTCTTCACTGTGAGGGAGATGGTCAGCAATGGGAGACGACTTGGAGGGCATCCCTCTCCTTGAAGAGGATGGGAAAGAGGGCCTCCAAAGGCCTTTTCCTTGCCTCTGATTCCCTGATCCCTGGCACTTTTCCCTTTAATACATTCTTCTGACCTTTAGCACCTGCTGCATAATGTTTGGACTCTGAAATTTTACTACCCATTTTTCTGTTTGGAAGTTGCTGTATTTAGTTTAAATGTTGAATGTATTCTCTGTATGCAAATTCTAGAGCTCTAGGCCATGAACATTTTCAAAATAAATCATCTCGATAATAAACGTGAATAATTTCCATTGTAGGTAATGATCTGTGTGGCTGAGGGCTGCCAAGTTGAGCCCCAGATCAACCTTCAGAACTGTTTTGAAGACCTAATATGTACAGTGGCATTACTGGTACTGATCCCAGCCATATGAGGTCAGTGTTTCAATTTTCCTTGTCAGCAGCTTCTTTGGCAGGACAAAGTATGCAAGGTTTGCCAAAGCTAACATATCAGGTAGCTGGGCCTCCAAACAGATGTGTTCCCATTTCCTGTTCTTCTCTCTTTGTCTTTCATTGGCAATTTCTATATGTGTACCAAGCCAAATTATTATACTTACTTGGATGTGCTCAAAACCCATTGTAGTCCTTGGCCATATGTGACTGAACTTGAGAGTGGAATCTGGCCCATAGTTTGAAGTGGTTGGAAAAATTTAAGGCTCCTTACCCTATGCCTGAATTATCAGTTTAATCTTTTCTAGTGTTATCAGGGAAGCTGAGAGTCAGGGGAGAAAAGGTAGTGGAAATGAGCATTACCTGAACTACCTAAAGTTTTACAAAGACCTAGATTCATGATATCTAAAGTTTTAGTCCATGCACCAGCTAAATGGCTGCATCAAAATTACCTGATATGGGGCTTCCCTGGTGGTGCAGTGGTTGACAGTCCACCTGCCGATGCAGGGCACACGGGTTCGTGCCCCGGTCCGGGAAGATCCCACATACCGCGGAGCGGCTGGGTCTGTGAGCCATGGCTGCTGAGCCTGCGCGTCCGGAGCCTGTGCTCCACAACGGGAGAGGCCACAAGAGTGAGAGGTCTGCATACCGCAAAAAAAAAAAAAAAAATTACCTGATACGGTTGCTAACAACACTAATTTCCTGACCCTTCAGCAAACCTACAGAATCAGATTTTCCAGTGATGGGACCCTGGAATCTGTACATTATTTAACCTTTAGATTATCAGCCAGGTTTAGGATTCGCTGAGAAGGTTCTCTTTGACCCAAACCATTCCTAAGATGTCTAAACCTGGCTTAGGTTATCACTGATCTGGATCTTTCCCAGGGCTCAGTTTTGATCTATAGCAGGGTTATAGCACCACAGTAGATCTTTAAATCTTCCCAGTTTGTCCCAGGACTAGCGTCAACTCCTGGAGAAGACAAAGGCCTAAATGGGAAATGGAACAACTCATCACTGAGCACCTGTTACCTACCAGGTTCTATTTGAGGGTTTTCCATGTGTAACATGGGAAAATATCATTTGTGATTTATAATTCTCTTCTACTTTCTGAAGAAGATACACCCCAGTGACTGGAGAGCCCCTTGTATACAGAAAAATAGAAAGAAAGAAAGAAAATAAAACGATGCGTGGGGGACAGATGTTTGAAGGGAATAGAAAAAAGTTAAATTGAACTGCATGAGAAGGAGTGAAAGGGAGTGAGACGGGAGCATCAGATCCAGGAGGGGAGAGACTGTAGCCTGGCAGGTTAGGCCCTGGAGGATAAGAGGAGAGAGAGAGATCTGAGACTGAGAACTGGTCTATGTATAATTAGAATATAGACTAAGCTGCTCTAACAAGAAGACCTCAAAATATAATGGCTTAAATGAGGTGGTTTATTTTGCTACCACTTAATAGTTCAGGTATGAATAGTTGTAGTTTCTAAGGTGGTTTGGGTTGTCAGTATTCTTTAGGTCACAGGAAATAGGAAAGAGAGTCCAAGACAAGCAGCTTTAACTCTGAGAAGATGACCCAGGTATTGCACATATCATTGCTGTTCATACCCCACGGGCTTGGCTTGGTTACTTAGTCACACCTGGATGCAAGTGAGGCCAAAATTATGCAATCTCTAGCTGGGCAGCTGTGTTCTCAACTAAAAGTTGGAGGCTTCTGTTGCTAAAAGGAAGAAGGGATGTATGGATATAATGTTACAGTTAGCAGTCTCTACCTACTCAGCAAAAGATAACTAGTAACTGCGAGTTTTCGAGTGACATGCTACGTCCTGTACCACATGAATGCCCACCTCAACTGTACCCCCAAATCTTTAGTAAAATACACACTGTTCACTGACATTTGGAGTGGTTTCTCTCTAGTGAATGTAAAGAGTGAAGTTTTGCTTCACAGTTGGCACACTGGTGAAAACAAGATTCCACCCAGGGAGAGAGACAAATGAGTTGCATATGTATCATCTGGAATGGTCTACACAACAGCCCCATCAAGGAGCTATCACCACCTCTTTATTAGAAGAGAAAATAGAGGCTCAAAATGTAAAAAAAAGGCAACTGGTAGCCCCACGCCTAGGAAGTGGCAAAGTCAGGATTCCACAGCTGCATGCCTGATTCCAAAGCCCTCCCACCACGGCAATGTGCTCATTCTGCTTGCTCCAGACTCTACCTCCTGAGCAAAGGCAGGAAGCCTCACTGGGCCCAAGGATGCGGGTTATTTCACTCTGCTCCTTTGTACATCTAATCTCCCTTTGTGTTTTCCCCGAAAACAAAAGAATTAAGAATTAAGAATCCATTAATTACGAATTAAGAATCCATTAATTCTTACCTTTGTTTAATGTAGTGTTTCCAAAACTTTTTTGACCACAGAAGTCTTAAGAAAAAAAAAAACACTATTAATATCCTACCCCTCACTCCCAACCTACCATATATTTTTTATTTAATGATCAAGGGATCTTTTTTAAAGCATAAATCAAATTATGTCACACACACACACACACACACACACACTCAAATATCTCCAGTGGCTTCACATCAACTCAGCATGGAAATCAGAGTTCTGACCGAGGTCCACAAAGTCCTACACAATCTGGTCTCTCGCCTCCACCAACACCAGCTTCACATATGCCTCCCTGGGCCACACTGACCACCTTGTCTCTGGAATATGTCAACCACTCTTTTGCCTTAGCACCCTTCCCATTGCTATTCTTCTGCCTGCGCTGCTCTTCCCCAGATATTTCTATGCCTTTCACATTCACCCTGTTCTGATTGCTACTCAGGTATCACTTTCTCAGAAAGTTTTTACCTTTCTATTAATATATAAAACATCGCAGCTAAAACAATAAGCTCCTTCTCTGTCCTTCAGACTCTTACCTCATCTTATTTTTTTTGCTACATGAAAATGTAGAATTATTTGTTTGTTTGCTTATTTCACCTCTGCCCTACTAGATGTGAGCATAGATCTTTTCTGTTTTGTTTGCATCTTTACCCCCCGTAACTATCCCTGACACATAGCAGGTGCTCAATAAATAAAGACTTAATGAATGAATATCCCATCAGATCAGCATCTAATGGAATACATTCAGGAATTGTTGGTTCTCATAATGCAAAACAGCCGATAGATTTGATTAAGTCAAACAACCAACTAAATTCAAACAAGCAAGAAAAGAAGAATTCATAAAACTAGTTATTTAGTTAATAAAAAACAATCCAGAAAAAAATCTATTGGCTAATCTTTTTTACTATGTGAAGAACTGTTTCACAAGAAGAGCTTTGGGCTTCCATGGTGGCGCAGTGGTTGAGAGCCCGACTGCCGATGCAGGGGACACGGGTTCGTGCCCCGGTCTGGGAAGATCCCACATGCCGCGGAGCGGCTGGGCCCGTGAGCCATGGACGCTGAGCCTGCACGTCCGGAGCCTGTTGCTCCGCAACGGGAGAGGCCACAACAGTGAGAGGCCTGTGTACCGCAAAAAAAAAAAAAGAGCTTTAATCTCTTTTTGCTGAGATAGATGAGGTTCTAATTCCTTAGAGGGTTTGTTTTCCTGCTTTTTTTATAGCTGGGAATTTTTCTGCTCACAAAACCTACCTAAAGTCTGTGAATTACAAGCTGCCTTGATCTCCACTGGAGAATATTCAAAGATTCCAAGACCTTCAGTAAGGAAAGATGCTAAGTACTCTTCTGGCAACCAAAATCTACTAAGTAGGTAAAATGTTGAATTTTGTTATGTTGTCATTTAAGAGGTCTTGCATCAAGAAATCAGTGGTACGATTTCACATTATTTGAATTATGATTCCAACGATCTTATTGTGAACTCAGAGTTCAACTATTATAACCCTTGAAAAATCAGAGAAAAGCAATTTAAAAAAGATGTGTTTCCTTGAATACGCCACAAATTGAGAATGGAGTATTATTCACAGCCATCATCAACACAGTAGGAAATAATTATCTTAACTTCAAAAGTGTCACTCACTATCACTGAAAAGTTACCTGCTTAAAAGACAAAATAAAGAAACCAGCATTGACAGTTACTACTAAATTCCTCCCCCAGAAAGCTCTAATTTCTAGCTGCCACTAAAAAAGAAAAACGATTACCATACTCTCTTTCTTGCTTGGTAATAGTTTAGAAGTTGATTTTTCAGACAGCTTAGGAAAAATTTGATGAAAAGCCTCATTTTTCATAATTATGTAAACTGTACATAGTGAGCAGAAAAGAGAAAAATCTTTTATGTGTGAGAATGTCAGCAGCAGCAGAAGCCTAGGTATGGATGAATGACTTGGATGGATTTGAATCCCAATCAGTCTAAGGACAGGAGAATAAAAAGGTTAAGAGGGAATAGAATAAAGCAACAAGATGCTAATTTGGAAGTTTCAAATGAGACCCAGAGAAAGGCTATAAAATAACAATGGCTTACAGTGGGCCAGGCTCTGTTCTAAGAACTTTTCATATTATAAAACTCATGATAAAGACATGAGGCAGGAACTTCTATAAAGCCCATTCTTTAGGTGAGGAAACTGAGGCACAAAAAGGCCAAGTAACTTGTTCAATGTCTCACAGCTATTGTCATGGGTTTCAGATTCCAATTTAAGCCCAGGCATTCTGGTTTAGAGTGCAGGCCAAAGATGTTGCATAAAATACTGAGATAGCTCTAGAGGCTGACCATATGCAGAGATTTGCAGGAAACAGCCAGCCAGAAGCTGGTTTTACAACACTAAAAAAATCTTATTTACAAAAGGGTGATGAAAGAGAGTGCAGGTGAGAAAGAGGATTTTGTGAGGAAGTTTCTTTGGCAAAATCCATCTTTTGAGCCCCAGCCCCTCTTCCTTCAATAAGATTGATGGGTGGCTCCAGCCCCCTCAAAACAAGTCTCGGGATTGAGAGACGGTTGGGGAGAGGGGTTCAACAAGAACACTCAGAGAGCCATTGTTATTAGGGACACAGTGGACTGAGATCTGACCTTTGTCTCTAGAAATCTGGAAGGCAGCAGAAATAGGCCCAGGACCTGCTTTGATAGTGGGACAAAGGCAAGTTTCTGCAGCTTATTGAAAGTTACTATACTCCTCTCTTAAGGTGGGTCAAAGAATGTGTGATTTTCTTTTCTGTGAAACAGAATGGAGACAGAATTGACTTGGAAAATATATAAATCTGTGTCTGTTTTGTTCATGCTGTTTTCCTAGTACTTAGAATTGTGCTTGTCCTAGTGGCTAGGGCAGATTGTTCAATAAGTATTTACTAATTTTATAAATTATTATTATTTTATTATAAAATATTATTTTATAAATTGTCATGATGAAAGAGGGAGAGAGAATGAGAAGGAAGGGAATGGTCCATTTTGACATCCTAACATTCCTTGCCCTTTCCTGTGGTGGAAGACCCAGGTTTTCTTTTAGAAATCTATCCCTCTTCCATGACTTGCAGTGTTCCTTGATGTTTCACTTAGGGAGCTAAGGATAGATGTGTGACCCAAATTAAGCAAGTCAGACTCTGGTTACTGGTATTAGGATTGTTAAAATAAAATATTGCATGGGACATACTAAAAATTATTGGTTGTTTATCTGAAATTCAAATTTAACTTTGTGTCCAGTGTTTTTATTTGCTAAGTCTGGCAACCCTACCTGTAATTTTAGTCATGGTTACTTGGCACAGATAGAAGCCTGATGGAGTCCAGCTACTCCAGTATCCATTAGTTTTTGCCTCCAAGGTTCCCTAGCACTACCCAGGCTCTGTCCTGCCTCAAATCTGGTTATTTAGTTATTCCTCCAATTCTTTGTCTATCCCTACTCTTATAGCCTTCCAATATATTTAATTTTTTCCTTACCTTTTTTTGTATCAGATATCTAAAGTTGTTTTTTATAGTTTGCAGCAAAAAATCCTGGTTGAAATATCACCAGATATCACCAGCAGAGACACATTGGTGGTCCCATGCTGGAAACAGCCAGGTTTTTTGGCCCCCAAAGAATCTTTAAACTGAATTTATTGCCACTAGGATCTAAGATAGGGATGTTTATATTAAAAAGTGGAGACTTCTGGCTTCTCCAAAACCTCCAGTCTGGCAATATGGGGCTGCGATCCTACATGGTAACAACTGTCTGGATTGGACTAGTTGTTCGCCTTAAACAGATCATGTGCTTATTTATTTATATTATCTGTCAGGCCCTGAGGGTATTTGAGTATGTGATCCATGATATTTATAGTGCCCTCATGTTCCTTGGTTTTTTATTGCTTGCCTGATTCAGTTCAGTTTAACTCAGTAAATCTTTTAACACCTAAAGTCGTTGGCACTAAGGAGAGTGAAATAAGTTATGGTCCAGACCATCAAAGAACTTCTTAGTCTAATGAGGGCTACAGACACTTCAAAGGAGAATTTCATATGTAAGATAGTGAAAGAAATAATAGAGGCAAGTACAGAGTGGTATGAGAACCCATAGAGAGCATCTTATTCAACCTGGATTACCACGGAAGGTTCTGGAGAAGATGATGCCTCACTGAGTTTAGAAGGATAGAGGAGAAAAGAATTCCTGACAGAAGAGCAGGTTTAATAAAAGGAAGAAGACATGAAACACCAGGTAGACTATGAATAAGTGCAAGGGCTTTGTTTTGTTTTTTAACAATCGGCAATTTCTCATGCCACAGCCCTATTTTAACCTCTGGCAATCTCTAACTCCTGTTAGACTAAACTTTAGCCCCAATTTCTATCTTTACTCCTTGCTTATAGGTGTTTCCTCAACCTTGACCCACTCTAGGATGTACTTGTTTCTACCAGTGTTGATTTTCCATTCTGTCTTTGTAGTCACCCTCCAGAGAAGTGTGAGTCCCCTCCTTAAAGAAAAAGTTCATGATGCCACTTCCAGGCCAATGGCTTTTCAGAGGAATCAAGCCAGTATGAGTCAAATTCATCTTCTTGATCTACCTGACCCTATCTTCAAAACCAGATGAGGGTTCTATGATTTCTCTCCTGGTAGGCAACAAATCTCTTTTAAAATACCATGTATTTTTTAGTATTAAACTTCATAGATCAGAATCAATAAGATAATGTTACTATAAATTTGCTCCATTTGTTTCTCAACTCTTAGACTCCCCTACTATGATATGGCTGTTCTTAGAAGTATCATGAGGAAACAGTTTTGTCTTGTTCACTTCTGTATCCACAGTTCTGCAAACAGTAATTGACACATAGTGCTCGATACATGCCTATTTAATTAGTAAATAAGGTTTGTCATGTACTTAGAAATATATATATATTTGTAGTTCCACTTGCAAAGCTTTTTAAAATGCAACCAATTCCAATAATCTTTATCAAGCAAATAAAATTAGTATGACTGAATGGTTTAAATACAGACCATAAGCATTCCTTCTTGTTGACATCATCTGAAAGAAAATTTGGTATTGAAATCACAGGCTTACTTTAGAGAAGACAGAGGATCAGTTGCAGAATTATTTTAATCTTTTTGTATGGTGTAGGGATCCAAGCAACTAATATAACTAAATCTTTCTCTTCAAATTGTAAAATATATCAAGTGGTAAGCTGAGAGTTATTTTGTTGTGTTATTTATAAGGTATTTCAAGGAGAGAACCAAATAGACATATTAGCACTTTAGGGAAATAACCTACCCACTTACTTCCCAATAACCTATCTATTTATACCCAATCTTGTTCCAGAAAAGATTGAATGTGGCTTGCAAGGTTACATAAAATACTTAGCACAGATAAAAGCAGAGCAAAAGGAAGAAACAAAGGACATAAAATGCAACCAGGAAGAATACTAAAATGCAAAATGTACATCATGAAGACTCATGATTGCCACAATTGAGTCATAAATGTGGCCCTGAGCATTCTATCAAGTTCATGGGAAAATGCAAACCTGATTAGTTCCTCAATGCACATGGTTCATAACTTAGAAACAGCAATTTATCAGGATTAGTACAATAATTATTGTCCTAAAATCAGACAGGATGTGTTCAATAATGTTCTTATATATTACTTCAGTGTAGGATGTACTGATGATCGCAGTAGAGAACAATTTAATAAAAGCATTTCTACAAGGAGGGAGTACTTCCTGGTGACTTGACTCTCCTTGTGTGCTTACTTGCCGTAATGCGCATGAGCAGCTAAGAATTACAGTGTACACAGCATGCAGCTGTTGGAACAGCCTCTTATGTAGAATATTCCTATTTACTTTTGTTTCCAAATTATCATTTCATTTTTCACACGATATATTTCTAATCATCAAGAACAGAAACAAAATATACTCCTGTATCTTTAACAGTGTCATTCAATAAAGAACCACCAATAATTTTAACTTATAGGCTTTTATGTTTGCGGCTGTTTAAAGAAAATTATGGTCTTTACCATTTAAAAACTGGGAAATATTCTAGTATTTCCTTTCAATTTGTATCAAGTCTGTGGAGTTCAGCACTGCATCAGCCACAGAATTTTAAATATCCTATTGTTACTGTAATTATTTATGACAAAGAAGCATAAAGATTATATTGTTTGACAAAGTCATGATGACTAAGCAAATAATAGAGTTTTTTAAAAGGGAAAATGTGAAATTTTGCTTTTTGATAGATAACTGTTCCACCTTATAAAAGTAAGGTTAAAAAGAAAATAGCTGGGGTTTCCCTGGTGGCGCAGTGGTTGAGAGTCCGCCTGCCGATGCAGGGGACACGTGTTCCTGCCCTGGTCCGGGAAGATCCCACATGCCGCGGAGCGGCTGGGCCCGTGAGCCATGGCCGCTGAGCCTGCGCGTCCGGAGCCTGTGCTCCACAACGGGAAAGGCCACAACAGTGAGAGGCCCGCGTACAGCAAAAAAAAAAAAAAAGAGAAAAGAAAATAGCTTAGTTTTTAAATCAACCATTGGGAGGGGATGGAAATTTTAAATTCCAATTTAACAAGCATTTGTTGTGCAATGGCTATGTGCTAAGCACTGTACTAAAGGTTTTCACATGTGTATAGCACAGTAGGTATCCTAGCAGCAACCCAGTGATGTGGGTATTTTATCTGTATTTTACAGATAAAAAGCTGAGGCTCTAATGCTAAGGTCAGTAAACTTTTTCTAAAATGGGACAGAGATTAGTTACTTTAGAGATTGTGGGCCATTAAGTCTGTGTCACAGCTACTCAGATCTGCTGCCATAATGTGAAAGCAGCCATAGACAATACTTAAACTAATGGGCGTGGCTGTGTTCCAATAAAACTGTGTCCCCAAAACAGATGGCAGGTGCTTGAACCATAGTTTTCACACTGAAAACATTAGTAACTTGCCCTTGAAGTCACTAGCAACTTGCTCAAGATCACTTAGCTAATAAGTAAGGAAATTTGGAATAAAATTCAGATTTTCTGCTTTGAAGCTCAATATTCTTTTTACTCTCCTATAACTTCTTCAGTACCTAGACACCCATTTTAAAATAGTTATTTGTGGACAAGGTTTATTCAATTGTTTTTAATCTAGCCAAAATAATACCCCAGCAAACTTATTAGAAAAGTATTTTTAAATATTAAATCAATAAATATATATATTTTTTTGTGGGATTAAGATCAGATTAAACAGTGCAGAAGAAAAAAATCAGTGAGCTTGAAAATATAATAACACAACCTTCCAAAATGAGGCAGAGAAAGAAAAACAGGAATGAAAAACAAACAGATGCATAGGACAACATCAAGTAGTCTAACACATTGTAATTGAAGTCCCAGAAAAAGAAGAGAAAGAAGGTGAGACAAAAACATTTGTCTAAGAAATAATAACCCAAAATTTTATAGATGTGTTACGAATGATAAACCTATATTTCCAAGAAACTCAATAAATCCCAAGGAGTGTATGCATAAAGAAAACATGGTAATAAGTAGAAAATCTTAAAAACAGCCAGAGGAAAAATTATTATATACAGAAGAAGGAAGATAAGAATTACAGCAAACTTCTCATCAGAAACTATCCAAGACAGAAGAAAATTTAGTGACATCCTTAAAATACAAAATTCTTTCAACCTAGAATTCTCTCTAGTTTATTCTAGGTAGAATGAACTTGCAACCTAGAATTCTTTACCCAGAAGAAATTTATTTCAGAAATTAACTGGAAATAAAGACCCTTTTTCAGACAAGCCAAACTGAAGAGAATTCATTGCTTACAAACCCATAGTAAAAAAAAAAAAAAAAAAATTTAAGGAAAAAATTTTGTGGGGTGCTATTAAAGCAGTGCTTAGAGGGAAATTTAGAGCATCGAATGTTAAATTTTATCAAGTAGGAATGGTCTAAAGTCAATGATCTGTGATCTATTCCACATTGAGAAATAGAAAAAAAAGAGCAAATTAAACTCAAAGCACAAGAAGGAAAATTGTAAAGATAAGAATAGAAATCAATGAAATAGAAAACAGAAAAGTTAATACAGAATGTCAGTAAAACCAAAAGCTGATTGTTGGATGAGAACAATAAGTTGGATAGACCTCTAGACCACAAATACGGGAGCTAGATATTTTTGTCCTCTTGTCACAAATGAAGAAACCAAGTCTCAGACTGAAGAATTAATGTTCTTGTGGTCATTTACCCATTAAGTGGTGGGGTCTTAACTCAAACCCAAGTCTGAGTCTCAATTCCATTTTATTTTCAATAAGTCAGCAATAAATAAGTAGACTATGGACTACAGGGTGGTATGGACAGACAAGTTTTCCCTCCTATTTTCCCTCACACTTAAATGAATGACCAAGCACTAAAAATGAAAATGAAATACTTTTAGTATCTGAAGTTAGACACGCTAGCATGGATTACTATTTAGCAGAGAGTAACAGCATTAGTCCATTCCAGAGTCAGGGCATATGGTTGTACAATGGAGGACTCCAGTCAGCACTGTTCGCACTATGGTCTACGTGAATGGTTCCCCTGCAGTTGTGCAGCAGGTCACCTTCACAGCCATACCTGGTGGCTGCTCTGGTTCATTCATTAATTAAACAAATATTTATTGAGTGTCTGGTATGTGCTAAGCTCTGGGCTACGTTCTGAGGACACAGAGATTAGTAGGGGTCTTAAAGTTTAGTGGGGAAAATGGGCAAAGGGACAGAAAATGGCAGTACATTATAGTGAGAGCAGAGTAAAATGGTAACGCTTAGGAGAGACTTCTAACTCAGAGAGTAGATGAATATCTGGGATTTGGCTCTATTCTCTCTCCGACTTTGGCTTTTTACTCCTCAACATCAACCCAGGGTTTCTGCTCCACAAAAGTTTTAGTGCACTGATGGTCAAGGCAGGAATGGCTCCTTTTCAGGAAGGTGATGGTGGACTCTTAGAATTATTGGCTCATTATAGAGCTCTTAGGCAAATTAATCTATTAGGTAAATTAATCTATAAGGCTAACAGATGCAGGTTTCTTTTTAATGTGAAAATTATTAGGCTAACAGACTCTCCCCATTAGGGGCAAAGCTGAGAAGAAACACGGGAAGGGAATGGGATGGAGAAATCTCCTTCTGCCAGAGCTGTAAATCCCCTGAAGGGAGGAGCCATGAGAGTCTTGTTCAGGGCTATAACCGTCTCCCTCCCACACCCAGCATACACACTGGTGCTGGATTGTTCGTGAACATCAAATAAGTGAATGAATGATTGAATGATAGATGCACAAAAGTATTAGCCTGGGAATGTGGACATTTCAGGGATGGGAAAGACTATTCTAAGCAGAGAGAATAGCATAGGCAAAAGAAAAAAAAGGACAAGAAAGTATGATGAGTTCCAGGAACTGATAATAGTCTAGTCTAGCAAGACTTGAGAATAAGGGGATTAAGGAATGAAAGCTAGAGATGACATTCTGAGTCAAAACACTGGTCAGTTCGATCCTTTGACATCATGAACTTGTTGAATAAATTGTTTCCCTTTCCATAGACTGGGTTAGCATTCTCTAGCATGTCATAATATCTAGTTAATGAAACATTAAACCACCTTCTATATGTCATTTCAGCTTTTGGGGGTATCACAACAAACAGATCTACCATTTTGAATATAAGCAAATATAATTATTTGAAACATATTATGTATTCTAAGTTTTTCCCAACTTAGTAACTTTATCTGAGTTGTCATGGTTGGGAAGCTCATAAAATCATTCTGTAATTCAAAATATTGTTAATCAGTCTGAAAATTAACATTTTTTTTCTTGTGCTTGCAGCAAAAGCTTCTGAGAGCTTCATTTCAATTAGATTTGTCCAATTATAATAAATGCCTTTAATGAAGACATAAAAGGACAGGAATAAAAGCAAAAAACCAGGAACACTGAAGAGATAGATCTAAAGGGCACCCATTATTCACTTTCTTGTAATTGACCTCAGAATTTACCATCTCCCTTAAAAGAAGGAAATCAGAATTATATATAATGTATTAGTAACAATTGTACTTTGGGAGTTTTTCCAGGTAGTTTACATAAATGGGAAAACAAGTGTATATGAGGTCATGCATTTCCATCTGAATACTTAAGGGTAATAATACTAATTTTAAAGTACACTAGAAAAAAAGGGTTAATCCTTCCCCATTGCCCTTATATCCCTGTTGCCTTATTCGGGTGTACTTGTGAAAAACTTGCAAGAAGAGAAGTTGTCAAGGCCAACATTTATTCATTTTAATCTATGAGCACATATTTTAACTGTAAAAAAATTTTAAATTTCTCGGCCTAAATCCTTAATTACCAGGACTAATGTAATTAATACTAATGTAATTAATACAATACTAATGTAATAATACTAATACTAATGTAATTAATACTAATGTAATTAATACAAAGTTAATACTTTGCCAGATCTGGGTTTGTGTGACACACATGTGAGAATATTTCCTGACTAGCTCTTAAGAAGCAATTAAAAATCAGGGTTTCTGGCTGAACTTGTAATCACACAAGTAGCATTAGATAGAATCAAAGTCTATTTGAAACCTATAAGCACATTTTCTTTTAGCAAATTAGCATATGTCCAAGGATGGAACAGCACATTCTAAGTGCAGAGTTAGGGGAAACTGACAAACTTGTCCGAACTAATAATACTAATCAGTTTTGCTCTATTTTTTGCCATAAGAAAGTCTAGGGGGCTTCCCTGGTGGCGCAGTGGTTGAGAGTCCGCCTGCCGATGCAGGCGACACGGGTTCGTGCCCCGGTCCGGGAGGATCCCACATGCCGCGGAGCGGCTGGGCCCGTGAGCCATGGCCGCTGAGCCTGCGCGTCCGGAGCCTGTGCTTCGCAACGGGAGAGGCCACAACAGTGAGAGGCCCGCGAACCGCAAAAGAAAAAAAAGTCTAGGATTTTTAGGGAACTTCACAAGAGGTCTATGGAATGAATATATGCCTAGTATCTATTAGATTTTTTAGTTCCATGATTTAGTTTAACTCTCAAACCTCTTTGAGTTAGATACGTTGGTTTTATCATCTTCATTTTGCTGGTAAAGGAAATTAGGGTGAAAAACTTGACCAATGACAGCCAGGAGCAACCAGAATTTGAATTCAAGTCTATCGAACTCCAAAGCCTCTGCTTTATGTTACATATCCACAAAGTGCCAGTCCTATATAAGTTTCTTAAAACATGAAGTTAGTGGCTGGGAATATGTAGTCACTTTACTCCTAGTACTCGTACATCAGTAGTTTTCTTTCCTTCAGCATAAAGGCGTTACTTTATTGTCACGGGGAAATAGTCTGAAATAACCCATTTCTGTAGAAAAGTTTATGTAAAGTATTCTAAAGAGAAGATACCCAGAATTAATATATTTTTTTCTGTTTATAAAGGTTTGCATTTAAATATCACTCTATAGAAAAAAATTTACACCTATGTCTCAATATAGTCACAAAGGCAGAGAACATTTTCTCCCCTTCATCTCGAATATCAAACATCATCTTGAATATCATACATTTCTACAGGAATGTAGCTATTGCTATAATAAATTAACCATTAATCCCCTCCCTTATTCCAATTATTGAAAATCTACCTCAACAAAATTCCATTTAAAAAAGAATAAAGTACAGAATGAACTACAGATTTCCTCAGGAAAACTGGGTGGGGGGTAGAACTGCCACGTGGATTTTACGTTTCCTTTTCTTCTAATCTTATTTAGGTATTCTAAAAACACAAGAGTTAGGGAAGCTCAGAGAATGCCACCCAAGGGAAGATTCTGCTTAATGAGAACACAAGAAGGGGAGAATAATGCCTCTAAGATTCCCATTAATAAGGCACCAGTCTATTGGCACCAATATATTACTTCCCAAACTCCATCTCTAACCCTCCAATAACACCTCCTCCTTGTGGCTCTTCCCAACTACTTTACTTCCTACATATTTGGAAATGATTTCAAAGGGAGAGCTATAAATAAACAGAAGTACCCCACTTTCTGCCACACCCTTACTAGATGCAGCATAGAGGTTAAACACGTGGACTCTGGAACCTTTTGGCTCGGTTTTTGTCTTCCTGTTTTGCCATGGTCTTGGGTATGTTGCATATGCCTCAATCCCCCATATATAACATGGGGATAAGAACAGTATCTCAGTCCCCCATATATAACATGGGGATAAGAACAGTATCTCCTTCACAGAGTTGTGCTGAGGATTAAATGTAAAACATTTATAGCAATGCCTGGAACAAGAGTACGTTTTCAATCAGTGTTAGCTATTGTTAATATTTTGAAGAAGTTGTAAGTTTAATTCTCCAACTTCACACCAATATAATTATAAAAATTCCATTTATACTTTCAATTTAATTGTGAAAAACCGTGTTTTTGTTCCAGACTTCATCAGACTCTCACTAAATACTCAGGAGAAAATATCCCATCTGTCTCTGAACAATATTTCAAACGTCACTTCTCCAATTTATGATTATGTGTTTCTAATGAGTCGAAAGACGAGCATTCACAATTTGCCACATTTATTCCCTCCAGCTTTTAATGTGAATAATATTCTCATTTATTTATTAATTCACTTTTAGTCACAGCCCACTGAATGGCATGCTAATCTTTCCATGGCTTTTTTTCCCCTATAAATACACATGGCCATTAAAATCAACAACTGTTGTTTTGGTTTCTTTTGAATTATATAAACAATTAGATTTACAGAAGGTAACCCAGTAGTCCCAGTTTTTTGGAGACTTTCTAGATTTAAGCACTGAAAGTCCTGTGTCCAGAGAACTCCTTGATCCCAGACAAACTGGGACAGTTGGTATTTCTACATCATTCATATTGAACAAATGTATTGCAGTTGTCTTTAAAATATTCCAAACCATTAGAAAATGAAGTGCGGTAAAAATGGCATTGGATTTTAGACTCAGAGTTGCAGGTTTCAGATAACATCCTGTTTTGCCTTGCACTCTCTGTGATTTCAGCAAGTCAGTCAAACATTCAAGGTTGTCATTTATAAAATGAAATTGGAACATTGGTCTTCGTTACACTAGGGCTGTTGTGAAGGTCAAATGTAGTAATGGTCATGAAGACAGAATCTTGATGAAGAAAGTTTTACATATGTTATCTTTTCTGATCTTAAAATTTAGTACTAAATGGTGCTCCTACGAATTCACGATGGTTACTAAAATTCAGAAGTTAAAAGGAAGTATTATACATGAAGTTTTTGTTCTTTCATACAGATATTTCATATCCGGCCATATCTGTAAGCAACTCTATTTTATGTTTAGTCAATAGTAAGAATTCACATCTCTTCTGGTATTCTAATACTCTGTCATGAGAGTCCCAAAACCCTCCTTTTAACATTTATAGTACAAATATTGTCTCAGTTCAAAAAGGATAAGTTAGGAGAGATCATTTTAAGTACTGCTCTCACCAGTGAGCATTTCACAGATACTTATAAAGATGTTTTTCTAGGATGATCATATTTCCATAAACTGGATGATATGCTGGTATGCAACAAGCTTCTGAAAACAGATTTCTGACCGTCCCTTTATGAGTTGTATGACTTTGAGCCAGTTGTGTAGCCTCACTCTGCCTATACCCTGCATCTGTAAAATGGGAGTAATAATAACACCTCCTACCTAGGATGGTTATGAGGACCACATGGTTGGATACAGGAGAAGAGTGTAGAACAATACCTGGCACAAAGCAAGTATTCTCAAAAGTATTTTACCATTCTTATGACTTTCAGCCAATCACAGCACTAGGCACTAAGAACAAGCTATTGAATAAAGGCGGTTACTGCCCTCAAGGAGCATTATGTGAGTACTATAAATGCTTTAGGGGAGGCAATCCAGGATCATGGTGTCAAGCAAGGCTATCCTAGAGAATACTATGCTTAGCCTCTCCCTTTAACTCAGGAAAGGGGCCTAATCTAAGTTTAGTAGACTCTCCTGTTGAAAACCTTAATTCCAAATCATTTCCAGGTTTTAAATGTGTTTAGTCTTCAATAATTTCTCCCCCCAATTTGAACATCAGGACTTTTGACATTTCAAGTACATACCAGGGTCAATGAAAGTAGCTTCTGTCTATGTCTCAGGGCCTTCTGTTTTGAATATTTGAGTTACTAATTTGATTCCTCAGTGCTCCAAACCAAAAGATTCTTTGTTTTCATCCTAACCTTTTCATAGCTTGTCTTCTGCAAGGAAATGTTGCCAGAACATCAATATTTCCTCCATTAGAAAGCTGAAGAATTTGGTTTCCACATAATTCAGTAAAAATGTGAGTGTAATTGAGGATATCTCACTCAGACAGTTAAGCGGACAATATCCTTTGTCATCATCTGTGGTCATGGTGACAGTTTGGGACAGAACCCCCCACCTCTACCCAGTCTCTTCTGTCACTGCTTTCCCACCCTCTCCTCAGTCCCTCACTAATCCTTCAGTGAGAGTCAACTTTCAGCACACAAGGGAGATGATCAGTGACTTTCTGCTCTGTACAATTATTGAAAGTGTAATTATTATTATAATATCTCCTGCTGAAATGAAGCCCATCATATCTCATTTGGTTTTATTAATTGCTAAACATTTTCTTTAATTCTCTTAACAACATGGCGCCTACTACTCAGTTTTCTTCATTGGAAAAATAAGTGTCTTAAAGATGGTAATTAGATCTTCTCACTTTCTTCTACCTTGTGTATTTATTTATTAAGGGCAAATGGGGGTGATTTCTAAGGAGTGTGCAGTGGCTGCAGGGAAGCTTGCAAGGCAGGTGCAACGCTTGGTGCCCATGTCCAGTCTCACACAGTTGTTCCATTAGCCCCAGCAGTCCATCATTCAGCCGAGCCCCACCAGCAGCCAGGCTGCCTTCCTGATTCCCTTCATGGTCCAGTCCAGGTACCAGCAGAAGCATCATCCAAGAATCAGAAGACCATGAAGTTACACAGGCTTGGAATTGGGTCCCTCCAAACAAAAGTGACTCAACCAGTCAGTTTTCGTCTTGTTTAAATTTCTCGTTAGGGCTCTTCAGAGATCCGGGTTTGGCAACGAACCCTGGGTTTATGTTATGGAGGGTCGCACATTCCTCCCTATGCCCATATGCACTCTTCCTTGCCACATTCCAGACTGCTTTATCATGTTTAGTTCTGCTAATTCATGAAGTTTTTTCTTTCACTATCTTACCAATAGGAGGACTATTTCTTTATTTTGTTTAAACTCCTCATATTCTGGAGGCCAGGATTCAAATCCCATTACTCTGTCTGCCCTTAGATATCAAGAGTAATCAGTTACTGAGTTCTAATGATTCCTATTCCATGGATTTTTATCACATCTTCCCCCTTCTTTTTTTATTTTTTTAATTGAAATATAGTTACTGTACAATATTATATAAGTTATAGGTGTATAATATAGTGATTAGCAATTTTTAAAGGTTATACTCCATTTGTAGTTATTATAAAATATTGGCTATATTCCCGTGTTGTACAATACATCCTTGTAGCTTATTTTCTACCTAATAGTTTGTACCTCTTACTCCCGTAGCCCTATCTTGCCCCACCTTCCTTCCCTCTCCCTGCCAGTGACCACTAGTTTGTTCTTTATATCTGCGGGTCTGCTTCCTTTTTGTAATATTCACTAGTTTGTTGTATTTTTTAGATTCCATATATATATATATATATATATATATATATATTTTATCTTCATGCCACAATTCTAATAAGGCCAACAACAATAACTATAGTTTATGAAAGGTCTACTGTGGGTCAGATACTTTACCCACATTATCTCTAAATCCTTGCCACTTCCCACCATGCAATGAAGGGCTTATTACCTCTACTTGGTTTTTCTGTCTCACTTATTATGATCTGACATATGCATATTTAATTAATTTATTTACATGTTTATTGGTTGCGTCAGCCAACTCGAATGTAAACTCCATGAGGACAAGGGTATTTGTTAGGTTCATTGCTGTATCACTAGTTCCTAGAACAGGTACCAGGCTGGCAAGGACCAAATCTGTTGCCTATTATTTTCATTTAGAACATAGCAAAGTGTCTGGCATTTATGTGTCACCCAATAAATATTTGTTGAATTAATTAATGAGATCAAGAATGACATACAAGACTCCTTTTCTGCTTCTGCCTAGTTATATTTTATTTTTGGCATTTCATCCCTAATTGGTCCACCTTTCATTTATTTATTCCTCTTAAATTTCAAACTGTTTTGGAAATGTGCTGATTCTAATGATATTGATATCATTGCATCAGTCAAGCTTCAATCAGTTAAACAGAACCACTGGAGGAACCCATAACATGAAGGGATTTGTTACAGGGATTTGACCCTCTACAATTGTGGGAGCTGGTTAAGTGATCTTTGTAAGGTTATTGTCTTTGCGTCTGATGTTACAGCTTGAGGTTCGCTCATTAGCCAGTCAGGAAGGGAAGACGGAGATAAAGTGAGAGACAGCCAGAAAGAGCTGGAATCCATAAACACATCCTGGAATCCACGAAGAAGAACTGAAACCTGTGTCATTTCCTGTTGCTTCTGACCTTGATGGTGTGGGTATCTGCAGAAATCTAGGCCTTTCATCATGGAATTAAACACACATACCTGGTCCAGGATTCAGAGGCACTGAAAGAGGATCCAAAGGAAGGCGGAGTAGTTGCAGGCCTGGCCACTGCTTCACGGTTGATGAGGTGAACTAGCAGGTATGTGATATGTTGTATAAGTTACCACCAATGGCTATGGCTTCACTTCTGCCCTCACATATCCTACAAGGTTCTTTCTCGTGGCCGACCCTGTCTGGAAATGTACAGAAAAGGGAATCTGAGAAATATAGCTCATCCTGGCCAAGTTGACACATTACGAAACTGCCTCTCATATCTTCCAATGAATTGGTCATGACAACTTGTTGCATTCCTATCTTGTCAGTTGTTAACAATCCCAGCCTAATTTAGACTAGAAACTTGAGGAACAATGTTTCCTTCTTTTATAAAGGTACTGATAGTATTACTGAATTCCCATTAACTTCTTGCTGTTCCGTGCCACTTAAAATGTAATTGGATATTCATTTAACTTCTCTGTTGGTTAGAAATATATTCGTCTGCAAATTTGAACCCAAACAAACAAATAAGTAAAGTCATGCCTTAAGTAAAGTAAAAATTTATCTCTTTCTCACAAAAAAAAGTAGGAAGTCTAGAGCTGGTCTGTCCATGATCATCAGAAACCCAGGCTTTTTCTTTCAGTAAGTCTTAGCATCTTCAAAGTTATTTTATGATCCATGAAGCCTGCTAGATCTCCAACCGTCACACTTACTTTCCAGGAAAAAATAAAATTCAAAGAGCTTACTTCCCAGATCCCTTATAGCTTTCTTGAAGCTTTCCTAGAACTTCTGAAAAGCAATTTCCACTTGTATCTCAGAGCTTCAAGAGAAGCTGAGAGTTATAGCCCAGAGCTGAGTACGTTGCTCAAGGAAAAATGAATGTTGGGAAGCAAACAACAATATCTGCCACAATTCCTAAGAAGAAATACTCCTGACGCAAATCACACTAGCCGAGACGGTGCTTTCTTCCCTAGGGATGAGGATATCATCAAATGCAATGGTGGGCTTTAAAGCAGTTGTTTTGTGGGAGGTGACTTCATTTAACATCGTCCACAAATACGCTTGATGTACTACACGTACAATATGGGTGTTACAAAGCAAGTCCTCAAACTCTTAAGCTGAAGCAGTGGAGATAATACCGAGTCATATGCATGACAAGTTCAGTACTTGAAAGCTGTGCAGAGTGCTAGAGCTCAGGGGGACCGTGGGCACCCAGCAGCCTTAGGAACTGGAGACTGATTCAAAGAGGGCTGTGGCTGGGCTGGCACGTTGAGATCCACATGAAGCCATCATGATATGAACCAGGTTGTGGAGAGTACAGGGGTTCATTAAATGCCAGTGGGCATTTTTCCAGTTGAGAGAAAGAAGGGGCCCTGAGAAGAAAAATTTAGTAAGAATTCTGAGGACCAGCAGAAGTGGAGGAAGCTATGCAGACTTGACTTTGGCCACAGCATTAGTGTCTATTTAATATCACTGCATGTAAACCTGAATTACCCACCTACTAAAGATAGTTATTCATCCACCTGATCAAAAACACTTCATCAAAACACTTTTTGTCTTCATAATTAAGAATGTTACACCAGACAAAGCAAAACCTTAACGAAACCAATATAATGTTCTGTCTTTGCTTTTACTGCCTTCCCCCTCAAGCATTTTAAGAAAAGAGAGAGAGAGTTGATTTGTCAAAATTTGCTCATCATGTAGCCCTTCTGATTCCTATACATGACATGTAACTACAGTGGAGTGAGACTAATGTCTCACAATGGAGTGGCATTTATGCAACCCAGGGAATGCCACACCTCCTTCAAAGTGTCGTGGGGAAGAAGGCAGCTATGGTGGCTGCTACAGTTCCAAACATTTTGGGGGCTCATGTTTTAGAATTCAACAGAGTCTGTGGCATTTTTTTGTTCCTTGTTTTTGTGGGGGGTTTTGCCACTCTTGTGTGTGCTGCTTCTTTTTCCATCCTGCTTGGGTAAAGGAGGACACAAAGAATGAGTCTGTTCTCTGTGGTAGGCATTGGGGAGACCCAGAGCATGTGGTTAAGAGCACAGGCTCCAGGAACAGAGCATCCAAGTTCAAATCCCAGCTCTGCTCCACATGAGCTGGACAATCCTGGGTGAGTTTCTTACCATCTCCTTGCCTCAGTTTCCTCACCAGCAAAGTGGGGAAACTAAAAATAGCTCTGCATCATAGGGCCTAAGGCAGGGCTGTGGCTTCAGTTAGAGTTTAAGTAACTTTAGCTGTGAGAATAAGATCCCTGGGAGTAACCAGAAGAGGAATTTGGTATTGGTAAACAAATAAGTATGAACTTTAAACTTCTATTTTTACCTCATAAAATATTCTTAAGCAATTAAGTTAAATCTGAACAACCAAGTACTTACAGTTTTTTTATAGATAAAAATGTAACACCTTTATAATTAATGTCTTAAATCTTTTAAAAATAATGGATTCTCAATAATGTAAAGGGGCTTCCCTGGTGGTGCAGTGGTTAAGAATCCATCTGCCAGTGCAGGGTACACGGGTTTGAGCCCTGGTCCAGGAAGATCCCACATGCTGCAGAGCAACTAAGCCCGTGTGCCACAACTACTGAGCCTGAGCTCTGGAGCCCACGAGCCACAACTACTGAGCCCGTGCACCACAACTACTGAAGCCTGTGTGCCTAGAGCCCATGCTCCTCAACAAGAGAAGGCATTGCAATGAGAAGCCGGCGCACTGCAACAAAGAGTAGCCCCCGCTCACTGCAACTAGAGAAAGCCCGTGCGCAGCAACAAAGACCCAATGCAGCCAAAAATAAATAAATTTAAAAAATAATAATGTAAAGAAAGAGCAGAACGAGGTATTTCTAAATTAGCATTACTGTTTTGAAGACAGAAGTTATTGAGAAGTTAAAGGCAGTCTCTAGTTCCTCATTAGCTTGCCTTCAGGACTGTGAAGTCTAAGCTCTATGCTTTGGAATGATTTTACTTCCTGTCTTCAATAATCCAATGTACATAAGCTGTGTCAGTCTGACAGCTCAAATTTAGTTTGAGGGAACAAACTGGAAAAGTAGGATCAGTTATTGGATAGTTTAAAGATCTTCAAATTGTTTAATTGCAGCCTTTACTGAACTTAACTAAATCTATTTTTATTCCCCATTAAGAAGGGAGCGGTTATCCCCAAACCGCCATGTAGAAACAGGACCGCCATCTGCTCTACCTACAAAGCCCCAGTGCAGATGGATCCCTTGGGCTCCATGACTCACTCAGAGCCCGGGACAGCAGACCAATCAAGCATGCTGGCCATGAAACTGTCGACGTGCTCTAGAAATGTTCATTTGCATTTGGAGTTTTGCAGGAGTATGTGAATTCAGACTTGTGGATGGCTATGGAAAAAATTAGTTTTGACCAAAAGTATGTTTCTTTATTACCAGGATTTGAAAAGTTCAGGTAGGTTCTTGCTTGTCTGTTTAAGCACTCTGTGACTCATGCTCACAGGTAGAAAGTTCTGGTGGCTGGCCTTGGCCATGGCTGTTTCCTTCATTCTTCTTCAAAAGGATACATTTGCTTTCAGGCAGGATATCCCTGCCTATGCATCGTGTATAACCCCTCTTTCTGATTGTGAGCATTGTAGAAGCAGTACCTGAAAGTAATTTATATCATGAGCTTGAATCAGACAGGAGGGAAACCTTTATTAATGCACAAGCAGAATTCTTTCAAATCTGAGATGAAAGACTGTTTTTGGAGTTGAATGAATTTCAACTACTGATTTTCCTTTTTTCCTATTATTTGCTTTCTTTCTCCTATTTCAAATTGTTAATCTGATGTGTTGAGAAAGATTCCTTAAAAAAATTTAAGATGCTCATTATGAGTTAAAGCAAATTGCCCAAGGTCACACAGCTAGTAAGGGAAAGGGGCTGTAAAAACTTAATAAACAGAAACCTCTGTAAAATAGAGTTGGGAGAGCTCCCACACCCTGTGAGGATAGCAGAGCCCAACAGAGAGAGGAAAGACTCTTCTTTTCTGGCAACAGCTCGGCCAATGAAAAGCCATGGGCTCTATGCTTACTGTAACCCTCCCAACTTCCTTTCCCCCTCTATAAAAATGTTCTCCTTCCCTTGCTGTGTGGGGACTTGCATGTGCCTTGCCCTGAATTGTAATTCTCTGCTGATCCTGAATAAGCCCATCTTTGCTGCAAAAATATCTGGCAGTCTATTTGTTTCAGGTCAACAGGGTCAAGGTCTGAGCATAATAGAGACAAATGAACTCCCTAATGAATAATTAAAGAATAAAAAGAGTTAACATTTCTTGAATTCTTATTCTGTGCTAGGCACCATTCTAAGAAATTTTTATGAATTATGACTTTTATTCTTTACAATTCTATGAGATGCGTGTGATTATTACCCTCCTGTTTTTTACAGAGAAGAAAATTGAGCAAAGGGAGCTTAAATAACTTATTTAAAATTACAAAGTTAGTAAATGATGGGGCCAAGATTAGAACTGACTCCAGAGCCCAGGTTTTTATGATTTGAATGAATGAATAATATAATTAAGTTTTTTAAAAACAGAACTAATTACAACACAACTCAGTAGAGAATCATCCACCTAAAAAATTTTTCATAGGAATCACAAACCTATGAAAATCACCAATCTCAGAAAATGTCTGACACCATTTTTAAGAAACAATAAAAAGTGTCATCAGCGGTCTCCATTACGAAATTGCCACCTGGATTTTCCTAAATTAGAATATTTTGGTACATCATTTCTTCTTATGGCTTGTGCCTTTAAAATAAAATTAATTAAGATTATGATTTGGCCTCTGGGGAAAACTGATTTGCAAGATTTGAAAACAATCATCAAAAAAGAAAATCATCAGAAGGATAACTTCAAGATATTTTAAAAATTCCTCCCCCTCAAAACAAATATTCCTTAGGTCTAAGCTCCCCTAAAGGACCAGGAACCAAAAATAAATGGGAACAGTAAAACAAGGAGAGAAAACAGTAAACATCATAAAGACAGCTTTGTATTTTCATGGACAACTCTGGAAAGGCAGTTCTCTGCTGCCCAACAGCTGTGTGATGTTCTGCAAAAATTTGCCTCTCTGGATTTATGAGGTATAAAAAATGGCCATCATAAGATCTGGAAATGATGACACCAGTCCTGAAAGGACCGTGCCGACACTTAGAAAGTGCTGTGGAAGGCAAATAAAAATGATTAAATTTTGTGTGACAGAAGGCACCAGCATGCAAAGCACCAGCAGCCATTTCCACAGGGAAGCATTCATCATAAATAGGCCATGGATGGTGGTCGGCAGGTGGGCAAAAGGCAGCCTGTATTGCTTTGGTGACTGCGGAGGAAAGGAGGGGTGGCCGCATTCTCAGTAAGTCACCCTGGCTTTTTCCGCAGATGTCAGATCTTACGACTGACTTCGCTCCAGTCCCACCGTGACAGAACATCTCCCCTAGTGCCCTGAGGTCCTCTGTGGATGAGAATTGCTCCTATTAGTGAGCTCCTACTGTGGTAAGAAGAATTCTAATCGCTCTTATCTATCCCCGCACTTAAAACGTAAAAACTCCACAAGTAGGTATTATTACCAACTTCATTGTATACATGAAGAAACCAAGACAAGGAGAAATTAACTGCTCAAGATAAAACAGGGGGCTTCCCTGGTGGCGCAGTGGTTGAGAGTCCGCCTGCCGATGCAGGGGACACGGGTTCGTGCCCGGGTCCGGGAGGATCCCACATGCCGCGGAGCGGCTGGGCCCGTGAGCCATGGCCACTGAGCCTGCGCGTCCGGAGCCTGTGCTCCACAAAGGAAGAGGCCACAACAGTGAGAGGCCCGCGTACCGAAAAAAAAAAAAAAAAGATAAAACAGGTAGAATGGAAGAGTGCAGAATTCAAAGACAGTCAATCTGACCCCAGATTCCACCCTGTTAACATTCTATGCTAGAGGAGAGCAAACAGCAGCCTGCTGGCCAAATCAGCCCACTGCCTGTTATTTTAGTGGCCATAAGCAAAGAATAGTTTTTACATTTTTAAATGGTTGGGGAAAAAAAATCAAAAGAAGTATAATATTCTGTGACACATGAAATTCACACATGAGTCACATGAAATTCAAATTTGATTGTTCATAAACTAAAGTTTGATTGGAACACAGCCACTCATTCATTTATATACTGCCTATGACTGCTCTCATGCTACAGTGGCAGAAGCGAGCAGTTACAACAGAGGTTGGTATGGCCTGCAAAGCCAAAAATAGCTATTCTCTGGCCTATTACAGAAAAAGTTTTCTGGCACCTGGTCTATGCAATACTAAGAAAGGGCTGGGGAGGATTCTCCAAGTTTGCCATACCCAAGTGATGACCCGCTGTCCAAGCAAGCCTTCCTTTCCACCTACCGCCACCTATTGATAGTTCATTCTCCAACCTTTGCTCTTGTGTGTGAACCTGACACAGTACCACATTTCTGACCTACCACCAATAGGTTAGCTTATTCTGTCTTGAAATGTATGGACAGAAATGGAAGCATGGCACACCAGCAAAACTGGATGAGGGCATTCTACAAAATGGAACTATTGTAGAAACAAAACCAAGTTTCCAAAATATAATTATTGAGACTTTAAAAACATTTGAGCCAGTGTTCAAGTGGGAAGGGAAAGAAGTATTTTAAAATCTCTTATTTGAAATTAATTTTATGGCTCCCATCAAATAATGGATGGTTAAACTGTTGAAAAAAAAAATTGCTGGTCCCTTCATCTGATCCAGCCACTCAACTGCCTTCACTGTGGTCCAGCGATTCTCACCTGAGAATAAGAAAATACAAGTGAGTCACTCACTGAAAGCACCTGTTTGCACGAAACAGCAATCAAGGAGGAAAAGGCAGAGGAAAAAGTAAAGCTTCCATGATCACCGAATTTCAAATATTTTAATAAATAAATTAAAATCCATTTTTAATTTAAACATTAGTTTAATAAAACTTGCCCCTGAATATTTCATGCCTGGCTTTTATCTCTCAGGAATCACTATAGCAACAGGACAGGAGCAGGATTTGGCATTTCCTTAACCACAGTCAAGTAGACAACCAATAAAAGAGGTGAACTTTCAACAAAAGAACCATAAAATATACATCATTAGACCAGTAGAGCTCTGCCTTTCTCTTCTGTTAATGTGCATTCCACAAGAACAGAATGCAAGGAAGTAAATATAATAATTGTCTCCAAAGAGGAGATACTACCCTGTACTCTCAAGGGGATTTATCTGCATATGTACAGTGGGTTTAAAGGTCCCCAAGAGCTTGATTCTTTGACATCACGTGGGTTGTTCTGCTCTGTTCCCTTATGCAGCTTTTAGCCTCTGCAGTCTCTGCAAGCTAGTGGCCTTACGTGTATGATGCACAAGAACTTGGGCATTTTCCACGCTGAGGTAAACCAACACAGGAGACCCAAATAGAGCAGCCTTGTAGGCTGCCAGCAAATGCAGTTTTGCAGACGTGATAAAATATCAGGGGCACAATCAGAGGGTCCCACTTCCCTGCCTAGGTCCAGAGGACAGCTTTGTCCAGCTTAGAGAGGAAACCCACTTTTTCCATTTTGGTTCCCTCAAGATGTCGGTGCAGGAGAGGCAATAGAGTATGACTCTGGGCTACCTGAACCTTAAACATCATTTCTTTTGATTCTCAACAAGAGTCTAAAATAACCTCAAAATCAAACATTTAAAACCAGAACATGTCAATTATTCCAACATCTTCACTTTATAGATGAGGAAACTGAGGCTCAGAGAATTGAAGTAAATTGTCCAGGCTCATTATGGAACACTCAAGTCTTTTACGGGACACTCAAGGCTTTCCTTTCCATTACACATACACCTTGCCTCCCTGCTCTTCCAAGCATGAAGCCAATTATTTTTTCATATGACGTTGGATCACTTCACGTTAAACTGAACCTGGTTTGCAAAAAGCTAATGTTGCTTGTTGAAACGTTGTTAAAAGCATGTGTCTAGAATGAGGAGAAGGTATTCCCATGACTTGTTCTGCCCTGGAGAGGTAGCGAACACTTGCCCTAATCTAACTGAGACAAGCAAGGAAAGTTGCTGCCTGCAGCAGCTCCCACGGAAGGCAATCAATCAATCAATCGAGTTTCGGTCTTTGAAGTACACTGAGCCCTTAGGTAAGCAGATTCAGCGAGAATTTATTAGGGACAGGCATAATGTTGTAGAAGTTTTCTTTTTCCAGCTGCATTAGTATTCAGTTACGCACACGCAATAGAGCCTAGGAGAATGCAGCTATTTTGGCAAGGTTCAGTGCGTCTTCAAATGTTAGGATGTTGTAGAAAAAAATAGAATGTTTGTTCCCAAAGACATTCTCATTACTAGGGAACATGGTAGTGAGTAAGTTGGGACACCCCAGAGTTCTAGAAACATGCCCCACCTTCCCACCCTTTCAGTTTATTACACACATTCTTCCCTCAGCCTGAAATCCTCCCTCCTCCTTCTACTCTCAAGATTCAGGTCCAGGATTGGCTTCTCCATGAGCTTTTTTCATCCTCCAGGCCAAGTTGGTGGCCACTCTTATGTACAACTGAGAAGCTCACTGCATTTCTTCTCATTTCTATTGTTGGACTTACAAGTCATAGTATAACTCAGATTTTGTGCTTGCTTGTCTCGCCCATTGGACTATAAACTATTTGAGAACATTGGACCCTGTTCTACTTATCTTTGCTTCCCACAATCCTTAGAATAAGAAGGTGCACAGTTAACATTTATTTTCTGAAATACCACTTTGTGCGGGATATTAACTGAATTTTTTGTAATCTGCACGTCTTAGCAGTTCACCATTTTCTCTCCCTAAAAGCATGCCCTTGACGACTTGGACATCTTACTCTTTTGCATACACTTACCTTCCTCTTTCATTCTTAAATTGATTAAATCATTTGGCTAAGATTCAGAAGTAACCTGAATATTAACACTGGCTGTGATTGCCAAGAGGTTGGAAATTCTACAGAGCTAGTGCATTTGCCCAGGGATGCTCGTATGGTGGGGGCTGCCTATCTTCTCTGCATCAGAGTGGCTTTCAAACCCATTTGACCCATACCCACGGTAAGATGTATATTATATATTATCACCATGTACCTCATACCATCTAGAGCCAGACTTCCAGGTCTGCATCCTGGCTCTGGAATATATCAACTCTCTGTCCTTGTGAAGTTGTTTAACCCCTTGGTTTTCTCACCTGCAAAATGGAGTTGGAAATGAGCTTTATCTCCTAGGATTGTTATGAGAATTAACTGAGTTACTATACATTAAAGTTGTTAGAACAGCGTCAGCCATCATATTATTGCTTATATAAATTAAGTGAAACTAGAAGTTTATGAAATAATACCCATATTATTTGCAATCTAAAAAAAATTTGTCCTGAAATTTTAAATTGATTCCACAACTCAATATTGCATCTCAACTTGCAGTTTGAGGATAACAATGCTTAGCAATTTCATACTCTTTTTAAATACTCATTTGATAGAGCTTGGTAAACATCAGTCATTTGGGAGAATCCCTTTAGAACAGGCAGAGGGACTATAAAGCCTCAGTCAGATGGAGTCATAAGAATGGGCATCCTAGTCTCTCTGACTTACTTCGAGAATTTTTTCAGCAGGATAGAAAGCTCAGAGATAAACCCACACACATATGGTCACCTTATTTTTGATAAAGGAGGCAAGAATATACAACGGAAAAAAGCCTCTTCAATAAGTGGTGCTGGGAAAACTGGACAGGTACATGTAAAAGAATGAAGTTAGAACACTCCCTAACACCATCCACAGAAATAAACTCAAAATGGATTAAAGACCTAAATGTAGGGGCAGACACTATCAAACTCTTAGAGGAAAACACAGGCAGAACACTCTATGACATAAATCACAGTAAGAGTCTTTTTGACCCACCTCCTAGAGAAATGGAAATAAAAACAAAAATAAACAAATGGGACCTAATGGAACTTAAAAGCTTTTGCACAGCAAAGCAAACCATAAACAAGATGAAAAGACAACACTCAGAATGGGAGAAAATATTTGCAAATGAAGCAACTGACAAAGGATTAATCTCCAAAATTTACAAGCAGCTCATGCAGCTCAATATCAAAAAAACAAACAACCCAATCCAAAAATGGGCAGAAGACCTAAACAGACATTTCTCCAAAGAAGATATACAGATTGCCAACAAACACACGAAAGGATGCTCAACATCACTAATCATTAGAGGAATGCAAATCAAAACTACAATGAGGTATCACCTCACACCAGTCAGAATGGCCATCATCAAAAAGTCTACAAACAATAAATGCTGGAGAGGGTGTGGAGAAAAGGGAACCCTCTTGCACTGTTGGTGGGAATGTAAATTGATACAGCCACTATGGAGAACAGTATGGAGATTCCTTCAAAAACTACAAATAGAACTACCATACGACCCAGCAATGCCACTACTGGGCATATACCCTGAGAAAACCATAATTCAGAAAGTGTCATGTACCACAATGCTCATTGCAGCTCTGTTTACAATAACCAGGACATGGAAGCAACCTAAGTGTCCATTGACAGATGAATGGATAAAGAAGATGTGGCACATATATACAATGGAATATTACTCAGCAATAAAAAGAAATGAAATTGAGTTATTTGTAGTGAGATGGATGGACCTAGAGACTGTCATACAGAGTGAAGTAAGAAAGAGAAAAGCAAATACCGTATGCTAACGCATATATATGGAATCTAAAAAAAATGGTTCTGAAGAACCTGGGGCAGAGCAAGAATAAAGATGCAGACGTAGAGAATGGACTTGAGGACACAGGGAGGGGGAAGGGTAAGTTGGGACGAAGTGAGAGAGTGGCATGGACATATATACACTACCAAATGGAAAATAGACAGCTAGTGGGAAGCAGCCACATAGCACAGGGAGATCAGCTCGGTGCTTTGTGACTACCTAGAGGGGTGGGATAGGGAGGGTGGGAGGGAGATGCAAGAGGGAGGAGATATTGCGATATATGTATATGTGTAGCTGATTCACTTTGTTATAAAGCAGAAACTAACACACCATTGTAAAGCAATTATTCTCCAATAAAGATGTTAAATATAAATAAATAAAGAGTGAGATGCAAAAAATAAATAAAATAAAATATCACTGCCTCTTGAAAAAAACAAAAAAGAATTTGTTCAGCAAAAAAGGAGCTATGCTCTCCACTCCTTTCATCATTAAATAGATTCGAATCCTGTCTTTGCTTTGTCATTTCTTTGTAATACAGATGAGCATCCAGCTTCTGTAGACAGCCCTGCCACTTCTTGAAATCAACAAGAATTTAGCTGGGTACAACTTCAGAGGACCATGCCTCAAAAATCAGCAGATTTGGGCTTCCCTGGTGGTGCAGTGGTTAAGAATCCGCCTGCCAATGCAGGGGTCCCGCGTTCGAGCCCTGGCCTGGGAAGATCCCACATGCTGTGGAGCAACTAAGCCCATGAGCCACAACTACTGAGCCTGCGCTCTAGATCCTGCAAGCCACAACTACTGAGCCCATGTGCCGCAACTACTGAAGCCCGCGTGCCTAGAGCCTGTGCTCTGCAACAAGAGAAGCCTCCGAAGTGAGAAGCCCGCGCACCACAACAAAGAGGAGCCCCCGCTCACCTCGACTAGAGAAAGCCTGCACACAGCAACAAAGACCCAATGCAGCCAAAATAAATAAATTTATTTTTAAAAAGAATCAGCAGATATAGAAAACAGTCTTTTTCTTCTCCTCTAAATATAGCAGCCATTAACATTTACTCAGTACACTCTTGTGTGGGCATAGTTCTAATAATTTTAACTCGTATTACTACATTTAATCCTAAAAAAACCCACACACAACCCTATGAGATAGCTACTATTATTATCCTAACTTTACAAATGAAGATATTAACGTGCAGAAAAGTTAAATGACTCACCAAAGTCACACAGACAGTAAGTGAACCGGGATGAAAGACCCAGTCAGTCTGTCAAGAACGATGGGCTTTGTATATGCCTTTGCGTTGGGCTCTATGTTTGTCCAAGGGTGGAGGAGTCAGGCACTGCACGTGTGATAGAGTAGCGTTCACCATGGGACATCCTCAGGGAGAACGTGGCACCTACTGCTGTCCACTGAGAATTTTCTATGCATGGTAGCTTCCCTACACCCCAGCTGATTGGTCAGGGGCCATTTGTCCAACTCTTTATTGCTTTTTTTCTCTCCTGGACCAAGGAGTCCTTCCCCTTGGTCTTGTGAATTTACTCCATACCATTTCACATAGAATTAGTCACTCCTAACACCTTACAGCTTTAAAAATATGTACATACCTCAATTATAGCAGCTAACACACTGCATTATAATTGGCAGTTTGTATAAGTCACCCCTGCCAGGCTGGGAACTTCTCTGTGCTTTTCATATTCACATTTCTATCTATAGAGTCTGGCAGAGAGCCTGTCAAATAACTGGCACTCAATAAGGCAGCATTTAACAAGTGTGAATGTATGAGCAGGTGGACTGACAAATGCACCTCCACACTGAAGGTGAGAAATCACTCTGCAATGTTGTCTCTTAATTCATTCACCACACTTCTTTCTTGCCATTCTTCTTGGAAAAGTATTTCCCAGAAGACTGAAAGTTTAAGAAACATTGTAACAAAATATTACAGAAGTATCTCACCTTAGAGGAAATTACTATGACGATGTCACAAACTGAAAATTTGTTCCACATTAATGCCTCTTTTTATTTTTAAAAAGATAATTTTCAGTTGAGGTGGCCTTTGATTCTCTAAGATGCTATGCTTTTGATTTTGGCAGATCTTACTTATCTCCTTCAAACAAACCCCTGTTTCCTATCACCATCACACCCAACAAGCCCCACCCACCTTCTCCAAGGGTTTGGGCCACCTGTGCGGGGGTCCAAAAACATTTCCTCAGGGAGATGCATCCCTTCTGCACATCAGTGCTTGGATGATTTCATCAGTAACACCAAGTAGTCAGCTGCCACTACAATCTAATAATTAAGTGACCGGATTTTATTCTTAACTACTTACTGTCTTCCTTTCCCTTTTTTTTTTTTTTTTAATATGTACAGTTTCAGTATTCTGTGCTCTCCTTTCTGACTTAGCATACTATGTAAGCCAACAATTCCTGACAACTAAAACAAGCCATTTTTTTCAACGTTTCCTATCACAATTGTAATTTCGAAGGCATCAGTAAGAATTTCAATTCTACAAATTCCCTCATTCATTATGAACATAATTATGGTGAATGAACAAATGCTTGTATTTTGTTAATTAATTAATAAACAGTTATGGAGGCATGAAAACATTTAATGTTATAATTCACATTTACTGGGTTTTAGAAGAATAAGAGAGATACAGCACTAGGATCTCCACAGAGATATACCTTAGCCAAACCACTAAAAAACCCCATTGGATTCAGCAAGACATATTTTATAACTTAGAAATTTTAAAGGTGGTATGTGGTGTTTTAGCAAATTTAATAATACCAGTTTTATTTTCCATGAACACATTGTGTTTATAGAATAATAAATATACTAAACTTTTATTATGTGCCGAGTACTGGACTGAGTGCTTGATATATATTATGTCATTTACTCAGCATATCTGTTCTATGAATTAAGTTTAAGGTAATCATTTGGGAAAATTTATTCACTCATTTATACAACAAATTCATGTTGTACACGAACTGCCTTTTCTGTATACTCTGTGTATTCTCCCTGCTGCATGCTGGGGGACAAACAAATGCATAAAGCACACTTCACCCTAAATGTGTACAGTTACTTTCTGCTTTGAATTTTTTATATGTAGCCATTACGTAGGTTTCTATGAAAACAAAACATGACGTAAATTTGTATGAAAATGGTGCAATCATTTTGGAAAACATTTTGGTGATTTCTTAAAAATATAAGCATATACTAAATTTATGTCCCAACAATTTTCACACTTGGAATTTGGTAATTCTTATCCAAGAAAAATGGCAGAATGTTTTTACAGACATTGTATTTGCATGCATATTTATAGCAGTTTCATTCATATTAACCAAAACCTAAAAACAAGTGAGATATCCACCAACAGGCGATTGGATAAAATATGATATATCCGTATAGCCATACGATGGAATGTTGTGCAGCAATAAAAGGGAACAAACTACTGCTTCAGGCAACAAAATGGGTCAATATAAAAAACATTGTGCTGATTTATGTGTGCATAAGAGTGCGTACTGTATAATTCCACTTATTTGAAACTCTTCAAAAGATAAATATAGTCTAGAGGTAGAAAGCTGAGCAAGATTTACCTGAACATAGAATTGTTCGGGGAATACAGAATTGCATGGGAAGGAACACAGGAAACATTTTAGGACGATGGAAGTTTTCTGTATCTTAATTGTGGTCGTGACTACAAAGTTATATGTATTTGCTATAACTCACAAAACTCTACATTTAAAGTGAATTTACTTTATGTAAATTGTACCTCGATAAAATTGATTTTTTAAATGATATATACATATCTGGGAAGCAGTGTTATGTGTCTGCATCTGTGTGTCTGACATAATAAATAAGAGCAGAGGAGGAACTGAAGGTCAAATACAAAGTTGATAGACTTAGTAAGCAAAAAAAACATTTTATTGATAAAGCCTTACACAACCATTTATGTAAGGATACAAATTCGGACTTGAAATTCCTAGCAGCCAGAGTCAGCCATGTTCAGCTTACAGAATAGAATTTTATAATAACTAAATTACAGTAACTTTTTAATATTATATGCATTTTTAAAACTAACTTTAGTGTTCCATAAAACATGAAATAAATCAAAATAATCAGAAGCTCAGACGTTTTTTCTTTTTATTTATTTATTTTTTTTTAATTGAGGTATAGTTGATTTATGAGCTCAGAAGTTTTGATTAAAATTCTTATTCTTCAATCTTTTGTGTAGGTCATGACACTTTGGGGAAACTTTTGTAACTGGTGTTAACACTTCCTGAACATGCTTCACCCAGCCAGATAACAAATGCTAAAGACTGCAGAGGGTAAGAAGCTATGTATATATGTTTCTGCTTTTTCATTTTGAAATATTTTTAGGTTGACTTCTACTATACTTCATTTTTAAATCTAAGATCTTATTTTCTCCAGAAGTGTGGACACTAGGGAATGGAAAAATAAGAGTATATATGGTTGAGAAATAGAAAGGAAGGGTGCTTTGTGCCCAAAATATACAGTATTACTGTACAACTTATTTACCTTTCAGGTTCTGTACCTTTTCCAATAAGCACAAACACAACTTCATAATCCCATTTCATAAAGTATTTTTCTTTGTTGATCAACAGCCGACAGTTTTCTCTAGCTAACATTTAAATTTCAGCGAAAATGAATTTTGACACCTTTTCTATAATGTTTGCCAAATGCTTTCTTTTACTCAAAGCTCTGTGATCAAGCTTACACCTGAACAGGGAAATTTTGAAGGATACTTAGTTCAGTATCTAGGTGACTTAGCATCAAATCCTGAGTTGACTTTGTTTACTACTTCCAGAATCCAAACCTTCTATCCCAGTTCCAGTGACCCAGTCTTCTGTGGTTTCTGTGTCAGAATCTCAACTCGATAGGCTGTACCTCACTCTGCTCTTCTAAATCTAGAAACCTGTATAGTTATATAATTTTTCCCAGGAACCAGAGTCTGTGCTAGTGTTCTGTTGCCAACATTTTCTGTTGTCACCTTTCCAAATCTGGGTGGGTTACCCGCACCTAGTTTACTCATCTCCCTGGCCCTCCCACAGCCTGGACACCCACATACCACCACTCCCTCACCTCCAGAGACCAACATTGGTTGGTGTAGCTCAGTGGTTCTTAATCATCACCGTACATACCAAAGGTTAGGCTTCACTTCCTGACTAATTAAATAAGAATATCTGGGAAAGGGACCTAACTATCTATATCTTTTAAAACTCCCCAGACGATTCTGAAATTCAACAAGGGACGGAAAGGGAAAATTCATAATATTGATGCTGTCTTTATTTAAAAAGTTGATATTGTATTCATCATAGACTTTTTTGCATAAACTTTAATTTTAAAAATATTGCATTAAAATATTGATGGTATAAATTACTGAGGTTTTGGGCACCCCCTTAAATTTTGCCCTCTCCTCACCATGGTCTGGGTCCTGCAAACCGCTGACCTAGCTGGATGCTCTACAGTATCTCTGACCCCAGTGCCACTTGACCACAGTGATCATAGATCTTCTCTTTCGCAGCAATCCCCCACCTGCCAAGCCAAGCTCCGGGTATGATAGTAGAGATGAAAAAGAGTGATAGATACCAAGGAGAACAAGTCAATTGCTTTTGTCCAGAGCCCCACTCTCTTTCTCAGGCCCTAGTCCAATCTGAGGACATATACCAAAACCCAAAATACTTAGGAGGGCTAACCTGATATGTAAATTTTTAGAACTTTCTCTAGGTGATTCTGATTCAACATTGCTCCCACCTCCCACACCAGAACCGCTGAGCTAGATCATATAGTACAAGGTTATTCGAAGTGTGGTCCACAGACAAGCAGCGTCAGCATCACCTGGAGTTTATGAGAAATGCATATACTCAGGTCCCACCCTAGGGCTACTGAAACAGCAATTTGGGGACGGTTTTAACAAGCTCTCCTGGAGATCCAGATGCACGCTAACGTTTGAGAAATGCTGATAGCATAAATAATCATCTTTCTACTAAAGGGTTCATGACAACCCTCTGATCGCCAGCTACTACCTAGACAGCTAAGATCACCTTCAGAGACCAGGGTAGGGCTTTCCTGAATTCCTCTTATGTAGAATTCCTCTTGTGTAAAATCATGTCAGCCACTGTGTCTCAGGGACAGAGACTTGGCCAAGCAGATGATTTCCTGGGGTAACTAAGAAAGGGGAAGCCAGATACCAAGAGCAAGCTCTCTGGGTGGGAATGCCAAGAGTGGGAAGCAGAAGTGCTAAATCTTTCCTCAAGCTTGAGGGTCCAGTCTGAGGCCAGGCCAAAAAAAAAAAAAAAAGAGTCCCAGCTTGGAGTCCAAGGGCATTCTTACAAAGGAGCCTGTAAGTGTGATGCTCATTCTTATTGATGCTAGCCAAGTGGCACACGACTGAGAAGGCCTGGATAAAGGGCAGAGGAAACAGAGCAAAACTGAAAGTGGGCAGTGAGAAGTTCATGCACCATCTACATGCTGTAACCATGACTTAGCAACTTTTTTTCAAAACAGACACCACTGAACTATTTTCAAAGGATGCATTTCTCTCTAGTCAGAATTACTCAAAAGATATAGAAGTCACAGTTGGTTAGAATTTAAGATATTATTGTGAGAAAAAAATCTCAACCCAAAATGTAAAGTGTAATCTAGTTGTACACTATTTCTTTTTTTTTTTTAACATCTTTATTGGGATATAATTGCTTTACAATGGTGTGTTAGTTTCTGCTTTATAACAAAGTGAATCAGCTACACGTATACATATATCCCCATTTCCCCTCCCTCTTGCGTCTCCCTCCCACCCTCCCTATCCCACCCCTCTAGATGGTCACAAAGCACCGAGCTGATCTCCCTGTGCTATGCGGCTGCTTCCCACTAGCTATCTACCTTACGTTTGGTAATGTATATATGTCCATGCCTCTCTCTCGCTTTGTCACTGCTTACCCTTCCCCCTCCCCATATCCTCAAGTCCATTCTCTAGTAGGTCTGTGTCTTTATTCCTGTCTTACCCCTAGGTTCTTCATGACATTTTTTTTTCTTAAATTCCATATATATGTGTTAGCATACGGTATTTGTCTTTCTCTTTATGACTTACTTCACTCTGTATGACAGACTCTATATCCATTTCTGTGCAGTTCTTTACACTTAGGGAGCATTTATTAGATATTATCTGATTGAGATTTACAAATAAAAAACCTACCTTATGAAATCACAGTTACTTTGAAAATATAATTTTGCAAAGAGCATAAATTAGCTTGAAAACAGACAGGACCATAAGGGACAGGCAAGTCTGGGATGGTGAAAGCAGAAGTTTGTACTCTCCAGAGAGGAAAGAGCTAGCTAAAGGGGAGGGAAGGAGGAGCCAGGGGTGGTGTGAGTCAGAGCAGAAAGGAGCGCTCATTACTCTGAAAGCTGCCTCGCGGTCACCAGCTCATACGCCTCACAACCAAAGCAGAACCAGAAAATTACCCCCCCACCCCCCACAATCCTTGCCATTTTACACAGCTGGGCCTTATATATTCTGTCTCCTCCAGTCAGAATATCTTCACTCATCCCACCCTTCAAAAAGAAGCTACACTTTTCTTCAAGACTGTTCTCAGATGTGACCTTGCCTCGGAAGCCCTCGCTGGCCCCTCCGTCTGTTGTGCCTACTGCCCACAAATGCTTTCCCCTTCACAACCTAAGCCCTCTCAACATATCTATGCATATTTGTAACTGTTCATAAGTCTGCTTGTCCCAATACACCATGACCTATCTGAAGGTAAAAACAAAATGTTATATACTAGATGCCTGGTACATAGTGAGAGCTTAACAATTAAGTGCTAAAAGAATGAAGACTGCAGCAGCCTGCAGCAGTAAATCAGCAGTTGCATTCTGTTACCACAATTGTTATGTTGGGAGAGGAAGAAAGGGGAAAAAAGGCAAATGCTCTCTCAGAAGCAAAAAATAATAATAATAAAAATAAAAAATAATCAGAAGAAAAAAATGAAGAGCTGGGAAATAAAAACTAAGATTCCCTAAGCCCAACAGAGCTCAAAGGAAAGCAGAAGAGCTAATAGGAAGTAGGAGGAAGGCAGCAGATAGGCCCAGAAGCTAAGACCAATCCTGTTCCTAAGGGGGACAGGGGAGGGGAGAAGAAGCCTGGAGAATGGTTTCCCAGCCCCAAGGCAATGAAACTGAAGACTCAGAATGGTGTCCTTACATAGAAATGCTGAAGAATGTGCTAAGATTTGGAGGGAGGTGGAATTGCCAGGGCAGGTAGCACTGTAGATGTTCTCTCCCCTCATGTTTACTACCCAAGACTTAAAATAAGGTCTCTTCAGAAGGCCTGAAAGCTGACTAAAATCCTGGGGATAATGAGAGGGGAAGATGTGCTTTATGAAGTGTGACTTTTGAAGAGGCCTTTCAGATTGGAGGTGGTGGGGTTGGGATGGGGTAGGGAGGCAATGCTTTCACCTTAGAAAGCACTTTTCATTCCAAAATGCAGAGGACTCGACCAGAAACAAGGTGTTCAGAGCAATCTCTGTCCTCTAGGGCAGGGAGAGAAGTAAAGCTGGCACCCAATCTGCTAAACCAGTTGAGGGAACAAACTAGAAGGTGGGCAGAAATCCTATTCAGGGTAAAAGAGTTTGTATTTGGCTGGTACCCTCCACTGTCTCTCTCAGGAACTGCATGTGATACAAGAGTCAAGACTCACAGAGGCCAGGTGTGCAGGATTACTGAGTGAAGCTGGCCTGTGTGACAGAAAAGAGGGAGGAAAAGAGGAGAGGACACATCCTATCCCCCCACAGACTGCTACTCACAACCACTACTCAGCTTCAGATGGTTATTTCTAGCAGGAATATGGACTCTTGGTTGCCAGATCTTTCCATGTTTATGAGAGGCAGAAATCCAGATTTACTATACAATCTCTCAATATTGAAAGGTAGACAGACGATAGTCTACCTTTGAGCCTACATTGTGCAGGCCAAACAATACATTTCTGAAGCCTGAATCTGAGTCATGGGTCATTAATTTGTAACTCTGGTTGATTTAGAAGGAGAAGTAGATACTCAAGGAGCCCTCGATGGTTCAGAGGGTGGAATTCACTCAATACGATCCAAGCTTCGCCTTCATCCCATTGTTACCTAGCCTTGAACGTGACTCTGATTCCTTCATGGTCCTGTCTACACCGAATCTATTCTTCCATTGACATCTTCTAGAAAAAAGAACATCTAAACTTCTTAGAGTAGAGAATCAACCTGTTCACTCTATAGGGCATTAAGTTAAGGGCTGTTATTCGTTGTCAGTCTGAAATAAAAGTGGACAAACATTAACATTTGGTGTATTCAGTTGGTGCCTGGAGAAGAAAGACATATTTTCTGAGACCCCATTAAAAAGTATAAAGATTTGCCCATGGGCTACTTCAGAGAAATAAAAATCAAGCCGAAGTACACTTTCCTAAAAAAGATTGTTTATAAAGTTTTGTTTCAGAGGCGGTTACCAGAGTGGCCCTGGTTTAGATTCCACCTAGAAATAAATTGACACAAAACATTGCTGGGTGCTACATGTTGTTTGGCAGTCCACAGGGTGGGTGAAGAGGGGAGAGGCGTCCAGAGCAGTTAGAGAGATCCTAGTAAGTGACGCAGAGCCAGAGGTGAAAAACAAAGTTCACAGATCATATGTAGGTTTGAATTGATGTTCTTAGCTCAAACAGGTTTTTAAAAAATAATCTTTATAAGCCTCAGAAGATTGCAGCTGAAATGGTTTAAAATCCATTTCAACTCATTTTCCATTCATATAATATGAGAGGAGGGAGTCAATTTCACTCGTTCACTGGAGAAATAGTCTAAGGGTTTCCCTAGTAGGGAAAGAAGTTGATTTCAGCTCAGTCACATATCTCAAGCTTCAAGGGCTGTGTCTGGACTGAGAAGGATTTGCCATCCCCAAGTCCTATCAAACAGGGAGTGTAAATATATTTCAGGGCTGCCTCAGGTACTGGAGTTGCTGTAGAACTTAGACTATAAACAACTATAAGACCAGCTGCCTCTGGACCCCTTGCTGGTGATTTCAGCCTTCCAGATTAGAACTGTATCACTAGCACATTTAAGAGTAAATCCTTCAAGGGGAGAAGATTATGAATCAGTGAGGACTGACTGGCATTTGCCATTGTGAGTGTGTGTGTTTGCGCGTGTGCGGGAGGGGGGCGGGGGGAGACAGAGAGCGAGCATGTTCTCATTAGGGAACGATCTACGATTTGACAGGCTCTCTGCTGCTGCTTCTGCTGCTGCTTCTGCTGCGGCTGTATGGTCTGTCATCAGTTGGAAAGGCTGCAAGGGTTTAGAAGAACCGCAGTTCTGAAGACAGAGCACTGCTAAGTAGTCTCCCTGTCAAACAAAGTAGACGAGGTTTTCTGCAGCGTTGGAAACTCACGCTTAATACTGCCTCATCTACCTGGAAAAGCAGGCAACGCTACAGAGGAAAAGGTAAGAGAAGAAATTGTTCTCTGTTGGGTCTGCAGGGCAGAGGGCACGGGGAGAGGTAGGTTCAAAGGCTTGCTATTTTGTAGCAAAGGGATCTCACCCTTTGAGAGCAGAGGAAGCAGATGCTAATTTTCTGTCAAGCTTGATCATTGAGCCTCTTGGCTTTTTCCCCCCTCGTATCTTTTTCTTCTCCTTTGTACTTTTCCCAAGCGTCTGAGAGATGTCTTTGCATTTATTTTTCAGGTAGCAGATATTGTTTCTTTTCTTTTCTTTTTTTCCATTGAGCACCCTTTCAAAACAAGGAGCATTTTCTGTGTCTCTTTTCTTGAGCATTTTTCTCCATTAAGAAAAAAACCAGTGCCTCTTATGGTAAGGTAGTCAAAACAGTTATTCCATCCTACACTAGAGTTGCAATAAAAGGAGTTTTGGGGAGTACATATGAGCCCTATTACTGCAGAAAAATGGGAGGTGAAAGGAGAGGAGAATTACCTGTAAGTGACTGTGACTTGATCAGAATTGGTGATGCTGTGAATGAATATGAATTGTAACTCTTCACAGGGGGAGAGAACCACTGTGATAAAGGCAGGGCACTGGCAAGAAGATGTGTTGAGAAGTGTTTCAGAGAAACCTCAAGCCACTAAAGATGGAAAACGAGACAGTAAGTGAATTGAACCAAACCCAACTTCAGCCTCGAGCCGTGGTGGCCCTAGAATACCAAGTGGTCACCATCTTACTTGTGCTCATTATTTGTGGTCTGGGCATCGTGGGCAACATCATGGTAGTCCTGGTGGTCATGAGAACCAAGCACATGAGGACGCCCACAAACTGCTACCTGGTGAGTCTAGCAGTAGCTGATCTCATGGTCCTGGTGGCCGCAGGCCTCCCCAACATAACGGACAGTATCTATGGTTCCTGGGTTTATGGCTACGTTGGATGCCTCTGCATTACTTACCTCCAGTACTTGGGCATTAATGCATCCTCTTGTTCAATCACAGCATTTACCATTGAGAGGTACATAGCAATCTGTCACCCCATCAAAGCCCAGTTTCTCTGCACATTTTCCAGAGCCAAAAAGATCATCATCTTTGTCTGGGCTTTCACATCCATTTACTGTATGCTGTGGTTCTTCTTGCTGGATCTCAATATTAGCACCTATAAAGATGCTATTGTGGTGTCCTGTGGCTACAAGATCTCCAGGAATTACTACTCACCTATTTACCTAATGGACTTTGGTGTCTTTTATGTTGTTCCAATGATCCTGGCCACTGTCCTCTATGGATTCATAGCTAGGATCCTCTTCTTAAATCCCATTCCTTCAGATCCTAAAGAAAACTCTAAGACATGGAAAAATGACTCAACCCATCAGAACAAGAATTTGAATTCAAAGACCTCTAGTAGATATTTCAACAGCACAGTATCTTCAAGGAAGCAGGTAAGCAAATCTGAACCTCCAAGTCCACAGAGGAAATGTGGGAGAGAGCTCCCTGTGAGATGGGATCAACTTTGCCCTACTTAGCTAATGGTAAAACTAAAATACAATCATGCAAATGTTTCACAGTGTAAGCTTCTGCTTTACATATTAAATCCACCTCTAAAACAACTGAAGACCTAAAAATAGATGGGAAAATGTTGATAGCACATCAGCAGATACCAGTTCACGTGCTATTAGGATATAAGGAGATATAACAAAACCCCTAGAATTCCACCTTTAAAATGTTTGCGTCTCTCTGAGAAATGTTATCAAAATATTTAGACCATTTCTGGCTTCTATAGGGAGCAGCTGGATATTTTTAAAAATTCTATCGTCTGACAAATATTTGACAAGATAGCTTGAGAAAAGATGAGTCAAAACAGTAATGAAACTGAGAGGGGTTACTGAACTTTTTTTTTTTTTTTAGTCTTAGTGGAGAAAGATTCTGTTACCTTCTCTTCCACCTCCCTACAAAGTGTCCCAGCATGTAGCAGTTCAAAATGCACTTTGCTCAGGAAATGTTCTAATAAAAGGCTAACACCAGGGCTTCCCTGTTGGGGCAGTGGTTGAGAGTCCGCCTGCCGATGCAGAGGACACGGGTTCGTACCCTGGTCCGGGAAGATCCCACATGCCACGGAGCGGCTGGGCCCGTGAGCCATGGCCGCTGAGCCTGTGCATCTGGAGCCTGTGCTCCGCAACGCGAGAGGCCACAACAGTGAGAGGCAAAGGCTAACACCAAGCTCAATTTGTTACAAACAATTATTGAATTTTTTTTAAATGTCTGTTTTTCTTGCTAAGGATTACTAAAAATCCTTTTACGTTTCAGATCACCTGAATGCTCAGGTGGTTACAGTTGAATAATGGTTTTATATGAGTTAAACAAAGGGTTTCACTTTGTTTCAGTAGATATGGTTTATAAGACAATACAGGAATGAAATACTTTTATATCATATGCACATTTACCTATAGTTACACAATTGTTCTAAGTTATCTATGAACTTGGCTTTCAGGTCCTTTTCCTTCTTTGTTAAGCAGAAAAAAAATAGATGGTAAATATCCTCAGAGCTGAAAAGAAAAACTTGAAATCAACAATACTGGCTCTTTCAAATGGGTTGAATTTTCTTTCTGTTTTTTAAAATCCTGCAGGAATGCAGTTCTTCCTATGTGCACAGATAGAAACTGAGTGTGTACTTTTTTTTTTTTTTGCGGTACGCAGTCCTCTCACCGCTGTGGCCTCTCCCGTTGTGGAGCACAGGCTCCGGACGCGCAGGCTCAGCGGCCCTGGCTCACGGGCCCAGCCGCTCCGCGGCAGGTGGGATCCTCCCGGACCGGGGCACGAACCCATGTCCCCTGCATCGGCAGGCAGATTCTTAACCACTGCGCCACCAGGGAAGCCCATGAGTGTACTTTTTAAAGTAAGCACATGAATCATCCACACTATCACTTCCTAAACTCTAGATCAGCTGAAATATGAAGAACTGTAATTGGACATTGGGCACATAGTGAAATAAGTTACTAATAAATGTAGGTGTTTTAGACATGCATGAAATGAATAATGAACTGTCACTAGAAAGAAATATATACAACATTTTAAATGATACCATGATACTTGATTTATATAACATTTAGTATTAAAGATGCCCAGGTGATAGAAAAGACTTGAGCAACTAGGGAAGAGTTGAGCAACTATTGCCAGCTCTTAGATTTCTGTTGTTTGGGTCTAGCAGTACTACCTAATACAAGGCATATTTACTGGGCCTTGTATTGGGCATCTGTTACCCAAAACTTGATTAAGGGAAACTTAGAGAGATCTGTTGGCCATCTGCCAAGACAAACATTAAGAGAGTGAAGAATACAATAAGAGAGTAAAGAATACATACCTCTCAGTTAGAGACTAAACATGGGGTAATGTCTGTAGCAAAGAAGGTCAAGGAGTAGATTCATTCATTAGACTCTAATTTAGATCCTTGTTTTAAATTCTAAAATATTGTTTGTCTGGTCTAATATCTTCCCTTTCAATTATAGTCATTAGCACCTATCAGCATTAATAATGTGCTTCAAATTGCTAATTGTGTTACATGTTCACACTCTTATTTCAAAGCTATTACAAATAGGCTGCCCTTATAGAGGCTGAGTGGTAAGAGAAAAAGCCAAAGATTTGACTCCAAATACCCTGGGCTTTAAAAGGCCAGGGCTCTAATCAAGCTTGGATGTATGACCTTGGGTAAGCAGAACTCTCTGAGCCTCAGTTTCCTCATCTTTAAGGATAAGGATAAATAACAACCAGGGCTGGTGTGAGGGTTTAATGAAATACCTTATGAATGACACCTAAAATAGAGTGTTGGTTCATCTGAATGTTTAATTAGTTTCATTCTGAGTTTTTTTAATATGTTGGCAACTGTAAGGGAAATATTTATTCTTTAAAATATGCATTCACCATTTAAACAAAGATCATTTGTTGAGCAGGTGTGTATATGATATAGAAACTTCTCCAAGAAACTTTTTAATAATTAGGGCATTTGGAATTGTATTCAGAGCATTTGGGGTTGTCACAATAACATCCCTGTCACTTAGCATCAGGAGCCTGGGATGCCAAATGACCTGAAATGTGCTAGACAGCCCTGCACAATGAAGTGCCCTGTTACAAATGTCAAAACACCCTCCTTGAGTAACAAGGGATGCCATATAAATCAAAAGAAGTGTATTGAAGTAATATGTCATGTAATTCAGTCTTGATTATAGATAGGAGGAGAGTTCAGAGAAAAGAAAGGAAATTATGGGTCTAGAGGGATCAGAGAAGCCTTCATGGAAGAGGTGGCATTTGAGAAGGCTCTGGAAGGATGAGGATAATTTGGAAAGTAAAAGTCAAGAGGGACAGCACTTTACACAGAAAGGACATGGCTGGGATGAGAATGGTATGGATTTGGAGAAGGGGTCAGGAAGGGGATTTTTATAGTATGTAGTGATTTGGTTGACTAAAATGAAGTCTTTGGGGAACAGCAAAAAGTACGATTGGATTGATGTGTGTGTGTGTGAGAGAGAGAGAGAGAGAGAGAAGGAGAATGAGAGAAAGGGCTGTAGAGGGTCCCAGCTATCAGGCAGAGCAAGGAGTTTGAACTTAGTGCAGGGACAATGAAGAAAGTGAGTGGTGAGCAGGCGGCAGCAATGAGGAAAGTGATGTTTGGGGACAATAAATCTGACAGCTGTGGACCAGGCAGGATTGGAGGCTGAGAGACTTGTGGCAGAGGGACCACTTTGGAAGTTGTTGGTAGTAATTCAGGCATGAAGTAGTACGACTCTCTATCAGGAGAATGTAAAGTAAGGTGTGAACCAGAGAGAGCTTTCAAAGAAAGAGAGGGTGAGATGTGAACATATCAGATACAAAGGATGAAGAGGGAACAATTCAATGTGGCTTCAGGGTTCCGAGTCTGGAAGAACGGTAGTGCCTCCAATGAATGGAATGAGAGCCATGAAGGGGAGTCAGTTTTGTCCAAAATCAGTGACCCTTTGATCTGGCTCTTCCTCTTCTGAAACGGTTCTTTTCTTAAACCTTCCAAAGGTTCTAACTCCACCTCCTATAACCCAAGGACTATTATTCTAATATTTTCTCTGCATGTTTTTTCTTTCAGGCAATTTTAATGTACGTTTTAATAAATATTCTGTCTGGACCAGGTCTTTCTAACCAAGTAATGAAAGTTAAATGTGCATAGCCTAAAAGAACTACTTTTTAAGAAGAAATAAGAGAGTATTTATATGTAAGGGACAAGTGTGGGGTTTTTGTTAATTCATTTGTTTGCTTTTAACTTATATCCCCTATGCAGAAAATTCAGACCAGAATCTTTTTTCTTCCTATTATTCAGATTCAATTATGTTTTAGGAAACCAACTAAATATTTGGTAAATTCAATGAAACAAATTACTCAGAATAATGGCTTGGAATTGTGTAGACAAAAGAATTATCTGATTGACGAAATCTTTTGCTTTACAATTGGCTGTGATGATAATGGAGACATGGTTTAAATGATCACATTTTTCCCATTTCAGCTCTACACACTCCCAAAAGATCTCTCTCTGTTCAGTCAGTTCAGGTGTTCAGCACTGTGTAGATAAAATATCTTTATCATTGACTGCATATATCAAAGGGATTGATTGGATCTTTCAGTATTTTGGAGACACAGAAATATCTTGGTAAAGGACTACACTATGGATAAACACATTCAATTCAAATATATTATTTCCACAGGATACGGGGTATGCAGGATATTTTACAGATCAGGCTATCAGTTTCATTTTCAGTTGAGTCACACTAACATACTTTTTTGTTTGTTTTTTACAGTATATCTGGTGGGAAACTGTGCAACATAGTCCAAGTAGCAACTCCAAAAGTTTATGGCAAAACTTTCATTATGGATTTTGTTTGGCTTAAAAAGCCTTTGAAATGCCAAACAGTCTTTGTTTCCATAAATTTCTTAAAAGCCTTCTACCTTCCTAGAGGAATGTTGGTAGCCCAAGAGACAAAGGCAGCTTTCCTTTTAAAGCAATATGTGCCTTTTGTTGCTGTTGTTGCTGTTATCGCTGCTGATGATAGAAAAGCAGTCATGTATTATGGAAAACACAGAAAACTAGGAATAAGAAAAAAGGCATCCTTTACCCCACCTCTCAAAACCCACAATTTATTAGCATTTAGTCATATTTATTTTCATGTTTTCACTTGATCTTTTTATATCATTATAGTCAATATACAGATATATAATTTTATATGCTGTTTTTACACAAAATGTGAAATTAATCTTCTCAAGGATAGCACAGAGTAAAAGAAAATGGATAAGATTGTGAGTCAGTTTTTCTCAGCCGCAGTTTTCTCATTAATAAAATGATACTAACAATTCCTCATGGAGTTACTCAAATCAGATGAGATGCATCAGACAAAATTTGTGGGTTTTTTTTTTTTTTTTGTCTCTCCTCCCTCCTGTACCATCAGCTACCCTTCCATCAGTCCTTTACTTCTCAGTGACTTCCATTCCCCTAGGCAGCCTCCTGACTCTGACTCTGAGTAAACCGAGTAGGATGTGCTCATGGAAAATTAAGAATTCTGCCGCAGGTGCGGCAAAAAACAACAAAAAAGAGTATATTAATGATACTAAACTCTCCAGCATTAGGCCTAAATCAGAGGTTCCTCAAGTTTACTGGGACTGTTTTTGTACTGTTTTCACAGGTCCACCTTTCATTTTTAATTGTTTTATTTGTTCCATTTTTCTGGGTTCAACTATATCCTTAATAGTATAAAGATCTCTTAGATGGGAAAAAAGTGCAATTTTTGTAACTTAGCACACAGTTATCTAAGTGTGCAATCTTATTTTATTATTAAAGAAAAGTTTTCCAATTCACATCCTATATAAGGAAAAACTACATGTCATAAATTGCCTCAGTGAAAGTGCCCTGCAGTTACATGTTTTGTGTCCTTTGGTTAGATGAGCGCACATTGTGTATTCCCAATTTTATGCCTGCAGCTTTGAGACATAATTTCACCAGTAAAGAAATATAAATTTTCCTGTATGCCTACAAAAAGGAAAAACCTGCACTCGTACAGAATTCTTGATTTTACCACACACCAAGAAACACCTTAAAATCAGCTAACCTTGAAAATGACAAACTATATTTCTTTACGTAGCCTCTCGTGAATTCTTCAAATTGCAGGTATTCCAAGTTCCAGACAGATTAAGTCTGGGCCGTAACCATGTTCTTAGTCTCCTTTACTTTTTTTCTGAGTTGGGGGAAGGGTGAGAGGTATAAAGCTAGAGCTAGGTCAACATCCAGCAGAATTTTGCAGTAGGTCACTTTATATTCACTACCCTCCTCACCTTAATGAAACATTCACTCACAACCCTAAAAGCACCTAGTGCTGTCCTAGGTGGGGGCTACGGGGATACAGAAAGACACACTCTTCATCTTCAAGGAGCTCACTACTGGCCATGTACACAAATAATCCTGAGCAGACCATTATGTTCTACAGCAGAGGACAAAGCCTCCATGAGGGGCAAAGCAAAATGGCGGAGAATGGAGGAAAGCTCTATGGAGAACATGGCATTGATCTGGGCCTGTAAAGATGGGCAGAATGTCTAAAAGCAGCAATAAGGAGACAGAGAGAAAAGGAAGAAAGTTCAACAGAAAGAGAGGAATAGATAGGGGAGGGACTGGACACGTTCAAGGAGAGAGTAGTCTAGTATCATTGAAGTGGGGCAATGAAAGTGAACTGTCTACTGAGGGAAGCCTGAACCAGATTGTGGTCCTGCTATATCTAACTCCCATCTCTCCTCCCCATCCTTGACCTTTGTCACTCTACCTACTTACACCCACACCCATGATTACAACTCCCAACTATGAGAGTCTAGTACACAGCTCTAGCAAAGACATCTTCCTGACCCCTACGCCTAATTGAGTTTTGGACATCGTGTAATTACATCAAATCCAATATGTCTAAAACTAAATCCATTCTTTTTTCCTTTGTAAACCCCTACCTCTTTTTTTCTTTCCTATTTTAGATTCCCAAGCCACAAATCTAGGAGTCCTTCTAAGTTCTTTTCTGTCCTATATACTCACCCCAAATCCAAGTAATAGTCAAGTGCTAGTGACTCTAGCTGATAACTCATTATTTGACCTACTCCATCACACTACCATTGTCCTAGTTCACTATTTCTCACCTGCTCTATTTCAGGACACACCTCACCAAGCCTCTCTGACTCCCATTCCTCTGTCCCCCCACATCATTCTGCACATTTCTCACTAGGGGGTTTCTCTAACAAACAGATATGTTATTAAAATGCTTTAAAGTTCCCGGAGGCCTAGAGTTTAAACATCTTAGCATAACAAGTAAGATCCTGGCTCCTTTATATGTTTTTAGCTTCATCATTTATGGCTTTCCTAACTCAGACTTTATGCTCCGGTGATACTGAATTATTTGTAGTTCTCTGAACTTGCTATGTTCTCTCAGCCAAAATACCTTTCACCTGGCAAACTCTCAATTATCATCCAAGTCTCAGATCAAACAGTGCCCCCCATGCATCCCATCAAGCCTTCCCTGAATGTCGCAGGCAGATCTATGTAACTGGATGCCTAGCTATAACCATGTGTGTTAGGTATTCTGCCTATGTGTCCGCAGTACATTGCATATACTTCTGGTTTAGTAATTCTTATGTATCATAATTGTTACCTGTTGGTCTTCCCATTGCCACTAACATCTGTAACAGTAGGGCCCGTATCCCCAGTGCCCTCAGCACTGAATTTGGCATGTCACAGGCTCCCAGAAGAGTTTATAGATAGTCGTGTGTTGCAGCCAAAGAGTACAGGCTTTGCAATACAGCAGGTGGCTAGCATTTCTTCCCAAACCTATGTTCAGTGACATCACACTGGTTGCTTAAAATTGGTCATGGTTGGAGTAGTAACACTGCAGAAATCAGCAAATATGACATTTCAGGGCCCCTCCCTTTTTTTGTGGAGAGCCAATTGTTAAATACTGATCAGTATACTTCTCTCTATGTGCATATCACACATAATAAATGAAAGTGTAAAAGAGTACATACACGAATACTTTGGAGCTAAGTCAATTCCAACACTCTATTTTGCTCCCTGAAAAATTATTGCGTATTTATTCCATATCCTTCACTGATTTTAATTAAAATTTATTGTCTTTTATTGAATGTCTTTTGAATTCCAAAACAGAAAAACTAGCAACCAGCTAGTATGATAGTGAGTTTGTTACTAGATAAGACTTTTGAGCAAGATTTCCACCTTCCAGACAGAACAGACTGACTTAGAAACATGGCGGACTCAAATCATAATTTACTTTTTGTACAGAATCCTGTTGGCTTTCCAAAGAGCCTTTCAGATATCCTCCCCAATGAGAGAGGTACATTAGACTGAATGCACAGGGATGCAGAGGGATAGCAACTTAAGGAAGGAAACAGTGTGAGCAGAAGTATTAAGATGAGAATAAATCTATCCAAGCACTCCTATGTGGCTAATTTTCCTAAAACAATTTGCACACATCATCTTCTTTCAAAAAGAAACATCGCCAATCTCCTCTGACTGGCTTTCAAAGCCCTCTAAAATCTGACCTTTTCATCATTTTTCTGGCTTTGTTCATCCATTGTTTCTTTAATTTAATAGACAATTATTGAGCACCAATTTCATGTCAGGCATTACTCCAGAAAACCAATAATAATCACTGTCTTATGGGAACTTTCTGTAAAATACAAAAGATCACCTTTCAAAAATGGTGATAGTATTGGGGTAGTATTTTTGTTTTTTTCAGATATATACTCAGGAGTGGAATTGCTAGGTCATATGGTAGCTCTATTTTTAATTTTTTGAGAAACCTCCATACTGTTTTCCACTGTGGCTGCAGCAAGTTACATTCCCACCAGCAGTGCACAAGGGTCTCCTTTTCTCTACATCCTCACCAACATTTGTTATTTGTGGTCTTTTTGATGATAGCCATTCTGACAGGTGTGAAAAAACAAAAACACTAATTTGAAAAGATACATGCACCTCAATGTTCATAGCAGCATTATTTACAATTGCCAAGATATGGAAGCAACCTAAGCATTCATCAACAATTGAATGGATAAAGAAGATATGGTACATATATACAATGCAATATTACTCAGCCATAAAAAAAAGAATGAAATCTTGCAATTTGCAGCAACATGGATGGACTTGGAGGGTATTATGCTAAGTGATATTGTCAGACAGAGAAAGATAAATACTGTATGATATCAGTTATATGTGGAATCTAAAAAGTAAAACAAATCAGTGAATATAACAAAAAAGACAGACTCACAGATATAGAGAACAATCTAGTGGTTACCAGTGGGGGGAGGAAAAGGGAGTGGGGAAAGTTAGGGTTAGGGGATTAAGAGGTACAAACTATTATGTATAAAATAATCTACAAAGATATATTGTACAGCACAGGGAATATAGACAATATTTTATAATAACTATAAATAGAGTATAACCTTTAAATATTGTGAATCACTATATGGTACACCTGTAACTTATATAATATTGTACATCAACTATAATTTTTTTTAAGTTGAAAAAAACAGTTGGAAAATACAAAGTTAGGCTGTACAGTGTGCAGAAGAGGCAACAAGGAATGAGTGAACACCATACATAAGGCTGGAGAGCAGGCCCTCAACAGAGAAGAGTCACTTCGCTTTAGAAAAATGAGTAGGTGTTCGCCAGGCCAACGTGAAACCAGCAGAATTTATGTAGCCAAGCAGAGCCCAGGGTAAGACCTTGGAAGTCCCTGTGTGCCACTGAAAGCAACTAAATCTGGTTCTGAGGCACCAGGGAACCACTGAAGAACTCTAATAAGGACAGTGGCAAACTGGATTTGACTTTCGGGAACTTCACTCATAAAATTTTACAATGAAGCCAGCCCATAACCAGGGAAACAGAAATGAGGCTTTTGCAATCCGAGCAAAAAGCAAAGAAGACTTGAATTCGGGCGTAAGTGTAGAGAAGTCTAGGAAGGATATACAAGAGTTAAATCAGTGGAATTTAACTACTAATTTGGCAAATGAAAAAGAGGTTCCTAAAGTGAGTCCCAGATTCTCACCTGGAGTGACTGGGCAGGCAGTGGTGTTAGCAAGCATGGCACAGAATACAAGAGGAAGAACAGTCTTAACTATATTTACTCCTTCCGCATAGAAGGGCGTGTCTCACCAGATTCTCCCATGTATAATAAGCTCATTTGATTTTGCAACCTTGCTCATGTAATTTTTCCCACCTGTAGAGCCCTCCCCACTCTTCATACCTCCCACCTCTCTGAAAAGCTCAAGTTCCCAGCTCAGGCTGCAGTTAGAGCCAGGGGTTCCGTACATTGGACATCTACCTGAAGGCAGAGTCTAGCATGAGCTCTAGACTCAGAAAAACGTAAGTTCAATTCTACTTCCTATCTCTGTAACTTTGGATACGTTATTTTACTCCTTGATACTTGTTTGTTCAAATGTAACATGGGATACTAATGATACCCACTCATAGGGTTGCTGTGAGGAAATGCTTAGTACATAGTAAGCGTTTAAAAATGCTTATTTACTACATTTAAATTATATGCTCTAGTTAAAATATTATTTACCCCGCCTTATTCATGAAATAGCAAAAAATACAGACTGGTAATTCCCCAAAACGACAAAGTTTAGAGGTTATAATAGAGGTTGATCTTCCAGGCTGATCTAACAGCATATTCATAAGATCAAATTAATATTTCTTGAGCTCTGCTATGTGCCCAGAGAGAAATACATTAAGTTTATATGAACTAACTCAATATATCTTCACAACAATCCTGAGAAGTAGGAGCTAACTGTAGAAGAGAATTTGGAGGCAAGTGAATGCAAAGTGACCTGCTGGTTGTAGCAAAGCCAGAATGTTGACCCAGCACACCTGCTCCATTTCAACCACAGGGCAAGAGAAAATCAAATAAAGGTGAGACTGGTGAGGGCTAAAGTAAGTTTCCTGGAGGTGGATGTTTGGGCCGGGTTAAAGAGACTGAGAGGAAAGAGGTCGTTCCAGATAAAGGAGGGAGATGGGAAGGATATGACAGTATTATCAACAGGAGAAAAAAGCTCAGAATTTTAAAAAGCATTTTCTGTCTGAGGAATAGTAATGAGATTAGTCAGATGTGGGCCAAAAGTTTATGGGAAATAAATTTGGAGGACATGCAGACTGGGGCTGGAACAGTGAGACCAGAAAACCAAGCACAGGACCACCACCTGCCTCCCCAAGCCCATCATCAGGCTGGTGACCAACACCAGGGAAATCACATTCTATAGGGCGCAGCTATCCCAGCCTTGGAGTTTCCCTTCCAATGGGCCCTCGTTAACCTCTGCTGATCCATTTACAGGACCATCACCGGTTCCCTCTTTTCATGCCTATTTCAAAACTTTCTACTCTCCTGAAGTTGTCACACCTGGAATTTTTTTCCCTCTGAAATCCGCCCCCAACATCCAACCTCTCCTCTCTAATGCTACTTCCTTAATTCCAGTCTCATCATGTCATCCCTGCACTGTAGACCAGGAGGCTGGTCTCTCTGCCTCGCCAAACTGTTGCATAAGCATCCTAACCAACTTCCCTGCCTCTTAGTTGCCCTCTTCCAATTCATCCCCCAGGGTGCTGCTAGAATCATCTAAAATGCAAACTTGATAACAGCATCATGCTGCCTGAAGTCTTCCAATATCCTTTTTCCCTATAGGTTTAAATCCAAGGTCATAATAATAGCACACTGGGACATTTATGTTCTGCTCCCCACTTACTTTCTCAAGCTTATCCCCTTTCTGTCCCCAACATACCATTCTACAAGCAGTTTCCTTATCTGGCCACACTCTTTCCTACCTCCAAGCCAGTGTGCATACTCCCCCTGCCACGAGCATTCCATACAGATGCAAGAACAAAATGCTACAAATGGGAGGGACAAACACCAGTCCCTGCCAATGGAGAAAAAGGAAGCCTGCTCTGCGTCATGACCTATGAGAGGGTCAAATGAGGGCCTGCGCGCACCGCATTGCTGTAGTAATTTGTTCAAATGTCTCTCCCACCAGATTGTGTATCCCACAAGGGCAGAAACATTATCCCATTCATTTTTGTGTCCACAGTGCCTGTCATGGCGCCTAGGGACATACTGATAAATGACTAAACTAGTAAAGACTGGATATAAAGGTAGAAGGGTCAAGTATGACTCCAAAGATTTTTTCAGGAGACCAAAAATGGTAAAATTGTTGAAAGAAATGTTAAGGGAAAGGATGTTAAAAACACTGTCAGAAATCTTTAGCTTAAGATGAGGATATGGAAATTTTACATTGTAAGTATTTAGGATTTGGAAAAATTTAGACTGTTGAGTAGTCAGAATCAGATATGTGCATTTATGAACCAATAGAATAAAGGAAAGAAGGTATGACTAGGGTTGAATTTATTTATTTATTTATTTATCTATCCTTTTTATTGAACTACAGTTGACATACAATATTGTATTCATTTCAGATGTACAACATAGTTATTCAACATTTACATACATTATTAATTGATTACCACTATAAGTCTAGTAACCATCAGTCACCATACAAAGCTGTTACAATATTACAGACTATATTTCCTATGCTGTACATTACATCCCTGTAACTTATTTATTTTATAACTGGAAATTTATACCTCTTAATCCTCTTTACTTATTTCACCCGACACCCCACCACCCTACCCTTTGCTAACCACCAGTTTGTTCTCTGTATCTATGACTCTGTTTCTGTTTTATTTTGTTTGTTGTTTTCTTTTTACATTTCACACACAAGCATACTTCATTTTTTGCACTTCACACGTATTGCAATTTTTGCAAATTGAAGTTTTGTGGCAACCCTGGGTTGTTGGATGATGGTTAGCATTTTTTAGCAGTAAAGAATTAATTAAGGTATGTATATTGGTTTCTTTTAGACAAAATGCTATTGCACACTTAATAGACTACAGTATAGTGTAAACAAATTTTATATGCCCTGGGAAACCAAAAAATACATGTAACTCGCTTTATTGTGATATTCTCTTTATTGCCATGGTCTAGAACCAAGCCCACAATAGCTCTGAGGTATGCCTGTATAAGTGAAGTCATATAGTATTTGTCTTTCTCTGTCCCACTTATTTCACTTGGCATAATACCCTCTAGGTCCATCCATGTGTTGCAAATGGCAAGACATCATTCTTTTTTAAGGCTGAGTAATATTCTATTATATATAATAGATACATTATATATATATATATGTATATATATATCACATCCTCTATCCATTAATCTGTGGATGGATATTTATGTTTCCATATCTTGGCTATTGTAAATAATGCCTCACTGAACATAGGGGTGCATATATCTTTCGGAATTAGTGTTTTTGTTTTCTTCAGATAAATACCCAGAACCAGAAGTGGAATTGCTGGATCATACAGTAATTCTATTTTTAATTTTTTGAGGACCCACCATACTGTCTTCTAAGCTGGGTGCACTAATTTATAATCCCACCAACAGTGCACCAGTGTTCCTTTTTCTCCACATCCTTGACAACACTTGGTATTTTTTTTTAATTAATTAATTTACTTATTTATTTATTTATGCTGGCTGTGTTGGGTCTTAATTTCTGTACGAGGGCTCTCTCTAGTTGTGGCGAGCAGGGGCCACTCTTCATCGCGGTGCGCAGGCCTCTCACTGTCGCAGCCTCCCTCGTTGCGGAGCACAGGCTCCAGACGCACAGGCTCAGTAGCTGTGGCTCACGGGACCAGTTGCTCCGCAGCATGGGGGATCCTCCCAGACCAGGGCTCGAACCCGTGTCCCCTGCATTGTCAGGCAGACTCTCAACCACTGCGCCACCAGGGAAGCCCACCAACACTTGTTATTTGTTGTCTTCTTGATAATAGCCATTGTGACAGGTATGAGGTGATACCTCAATGTGGTTTTGATTTGCATTTCCCTCCTATCAGTGCTGTTGAGCTTCTTTTCATGTGCCTGTTGGCCATCTTTATGTCTTCCTTGAAAAATGTCTATTCAGCTTCTCTGTCCATTTTTTTTAATCAGGTTGTTCTGTTTTCTTGATGTTGAGTTGTATGAGCTCTTTGTATATTTTGGATATTAACCCCTTATCAGATATGTCATTTGCAAATATCTTCTCCCATTCAGTACTCAGCCTTTTCTTCTCGTTGATGGTTTCCCTCACTACGCAAAAACTTTTTAGTTTGTGGTAGTCCCATTTGTCTAGTTTTGTCATTGTTGCCCTTGCCTAAGGAAACAGATCTAAAAAAGTATTGCTAAGACTGATGTCACAGTGTACTCTAGAAGTTTTATGGTTTCAGGTCTTACATTTAAATCTTTAATCTATTTTGAGTTTATTTTTATATGTGGTGTAAGAAAATGGTCCAGTTTCATTCTTTTGAATGTAGCTGTCTTGTTCTCCCAACACCATTTATTGAAGGGGCCTTCTTTTCCCCACTGTTTATTCTTGCCTCTTTTGTCGTAGATTAATTGACCACATAAGTGTGGGTGCATTTCTGGGCTCTCTATTTTGTTCCACTGGTCTATGTGTCTGTTTTGGTGCCAGTACTATACAGTCTTGATTACTATAGATTTGTAGTATAGTTTGAAATCAGGGAGTGTGATACCTCTAGCTTTCTTTTTGTTTCTTAAGATTGCTTTGGCTATTTGCATTCTGTTGTGGTTCCATACAAATTTTAGGTTTATTTGCTTTAGTTCTGTGAAAAATGCCACTGATGTTTTGATAGGAATTGCATTTAATCTGTAGATTACTTCGTACATTTTATCAATATTAATTATTCCAATCCATGAGCACTATATATCTTTCCAGTTTGTGTCATCTTCATTTTCTTTCATCAGTGTCTTATAGTTTTCAGAGTAGAGGTCTTTCATCTTCTTGGTTAAACTTATTCCTAAGTATTTTATTCTTTTTGATGCAATTGTAAGTGGGAGTGTTTTTTTAATTTCTCTTTCTGATAGTTTGTTATTAGTGCATAGAAATGCAACAGATTTCTGTATTGATTTTATATCCTGCAACTTTACTGAATTCATTTATTAGTTCTAATAGTTTTGGGGTAAAGTCCTTAGAATTTTCTATATATAGTACCATATAATCTGAAAACAGCAGCAGTTTTAATTCTTTCTTTCTAATTTGATGACTTTTATCTCTTTTCTTGTCTGATAGCTGTGGCTAGGAATTCTAATACTGTGTTGAATAAAAGTAGTTATTGATAGAGGACATCCCTGTCTTGTTCTCAATCTTAGAAGAAAAGTTTCAGATTTTTACCATAATGTTAACTGTGGGTTGTCATATATGGCCTTTATTGTGTTGAGTAATATTCTCTCTATATCCACTTTGTTAAGAGCTTTTAGCATGAATGAATGTTGAATTTTGTTAAATGCTTTTTCTGCATTTATCAAGGTGATTATATGATTTTTATTCTTCAATTTGCTTATATGGTATATCATTTTGATTGATTTTTGGATACTGAACCATCATCCTTGCATCCCTATAATAATAAATCCCTCTTAATCATGGTATATGATCCTTTTAATGTACTGTTGAATTCAGTTGGCTACTCCCCCTACCCCACATTGTACGTTTTTTACATTGTATTTTACATATTTTTATTTTGTTTGTTGCTTAACTAATTATTTTAGGTATAGATGATTTTTACTACTTTTGTCTTTCAATCTTCATGCTGGCTTTATAGATAGTCGATCCACCACATTTATTGTATGCTTGCCTTTACTAGTAAAATTTTTTCTTTTATAATTTTTTTGTTTCTTGTTATGGCGTTTTCTTTTCTGTTTAAAGAAGTACTTTAACATTTTTTGTAAGACTGGTTTAGTAGTGATGAACTCCTTTAACTTTTGCTTCTCTGGGAAACTATTTATCTCTCTTTCAGTTCTGAATTGTAACCTTGCCAGGTGGAATATTCTTGGTTATAAGTGTTTCTTTCTTTTAGTACTTTGAATACATCATGCCAATCCCTTCTGGCCCATAAAATTTCTTCTGAAAATTTAGCTGATAGACTTATGGGGATTCCCTTGTACATAACTAGTTTTTTTCTCTTGCTGATTTTAAGATTCTTTCTTTATCTTTAACTTTTGATAATTTAATTATAATGTGTCTTGGTGTGGGTCTCTTTCAATTCATCTCATTTGGGTGTCTCTGCCTCCTGGACTTGATTGTCTGTTTCCTTTAACAGGTTAGGGAATTTTCAGCCATAATTTCTTCCAGTAGGTTTCTGTCTTTTTCTCTCTTTTTTCTCCTTCTGGGACCCCTATAATGTGAATGTTAGTACACTTGATGTTGTTCCAAAGGTCTCTAAACTATCCTCATTTTTTAAACTATTCTTTTTTCTTTTTGCTCTTCTAATTGGGTGATTTCCATTACCCTGTCTTTCAGAACAATGATCCATTCTTTTGCATCCTCTAAATAGCTGTTTATTCCCTCTAGTGTATTTTTTAGTTCTAGTTAGTTACTAAAAAATACTGATTGGTTCTTTTTTTATAGTTTCTACCTCTTTGTTGAAGTCCTCACTGAGTTCATCCATTCTACTCCTGTTGTAATCATCTTTACAACACTATTACTTTGAACTCTTTATCTGGTAAATTCCTTATCTCTGTTTCATTTAGTTCTTTTTCTGAGGTTTTTTCTTATTCTTTCATTTGGAAGGTATTTCTTTGTCTCCTCATTTTGCCTAACTTTCTGCGTTTGTTTCTGTATATTATATATATCAGCTATGTCTCCCAGTCTTGAAAGGATGGCCTTATGTAGAAGGTGTTCTGTGGGGCTCAATGGTACGATCTCACCTAGTCAAAAGAGGCAGGTGCTCCAGGGGTATCCCCTGTGTGGGATGTGCATGTCCTCCTACTGTGATAGAGCCATGATAGCTGCAGACCTCTTGGTGGACAGAGTTGGTTCCCAGGCCAGCTAGCTGTGTGGGTTAGCCACAACTGCTGCAGACTCCCTGGTGGACAGGGCTGGTCCCTGTCCCAAATATCTACAAAACCTGTCTGTAACTGCTGCAGACATGCTGATATGAGGGCTGGCCCTCAGTGCAGCTGGCTGGGAGGTCCAACCTCGATTGCTGCTGGTACATCGATTTGTAGGGCTGGCTTCCTGTAGCTGAAGCCACTTTGAAGGGGCACTTTGCCAGCTAGAATAGCCTGACAGGTTGGGGAGGACAAGAGCCACTTCAGAGGGGCAACCAGGACAGGTGGGTTGAGTGAGGTGGGTCCCAGAGAACACCAGGGTGGGGAGCACGGTTTTAGCTAGGTTGATGGAGTGTGACAGAAATGGCACTTGCCAGCGCTGGGCCAGCTAGGTGAAAGGCAAGTAAAAGAAAACTGGCACCCACCAGTGCTTTCGTCCCCAGAGGAAGTGCAGCCAGATACCTGTGCCTCCGGTACCTGCCTTTATGTTAGTCAATGATTCTCCTTTGTATATGACCCAGGTTCTTTTCAAGCTGCTGCCTCTGTGCTGGGATTCAGAGGGAACGAGTTTATGTGCAAGCCCTTTAAGAGTGAAATCTCAGTTTTCCACAGCCCTCCAGCTCTCTGGGCCATAAGGCCCTCTGGATTTCAAAGCCAGCTGTTTTGGGGGCTCATCTTCCCGGCGCAGGACCGCTGGGCTGAGGAGCCCAGTGTAAGGCTCAGACCCCTAGCTCCTCAGAGGGGAATTCCATGGTTGTGATATCCCTCCCACGTGTGGGTCACTGCGCTGGGGTCGTGGGTTCTGACTGGACCACATCTCTGCCCCTCCTACCCATCTCGATGTGGCCTTTTCTTTATACCCTTAGTTGTAGAAAAGCTGTCCTGCTAGTCTTCAGGTTGTTCTCAGAGACACTTGTTCTCTATATAGTTGTAGTTTGGGTGTGTCCCTGGGAGGAGGTGAGCTCAGGGTCTTCCTACTCCACCATCTTGATCCGGACTCTGGCTAGAGTTGAATTTTTTAAAATGGAAGGACAGACTGACAAAAACCTAGTTCTGGAGGAATGTCTGCATTTAGGAGGCTAGAAGATGACTGGATTCTTTGCTACAGATTAAAAAAAAAACACCACACACAATTTCCCTGTCCTCGAACAGCCAGAGTGTCAAAGGCATAGCTGTAATGGATGATTCCAGTTAGGAGGGAAAGTAAAGAAAGAAGAATGAGCCAGGGAGAGCGAGGAGGTTCGGTTAAATGAATAAGTGGATTTATCTAAAACTGGGGCGTCGTGTCCTTGCCACTAGAGTCAAACACAGCTCTTCAGAGCTGCATGGGAGGCACCTGAAAACTAAAAATTAAATTAGCTCTGAAAATTAAACAAGGCTAAATACATGTGCACATGGGATAGGATGAATAATGTAAAACACCTGACATCCATATTTAGTTGAAATAAAAATAGATAATATTATGTTGGAAAAGAAAATATTGCAACCTTTTGTAAACAACACTTTTAGCCAAAAGCTATCTCTCTTGGATAGATTTTGCCTGAACATAATTTGATAGTACCTGCAAGTAAGTACAGCATCCTCTGCCTCTCCCTTCCGTGCCTTTGTTGTTTGAGTCTTACGTGGATTTATGACTATGGGAGAACTCAGCATACTTTCCTCAGGCAGCAGCTCTTAGCTTTGAAAATAAGGAAGTGACTCAGTGAGCGAGGTGGCATGATCATGAGAATGAAAGAGGAAAGAGAGTAAATGCAGAGCACCCCATCACTTTTCAAAGATCATTTTTAAAGTCAAGTGACCCAAGTGCAGCATTGACACACTGCCATGTTTCCCCTGATAAGGGTTCAGCTTTGTGAGTGATTCTACTTGGCAAACATTTGAAATATTATGCATATAGAAAACTCTGGGTGGGAAGAGTGAGAGAAAAGTGTGCGCTGAGATAGTTTCTGTTCTACTGGGAAAGATAGAAATAAGCTCAGATTCAGGGTGAATTTACAGGAGAAATATTTGACTAGATATTATAAAGTGCTAGAATGGACCACCAGGAATTTCTTTACAAATCAATTAGACAAGTCTCTGAATAAGTTAAGAGCAATCAAGTCACTACTTTTATATAAACCAACTGTAGTACACAGTGGAGGTATGATCCTGGAATTAAAGATGGCCTTGTTCAATTATTACAGTCCCTTCCAGTGCATTCTTATATGGAATGGGAAAATAGTGGAAGTAAGGACAAATTCGTACCTACTCATTTATGAGTCAATTGAGAACCTACTATATGTCAGGCACTGTATTAGGCACTAGGATATAAAAATGAAAAAGTCAGAGTTCCTGCTCACAAAAAGGTCACAGTCTAACAGGAAAAAACATGAAAGTAAACTGATCATTAAAGCCATAAAGGAATGAGTGTTATCACGGGAAAAAGCACAGATTAGTGTTACCTGACCTAGATGGCTTGGGGAAAGGTGGGCATCAAGAAGGCCTTCTGGAAAAGAAGACTCCTAACCTGAGCCTTGTGAATTAATAGAAGCTTTGTAGGTGAAGAAGGGAAGGAAGATGGTTTATGCAAAGGAGACTCTACCGTTGAAGACCAGGAGTCCAGAAAGAACACAATCAGTCCAAAGAACTGCAAGTATTTCATTAAGGCTGGGCAACAATAGAGGAGACTAAACCAGGAAATAAAGTCTTAATCTAGGATACTGAGAATTTGGACAATATTCTAAAGGCTATGAAAAGTCACTGGAAGACTGCAAGGCAAGGTGTATTATAATTACATTTGCGCTTGAGGACGATCACTGTTTTCAGTAGGCAAAGGATTAGATCAAAGTCAAGGGCATTAGTTAGGACAGTGCTGCAACCATGTGGGCGAGATAATCGGAGTAATTCTGCAAAGGCCTAACATGATGAGGTAAATAGCAGTGAGGATAGAAAGAAGTAGATACATCTGGAATAGAATCAATAGATTTGATATATGCAGATGTGTAGAAAGGGGGAGAGAAAGGACTCAAACACCTGCACCATTGAGAAAAAAAAGTGGTATGACAGTTGAGAGTCTGCATTCTGGAATCTCATGCCCATATGAGTACCTGGAACATGAAAATAATAAACGTTATTATTAATTGGAGAGTGTAATTTGCCTAAATGAAGACAATTGGTGGAGGAACATATTTCACGGTGTGGGGGTGAGCATGTTATTCAATTCTGCCTTTGCAGTATTTGAAGTGTCAGTAGGATACATGGGTGCAGTTAGAAATATAGAATTAGAGCCCAGAAGAAACATCTGGCCTGGAGATACAGATCTGAGAACAAATCAGGTTTGTGGAAGACTCCGGATTAAGTATAATTACAGGAAGAAATTTTGTGGAATGGAACGGAAACCCTGGAGTAGCTAGAATTGTAGGGAGACTGGGATGAACAGCCTATGAAATAAACAGAAGAAATTGCCACGGGCTTCCCTGGTGGCGCAGTGGTTGAGAGTCCGCCTGCCGATGCAGGGGATGCGAGGTCGTGCCCCGGTCCGGGAAGATCCCACATGCCGCGGAGCGGCTGGGCCCGTGAGCCATGGCCGCCGAACCTGCACGTCCGGAGCCTGTGCTCTGCAACGGGAGAGGCCGCCAACAGTGAGAGGCCCGCGTACCGCAAAAAAAAAAAGAAAAAGAAATTGCCAAAGAGGAAGGAGGAAGAACAGGAGAAGTAGAGTCCCAAAAGCCAGAGGAAGGGACTTTCAATAGTGATCAATAAAGAGGAAAAGATAAGAACTGAAAAAGCACCTAAAACATGCATTAGTAACCTTTGTGAGTAGCGTTTCCATAAAGTGTAGGGGGGAATAAATCGGATCTCATGGAGTTGGTGAATGAATTTCTAAGCGGAAAAAGACTGGGAAGAGAGTAAGAGTAAACAGCTGTCTTAAGAAACTTGATTATGAGAGAGAGAACAATAATGACAGTGAGAAACAGGGCAGGGCATTTATGTTTGTTTTACTTGTATTTTATTTCTTAAGATGAAGAAACCTGAGCCTGTATAAATCCTGATGGGAAAGAGCTGGTAGAGTGGGAGGAATTATTTGTAGATACACACGTGAGACTGAGTATGGAGAGAGCACCGTTCCTGAGGATGCAACAAAGGATACCATGAAGAGTGTGGGCAAAGCAGTCAGCCTTGGAGAGAAAAGGGTGCATCCTTGTTTTCCTTGTCAGCAGGGTTTGTCTCTAAGTCACTGACCCGTTTACATCACCTAGCACCTAGCACAGTGCCTGGCACATAGAGGTACCCAATAAATGTTTGTTAAGTAAATAAATGGAAAAGTGAGTGAATGAAAGAGGAAATGAATAAGATACAAGGAAAAGAGATGAGGATGACTGTTGCAGATCAGTTTTAAGTTCTGGGGCAGGAAGTGGTGAGTTCTCACAAGCTGGTCTCTATTTTCTCAGTGATAAGATGGACAATATTGATTGAGAATGAAAGGGCAATGGCAGAGGGAGGGGACATGGCAGTTCGTTGTGGGAAATGGGAAAAGTAGATGACAGGTAGAATGGTAACAGTGTTCAGTCGCATTCCTGTTTAGAAAAAATGAACTGGAGCAGTAGTAAATTACAGGCGATCTAATTTCTTAGTGACATCTGAGTACTTGCAGTGGACCTCCTCTGGGACTTATTCCAGTAAACATCTTCTCCAGCAAATTAGGAAAATCTATCACTTTGTTCGGACCATCAGAGGTCTTTATGCATGGTGCCCTATTTAGATGAGCCATTTCATTGTCCTCAAGGTTGTTTCCTTTTCTGTTGCAAGTGACACATCCACAATGGGTACAATTTCACATTTAGCACTTCATTCCCCTTTATTGAGGCAAGGATCTTAGGACAAAGGGCCAGATCACATCAGATGTGATGCATTGCCACAGGGCAGGGACTTCTACATTTGCCAAAATTGCCACGGGGAGCCCTGCCTCCAAATGGAGAGGAGCCAGGTGCCTGGATAAACCCCTTACTCAAAAAATATCGTGAATAGGACCAGCTCATGGGCAGTAACTCCTTCCTCACCACCTAGAGCCAGACCTCTCCATTATCAGCATCCTCAGCTGACATGCCTAGTGTTCAGTCTGTTCTTCCTTCCCCTCAAACATCTTGGCTCTTTCCACTTTATTTTATTTTTTAAATTTTTATTGAAGTATAGTTGATTTACAATGTTGTGTTAGTTTCAGGTGTACAGCAAAATGAATCAGTTATACCTATACATATATCCACTCTTCTTTTTTTGATTCTTTTCCCATATAGGTCATTACAGAGTACTGAGTAGAGTTCCCTGTGCTATACAGCAGGTTCTTACTAGTTATCTATTTTATATATAGTAGTATGTATATGTCAATCCCAATCTCCCAATTTATCCCTCACCCCCCCCTTATTCCCTGGTACCCATAAGTTGGTTTTCTACATATGTGACTCTACTTCTGTTTTGTAAATAAGTTCATTTGTACCCTTTTTTTTTTAAGATTCCACATGTAAGTGATATATGATATTTGTCCACTTTATCTTTAGAGGATTTTGGAAACACACGTAAAAGCAATTAGCCTTGGGGCAAAAGCAACACACTCCATTTTGCACACAGTCCTTTACTTTAACTTTGCTCTTGACTTTATCTCAGAGAAAGAGGGTATCATGAGGTGCAGACACCCTTAATAAATAGGGATCCACACGATCGAGGGTGCTTGACCCTTCTTGTCCAAATGCAAGCATACCAGCTTCCCGTGCCTCACCAGGACTCTTGAGATGCTAAAGGGAAAAGCCAGAGAGGCTCCACATAGTAACACTTTCTTCTATCAGTGCTACTCTTCACACTTCAGCATCACGCAGAATATTTCTTTATTCCTCAGGGGAGCTCTCCCATCTCAAGAAGTCTGTGCCAGCCACTCAAAATCCAGTGCAGACCCAAAATTCAGACAGGTGGGGAAAATGCTGTTATTCACGGTGGCTCTTAAGCTCATGAATAACAGCTTCTGTTGCTGGCGCCTCCCCAACTCCACCTATTTCCTCAGAATAATTAATCAAAAGAGGTTATTAAATCATACCAGGCTTCTTGTCCCCTTCTAAACATGCTTTAAAATAGAAAATTATCCATGCACTCTGGAACTTTTTTTTTTAAATCATGAAAACTGAGGCACCAAAAGAAAACTCATGGTCCTATTAAACTCAGCCAAAAGACAGAAATTTCTAGACTGTGATGGTATGAATTTTCTCAAATAATTTTTAATGACCATTATGAAACTCTTGGTAGCATTTAAGGAAGGCACAATAATTTTTGCAAACTGATGTAAATGTAGACCCACCTTCAGATGCTGCTGCTATCTTTTAAAGAGTTACAGAGTAAAGATATTATAACTAGAATTCTATTTATTCAATAAGGCCATCTTCCTGCCTCAACTAAACTGACTCAGTACAATGCCAATATTAAGGGTAGAGTCAAGTTATTTAGTAACATGGAGGAATATAAACTATTCTTTCAAAAACACCAATAATTTGTCATGAAGACAACTTGAAGCGTGGTGATTAGCAAGGATAAAATTCACAAAACCGTTTATGGATATGCATACCCTTAATGGCCTGGGCAGTTTCATGAGTGTTCTTAAAGTGAGCACAAAGATTTGAACCTCTTGACTCGCATGATTTTGTGGGGTTTTCTCGGTCAAATGAATAGTGAACCATTTTTAGCAGTCACCTCAGGCCGCTTACCGGAAAAGGCTGAAACTTCCAAGAGATTCTTACAACCCTCCTCAAAGCCTCCCCACCCCAGGTGGAGAGTCACTGTTTAAATATGCTACCTTAGATTCTTCAGTTAAAATCATGCCCCAGGCCACTTGCCTTGTCTTCCTCCCACCAATGTAACCAAGCAAGTAGTCTGTCCCACTTGCCTAGGTGTCAGTTGTTTATTAACCTTTTTGATAGGTAATATTATTGAGCTTTTGCTACATTGAGCCAGGCATGTTTCTCAGGGATTTTCACATCTCATCTCATTTCTGCCTCTGACATAGACATAATTTTCTCATCTTAGTTTTAAAGGTGAGGAGTCTGAGGTTTAGCAACATTAAGCTCAGGGCCCCCAGTCAAAAAATAGGAGGGGAAAGAGTTTAATCCTAACATCTGATCTAAGCCCTCTAATAGCAATGCTACACTCTACTTCCTCACATACCTGTCCACGGTACTAGTATCTCAGAGATTAGGTATAGAGTGGGCCTATCTGCCTAAGAAAAGGGGAACTTCTTCTTGTATATGTGACAGTTAAATTGATTCGTTCATTCCACAAAATGTGTTGAACACCTGCTTGAATGATCCAGGCACTGTTTAGACCTTGAGAAACAGAGATGAAAAAATAAGACAAAAATCCCTGTCCCGTAGACCTTACATTCTAAAGGGGGAGTGGGAGGTGGGAATCAGGGAATAAATACACATAATATATAAACAAACACACATAGTGTATCAGATTTTAGAGAAGAATTAAGCAGATAAGGAGGATATGAAAACTTGAAATAGAAGGGGTATGCTTTTAAATAGGACAGTCAGAGATATCAAATAAATAGCCCATTAGCAGAGTGCAGTGTTATTTTGATTCTATATGCAGGCATTAGTAAATGTCATTTATAAATCAATGCCTGAAACAACAGGGTTTTTCCCATTGATGAAATGTTAAAACAGGCTGGCTTAACATTAGTCATTTGGCTTTTATGCACAGGAAGTGTAGAATTAGTGATACTATTTAATAATATTTCATAAACTTGTATAGCACTTATTCTAAAAGAAAATGAATTTTACGTTCTAATTCAGAACTGAAGTATTTCCCAGTGGTGGGAATAGGGACCTCTAGGTAGGTCAGTGATTGAGAGAGGTTTGTGATAAATGTTCCTTTATCCAGGTACAGTGTCAGGCCTCTTCATTTTTGTAAGAGAAAGTCTGACAACCTCTATCTTCCCTTCTCAACTGGGAAAGAAGAGACAGTTGCCTTTTTAGGGACAGGATAAGAGAATTCCGTTTTTTCGATGGCAGCCGGAGTGGTTAAAGAGCAGATTGGGACAAACTGCCTGGATCAAATCCCAGTTTTACCCCTTGTAAGTTGTATATGGGTTCCCTCATTTGTAAAATGGAGATGATAGTACCTTCCTCATGATACTATTGTAGAGAATTAAATGAGCTAATGTGTAAATGAAGCACTTAGAACAGCACTTGATGCATAGTAAGTAATGAGTGTTTTCTATTATTAGTTTCAAAAATACCTTTCGCCGTTCTAGCATTTGCTATGTCCCAAGACCTAGCATAAGCACTTGATCTACATCATCTCATGTTTCCACACAAAAACCCTGGGAGGTAGGTAAAATTTCTTTCACCATTTCCCTGAAGAGAAAACTGAGACTCAGAAGTAGTTTCAGTAGCGCCCAAAGTCTAACAATTGGTAAGTGGTGGGACCGGGATACCAGCACAGAGTGACTGTTGTAAGAGAAGAGTCTTTGACGTTAGTAAGTTAGGAGGGTTTGATATAAAAACCAAAGGACTGGCTTGCTTAGGGACAGGAGGACCAACTACCAATCAACATGTAAATGCACCTTCTCCAACTGGCTCCTATACTGGTTTCTGAAATACTCCTGACTTAATCACCCATGAAAGTGCATCATACCTTCTAGAAAAGTAGCTCCCAGGAGTAGCTCCCAGGATTATTGAAAGTACAGTGTTAACATTACATTTTTTTTTAAGGTCGTAAATCTCCCGTATCTTTTTTTTTTCTTATATATAAATATGTTCCCATATCTCTTCCCGCTTGCGTCTCCCTCCCTCCCACCCTCCCTATCCCACCCCTCTAGATGGTCACAAAGCACCGAGCTGATCTCCCTGTGCTATGCGGCTGCTTCCCACTAGCTATCTACCTTACGTTTGGTAGTGTATATATGTCCATGGCTCTCTCTCGCTTTGTCACAGTTTACCCTTCCCCCTCCCCATATCCTCAAGCCCATTCTCCAGTAAGTCTATGTCTTTATTCCTGTTTTACCCCTAGGTTCTTCGTGACATTTTTTTTTCTTAAATTCCATATATATGTGTTAGCATACGGTATTTGTCTCTCTCTTTCTGACTTACTTCACTCTGTGTGACAGACTCTAGGTCTATCCACCTCATTACAAATAGCTCAATTTCGTTTCTTTTTATGGCTGAGTAATATTCCATTGTATATATGTGCCACATCTTCTTTATCCATTCATCCGATGATGGACACTTAGGTTGTTTCCATCTCCGGGCTATCGTAAATAGAGCTGCAATGAACATTTTGGTACATGACTCTTTTTGAATTATGGTTTTCTCAGGGTATATGCCCAGTAGTGGGATTGCTGGGTCATATGGTAGTTCTATTTGTAGTTTTTTAAGGAACCTCCATACTGTTCTCCACAGTGGCTGTATCAATTTACATTCCCACCAACAGTGTAAGAGGGTTCCCTTTTCTCCACACCCTCTCCAGCATTTATTGTTTCTACATTTTTTGATGATGGCCGTTCTGACTGGTGGGAGATGATACTTCATTGTAGTTTTGATTTGCATTTCTCTAATGATTAGTGATGCTGAGCATTCTTTCATGTCTTTGTTGGCAGTCCGTATATCTTCTTTGGAGAAATGTCTGTTTAGGTCTTCTGCCCATTCTTGGATTGGGTTGTTTGGTTTTTTTGTTATTAAACTGCATAAGCTGCTTATAAATTTTGGAGATTAATCCTTTGTCAGTTGCTTCATTTGCAAATATTTTCTCCCATTCTGAGGGCTGTCTTTTGGTCTTGTTTATGGTTTCCTTTGCTGTGCAAAAGCTTTGAAGTTTCATTAGGTCCCATTTGTTTACTTTTGTTTTTATTTCCATTTCTCTAGGAGGTGGGTCAAAAAGGACCTTGCTGTGATTTATGTCATAGAGTGTTCTGCCTATGTTTTCCTCTAAGAGTTTGATAGTTTCTGGCCTTACATTTAGGTCTTTAATCCATTTTGAGCTTATTTTTGTGTATGGTGTTAGGGAGTGATCTAATCTCATACTTTTACATGTAGCTGTCCAGTTTTCCCAGCACCACTTATTGAAGAGGCTGTCCTTTCTCCAGTGTACATACCTGCCTCCTTTATCAAAGATAAGGTGACCATATGTGCGTGGGTTTATCTCTGGGCTTTCTATCCTGTTCCATTGATCTATATTTCTGTTTTTGTGCCAGTACCATACTGTCTTGATTACTGTGGCTTTGTAGTATAGTCTGAAGTCAGGAAGCCTGATTCCTCCAGCTCCGTTTTTCGTTCTTAAGATTGCTTTAGCTATTCGGGGTCTTTTGTGTTTCCATACAAATTGCGAACTTTGTTGTTCTAGTTCTGTGAAAAATGCCCGTGGTAGTTTGATAGGGATTGCATTGAATCTGTAGATTGCTTTGGGTAGTAGAGTCATTTTCACAATGTTGATTCTTCCAATCCAAGAACATGGTATATCTCTCCATCTATTTGTATCATCTTTAATTTCTTTCATCAGTGTCTTATAATTTTCTGCATACAGGTCTTTTGTCTCCTTAGGTAGGTTTATTCCTAGATATTTTACTCTTTTTGTTGCAATGGTAAATGGGAGTGTTTTCTTGATTTCACCTTCAGATTTTTCATCCTTAGTGTATAGGAATGCCAGAGATTTCTGTGCATTAATTTTGTATCCTGCTACTTTACCAAATTCATTGATTAGCTCTAGTAGTTTTCTGGTAGCATCTTTAGGATTCTCTATGTATAGTATCATGTCATCTGCAACCAGTGCCAGCTTTACTTCTTCTTTTCCGATTTGGATTCCTTTTATTTCCTTTTCTTCTCTGATTGCTGTGGCTAAAACTTCCAAAACTATGTTGAATAGGAGTGGTGAGAGTGGGCAACCTTGTCTTGTTCCTGATCTTAGTGGAAATGCTTTCAGTTTTTCACCATTGAGGATGATGTTGGCTGTGGGTTTGTCATATATGGCCTTTATTATGTTGAGGAAAGTTCCCTCTATGCCTACTTTCTGCAGGGTTTTTATCATAAATGGGTGTTGAATTTTGTCAAAAGCTTTCTCTGCATCTATTGAGATGATCATATGGTTTTTCTCCTTCAATTTGTTAATATGGTGTATCACGTGATTGATTTGCATATATTGAAGAATCCTTGCATTCCTGGAATAAACCCCACTTGATGATGGTGTATGATCCATTTAATGTGCTGTTGGATTCTGTCTGCTAGTATTTTGTTGAGGATTTTTGCATCTATGTTCATCAGTGATATTGGCCTGTAGTTTTCTTTCTTTGTGACATCCTTGTCTGGTTTTGGTATCAGGGTGATGGTGTCCTCGTAGAATAAGTTGGGGAGTGTTCCTCCCTCTGCTATATTTTGGAAGAGTTTGAGAAGGATAGGTGTTAGCTCTTCTCTAAATGTTTGATAGAATTCGCCTGTGAAGCCATCTGGTCCTGGGCTTTTGTTTGTTGGAAGATTTTTAATCACAGTTTCAATTTCAGTGCTTGTGATTGGTCTGTTCATATTTTCTATTTCTTCCTGATTCATCTTGGCAGGTTGTGCCTTTCTAAGAATTTGTCCATTTCTTCCAGGTTGTCCATTTTATTGGCATAGAGTTGCTTGTAGTAATCTCTCATGATCTTTTGTATTTCTGCAGTGTCAGTTGTTACTTCTCCTTTTTCCTTTCTAATTCTATTGATTTGAGTCTTCTCCCTTTTTTTCTTGATGAGTCTGGCTAATGGTTTATCAATTTTGTTTATCTTCTCAAAGAACCAGCTTTTAGTTTTATTGATCTTTGCTATTGTTTCCTTCATTTCTTTTTCATTTATTTCTGATCTGATTTTATGATTTCTTTCCTTCTGCTAACTTTGGGGTTTCTTTGTTCTTCTTTCTCTAATTGCTTTAGGTGCAAGGTTAGGTTGTTTATTCGAGATGTTTCCTGTTTCTTAAGATAGGATTGTATTGCTGTAAACTTCCCTCTTAGAACTGCTTTTGCTGCATCCCATAGATTTTGGGCCGTCGTGTCTCCATTGTCATTTGTTTCTAGGTATTTTTTGATTTCCTCTTTGATTCCTTCAGTGATCACTTCGTTATTAAGTAGTGTACTGTTTAGCCTCCATGTGTTTGTATTTTTTACAGATCTTTTCCTGTAATTGATATCTAGTCTCATGGCGTTGTGGTCGGAAAATATACTTGAAACGATTTCGATCTTCTTAAATTTACCAAGGCTTGATTTGTGACCCAAGATATGATCTCTCCTGGAGAATGTTCCATGAGCAGTAGAGAAAAATGTGTATTCTGTTGTTTTTGGATGGAATGTCCTATAAATATCAATTAAGTCCATCTTGTTTAATGTATCATTTAAAGCTTGTGTCTCCTTATTTATTTTCATTTTGGATGATCTGTCCATTGGTGAAAGTGGGGTGTTAAAGTCCCCTACTATGAATGTGTTACTGTCGATTTCCCCTTTTATGGCTGTTAGTATTTGCCTTATATATTGAGGTGCTCCTATGTTGGGTGCATAAATATTTACAATTGTTATATCTTCTTCTTGGATCGATCCCTTGATCATTATGTAGTGTCCTTCTTTGTCTCTTCTAATAGTCTTTATTTTAAAGTCTATTTTGTCTGATATGAGAATTGCTACTCCAGCTTTCTTTTGGTTTCCATTCGCATGAAGTATCTTTTTCCATCCCCTTACTTTCAGTCTGTATGTGTCTCTAGGTCTGAAGTGGGTCTCTTGTAGACAGCAAATATATGCGTCTTGTTTTTGTATCCATTCAGCCAATCTGTGTCTTTTGGTGGGAGCATTTAGTCCATTTACATTTAAGGTAATTATCGATATGTTTGTTCCTATTCCCATTTTCTTAATTGTTTTGGGTTCGTTATTGTAGGTCTTTTCCTTCCCTTGTGTTTCTTGCCTAGAGAAGTTCCTTTAGCAGTTGTTGTAGAGCTGGTTTGGTGGTGCTGAACTGTCTCAGCTTTTGCTTGTCTGTAAAGGTTTTAATTTCTCCATCAAATCTGAATGAGATCCTTGCTGGGTAGAGTAATCTTGGTTGCAGGTTTTTCTCCTTCATCACTTTCAATATGTCCTGCCACTCCCTTCTGGCTTGCAGAATTTCTGCTGAAAGATCAGCTGTTAACCTTATGGGGATTCCCTTGTGTGTTATTTATTGTTTTTCCCTTGCTGCTTTTAATATGTTTTCTTTGTATTTAATTTTTGACAGTTTGATTAATATGTGTCTTGGCGTATTTCTCCTTGGATTTATCCTGTATGGGACTCTCTGTGCTTCCTGGACTTGATTAACTATTTCCTTTCCCATATTAGGGAAGTTTTCAACTATAATCTCTTCAAATATTTTCTCAGTCCCTTTCTTTTTCTCTTCTTCTTCTGGAACCCCTATAATTTGAATGTTGGTGCATTTGATGTTGTCCCAGAGGTCTCTGAGACTGTCCTCAGTTCTTTTCATTCTTTTTTCTTTATTCTGCTCTGCAGTAGTTATTTCCACTATTTTATCTTCCAGGTCACTTATCCGTTCTTCTGCCTCAGTTATTCTGATATTGATCCCATCTAGAGTATTTTTCCTTTCATTTTTTGTGTTGTTCATCGTTGTTTGTTTCATCTTTAGTTCTTCTAGGTCCTTGTTAAATGTTTCTTGCATTTTGCCTATTCTATTTCCAAGATTTTGGATCATCTTTACTATCATTATTCTGAATTCTTTTTCAGGTAGACTGCCTATTTCCTCTTCATTTGTTAGGTCTGGTGGGTTTTTATCTTGCTCCTTCATCTGCTGTGTGTTTTTCTGTCTTCTTATTTTGCTTATCTTACTGTGTTTGGGGTCTCCTTTTTGCAGGCTGAAGGTTCGTAGTTCCTGTTGTTTTTGGTGTCTGTCCCCAGTGGCTAAGGTTGGTTCAGTGGGTTGTGTAGGCTTCCTGGTGGAGGGGACTGGTTCCTGTGTTCTGGTGGATGAGGCTAGATCTTGTCTTTCTGGTGGGCAGGTCCACATCTGGTGGTGTGTTTTGGGGTGTCTGTGGACTTATTATGATTTTAGGCAGCCTTTCTGCTAATGGGTGGGGTTGTGTTCCTGTCTTGCTAGTTGTTTGGCATAGGGTGTCCAGCACTGTAGCTTGCTGGTCATTGAGTGAAGCTGGGTGCTGGTGTTGAGATGGAGATCTCTGGGAGATTTTCACCACTTGATATTATGTGCAGCTGGGAGGTCTCTTGTGGACCAGTGTCCTGAAGTTGGCTCTCCCACCTCAGAGGCACAGCACTAACTCCTGGCTGCAGCACCAAGAGCCCTTCATCCACACGGCTCAGAAGAAAAGGGAGAAAAAGTAGAAAGAAAGAATTAGTAGAAGTAGAAAGAAAGGAGGGAGGGAGGGAGGGAGGGAGCAAGGAAGGAAGGAGGGAAGGAAGGAAAAAAAGAAAGAAAGATGATAAAGTAAAATAAAATAAAGTAAGATAAAATATAATAAAGTTATTAAAATAAAAAAGTAATTATTAAGAGGAAAAAAAAACAAAAACAACAACAACAACAAAAATGGATGGATAGAACCCTGGAACAAATGGTGGAAGCAAAGCTATACAGACAAAATTTCACACAGAAGCATATACATACACACTCGCAAAAAGAGGAAAAGAGGAAAAAATCATAAATCTTGCTCTCAAAGTCCACCTCCTCAAATTGGGATGATTCATTGTCTAAAGGAGGGAAGGAAGGAAAGAAAGAACGAAGATAAAGTAAAATAAAATAAAGTTATTAAAATAAAAATTAATTATTAAGAGAAAAAATTAAAAAAAAAAACGGACAGATAGAACCCTCGGACAAATGGTGGAAGAAAAGCTATACAGACAAAATCTCACACAGAAGCGTACACACACACACTCACAAAAAAAGGAAAAGGGGAAAAAATAATAAATCTTGCTCTCAAAGTCCACCTCCTTAATTTGGGATGATTCGTTGTCTATTCATGTATTCCACAGCCGCAGGGTACCTCAAGTTGATTTTGGAGGTTTAATCCACTGCTTCTGAGGCTGTTGGGAGAGATTTCCCTTTCTCTTCTTTGTTCTCACAGCTCCCAGGGGCTCAGCTTTGGATTTGGCCCCGCCTGTGCGTGTAGGTCACCGGAGGGCGTCTGTTCTTCGCTCAGACAGGATGGGGTTAAAGGAGACGCTGATTCGGAGGCTCTGGCTCACTCAGGCCGGGGGAGGAGGGAGGGGCCTGGAGGGCAGGCGAGCCTGCGGCTGCAGAGGCCAGCGTGACATTGCACCAGCCTGAGGTGCGCCGTGCGTTCTCCAGGGGGAGTTGTCCCTGGATCCCGGGACCCTGGCAGCGGCTGGCTGCACAGGCTCCCCGGAAGGGGGTGTGGATAGTGACCTGTGCTCGCACACAGGCTTCTTGGTGGCGGCAGCAGCAGCCTTAGTGTCTCATGTGTGTCTCTGGGGTCCGCGCTTTTAGCCGCGGCTCGCGCCCATCTCTGGAGCTCCTTTAAGCAGCGCTCTTAATCCCCTCTCCTCACGCACCAGGAAATAAAGAGGGAAGAAAAAGTCTCTTGCCTCTTCGGCAGGTCCAGACTTTTCCCCGGACTCCCTCCCGGCTAGCCGTGGCGCACTAACCCCCTGCAGGCTGTGTTCACACCGCCAACCCCAGTCCTCTCCCTGTGCTCCGACCAAAGCCCGAGCCTCAGCTCGCAGCCCTGCCCGCCCCGGCGAGTGAGCAGACAAGCCTCTCGCACTGGTGAGTTCCAGTCGGCACCGATCCTCTGTGCAGGCATCCCTCTGCTTTGCCCTCCGCACCCCTGTGGCTGCGCTCTTCTCCGCGGCGCTGAAGCTTTCCGCCTCCGCCACCCACAGTCTCCGCCCGCGAAGGGGCTTCCTAGTGTGTGGAAACCTTTCCTCCTTCACAGCTCCCTCCCACTGGTGCAGGTACCGTCCCTATCCTTTTGTCTCTGTTTATTCTTTTTTCTTTTGCCCTACCCAGGTACGTGGGGGGTTTCTTGCCTTTTGGGAGGTCTGAGGTCTTCTGCCAGTGTTCAGTAGGTGTTCTGTAGGAGTTGTTTCACGTGTAGATGTATTTCTGGTGTATCTGTGGGGAGGAAGGTGATCTCCGCGTCTTACTCTTCCGCCATCTTCCCGAAAGTCCAACATTACATTTTTTAGGCGATGTTTTTTAGAGAGGTAATTCTAACCATGACTCTGTCATAAGAGAAATCAAATTTTAAATCAAAACTTTGGTTCACGAGCTAAAAGCCAGCATTATTTGGTTTATATTTCCATAAGCTCTGTTGATAATGAAATGAAGAACTTGAAAAAAATTAGTCATAAAATACAACAATAGTTTGAAATACATTATATGCCATTTGTTGTTTTATTTAAAGTGTTCAACTCTTCAGTTGGCTGGCAAGCTACAGTCATGGGCCAAATCCTGTTCAACTGCTTGTTTTTCTAAATAAAGTTTTAATGGAACATAACTATGCCTGGTCATTTATGTGCTGTTTATGGCTGCTTTTGCATTACAATAGCCAGGTTAAGTAGTTGAGACAAAGACTATATGGCCCAAAAAAAGCTAAAATAGTTACTATCTCGCCCTTTATAGTAAAAGATTGCTGACCCCTGAACTATTCCTATTTAAGAGTTTGTAGGGCTTCCCTGGTGGCGCAGTGGTTGAGAGTCCACTGCGTGCCCCAGCCCGGGAAGATCCCACATGCTGTGGAGCAGCTGGGCCCGTGAGCCATGGCCACAGAGCCTGCGCGTCCAGAGCCTGTGCTCCGCAATGGGAGAGGCCACAACAGTGAGAGGCCTGCGTACCACAAAAAAAAAAAAAAAAAAAAAAAGAGTTTGTAAGAATATTATATACTTAGTACAGGCACTGGTAAATGACAGGTGTTCAAAAACAAATGATAAGTACATATTAAATAAATATGTTTGAATTCCACAAAATTACTCAAAACAGAAAAGTTCAAGCTTATCACAGGCAGGCTAAGTTAGCAGCTAGTATATCCCCTGCCTTCACTTGACTCTATATCTCCTAAAGAAAATGCTTTGCCTGTTACATGGGAGGATCCTTGATTTAAATAGGCTCTAAAAATACAAATTTAAGATGCAGAGTGATATCTAGAAAAATCGTTTTCTACAGTTTCATGAGTGACAGAGAAGCCACAGATGACTAAATTTGACAGCAGCAGATAAGAACAGAACAAGAATGGCTATAAAGTGAGATTTATATCTTTTGGAGGTAAGCTTTGGTATATATTAACAGAGGACAGTCAACATCCAGTAATGGGAAATGAACTCAGAATAAATCATATTGAGTTAGCATCTCTTTAGCTCTTTACATTTCATAAGTTCTTCATAACAATATATCCAACAATTCTTTATTTCTACAGACTATTCCCCAGAAATTTTTCTTCAACATAATTTCAGTCTGATCTATCATGACCCTTCTGGACACTGAATCTTTACACACTGATTTTAATTTTTACCTTCAAGCATTTTTTGATGCCAAACCTTGCCTCAGGGGCTAGAGATAAAAATGTGCTCTACACGTTATTCCCACCATCAAGATCTTATGTACCAGGAAAGAAAACAGACCCAAAATAAGAATGACATTTGCAATTAGGGCTGGAAGTATCAAACAACCACGTGGAATTCCACGGAGGTAGCAAAACTTAGAATAGCGTTAGTGAATTGTTTCTTCATTTGTACATTCATTTCTTTCCTGAACATTTATTGCACCTACTCGGTACCAGACCTTCACGTTGTTCCTTGCATGTAAGGTAGAACAGGGATCCTCAAGGAGGCCTCATCATTCTAAGGACAAAAAAGAGACTATAAACAAAGAACCAAATGAAGCAACAGGATCTCTTCAGAATGTGATTATCAGTACAGAAAAAATAAACAGGAAGAGATGAAAGGAACTTAGAGAAGGGTTTATACCCACCACTCTCTATTTTTAGAGAGTATTGTTTTCCTGTCTTTCTCGCAATTAATCTTCAAACATATATTTTCCTATATTAAATGCAGACACCAAGGCTCCAGAAAGCTTTGAATGGTAATGACTAGTGAAGCTAAAATTTCAAACCAGATCTTCTAAGACCCATGTTTAACACATCAGAAAGTTAAATTCAGTGAAAATGCTGAATTTATGGCTTGCTGAAGGAAAGAAACGTATCTCCCGCATTTTTGGCTGTCTCTGTGGGTTCTTTTGGGACAGCTAGAAAATTAGCTCTGTAACTCCAGTTGGACCCAAGCATGGTACGGGCTGTCTCTCCAGGGACAGACACAGGTAGAGAAGGAGTTGGCTGCCTCCCAAGTGCTCTCAGCCCCATGATAAGGGACTTTGTCCAAGACCTTTAGAAGCAAGACAACTAAATGCCCACTAAAAGTTTGGCAGCCCTGAGAGCTTTACTGCTATTTAGAGATTACCTCCCTTCCCCTCCATCATTCATATTCTACATCTTAAAATATTCTCATTGATTTCCCATCCCCTGGTGGGTGAGCAGCTGAGGGATCACTTGTCTGTATTACAGTCTACAGTGTCTCCCGTAAGAGGCCAGAGAAGCACAAGGGAGAGATGAGATTGGGAAATAGCTCCCTCAGAAAGGATCGGTATCTTCATAGATGTGTGATAGCCAGTAACCGGATTCCCAGCTCAGAGCCAGCCAAGATGCCTCATTCAGAATTTCTAAGGTCTCATTCCAATGAGAAAAATGATCAAAGGAACTAAACATACCCTAGGTACAAAGGTAAGGAAACCAAAGGAAGACTTATTAAGACAAGCTTTTCCACATGCTTAGCCATTCTCCAATAATTTACCTGGAAGAGAGAACACTCAGAAAAGACTAAATAGGACATTCAACCCACAGCAGCTGAACTGCAGCATTGTTCCAGCGTGGCTCATGACAGAATTCAGACTGACATTTCATTTTCTAAATTGAGATGTTATAATTTGAATCCCAGGTGTGCCAGCTGAGTTTTTCCCTTCCCAGCATGTTTCCAAATACCCTCCTCCTGTGAACAAGAAAACAGCCAAGCCACAGGAAGGAAGCCCGCCTTTCATCATGCTCAGTAGTCAGTCCCTGTAGCCAGTACCGAAGCCTCCACCCTACAGTAGCTGCTAGCGTTGCAGCACGTTTCGCATCTAATCCTCAAGTCCAGCTGCATATGTTACCTAGCACACAGCTGCTTTCTACTCTTAGCAGAAGAACTTGAAATCAGAAACATTCCAAAAATATGTTCTGTCCGGACTTAGTATTGCAGTATGAATGGGAGTATCTTTGTTAGGTGCTGAGACATAAACACTGTGTTGAACTAAGAATGAGGCTTTCTTTTTTTTTTTAACATCATCTCGGCCCTTTTTTTTAATTGGAGTAAAAATTGAAGTAATTACAATGTTGTGTTCTGGTGTACAGCAAAGTGATTCTGATAAATATATATATATTCTTTTTCATATTCTATTCCATTATGGTTTATTACAAGATATTGAATATAGTTCCCTGTGCTATACAGTAGAACCTTGTTGTTTATCTATGTTATATATAGTAGTTTATATCTGCTAATCCCAAACTCCTAATTTATCCCTCCCCACCCCTTCCCCCTTTGGTAACCATAAAATTTGCTTTTTATGTCTGTGAGTCTATTTCTGTTTTGTCAATAAGTTCATTTGTATCATGTTTTAGATTCCACATGTAAGTGATACATATGGTGTTTGTCTTTCTCTGTCTGGCTTACTTCACTTAGTATGATAATCTCTAGGTCCATCCATGTTCCTGCAAATGGCATTATTTCATCCTTTTTTATGGCTGAGTAGTATTCCATTGTGTATATGTAGCACATCTTCTTTATCCATTCATCTGTCATTGGACATTTAGGTTGCTTCCATATCTTGGCTATTGTAAACAGCGCTGCTATGATCAGTGGGTTGCATGTATCTTTTGGAATTAGAGTTTTCGTCTTTTCTGGGATTGCTGGATCATATGGTAACTCTATTTTTATTTTTTTGAGGAACCTCCGTACTGTTTTCCATAATGGCTTCACCAATTTACAATCCTACCAACAGTGTAGGAAGGTTCCCTTAAGAATTAGTTTTTCATCCTCCCTGCTCCCCTGCACATACAGCCTTCATCAATTCCAACCTTTAAGCAGCACATTTTATGGGTTTGCTTTTTTCTTTTTGGTTTTGCAAACTTCAGGAAAAACGTATTTCTTCCCCAAATTCAAGGTATTATAGTAAGAAGGATAAGGAGACTTTGGAGTCAAATATACATGTTTATACATGTTTTTAAACTGTGGCTTTATTCCTTAACGTGTGACATTTCTCAGCATCAGTCTTACCCTTTGTAAAATGCAGATAACGTAGGGCTATCATGAAGAAACTGACAAGCACATTGTCTGGTACATAGTAAGTATTTCATAAATCTTAATTCTCTTTCTCTCCTTCATCTACCAATTCCCATTGCTAGATTGGAATACCTTTCATTTTCATCCAGTTTTCTTCATTCTAGATTGAAACATGTTAAGAAATACTGCACAGTCCCCATCTAACACAGATTCTCAGAGATTCTCAGAAAGTGAGGCTTACGGCCGGCCACTCAGGGTCTCTCTCTCTTACCCTGAGAGGTGTTGGTGTAATTTTACCCTGAACCCTAGCTCTACTAACTGGGACAGCTCAACATTCCATCACTTTTTCTAACTCTTCATGTGTCTGTGCCTCTGCCTGTCTTTGCTCTTGAAAGAAAGTACAAGCTTTGAGGGTTCATCCCACATCAGAGTTGGGTGCAGAGCTCTGCCCATTTCCCACAAGAAGTGACTCACACTTGGTATTTTTGGTGACGCTCAGTGATTATTCTGGAGACCTGGACGTGTCACAACAGAAGGGTCACATCGTGTTCTGCACAGAAATATGCCACCCTGTTACTTCAGCTCTCATCTGTACTCTTGTATCTTACCAACAGCAGTGGCCACTTGTGGCTTTACTGGCACATGAAGCCCCCCTGGGACACAGAGTCCAGGTTTCTGTCCCCACAATCGTCTCACTCAAGAAACAGCTCTGCTGGACAAGTCCACCTTCCTCAACACCCCTAGAATTGTGAAGAAATTTTTTTTCAATTTCACTGGATATACCACACTTACAAATTTATACTTGAAAAATCTTGTATCACCATTTTTTTCACTTAATCACTGCTTCTCCTTCCTCAGCATCACCAAATACAACCACAGTTTCTCTACTGTGAACCTCTGCTAACATTTTTATGGACCTTTTTAATCAGACTAGAGCCCAGAAAACACTTCAGAATTCTTGCCAGAATGGCTATTCTGAGTAGAACATTTAGATACAGTACTTGACAGGTGGAGTCAAGAACCCATGCATTAGCATCCCTGTGTGGCTTCTTGTGAAGAAATCTATAAGTAATCCACAACACAGGATATGACAGTCCACAATCTCTCCACCATGAGTCACCACTCAGCCTTTATTCACTTTTATTATACTTTAACTGACTTTGAGTTGATTCCAAGGCCTTTTCTGGCCCCATCATTAATTTTTAAATCCCGTCAATGATCTCACACCAGGATATGAAGCACCCCACATTGATTAGAACTGTCTTTTTTAAACTGCCTGTGCAGATACTAAGTGAGAACAAAGCAGAACAAGCTGAAAGTGGAAAATTCCAGAGCACCCCAATCAGTGTAGAAGCGTGGCTAAATTCAGATTTATATAATTGTCTAGTCAAGTTTTTCCTTCAGTTGGCTCAACTGATGTAACAAAATGCAAGAGGACATCGATCACATTGATCATAGGCCATCTGAGAGCAAAATACTCCCGGTAACAGAACACTTTGCTAGTATGCAGCAATGCAGGAGAACGTGGATAGTCTCCAACCACAGAATATATTGTCACCCTTCAAAAAGTGGCATTAGAAGATTAAAGGCTAACTTTTATATCCATTAACCAACAGACTGTGTCTAGAAGGATGTACACTTCTGAAACTGGGGACATTCCAGTCAGAAGTGCAAGAACTAGAGCACTTCGCTAATTTAAAGAGCCCTGCACCCACACAGACCTCCACAATTACATTTTAACATTTGCAAAAAATAAGTATTTACTCAATAATAATTCAACTGTTAATTGAACACTTATTATATCACAGGCATGCATACAAAGGCCTTCTCCCAACCTGTTATGCAATCCTATAAAAGTTAGTTGTTCATTTACTTTGTTCATGAAGCCAAAAACAGAGCTTTAGCATTATAGAATGTGGGATCCAATATTGATAAAAGAGCCTCTTTGCAAACTGAAGTTAGCCTAAGATGCTCTTGATGATCACTCATAAAAGTGGTAAGAGTCCGCCTGCTGATGCAGAGGACACGGGTTCGTGCCCCGGTCCGGGAGGATCCCACATGCCGCGGAGCGGCTGGGCCCGTGAGCTGTGGCCACTGGGCCTGCGCAAAAAAAAAGTGGTAAATATTCTTTGAGTACATTTACTGACGTGGTTGTCACTTCCTGTAATATGGCTTTGCCTTTTTAGTTCTAAGAAAGCTTTTTCAGATTGCCCTGAAATTTAGATATTCTGCCCCTAAATGACAGCCAAAGGTTTGCATGGGCCTTGGTACATTTTATTAAGTAATTTTTGTCTGGCTATTCTTTTTAAATCTTCTATAAATTCAGTTTTTAAATTGACAATACGCCTAAAAAAGGATTTAATTATTTGCTTTCTTCTCAAAGTGATACCTCTATATCTTTCTATAACTCCATGTCTTCAACAATATTTCAGTTATAATGAACTTTATTTTTTTTAATTTTATTTTATTTTTGGCTGCATTGGGTCTTCATTGCTGCACGCGGGCTTTCTCTAATTGCAGCGAGCAGGGGCTACTCTTCATTGCAGTGTGTGGGCTTCTCATTGTGGTGGCTTCTCTTGTTGCAGAGCACTGGCTCTAGGCACGCGGGCTTCAGTAGTTGTGGCATGTGGGCTCAGTAATTGTGGCTCGTGGGCTCTAAGCACAGGCTCAGTAGTTGTGGCGCTCGGGCTTAGTTGCTCTGCGGCATGTGGGATCTTCCCGGACCAGGGCTCGAACCGTGTCCCCTGCATTGGCAGGCGGATTCTTGACCACTGTGCCACCAGGGAAGCCCTATAATGAACTTTAAAAAATAAATAATAGTTGGTCTGGAAACCAGGGTCCTGGGTCTAGAGATGCACTGTGTTCTTAGATAGCCACAGGAAATTAATATAAATTCTAGTAATGTCTTCAACACTTCAAGAAACTTCATCACCTCTCTGAATGCAGCAATTAAGATGATTACCAACAATCACTGTGATTGGGAACTGAATCTCTTCCTATAGTTCATCAGCATCTTGAGGGATACATATGCTCCTGGTGTTATTTCCCTTTGCCTGGCCTTATAATCCCCAAATAACAAAATCCCATTATGTGAAAAAGATCACAAACATGTCTGAATATTGTGTTACTATTAATAACATATAAGTTCGATTTTCTCAGAATGTTCAAACTGGAGAGACTTTTGAGAGGAATCCAGATTGTGTATTTACTGGCTCGGAATATGAGGTTCAGACATAAGTCATGTGACCTGCCCAATCTCCTCAGAACTCAGAGGTGGATTGTGAAACCAATATGCTGGACACCAATTCCAGCTCCTTCTATGCCCACTGCACTTTGTCCCTCACTAACACACAGAAGGACTATGCCACAGCATTTATCTCCCAGGGGAGAATGTCCAGATAACAGCAGGGCCCATGACCAGGCACAGGGTTTTTTCTGAATCATACATAGAATCAAAAATCAATTTATTTTTCTGAATCAGTACAAGAATTCCAACTAAATTTCCCAGAGTACTGAGGTATCAACCATTCTCCATGACCTCCTAGGCAGACTAATAAACCAATCTCTGATAATTAATCAAAATGTCCTCAGATTCTATGTAAGCAGATCCTCATGAATGGCATACTATTAATTGAGCTGTAACCCAAAAAAGAAGTTTCCATTTTATTTTTTTATTCCATTTTATTTTTTATTCTATTTTATTACTTTCACATTTTAAATTTTGTTTGTTTTTTCCCTAGGAAATTGGTATGAAGGATTCCTATCTGCCTTGATATGACAGTTTTCTTCTCCCTAATCAGTACTTTCTAAATGCAACGCTCCAATTTGGGGCAAAAAATCATATGTGATTCCAGGGCTACCAATGATTCCTGCCGATAATGTTATCCTTTCCAAATACTTCAAAAGCATTTTTTTATTGGAGTATAGTTGATTCATAATGTTGTGTTAGTTTCTGCTGTACAGCAAAGTGAATCAGTTATACATATACATATATCCACTCTTTATTACATTCTTTTCCCATATAGGTCATTACCGAGTACTGAGTTCCCTGTGCTATACAGTAGGTCCTTATTAATTATCTATTTTATATATAGTAGTGTGTATATGTCAATCCCAGCCTCCCAATTTATCCCTCCCCCCCACATCCCCCCAGTAACCATGTTTGTTTTTTTTTTACATCTATGACTCTATTTCTGTTTTATAAATAATTTCATTTGTACCATTTTTTTTAGATTCCACATATAAGTGATATCATATATTTGTCTTTCTGTGTCTGACTTACTTCACTCAGTATGACAATATCTAGGTCCATCCATGTTGCTGCAAATGGCATTATTTCATTCTTTCTTATGACTGAGTAATATTCCATTGCATATATGTTACAGCAAATTTGAAGGCTTCAGCTTACCATATATGTTGATTTTTGTAATTATCTAGAAAGAAAACTAGACTTAGAGTTGAAAGACCTTAGTTTAATAACTAGCTTTGCTATTTATATGTGAGCTGTATGATCTTATTTCTCTGCTTCTCTGAGCTGTTTCCATTCATCAATGAGATGGGAATAATAACACCTGTCCTACAGATCTCACTGGGACATGAACAGAAAATGGTTTAAGGACAGTGAAAGTACTTTGTTAATTCCAAGGAATTAAACAATTAACTGCTCTCAGGACTCCATTCAGGATTCAGGGTATTGACAAGAAAGTGGCATTTTCTCCCAGATTATCTTGATTGCTTAGATCAAGTGTGGCTAAGAACAAAAAAAGAAAAGAAAAGAAAAGCAGATATTGACAAAGTAATTTTGTGTCTACACTTGAGAGGAGGCCAACCACACCACTTGGGCACTGGACTCTGTTCCCTATTCAAGAACATAGTTCTTCCAATTGTCTTCTTTCTCTTTCTCCTGGATCGTAGGATTTCCCCTGTCTCTGGGGATTGTTCCCTAAGCAAACAAGCATGCTGTGATGTCTCTCATCTTTAGAAAAATAGACTCTTCATCACCCTCTGGCAGCCCTTCTGCTTTTCTACTGCTTTTCCCAGAAAAACTCAAAAGATATGTTTATAATCACTATCCACTTTTCCCATCTTCTCTTGAGCCCACTCTAGACAGGCTTGCCTGATAAATTAAAGCTTTTATTTGTATAAATAAATAATCCTTTTCTCCAAAACTACTCATTTCCTCTTATTCATGCTATTCTGTCTTGTAGGTGTTCTCCAAGTTACAAGAGTAGCCTAAGAGGGTTGTCCCAACTATTTTAGTTTTGTCTTTTACTCTTTATCTTTCTTGAGTCCTGATCTGTAAAATCAGTTAGTACTTTTTACTAGGCATCATTGTAATAGTTATCAGAATTACTTCAGAATTACATCAAATATTAACTGTTTAATATTCTTGAATACTTTGTAACTTAAAAAGCAATATGCAACCTGGCAATTCCACTCTTACTTATAGACCCAAGAAAAATAAAAACATACATGCACACAAAAACTTGTACACCAATGTTCATAACAGTATTAATCATTATAGGCAAAAAGTTGAAACCACCCAAATGAGTGGATAAATAAAATGTGGTATATACATAGGATGGAATGTTATTCAGCAATTAAAAGAAATGAACTACTGATATAAGCCGCAATATGGATGAACGTTAAAAACATTACACTAAGTGAAAGACACTAGTCATACACAAAAGACTGCATGATCCCAATTATATGAGATATTCAGATAGGCAAATCTATGGAAACATAAAGTACATTAGTGGTTGCCTAGGGCTGGGGAAGGTGAACAGTGACTGCTCATGGGTATAGGGTTTTTATTCAGGATGATGAAAATGTCCTAAAATTAGATTGTGGTAATGGTTGCACAGTTCTGTGGATATACTAAAAACACCTGAATTGAACACTTTAAGTGGGTGAACTTAATTATATGTAAATTATATCTCAATAAAGCAATGTACGAGGTTAACATCATTAGTCATAAGTCAAGTTGATAGCCTGCGCCCCTGATATGTTGTGTTGAAAATGGCAGTTCACCTCTGTGGCCTTCCTCCAAAAAATCCATTACTTCATTGTAACCATGAGGAAAACATCATCCAAACTCAGGTTGAAAGACATTCTATAAACTGCCTAACCAGTTCTCCTCAAAACTATCAAGACCATCAAACATAAGGAAAGTTAGAGAAGCTGTCACAGCCCAGAGGAACCTGAGACGATGTAATGACTAAATATAATGTGGTATCCTGGATAGGATCCTGGAACAGAAAAAGGGCACTAGAGAAAAACTAATGAAATCTGAATAAAGTATGGAGTTAACTAATTCTGTGTAAGAATAGTCATTAATTGTGACAAAGAAATGCACCATACTAGTGTAAGGTCTTAGTGATAGGGAGAGTTTGGTGCAGGGTATTTGGAAACTCTCTGTATTAACCTTGCAACTTTTCTATAAATCTAACACTGTCTTTTTAAAGGTTATATACAAACGTTAGCTAATAGTTTTAGAACTTGTAGTAAAAGTCATAGTACTAGAGATAGTAGTTAGTAAAACGAGGTTCCTCAGCAGCCTAGAATAGAGAAACTAGTTCGCCTCTGGTTTTTCACAGACAGCACACATATGCAAAGTTGAGCTTGTGTCCACTCAGGGAAATGTAATCTCAACCTTCAGATAGACATCTCAACAGTCAGATAGACATCTACCCAGTTCATGTATTTTTAAAAAAAAATTTTAAAGGAAGAAAAGAAATCCTTGAATAGGGTCTTTATCTAGAGATTTTATAGATTACAAAATGATGTTTTGAGGACTGAATTAAACTCTCTTGTGAGAACTATATGGCACTTATTCCACATAATTAAATATCATAAAGAGTAAAATATATATAGTAGGGCTTGATTCTAAAGTTTCCAGCTGATACTCACGAAAAAGTTAACCCTTCACCATGGTGGCCAAGGACGGGGCCTGCCCACCTTAGACCCTCCTGTTCCCACCCTGCTCTTCTCAGCCATCCCTGTAAGCAGTTTCTCCAGCTGAACACTATGTTTTAATCAACTGATTTTTATGACCTCTTTTCCTTGCCCTCAATATACTCTGCAAAAATGGCTGCCTACTTCTTCGTTGACTTTTTAGCTCCATGGAGCTGACCCTTTTAGGACTCAACACTCTACATCCCCTGTGGCAGCTGCATCTCCCCTTCTGTCCTAGCAGAAGGAATGCCAAGCACCCCACAGAAAATGATGGATTTTGTTATGATTTCCACAAGCTTCCTAGAGAAAAGAGATCGCTCCACTTCTTTCCATGGTCTGCAGTTAGAACTTGCACACTAAATTACTTCTAGTCTTCATGCTATGCCCCACTATCTCATGCCTCCAGATTGTCACACACACCCAGCCTCTGCAGTAACACTTGTCCTGCCTCTCCTTATCTTCAGACTTTGGCTTAACTACCACTGAGACCAAATCCTCACTCAACCTCAGGTCCAGATCGGGGGCTCTCATAGAACCAAAACTTTCCCCTGTCTTAGCATTTGTCACATTGTATCAGATTATAAGATACATGAAGCTATTGGCAATGTGTCTCTGGGTCACTGTCGAATCCTCAACAGCCAGGACATTGACTGGTACACAGTAGGAATGCCAATGAATCTCCTAGAGTAAATGAGTAAATTAATTCCTTCCCAATCAAAAATATATAGATATATATATATATATATATACCATATATATATATATGGTAAGATCATTTTCCCCTGAAGATTGTTTCATGCTGTTTCTCAAAGACCTTTAGGTCCTGGGGCAGAGGCGTCTGTAAATAAGCAATCTTTCAACCCATTGTGTATCCCATGCACTTCCCCAGTAAAAATGTCAACGCCTAAAAACAATGGCCCAACAATATTTTCAAATTTGCATTTTTGTCACTTATTTGGAACCACAACAGAAATAAAACTTCAGCAACCGACAGTGAAATTAATTGGGTATGGAAGACAATCTCTAGGACATTTCCTTTCTAGGTATTTGCTCCTGTATTAAGAACTATTAAAATCCAAGCTATGGCTACACCAAAAACTTGGGAACATTTTAGAAAGTGATTAAGCTCAATCAAAGATATTTGGAATTAACTAAAAATAATTATGAGTGAGATTGAATGTATTCTCTATTATCCCACTGGAGACATATGTTCCTCCGGGACAGTCTTCGAAACATCACTGCATTTGTTTTATTTTAACACTTCCTTAACATTTAAAAAATGTATATTTCAAACAAAAAGCTGAAGTATATTAAGGACTCATTTTACTAATTAACCAATCTCTATTTAAAAGGGATTTTTAATATTAAAAAATTAAGTGTTTGCAAAAATCCTCTAACAATATGTTGGAGTATTAAAAACCCAGAAAAGGAATACTCGAGGAATGGTGTCTCCTCCAGGATGGAGTATGGAGTGAATAGGGGGCAGCTCCAAGGGAACCAGGTTCATGAAGCCTCCCCTTCTCTGCAGGTGGAGTAAGTTAATCCTTCCTCAGAACCCTGGACTCATATATATCACAAGGCACATATCACAGTCTGCTTATTTTTAATGTATAAAGTCAGTGACTTCACAATGCATTGATACAAGCAACATGAAAAGAGGAGAGAGCCTTACTGTTCGAATCCCCAACATCTAGAAAAGTCCCTAGGATATGGCAAGTGCTTAATAAATGTTCACTGAATGAAAAAAAAACAGAAAAGGATCATGATTACATATTTTGAAATAATACTTTCCATGCCTGAATTTATTCAACATTAATTGAGGGCTATCTTATGTCACATACTGTATTAAATACCTGAGGAAAGAGAAATGAATAAACTTTACTCATGTCCTGAAGAAGCTCACCATCTATTGGACAGGTGGACAAATATAACTCATTGCAATTAAAAGTTTGGGGAGTGATGCCAATGTATGCATGGGGGCCTGTGGAAGCGCATGGCAGAGATACTAACCTAGAAACAAATTGCTTTTCTTTGAGACAATGAAAGTTGCCCCCTTACATGAATTAAAAAGAGGTAGGTAGATATTATATGTGCATTCAGTGTTTCATCTTAAAATAGTAGGGAAAAATAAACAGGTAAAATTCAACCTTTAAGTTCAGAAATTAAGCAGCAATAAGTATGTTGAAATTATACTTAGAAGAGATTAAATGTTTTTGGCAACCATGTGGGAGTAACATGGTAGAAATATCATTAATGAAAATGCAAAAGACTTTCACAGGGAGAGCAAAGTATAAAGGAAAGAGCATGGGCTTTGGCTTAAGCAGACTTAGCTCGAATCATGGGTGTCACTTACTAGCCATGTGTCTTTAGACAAATCACATATACTCTCTAAACCTCAATTTCTTCATAGGCAAAAGAGAACCAATACTAGCTTACACACGGAGTTATTATTAAAAGCATTAAATAAGATTATGTTTACATATCTTTATGATGGGCCATTTATAAAGACTCAAATGTGATGCTAGCACTCCAATTGTAAATCAAACTGGGGGCTCAAATATAAGATGCTTAGTCCTTGGCAAGGAGTGAGAGGATATTGGTAAGTGTGAAGCAGTGACCTGATATCAGAGAACCTGGAGTTCCGGGCGGTGGAAACAGGCAGGGATGTGAGTGATGATGAAGACGATGAAGATGATAATTACTGTGGCTCCTTCCAAAGCTCAGAGTATTTATCACTGAATTAAGCCTTTAGTTTCCTAGGATCAATTAAAATATTTACTCATAATTTTAAAAGTCAGCTTTGAAAAAGCAGGCTTCCATTAACCTCTTGTCTGAATAGATCCTCTTTATCTCTGAAAGAAGTCAAGAATCTCTGAAATGTTTTACTTGGTATTAAATGAACCAATGTGAAAGTCATATCTTCCCACTGAACAACTTCCCTACCCCAGTAAGCCAAATGTAAAATGTAATTATCCTACACGCGGTGAGTCAGAAGGACAGTGAACAGTGATCACTCAGGGAACGGTGAGTGAGGTAGAGCTGGAGGGCGTGGGGCACATTCTTAGAGGGTAGGAAGGACTTCAAGAAAGTGATCAAATGGCCCTGGAAGCAGAGGAAACACAGTAGCTTGAGAGTAGGTGTATAGAGAGCTCATAGGCGCCATTGCAAAGAAGTTGTAGGAGTTGTTCAAAAAAAGATAGTAGTGGTTCAAAAAACGATAAAGGCTATGTGTGTCGCTAAGTGAGAAGTCTTACAGCAAATGGTATGAGCCACGGAAGAAGGCAGTTACTATAGAATAACAGCAAGAGGGTAGCATTACCCCCACGATGTGGGATTCATGGGGAGTTCCTGGGGTGGACAAGATATAGTTAAGGGTAGGACAGAGCCCCAGTATCAGAAGGAGTGCCAGGAGGGGAACGGAAGGTATTCTAACACAGGAGAGCAAGATGGATTCTATTATCAGGATTAAGTACAAGGAGCTGAATTTATAGTAGATACTAATGACAGAGTGGGTATCTAGCTGTGGAATCCTTATTTCTACACTAAAGAACTTTTAAAAGCCCTGTGTAAAAACAGGATCTCTCTCAATGCCAGAACAAGATAGAGGCTGGTGGAGAGGGCTTTAGGAAAACAGCTGAGAGGTGGGGAAGGATGAAAGAGGAAGTATCAGTTCCTTCTATTTGCGGTAGTTTTCAAGTTCAGAACATCTAGAAAGTCTGGGCTGAGGAAGCTGAAATTTGTCAAACTCTGTAAGAGACTATAGATAACTAAAAACTTATTTTAAAATATGTAAAGTGTTGCTGTTGAAGGAAAGGTGAGTAAAGATGGGATTAGACCCTAGGTGTCCTAGCGTTCAGAGCAGACACTTTTGGTGCCCTGGGTCACATCCTCTGAGACAGACTGTGGTTTCAGCCATGATTTCATGGCTATTGTGGATGGTTCCTGCTTGCTGAGAAGACCGCACTACAGGCATCCAATGTCCCCTGACTGTCTCTTCTCTTCTCCGCCTCAAGGTTCTGTCTAAAGCCCCTAGGAGTTTCCAGGTAGGTGAAACTTGAAAGTACCGTGCATTTAAAGCCCCTAAGGCACCTCTCAACAAAGGGGAGATGGCAGCCAGTAGATAAATGCCTCAGCTTCCCTGTCTCTGGACAGATGATCCCGAAACGCATTACTTGATCCACAGTTGCCCGCAGTAGGAGTTGTCTCAAAAACACACCGTATTTTGGCTTTTCCTCCTCTGTCACACTCTCTTCTATGCCTTTAATCCTGCTTCCTGGGTTCATCTCCCAAATACTGTAAACTGCCTACACTTAAGTCCTTGTCTCAGACTACATCTTGGGAACTAAATGCTGGAGGAGGGCAGAGGCGGAGTCGTTTTATTTTCACGTTTCGGTTCTGTTTTGTTTTAATTTGTGTTTGCTTTGCATTTCTGTTTCTCCACAGGTCACCAAGATGCTGGCAGTGGTTGTCATTCTGTTTGCCCTTTTATGGATGCCCTACAGAACTCTTGTGGTTGTCAACTCATTTCTCTCCAGCCCTTTCCAAGAAAATTGGTTCTTGCTCTTCTGCAGAATTTGCATTTATCTCAACAGTGCCATCAACCCAGTGATTTACAATCTCATGTCCCAGAAATTCCGTGCAGCCTTCAGAAAGCTCTGCAACTGTAAGCAGGAGCCGGTGGAGAAACCGGCTAACTACAGTGTGGCCCTCAATTACAGCGTCATCAAGGAGTCAGATCATGTCAGCACAGAGCTTGATGACATCACTGTCACTGACACTTACTTGTCTGCCACGGAAGTGTCTTTTGATGACACCTGCTTGGCTTCTGAAATAACCATTAGCCAAAGTTGATTCATGAAGTAGAAGAAAATGGATGATAAGGAAAGTGAGAATCTGTGCAGTTATCAACCCAAGAGAGGAAACAGCCAATACTGGTATGTGACGACAGAGCAGATAAAGTCCTCGCCAGTGCTCTAACACTACTGCCCCAAGACACTTTAACCCATTAGAATGATTCACAGCTTCCTTCTCGTATCAAGAAAATGTATATCATAGAAAAACTGAGCAGGTCTGTGAAAAACCCAAATGGTGGAAATTTTCCATTTAATTTGAGACTTTATTTTCTGGGGCTGTGAAGTTTAGATAAAATCTAGACATCAGTTTACCTTATTCAAAATAACTTTATCAAATGTATTTTCTCACCCCTCCCAAATTATTTATACATGTGGTAATTTGGCAACATGAAAATTTTTAATGTTTTCATTTAGCATTTCATTTTAATAAAGTACAGTGCTATTTTCATGAATATTTGAAACTACAGGGGAAAACAGAAAAAAATTTTGAGGAGTAAAAATGAGATTTCAGACAAATATATTCACCATATGAAAAAAAAGTCATAATGCTTATAAAATTCTGAGTTGATTTTTATATCTTACAAAGTGTAGATGGTGAGTCACCATTCAACTTTAATGTAAATAGCCAAACCCCAAAATAGCCAAAATTACTCATTGAGAAGACATGTAGATTTGATATTTAGATAAATCCAGCTCTGTACTCTGCAAGGCGTCTAAATGATGGGTGAGACCGGAGAAATATCAAGATTAAATAACTGTGAAGATACATACTAACATATAATTAATATTGAAAAGTAACCAAGACAAGACCAAGTATTCAAAATAAGGTTTTACTTCTTCCTCTGAGACTTTTAAGGAAGAAAATCCTATTTGAGCATTTGAGAAGAAAATCCTATAAACTACTGAGCCATGTCAAGCAAATCCTTTTAGCTGAATCTAGCTAAAAGTCTGAAACATTCTCAAAAGCTTACTTGCTATTCTAAGTCAGCCAAGGGCTGACTATTACACTTCCAGCTGAAGACTCCCCACTGAGCATTGTAGCCTATGGATTTCAACTTGTCTGCAAGTGTCTTTCCTTCCTGCCTGCTTGTCATTTGTAGGTTCTCTCTCTTTTTTTTTTTCCAAATGCTTGTGACATTTTGTTTACAGTTTCTAAATCAAAGCAATGCAAAATTTTGTTGGCTTTATTTCCAATAGAGCTAAAACTAATTTCATCTCATTATTAATATCTCTTTATCGTTATGACTAAGGCCTGCTCTTCTATTCCAGTGATTATTAGAGAGTTGTGAATGTGAATCTGTCAGGTCCTACTTTAATCCCTTTCAATCGACTCACGTACTAAGATGTGGCCAAGTGTAAAAATCGTCCTTGGTGTTGGTTCAGTAATAACTTTTTTTTTTTTAACATCGTTATTGGGGTATAATTGCTTTACAATGGTGTGTTAGTTTCTGCTTTATAACAAAGTGAATCAGTTATACATATACATATGTTCCCATATCTCTTCCCTCTTGCGTCTCCCTCCCTCCCTCCCACCCTCTCTATCCCACCCCTCCAGGCGGTCACAAAGCACCGAGCTGATCTCCCTGTGCCATGCGGCTGCTTCCCACTAGCTATCTACCTTACGTTTGGTAGTGTATATATGTCTGTATCTCTCTTTCACTTTGTCACAGCTCACCCTTCCCCCTCCCCATATCCTCAAGTCCGTTCTCTAGTAGGTCTGTGTCTGACTTTTAATGACTGGGTCAAAAAGTACTGTGTACTTCTAAGTGCCCCATAGACTGGCATTTTCCCTTTCCACGGTATATACTTATCTTGTGGATTTTTCCCTGAAACCTAATTGCTAATGATAATTACCCACATAAACACCTTCTTTACGAAGAATATTTTTCAAACTTCAGTTTTTAAATGCTGCTTCATGGAGACTCTGCCACCCAGAACCTCAGTCCCGAACATGCTTTGGTGAAAATTGGCCTCATCTACTCCATGAAAACATTCTTATCCTGTCACTGTTTCCGTAAACAAATGCAAGCAAACACTTACAGGAAATACACTAAAGGTCTATATGCACGACACTAAGAAAACTATTTTTAACTGACTTTTCATCCTGGATTAAATATTAATTTTGGGATCATATAGATAGAGCACTAGAGTGACCCAACCCCAAATCACACACGCACGTATGCAGGTGCATACAAGTACATACACATGGATGTGTAAATTGCTTATCCATGGAGATTGGAATATATTAGATTTTTTTCATTATGGAAAAGAACTGATATCATTGAGCATCTACTCTGTCTCAGGCATGCTGGTAGGTACTTAATCAACATTATCTTCATCACAGTCTCACTACAGCTGTGATTTTTTTATGATAAGACCAGGGATCAGGGATTAATTCCCTGAACTGTATAGATATTAGGGAAAGAAAATGAAGAAATGCCTTTCTTTTTTCTTTTTATAAGGCAGCATGCTGATTAAAACTCTTGTGACCTGATGGCTTAAATAATTAAAAAAATATTCTTTGCAGAGTGGTAATATCAGATGTTGAAAAAAATTATGATTAGTTTTATATGTTATACACAGAACACAATATACTCTTCCCACCTTTGGAAATTTAATATATGGGCTCAGTTTTTGTTTTAATGTTTAAAAAGTTATTTGCTAATAATCTGTTAGTTTTAGACCACGTGGGAAATTCAAAAGAACACAGTTCATAGCGTTTCAACTCTAAAGCAAATGCCATTATGAAATTAAATGTTCCCATGCAATATCCAATAGATATTTGGGTTTACACAGCAGAAATATAACTTTTTAAGGTATTCTTTATCACACTGTACTAAATCATAAAATATTGCCATAAATAATCAAAAGTTAACAAACCATCAAATGAAAAATAGATTAAAAATTGCTGACGGAGTGATGTTATTAAGGCCTCCCTTAATAAAATTCCTTGAGCTATTTTATTACTTCCAATTTCATTAATTGCTGAGTGTCTTTGGTTAGATCTTGGACCTGAGGTAATTAGGTAAAGGGCACAGATCATGAATAAAACAAGCAGACATAAATTTCCTCTTAAGACTTCTCCATCAGTATTATGAGTTTAGTTCTAGAGCTTCACTCCAACACAAATATTCTAAACGCTAAAGAGAAATGAGAAAAGTGAAAACTCTGTAATCACTCTTAAACAGGCCAAATGCACGGAACAGCACACCTTGACAATATACCCAAACACATGGCTGATTTGTGCTAAACAGCTAGTTAAGTCAAAGAAAACTATAGCCATAAAACTTAGGTTAGTGTAACTAAGTCTTAAATAGATACTTGAATTGTTTCATTTTCAGAAGAATGTGTTGGAGTAATAATGACAGTATGTCATAGTAAAGCTGAGTCCACATGGTTATGGACTTACTCTTAAAGAATAAGAGTTACATCATTCCAAACTATGTTAAATCTATAAACATGAGAGAAGAGAGAAAAGATTAACTTTTGGGAGGAAAAGGAGATTTTAAATAGCTTACCCATGGTTCTGTGAATTCTATAAATAATATATGCAACATTATTTATGTCTCCCAAGTGCAGCTCACAAAGGGGTTGGACTATTTGATCATGGAGTAAGGGAACTGGATGTGAATGATGGAACAGCCACAGACAACCAGTCCATCCAGGCTAAAAGGACATTTATTTAAAATATTTGGAGTCACTTGTTCTCCTTGGAAAAAGCAGAGTATGAACATCTCTAGCAATGTGTTTTCTGTTTATCTGTAGTTGTCCACAGCAAATAACCATCAAAACCAAGATTTGGCTGAGCAAATATAAGTTTTTAGAGTAATACACATGAAGAAGTCTTACAGCACTCTGTAGTAATAAATATATTTTTCTCTCCTTCCCCACCTCCCCTATCAAACTCTTCTCCCTCCGCAAACATGGTTTTCCTCAGAGCAGCCAGTTTTATGTGACTTTATTCAAGACTAAACCTGGACCTGAACTATCTTAAGTGTACTCTCAAATATATGTGATATGTATGTATGTGTGTATATATGTGATATGTATATGTGTATATATATGTGATATGTATGTGTGTATATATATGTGATATGTATGTATGTGTGTATATATGTGGTATGTGTGTGTATATATGTGATATGTATGTGTGTATATATATGTGATATGTATGTGTGTGTATATATATATATACACACACACATATATATACGTATATATATAGTTGCTCTGAACACGTGTGTTTCATAAAATCATGTTCAAATTGTGGAAGAACTGATGCTTCTAAAGTTTCTATTTAGGTCCCAATTTTCATGGTGGGGAGTCATGTGTAGAGTTGAGCTGCTCAATGTTTTTTCCCTCACAGATAAGTGCAAGTCTGGCATTTCAGAGCTTCACTGAGAAACCAATAAAGGATACTCCATATGTGAAAAACTACTGCAGAAATTTAAGAAAATAAAAGGCTCTCCCCATTCTTAAGGATTTCACAATCCAATGAGGAAAAACTAAATCAATATAATATCATCTCAAGTTATAACATTTTGGCAATATTTAGAACATGAATTAGAAACAGAAATGTTTTAAAGAAGCAATTAAGATCGTTCATGTATTATGATTCTATTTTATGAACTATAATTAGAAATATTGATTAATTTTTAACTTCATTGATCACACGGGGGAGAAAGGTCAGATACAGCCCTGTAATATTCTGTTTTTATGTTTAGTCTGTAATCTCAAGTCACTCAGCAGAAAAGCTCATTTACGAGAGTGCCCACTGGGGAATAGTTTTGTTTCTGAGACGGTTAGAACCAAATGGACTATGCTGATATAAACTAAATCTATATGGTTCTGATTTTAATATTCGAGTAATCTCTGTGAAAAGAATTGCCAAGAATGTTTGTAGACAGTGTTGTCAGGCTTGTTTACATTATTCTACACCAAGTACATTTATGGCAAATCCAACATGAGGTGATTGGTTTATATTTTAGAGATTATGTCTGGAAAAATTAAGCTGGATGAAATAGTTCAGCTGGGACAGCACATTGTCCGAACTGTCAAATCTGGATCCTGCAAGAGAACAAAAGACAGCTTTATGGCCAATAAACAGCAAGTCCACACAATGATCACCTGTATATCCTCGTGGAGGAGCATCTGGGTCAAGTCTGTACTACAGGCTCTCAACTGAAATAATGGAAATAAAAGCATTTTGAATGTTATACAAGTTAAAAGGATGGAATTAAAAACAATGGAGTTGGCTAGAGTTCCTGCAACTTATTGAGCCTCTAAGCAACACCCATAAGTGAATATTTCATTCCTCACAGAATAATGGACTTAATTTTTGTGCATATGGTCGTTCTCTGACTTGTAAGAAAGGGAGAATGAACTTTCTCAAGAATGTTATGAACTGATATTGATAAAGATGGAGACTTTCCAGAACAGAAAAATAAACACAACATGGCAGTAGAATAAGATTGAACTTAACCACAGGTCTGAATTTAGAAGACAATTAAGAACATTTTCTGTATTCCTGAAATGGCACAAAATGCCCCAGTAAGGAGGCTAAATGTTTACACCTTAGCCAAGAATAATAAATCACTTTAATATACATAAGAATTATCTGGAAGCTTATCTTTTTTTTTTTTTTTTTTTTTTTCGGTACGTGGGCCTCTCACTGTTGTGGCCTCTCCCGGACTGGGGCACGAACCCGTCCCCTGCATCGGCAGGTGAACTCTCAACCACTGCGCCACCAGGGAAGCCCTGGAAGCTTATCTTAAAATGCACTTTATTTGATGTTGCCCCAAGATTCTTATTAGGTAATTTTGATCCCTGGAGTCCTCTGACCATACCTGGAAAACCACTGAGTCTTAGCCCCCAATATAGACCTTCAAGGCTCTTTAATATCATAATTCTTAATAAACAAACTACATGAAAAAATCCTTGAGAGTAAGTCTATTTCATCTTTGTATTCCACAAATTATCTAAACTTGGATGATGTCCCTAAGTATCTGGTAAATGTATGAATAAATCAATGAATTGCAAGCTAATATATTTTTTAATTTTCTGCTAATGTCCAATTTGCCTCTAAATCTTTCTACACAATAAGATAACTAGTTCTATCTGGTTTTTATTTTTCTAAACAGTTCTCCCAGCTCAGTGAAAGGCACTACATTAAGTGTGCTAGATGAGGGTCAGAACAATTCCTTACATATGTGTAGTGCTTGACAATTTCAATAGCACTTCCACATCCTAATTTAATAATTCAAGACTAATACATTGCCTCTGCCCTCAAGGAGATTACAATCTCGTGATAACATATTAACACAGAAACATAAGAAATACAGAATGCATAATTGGAAGCCAAATTGTGTGATTTCAGACTACAATTGAACTCTTCAGAGGTAAAGGGACATCTTTGGTGCCTGGAGTCATTAAGGATAACGTTGTAGAGAACACAGGACTTCTTTCAAGGATACGTTTGATTTAGATAAAGAAAAGACAATACATGTGGGAGAAATAAGACGAGTGAGGTCAGGGAGGTACAAATAAACATTAGAGCAAGGCTCTGGACATTATGGATACGGGTCCAAAGTATGTCCATTTCATGAGAGATTAAGGAAGGCAGCTAGTCCTTTCATATTTGCCACCACCAATAAAACTCCAAGTAAAGGAAGTCAAGAACCTACCTGTGCTTATATTTGGTGAGGAAATATTCACCCATACACTAGAATATAGAGTTAAAAAGCATATAGGTCAGCTATATTTACTTTCTAAATATTTCATTTATTATGTATAGAAAATATAGTACACTATTTGTCTTATAAGCATTATAATTCCAAAAGTACTCTTATAGTCTTAATTTTCGAAGTGGAAAATATGTGTATATATACATATACATGTATATCTTTGTTTCTATATCGTATCATCCCCATATATTTTAAAGTATTTATACCTGGGTGTATTATCCAGGGGTCCTTAACAACCCTGGATTTATCCAACTATGTTAACCATAGAAATCAGAGCTAGCTCAGGGACCTAGGCCTTTCATGAACTTAAGCTTTAAGATTAACTTTGTGTTGAAAAGCGAGTAGTGATTAGCTTCAGATCACTTGTGACACCGTGGACTTGCATGTTGCTTTTGATGTGCTCCTGAATGCGTTGGCTTCCTTCTATCAGTTTTAGAAAGTTGTATGCTGACTCATTTCATCACTTGGGAATTAATCACTGTGTCCTTGTGGGACAAGGACTCTTCTTTAAGAAAGTACAGTATCATGTGCTCTGCTGTGGGAAACTGTCTGTACCAATATGTGTATTGTGAGCAATAAAGCATCAAACTGAAAGAACTGGCTCTTTAGTTTTCTTTGTCTTCCAAATTATTTCATTTTGGTGCAGCTTGACTCTTAACCACTTGGTCAGAAGAACATAATTTTAATCCAGTGGCACCCAACATGTACCAGTGTGGTTTTTTGAGATGATTATAAGTAACACAGAGATAGACGTTTTCCATTTCAATAGTCATTTTAATGTGTATTGGAGCAAATATGCCTAGCTCATCAAATTCACGATGTCAATGATGTTAATGAGTTCGCTTGGTGTTGATATTAGATAAGACGAAAAATCATGAGGTTTAAACAAGTGGCTGAAGTGTGGACAGCACTGAAGTAATTGTTTCAGGTGTCTGTCCCTTTTTGAACAATAGCAAAGTAAACCCAGATACTTGTGTGTATCATTGAAAAGCAGATTGCTCCGTTACCTTTGTAGTTCCAAGTAATCTCCAACTTACCTGGAATAAGCAAGGCAAAAATACGTGGACTATAAAGTTCAGCTCTTGTAGAAGTGGATTTGGCTTATTCCTGGGGCCACTGCTCTAGTATACAGACTCTATTTGATAAAGTTCATCTTGCCATGTAAAAGAAAATGCTTGCTTAAGTAAATCTCAAACTTTGCTGGAATGACCTTATTCTTTCATACTTGGAGAACATGAGAAAAATAAAATAAAAATAACATTTGAAGCACTGCAGCACTGAGTGAACAACAGTGGATTCTTTGAATCCTCTTTATTCAAGAATAAAACAACCTTGCCACCACTAACCCTATTTATCTTCCAAAACATTTGTTCTTATATCATGATGGATAGCACCTTCAGCAATGTCACTTTTCCTCAGCCCCCATCCCAGGTCATTAGTTTAGTGGGATTTTACCAAATAGCATATTCCTCTTTCCCAAATCTCCTAAAAATGCTATAAAAATCAATGAAGACACGTTTTCATGCACCATGGTCAGTAAAGTGCAACAACTAGCACACTACCTGGCACATAATGGACCCACCAAAAGTATCTGTTAATGGATGTGAATGAATATGTTTAGCAAATGGTTAAATTTAATGGACAGAAAGCATTTTATGCCACAGATAACTACTAAGAGTATAAATTGCATGTGGACACTGAAAGTCTTAGATCTCCTCAGTCTCAAACATCATCCACTTATTTATACTAACCTTAAAATATGTTCAGCTTCATGATTTAATATTGTTTCCTCTGACATAAAAATCCACCAGGGAATTCCCTGGAGGTCCAGTGGTTAGGACTCTGAGCCTCCAATGCCATGGACCCTGGTTCGATCCCTGATCGGGGAACTAGGATCCTGCAAGCTGTGCGGTGCTGTCAAAAAGTTAAAAAATAAAAATAAATAAAATAAGATAAAAATCCACCAAATGTGATCACTCCATCCACTCCACAAAACTGTGACCTCTGCTGATAGATTTGTTGTAAAAGGTGAGATAATATTAGATGAATCTATGCAAATCAACCAGTGGTAGCAGCCACCTGTGGAGACTTGCATCACATCTCCTCTTTGGCTTCCATGATTTCAGCACAGCTGTGGTGGACAGTTCCATGCACATTTTTTCCCTCGCAGCTCCAGCAAACAGAGGTGACTCTGCTTTTCTGCCTCACAACTTTCTTCAAAGCTGTGGGAAGCCACTCAGCTTGAGCATAGATTCCAAGGGAGTTAATGTCCTTGGGGACAACATTAAGACAGTGAGGGATGAAAACCAGTGGACAAAAGCGCCAGCCTCTCATCTTCTGGTGGAAGATGCTCAACGTTCTGAGCATCTTCAAAAGGTTCTTTAGAAGGTCTTCAGCCTGACCAGCCCCCAGTTTCCATATTGGTAACCAGCTCAAAGACATAACCTTCATTAACTTTTCTTCCTACCTTGTTCCTCTCTCCTAAATTTCTCACTTCTGCTTTCTGGAGTCACCTCCAAAATATAACATTCACACCCAAATCTTTGTTTGAGACTCTGATTTGGGATTTTACAATTTTTTTACGATTTTTATGTGAATGTCTACTCAGTGGCAGGTCAGAAACATCATCATCAGAAAGTAACATCAAGAACGGATCTCACTGTATTTCCAGTCAGATTGCCTTCGAAAATCTCAAAGAACTGACGTTGCATATAGCTACCAGTTTTTACACTTCTAATATAGCACAAAATTTATGAATCACAGAAAAAAAAAAGTTGTTTATACTACCGTAAAGGATCCTGTCATTTCAATTAATCTTTTTTCTTCTCGATCTCTCTTATGTAATTTATAAGTATGTAACTCAGCATATAATCATTGCATTTGTAAAATGGAGATAGAAGCATCTAAGTATGACCTAGAATGTTTCCCTATGAGATCCAGAATTATCTTGATATTAAGATAGTTTTTTAAATTAGTCAAATGGCAAAATTAGGCAAACCTTCTTAACAAAACCACTAGCAAAGCTCATAGCTGTCAAACCATAATTCAAGTGCAGGGATTTTTTTTGCAAGGAGCTCTTTGAATGTCTCTCACTTGAATCAGTTAGCTTCATATTTTGTTATATAGTAGTATAAACCAGAAAAGCCCCATCCTAACCCCAAATACACACAAACACACTGCCAGATTACAGAATATAGAGAAGCATAAAATAATTAAAAAACCAAACTGACCATAGACAGCTTTCTTCATTTCATCCGTATAACCATACATTGACTAAAATATATCATGCATCTACTACATGACTTCAGTCATTCACAGGTATTATAAAATGGACACTAGTTGACTTCAAGGAGTTTCTAATGACTCTGCCATTGCCAAGGTACCCTCAGAGAAACTCCATCATTGTTGATTAAACAATGTTTCAACAGTGTTTCAACTTTTACCTCACACTCCAGACCTTGAAAATCACGTCTTATGTCTTCAGCTATTATGGCAGGTGACATGGTTGTGGCAATTTCCGAGGTCTAAGAAAGACTAACTCTTAAACTGAAAAAAAAAAAACCTGAAAAAGAGGTGACAATAGCAACAATTAAAATACTTGTTTGTTTGTTTAGCTTCTTAGTACTATTAGCTATGACTGGACAGAGGTGTACAGAAACATCTTTAGACAGTATCCCAACAGTCGAAGGGAAGAAATACAATAACAACAACTAAAAGGAAATAAAACAAGGATTAATGAAAATAACTTTTCCAAGTATCATATTGTGTTGGATTTATTGAAAGAAGTTCTTTCAGAATTTAATATTCAACATTTAATAGGAGCACTGCTACTTCATTCATAATAAGTCATTTTCTTTGAGAAGAATGTAATTGTCTACCAGAAGGATCGGAGACAGTTGAAAGAATCATGGCCTTTGCTTGGAACATTGAACACATTCTTTTTAATGCCAAGATATGAAGGATGTGGAAACACTCACTTTTATAGCCAAATGGTGAACTACAGCTTCTTTCAAATTGAGCATTTGCTAAGTTTACCCACATTTCATATTGTTCTCCTAGGTTATACCTCACACTGTACTTCTGCTCGCTGATCGGAAACAGCAATGGATACGATGAGTACGAATTGCTGTCCTTTAATTTCTTATATCAGTTACATATGTTTGGGATTTTATGAAAATTAATATGACCATGTCTTATTACTGGTATGATATAATCAATAGAGTGGCACTTAGGAGACCCAAAGAGATTGGAACCCAGCATTAAAACTGCTTCCTGCATTTAGCAGGCACTGTGAGAAGGAAGTTGAGGTGAGGGCCCATCCATCTGTGGAAACAGAGAGGGAGTCCAGTCTATTAGGAAAAATGGCATCTACATAATTCAATTTAAGGCAACAAATGGGTAGTAAGCATCTACAACGTGCCAACACCACGACTGGTAGCATACATGTTACACTACATATACTCGATACTGGGAAGTTCATCATAATTGTTTATTGACTTAGACAAGGAGAGCACTTGAAAGAAATTAATGATATTCAGAGATCTAACTGGACAAATATCAATGTAAATAATCAGAGCCGTGCTGAAGTGTGGGTGGCTTGGTGCTGTGTGGAGCAGCACAGTCACGAGCTGTAAGTGTTTACATAGACCCAGCTGAAGCCACAACTTCTTCGAGAGCCTGGAATGAGACTGAGCTTTCAAAGTGAGGTCAAGTGACCCCAGCCCTACAAAGGAGACTGAAGAGACTCAAAGACCAGGCAGACGTGACCAACATTAAGCTCCTATGTTCTCACTTGAACATTGTGATTACTATTCACATGAAGGGGGATTTCAGTGTCTTTTCAGGAATGGGATGAGCAGAAACACATGCTGCCCCAACTACTGATTGTGCATTTCCCAGAGCAAAGCAGGCGCATGTTTGAAGAATTTGATCATCAACGTTTTAAGTATTTTAAATACAAGTGTTTATTGGGAAGAGAAAGAACCTCTTAGTTACGGGTTTTAAAATTCTGATTAACCACCAAAGTAGGAATGAAAAATGTCCCAGAAACCAATAAAAATTATTAAAATCTTGTGTATGTGTTTGTTTGTGTGTGTGTGTGTGTGTGTGTGTGTGTATTATTATAAAAAAATCTATCCCAAGTAACATGACAGATTTTAATTTGGGATCACAAGTAGTGACCCATACAGTTTATAACAGAATAACTGAAAGGATTATTTCGTTTTAGGACATTTTATATGCTGAGGCTTATATAGAGTTTTTAAAAGAAAAAAAATGTTTTGATCATTATGGTAATGGAGAATAATACAGGCCTCTAGTATGGTTCTCCAAAAGAAGAGTGTGTCAGGAATTAGACTCTCCAGACTTTTAGAATTCCAGCCAGTGGAAGAAAGGAGTCAACTCAAAGGGAAGATGATCTCAACATTCACCAGCTGCTACAAAAACTGACCAGTCCAGCTTTGGTGAATATCAAATCACAACGTGGAAGCTTACTTTTGAGACTTTAAAGTAGATGTTGGTTGAAATCCCACTAGTACAACTGTTAACTATGTAATCTCAGGGTGGCTGTGTAATTTCCCTGAGCATCTATAAAGTGACCAAAACAACATTTAGGTAAATTTAAATAAGAAATGTGTGCAGTGTATCTGGCACAGTGACACACACATGAGAGTCACTAAATAAGGATAGATAACAATAGACATTGTGAGAATTTTTTTTAGAATTTCAAAGGCATTGGAGCTTCCATGTCCAATAAAGTTATCTTTGTGAGCACCGTATAAAGCATAAAGATTACTGGCTCTATTCCCCATCATGGACACAAGGAAGACCACATTATCCCAACCCCTCTGCAGGCAAGTTGTGCCATGTGACTAGTTGTCCTAAATGAGCTAGTATGCTACCTCCTTCTCCACCATCTCTTTCTCATAACCGTTCTCATTTTCTTCCCATTCATTCTCCTCCTGGTCCCTCACGGAGCATTATTAAGGTCAGGATGCTAAAACATCAGCATGGTGCAAGAGTTCATTGATAGAGACTCTTTTTACTCTGATTAGGGACTATTTCCCAGAAAAGATCCTAGGTGTGTATTCAATTTACCACTGTTTTACCCACCAAAAAAGCAATATAAGTCATAAGTTAAATATACAATTTTTAAAATCAAAACCACATAAACATAAAGTTATAATTTTTCTGTTTCTGGTACTATAAATTGAAGAAAATATCCTTATTGTACTGAGGGTTGACATCATATATTTAAGGAAGATAGATGGGTGGATGGATAGATAGATGACTGATAGATGACAGATGATAGATAGATAGCTGAGCCAACCAGATAGGCAGCTATTTGAACATTTAAGCTACTAACGGGTGGCAAATTCTTTCTTTAAAATTTTTAAGAGTTACTCTTGGTACCCTTCATCCTCTTACTGTTCTCCTTGCAAGTCCACAATCTAGGAGACTCACCAAAACTCCTATGTGTTGCCCTTCCTACATCCCACCCCCTCCACTCTCAGCCCTCTGTTTAAAAAGGCAGCTAACTCATTCCATACACTATCCACTGCCAAGAGGCAGCTTTCACGTTGGTTCTTATCACCCCTAGGAGGATACCACTTTCTACAATCTCCTATTTTGATACAGCACAAAACAAACAGAAAAGTTTTCTCATCAGATTTTAGAAAAAGACGTTGAATGCAAATATGCTGAAACAATGGAAATGAAGCAAAAGAGGATGATCTTGTCTGCCAATAATGTGACATTAACTCAAAGTGCCCTAAGGCAAGAGTGCAGTGTCTCTGTTTCCAAGCAAATTGAAATCCGGTGTCCCAAATAGATAGTTGTGTCTAAAACAGAAGCAAATATATTCTGGATCTTCCTGGGATTCACCGGTCTCTGGATATAAATGAAGTCACAGTAACGTTAGTATTATACATAATTTCACTGGCTGGTCAACCCGCCTGCCTAACAACAAGGCCTCAGTCTCCCTTTCAGGTATTTCTTGCAGACCTGGGGGTATATCGCTTTGCTCAGGACCTGTCTTATTTGTCTCCAACTTCAGCCTCTTTATTGAGGCAAAACAACAAGATAGTATCTCCTAGCTGACGTTCTCATCATGGCAATGTAGATTTGCCCAAGGAAACATCTCTTCTGACTTTGAAAGATGTAAAGTGTTAGAGTTGCCCAAACCCCCACCCCCAACAAAAGAACACACACACACAAAACCCAACTGCATTTTTTTCCTTACTCCATGTAAAATCCCCTTCTTTCCCCTATTTTATACCATGTTTTGAGATAAGCTTGGCCCTGCATACCACTGCTTATGTTCTGTGTGTAGCAATGATTCCTATAAAAATAAGCTCTTGAAAGGCTGGGAAAAAGCAACATAATAATATCCTTTTCTTCTCCCCCACCTCTCCTCTCAGACACTCATCACAAAACTTCCCAACTCTGGCATCTTTTTCTCCTTTAATACAACTCAGCTCATGAATGTAAATAATGAAGGGCAATGGCCCACCAGAGTGGTGACTAAATCCCAGTTTCGGGTCCGTAAAAATTACAGCTGTATTGAAAACAGATTAAATTTGAGGAACAAAGTAGATGTGCTGGTTTATTTCTTCTTTCTGTAACTTGTAAGAACAAATGGAAAAAAAACCCCAAAACTCAAGGGATCCTTAGCTTACTTCAAATCTTAGTTCAATCCTACCCAAACAAGTAATACTAATGCCAGCTTCAGACATGATCAGTCCTGGCTTCAGATCATATCTCAGCCAGCAGTAGCCTCAAGCATTCAGACAGCTTGAGTGAGGGGCAGAGCCAGAGTGAAACATATATTTCTTTCATTAGACCCTAAATGACTGGAAAGAAAAAAATACTGCTTAGTTTGACCAACTGACATCTGATAAAAGTGGAATTTTGAAATCAAACAGGGAGCTCTAGCTCTTAAGATGCTCAAAGCAAATGTATTTGATGATATTTATTCTACTTTCCAGCTGTTGTTTTGTTTTTTAATATTTATTTATTTATTTATTTGGCTGCACTGGGTCTTAATTGTGGCATGCGGGATCTTCATTGCCACAAGAGGGATCTTCGGTTGCGGCTTGCCAGATCTTTAGTTGTGGCACGCAAACTCTTAGTTGCGTTGTGCAAACTCTTAGTTGTAGCATGTGGGATCTAGTTCCCTGACCAGGGATCAAACCTAGGCCCCCTGCATTGGGAGCATGGAGTCTTAGTCACTGGACCACCAGGGAAGTCCCCTTAGCTGTTGTTTTGAAATCCTATAGACTCTGCACTGACATCGCAAAGCATTCTACCCAACAAACCTAGAACGGCTGGATTTGTTCAGTGCATTTGGAGGAAAGTCACAGAGGCTACACTCTACTTCCTCACAACCTGTAGACATTAACTGATAGATTCACGTAATTCAATTTTATGGTGAAAACCTGCAGCATTTTTCTCTCCATGTTTTAGAGACCATGCAATTATTCATTCTCTTCTTTCACAGTGATCTCAGGAGAGAGTGAGGTCTAAATCTTCACCTGCAGGTAAATACAAACTTTCATTAGCAAAAGAAGAATGCAAACCAGAAGTTTAATTTTGGTTTGTACATTCAAATCACAAAGCGGCAGCTCAGCCTCAATAAGACCAGAGTCAAATAAGCATCCTTTAAATGGAATCCTGGAAGTCAATTTCCCTCTTTGCATCTTACTTCTCCTGGAGAAATTTCCCCAGCAATTAAAGGTCTTAAATTCATGGAGAGTGACTGTTACACTGTAGAAACCACACACGGAAAATTGGGAGACACATGGCAGCATCAAGCCGTGTAATTAAGCAAATTGTCTTTATGCTTTTCTATGAATATGAATGAATGACTAAATGACTGAGCAGCACGGCCTCTTCATTACCGCGAGAGCAGAGGCAGGGGAAGCACCTGGGTCTCCAGGAGCTCCAAGGAGGGCTAGAAGGACTAATAGAATCAGAAGCCAGTGCCTCTCAAAATGTAGGGTCCGGATGCTTACCAACAGAAGATAAAAATAAATGAAACTTGCAGCTCAGGTGCAGTCGTTGAAACATTAGCCTGGGGCAAAAAGGAAATAAAGTAGAATATCAAATATCATCGCTAAAAGGCACCTAGGGAAAGAGTGGGATCTGTGCTCTGAAAGTGGGTGTATGGTCAGGCCACTCAACATGGCTGTTCTCTCGCTCTCTGTAATCCCCTTCTCGACCAGTGCCTGCTTCACCTAAGCCCTTCACACGTGACTGACTTGCCTAGTACTTGCCCCAGGCCCCAGCTGGTGATTGTTCTCATCAAAGGGGCCGGAAGGGGCGTACCCCTCTGCTGGTTTCCCTGGTAACTAATGAGCCCACCTGCTGTCAATTCCCCCTATAACTAGCAATCTTCGGAGAAGACCGCCGCCATGTCCTGTCCGCAGTCGGCTGCACACGGTGGGGTGTTGCTCCAGGACCTTGCTTCAGACACGTAAGTTTCCCCCACGCATTAAACCACTGATGTCTCTGTTGCTGGTTCCAGGCCCCTTCTTGGGTCTTAAAGCTGGGCAAGTACAGGCCTTGCAGGGCCGGTGGGTGCAACCCAATGGCGGGTTTTCCCTAAGTTTTCAACTTCCCGGCCTCAGCACTGCTCTTCAGCCTTCCCATAACTCCTGCCTTACTCAGAACAATTTAAAACCCTCGTGTGGTCACAGAGAGCTGGGCTGGGGCAAGCTGTCAATTCCAAAAAAGGCTGAGGAAGAAAGCAGAGAGCCGTGGACTGGGCTCCCTGAAGCACCCCAGTGCCTGGCTGGCGGAATCGGAGCAAGGCCTTGGTCAGGAGGCACCTGGGGGGAGAGCAGAGGAAACACGAAAAGCTGAGGAAGTAGATGTGGGAGGCTAATAGGGCCCAACAGGACACAGCAAGGAAACGGTCAAAGAAGAGGAATTAGGGTCCATTACGCGGGTAGCATTTGCTCTGAAAAGGAGCAGTTATGTGGTTCTGGCTCGTAATCTTTCTGGTAGACTTAGTGACACGTTCCACAATAGTCCCCATATTCATTTACAATGATTCTGGATTTCCCCAAGGTCAGTTTGAACAGTTCTTTTAAAATGTTACCAGGAACGTTTAAACTTATGCATTTGGTGTTCATTGTGAGGAAATATTTATAGAAGAGAAAAAATAGAAACAATCTAAAAGTTCAGTGTTAGAAGATTGATTTAGTAAATTATGGTATTCTTATAGATGGAATTCCATGAGACCTTTAAAAAGATATGGAACATTTGTGTAATGATCTGATTTTACATACATATACATGTGTATAATTTGAATATGTGTTGTTTTATATAAATTTTAACAATCCTTTATCAAGTGGTGAACCACTTGTGCAGCCCCCTTGGTTGTTCAAGTGTAGGAAAGCAGGCACTCTTAGATTAGTGCTTTTTAAACTTGATCAAGTCAGGATCTCAAAAGCGTTACCTAGGAGCCCAGAGGACTTCTGGGGAATAAGGGACCACAGATCCAACATTGTTCCTGAGAACAGAACTTGGTGAGACCCGATGGGGCTTTCTGGGATTGCGCCAGTCAGGTTTCATTGGCAAGCAATGCGGCACCTGAAATAAATTTACCTTGACAAAAAAGGGTAGCTATTTCAGCTGTTGATCCAGCCTTAACACCAGGGCCTAAGAGTTTTATGTGGAAGGGCTGATTCTGACACTGTATGTGGATGATATCGGAAGTTCCTCTGGAACCAGCCCCTTGGGGCAAAGTGGCTGTGCTCTGGGAAAGATTGATTTCGCTAAGAGAACAGTCATCTTGGGAATCCAAGTGTGGAATTTGGGTGAAGCAGAGTAGAGAAGATGTATACCCCATCTGCTCTTTCAATTCAAAATTGGCTGCATCCAGCACGTGCCCCAATGGAACAAGTTCTAAGCCACTCTTCCACATCTACTGCTCTCAATGACTGCATGACTCCAGCTATATAAAAAGCACCCAGGAGACTGCTTGTCTTCCAGTAAGTACTCAATAAGCAATAGTCCCTTTCCAATTGGGAGCTGATTATTGATCACAAATGTGTGTGTAGCTCCTTTTCTTAGAAGTAAGTGGGGTAGAACATTTCCATCCATAGTTCTGAATAAGGTAAGCTTTTCATTGCTCCATGTCACCTTCTCCCACCGTCTCCCTGGGAAATTAGTCATTTGTGTGCATTGTTTATAATTTATATCTAATTATTATGCAGTGTGATAACAATTATGTAAATCACTAAATGAGTCAGGTTAACTTTAAGTTTTGTTTGAGGACAACACAAAATTTTGTGTTCGCAGTTTCATAGTTAGCTATTTTCATAATATATCTGTTGGTATGGTTTCAACTGCAGTAACAGAAGCCATGACTCGTCTAGGCTTAAACAATAAGGAACTGTATTATTTCGCGTAACACGAAGTATGGCAGTAAACTGCAGGGTGATTTGATTCATGGGCTCAAGCTACAATATCAGAGACCCAGATTTTTCTGTCTTTCTGCTCTGCTGTCTATAGTGTTTGCTTTATCCTAATGGTCCTTCTTGTTTTGGTCCTAAGATGGCTGCCAGCAGCAACTATAGCCATGTGGTCTCTTGTTCACATCTAGAAGGAGGGGGAGAGGGAGGAAGGGGAAGAAGGAGGGGAAAGGGGGGGAGAGAGAGAGAAATCACTGCTCTCAAGGAAGGAATATGTCTTTCACTTTAATCTAATTGAGCCAACTAAAGTCAGAAGCCCACTCCTGCATCAGTAATAGTTGCCAAGAGAATTCCATGTGATGATCCCTTTAGGCTAATTATCATCCACACTTGGTACTGGAGATGGTGTCAGTTTCCTCTTACTCATGTGTGCTGTGTGGTGCAGGGATGGATAGCTGAGCAAAATCAGGATTCTGGCAGGAAGGAAGAAGGTGTGTTGAAGGGCCGTCAGCCAGCAGTCCTGGGTTTAGTAGTCATGTGGGGAGATTGTTTTCCTGAGGAAGAGGGTGTAGGAAAGAGAAACTATGGACCAAGAACCACCTGGGAGTAGCTTACACATTTTGGAAATTGCAGGGGTTTCTCTTTATTTTGAGCAACTTGGGCACATTTCGGAAATTGCAGGGGTTTCTCTTTATTTTGAGCAACTTGGAAGAGCAACTTTCTAAAGGTCTACAGTTATTTCTGTCATCAGTATGCAAGTAGCATGAAAAAGAAAAATGGTTCTGGTCTGAGTTCACAGATAACTTAATTGATGCTAAGAGGGTTGAGCCATAAATCACACTCCTAAATTCAAAATGCCACATTGTATTCACACCAAGATTTCATTCCATAACTTTTCCTTCTTTGTGCGTGAGCTCCTCACCACGAGGCTTTCAAATAACCTCCAGAAAATCAGTTGCTGGTGACTCCCCACTGTCAGCCATTCAGACAAGGCTGGATGCACCTGGTCCTGAACCCCCTGTGGGTGCGCAGCCTAGGTTTCCATCCAGGACTCCACTATGTCGGCAGCCTCCAGCATCAAAAACAGAATTAAACCTGAATGACAGAATAACCTGCATATATCTAAGTCTAAGCTGTCCTCTGCAGAGAATTGAATAAATGATTGTTCAAGCTAAAATCCATTTCACCGAATGGAAGAATGAATATGATCCGGTTAGAGCATAGCCTGTTGAACTCCAAAGGCCAGTTTTTTAAAATCAGACTTTGCGATCTGAGGCAATGATTTGAGTTTATAAATCCTTCAGATACAAGCTGTCTGCAAGTGTTAGTTCCCGAGAGTTAGCTTAGATTACACATTTTCCAAGTCATCGACCCATGCCACCTGGAGTCAGTGAATTATATAATGAAAGCTCATTTACTAAGTAAGAATTTTTTATTGAGCACCTACAATGTGCACTGTGCAAGGTCAAGGCCACCCCCATCCTCAGTTGTGAATTGACACATGCACAGCTACACTGAAATAAGCTTTTTAACCTAGCGATCTGCAGAGTATTTGGAATCACATATAATAAATGGTAAATTCTTCCTGAAGATACCAGGACAGCCATTACAAAGGAGGAAGCATTTAAGAAAGGTCCTTAAAATAGGTAAAATCTTGAGATCGAGAAAAAAACTGAAAAATACATTTTTCAGGAAAAGGGAACGTTATGGGCAAAGCACAAAATATGAACAAGCATGAAAATGTCAAAGAATGTTAATGAACAGAAAAATTGCTAAGATTTCAGGAAAGAATGGATAAGTGGTGTAGGAATCAATAAAGGACAGGACTTAGATTCTAAGACACTGAACCCTTATTCCCACTTAACCAATCATCGGTAGATTACGAGTGTTACTGTACCTTAACTGATTCACAAGGTGATCCCTGATCACCTTGGGAACACGGAGAGCCCTTGCCCTAGATCCACCAGACAGACACTCATGTCAAAATAAATTGGCATTTTTATAAAGGAGGTTAAGGTATCATGCTGTCCAATGAGGCATTAATTCATTTGCCAGATCCACTTGGAGACACTGACAGTACAAGTGGCTCCAAGAGGATTTTCAGAAAGGCTGGAAGAAAAAGCCTCTTTGGGCAGGCAGATCTTTTGTCCCCGACCCATCATAGCATGTTGATAGCTGCCCACCCCATCACTAGCAGTATTAACCCTGTCTGCCTGAAAAATTGACTAACTTCTTGATACAACCTAATTCTTACCATGTGAACTGTTACTCACTTAATTTGACCTGAATGTTTTTCAGATACGTAAAAGCATCCTTCTTTAATACATTACACTGCTTCCCATGATTCCTGGTGTTTGGGCACCAATAAGAAACCATAAATTAATATGCTACTTAGCAAGATAAGCAACACAGATTATTCATTCACTGAAGTGCTCTAATTTCATTTTCAGCCATAAAATGAACATATTAATTCTTTCCTTCCAAGTTAGGAATTTATATATATATTTTGTGTGTGGGGTGGGTTTATTGAGGTATAATTGATGTACATTATAAGTTTGGGTGTCCAACATTAGTGATTCACAATTTTTAAAGGTTATATTCCATTTATAGTTATTATAGAATATTGGCTGTATTCCCTGTGCTGTACAATATATTCTTGTAGCTTATTTATTTTATACATGGTAGTTTGTACCTCTCAGTCCCCTACCCCTATCTTGCCCCTCCCTCTTCCTCGCTTCCCACTGGTAACCACTAGTTTGTTGTCTATATCTGTGAATCTGTTTCTGTTTTGTTATATTCACTAGTTTGTTTTATCTTTAGAGTCTACATGTAAGTGATATACAGTATTTCTCTTTCTCTGTCTGATTTTTCTTAGCAGAATACCCTCCATCTACATCCACGTTGTTGCAAATGGCAAATTTTCATTCTTTTCTATGACTGACTGGTATTCCGTTGTATGAATATGTGTATATATCTCACATCTTCTTTATCCATTCATCTGTTAATGGAAGCTTAGGCTGCTTCCTTGTTTTGGCAAACGTAAATAATGCTGACGTGAACACTGGGGTGCATGTAGTTTTTCAAATTAGTGTTTTCATTTTTTTCAGATATATACTCAAGAGTGGAATTTTTATATTAGAACAGAAGGTAGGCTTGCATGGAGTATATAACCCTTCTTATCTTCTCTTTCGATTTGTTCCTGGGATTTTAACTGTAGTGGGTTTTGAGATACCTTGGCTCATATTATTAAACTCTCTCAGGGAGCACTTTCCTTTCTTTCTTTTTTTAACACCTTTATAAGAGTGTAATTGCTTTACAATGTTGTGTTAGTTTCTGCTGTATAACAAAGTGAATCAGCTATATGTATACATATATCCCCACATACCCTCCCTCTTGAACTCCCTCCCACCCTCCCTATCCCACCCCTCTAGGTGGTCACAAAGCACCAAGCTGATCTCCCCTTGTGATGCAGCTGATTCCCACTAGCTATCTATTTTATATTTGGTAGTATATATATGTCATTGATACTCTCTCACTTCATCCCAGCTTACCCCTCTGCCTCCCCGTGTCCTCAAGTCCATTCTCTATGTCTGCGTCATTATTCCTTTCCTGCCCCTAGGTTCTTCAGAAGCTTTTTTTTCTTTAGATTCTATATATATGTGTTAGCATATGGTATTTGTTTTTCTCTTTTCGACTTAGGTCACTGTGTGACAGACTCCAGTTCCATCCACCTCATTACAAATAACTCAATTTCATTTCTTTTTAGGGCTGAGTAATATTCCATTGTATATATGTGCCACATCTTCTTTATCCATTCATCTGTCATGGACACTTAGGTTGCTTCCCTGTCCTGGCTATTGTAAATAGTGCTGCAGTGAACATTGGGGTGCATGTCTGTTTTTGAATTATGGTTCTCTCAGGGTATATGTCCAGTAGTGGCATTGCTGGGTCATATGGCAGTTCTATTTTTAGTTTTTTAAGGAACCTTCATACTGTTCTCCATAGTGGCTGTATCAATTTACATTCCCACCAACAGTGCAAGAGGGTTCCCTTTTCTCCACACCCTCTCCAGCATTTATTGTTTGTAGACTTTTTGATGATGGCCATTCTGACTGGTGTGAGATGATACCTCATTGTAGTTTTGATTTGCATTTCTCTAATGATTAGTGATGTTGAGTATCCTTTCATGTGTTTGTTGGCAATCTGTATATCTTCTTTGGAGAAATGTCTATTTAGGTCTTCTGCCCATTTTTGGATTGGGTTGTTTGTTTTTTTGATATTGAGCTGCATGAGCTGCTTGTATGTTTTGGAGATTAATCCTTCGTCAGTTGCTTCAACTCATTTGTTTTTTCAGCAACTATTGATGTGCCAGCCAGCGAGCCAGGCACCGAAATACAACAGTAAACCAAGGGCTCCCTGTACATGTGTGATGTGATATGTTTCTGGGGGAAGTACCAGGTCCCGTGAGTACACAGAGGAGGGCCATGGAACTTATGAACATATGAAACTTATGTTCAAATTATGTAATCATTTGTCTTCTGTTACAATATAAATTTTAATTTTTTGATTTCCTTTTCAAGCCAAAATTTATTTAGAAAAGATTAAATTTCTAAGTGATTAGAGTTTTACTATAAATTTCTTTATTTAATTTGATTGCATTATGATCAAATACTCCTTATTATACCCATTTTTTAAATAATTTTTCTATTTAGTTAGTGGACTAGTATATAGTCTCTTTTCTTAGTGAGACTTTCCATATCCATATATACAAAAAGTGACTGTATACTTTCAGTTCATGGATACAAAGTTCTCTGCATGTTTATTAGATATAGTTTGGTAATTATTTATATCTGCCATATACTTTTTTATTCTTTATCAATTAATTTCTAAGAAAAATTTGTTAAATTTTTCTGCAACAATTGTAGATATATCCATTTCTTGTATTTCTAATATTTTGCCTTACATATTTTATAGCTATGCATTTAGATGTATATAGGTCATATTTACTTGTTTAATATAAAATCTTTTACCTCTAAAATATGCAGTATCTCTTTGCCTCATCTAACACTCTCATCCCAGAAAGATCCATTATAGTAATTCATAGAAATATAATTTTTTCTCTACTAATATTGCCACGTTCTCTTTTACTTTGTTAATATTTTCCTAGTACATTTTTTGTATCTTGTTATTTCCAGACTTTCTGTGTCCTGATTTTTTTTCCTTTGGCTGAGTCACTTGTAAACAAGAAATGGCTGGATTTTGTTGTGGGTTTTTTTGTTTGTTTTAGTTGTTGTTTTCTCCATGTGTGCTTTGGTAGTATTTCCTAATCCAAAACTTGAGGCATGGGTTATAACATATATATGGTATCTGATACAATAGCAGAAGATAGGAGATTGAGGACTGTTTTTGAAATATGGGGCATTATTGTATACGTGTCATATGGTGTTTGAGGATTTTACCCTAGTAACATATATGACCTCCATCATCTTTAGGATAAGTTGATGCTACGAATTAAAGCATCATCCTTCTCCTATCCTTTAGAGTAGTACCTATCCTTTAGAGTAGTACCTATCCTTTAGAGTAGTACCTATCCTTTAGAATATTCTTTAATGTTCACTTTTAGGTATATACTTTTATAGCATACTTATTCTTTAGTATATAATTTTAGGGGATTTCTAACCAAACGCAAATAAAGCATCAGAAGCCCTGGAAACAGTAAGCCAAGTAAATTACTTTAGGCAGAAATTCTCATGGAAAAGGGAAAGAGAAAATTCCTTTAACGTCTTAATTTCTTAAAGTTTTTATATAAAAGTTTCCGTAATTATTTATCATTAAAAGGGGTTGTTAGTTTCCTTTGCTCTAAAAAACTTAATTCAGAACCAGAACATATATATCCATGGGAATCCATTCTTCATTGGAATTCATTTCATTTCACTTCAGTGCAGTTAGTTTGTATATATGTTGACCCTTCATTCTTTTCCTTTCTGCAACTGTTTCCACCTTTGGGCTTTTTCTGGTGATCAAAGCAGAATGTTTTCCGACTCTTCATGTGGTATGTTATGAATAAACCTCAAAGGCTCTAGTTCAATGGCTAGTGAAATGTTTCCAAATAGAAGAAAGTTAGGTAGTAATCTGCTTCCTCAGGAAGAAAAGGAGAAAAAGAACTGCCAAACAATTTATTGGATAGCATTTCTTTCATTTAGAGAGTATACATCTAAAATTAGAAGGAGTTTTGACTCTTGGCCTAGACCAGACATGCCCTAACCATGGAGAAGATATGGAAGAAATATTGGTCCAGGTTCAGAGATGCATGTCCATATTTTACAAACGACTGTGGAATGGCCAGGACTAGTTAATAGGTAAAACGGGAAGGGGAGGCCATGTTTATTTTAGCATCATTTTCTGACTAGACATCTGGAGTTCTTTGATATATTTCTATATGTATGTATTTGTAAATGCATATATAATATTTAATAGAGTGACATGACCAAAGGAAGGAGAATAAAAGGTGGGGAAGGCCCTGAGGGAGGAAGGTAGGAATTCAGGGAGAAATACAATTTAGATGTATAAGTCTGGCTTATTTAGACATCAGATTGGAATCAAATTTTTAAAGTAATAAAAAACAATTTATAGTTGTTGGAGAAGGACATAGAAAGGAGCAAAGGAAATCAAATTCCTAAAATTACAATGTGAATATACTGAGTAGAGTGTGTTAAGTAATCCTGTATCTTGAACCACTTACACATTCCAAAGATGCTATTATTTGGGGAGGCAGAGTGATGAAGTGGAAGTGCCCAGTTTTAGAATCAGACACTGAATTTGCCACTTTCATTGAGCACAACTCTGCATCTCAGGGCTTCCCTCTGTTAATTAGGGTGATCAAAATACAAACTAAGTCCAGTTGTTTTAAGGTTGAAATGATGTGTAAAACGGGCCAAGATCGTAGAAGTCAGTCAATAAACAACTGGCATATTAGTGTTTAATTATTCGGTTTTCTGTGAACCATGAAACAGTTAATAAACTTTAGGTTTTTTCTAAGCTGATTATCGAGTACGTGAGATCCCTTCTGAAACACCTTTCATCGGAAAACAGAATTTGACAGTGGCTACCCACGGGGTCCAAGGACCAATGCAAGATGCCTTTCCATCAAAAACACTTTTTGTCCCTGTACTGCATTCCAGGATATTTATAAGGAGATTGTATGAGAGTTGCCCTGGAGTTTGGGAAGCTACAGGGAAAACATTTAGAACGACCCTGTAATGAGCACAGTGGATACTCATGAATCTTTACAACAAATCTGTGAGATAGGTATTATGTTCCCTATGTTACATATGAGGCAACTCCATTCAATTGAAGGTAAGTAACTCCAAATTCCCACAGCTCATCAACAGCCAAGCCAGGATTCAAATTAGACCTTACTGCAAAGCCTGCTATCTTTTCATCACATAATAATGCCACTGAGAATCAATCTTGGACAGGTTGGTCTTCTAATTTTCAATGTAACTATAGTTTAGAAGAACAAATACATGTGCACGCCAAGTTTAGAGAACAGAGTTTTGGATGACAGGTAATCAAATGAGAACGACATTCAGAATTGCACTCTGATTGTTTTTCTCGGGAGAATCTTAAAGATCAGTGCTCATAATAGAACAAAAACAATAGAATTGGCATGATGCAACAATATTGGTTTGTTAGCCATGAGAGCTGAATCTAATTCTCTTTTTTTAGTCTTGGAAACTATTTGTGAAACTGCGTGTGACATAGGTTCAAATTATCTGTTTTCCAGTGAATGTTTTTGCTCCCAATAGTCAATTTCTAGATGCAACAGATGTTTTGTTCTAAATGACTCATTACTCGAAACTTGGAGAAAGCCTTCTGGCAAGTCAGCTTCTTTGCTCTGTCCTGTTAAGATTCAGAAAATTCAACGCATTCCATTTTTATATGGAAAATGTTCGTGTTTTTCCCCCAGTTTTCTCAAGAGGCTGAAAGTTCAGGATGGTGTGTTGCGTCCTGTCATTCATGCACAATGCGTCACTCTTAACTGTTCATCTTCAGAGGGAATGTTCATAAAATAGCTACCTGATCCTCCTGCCTCCAAACAAGTCTTAATCCATGGCTTACCTTAAAATAGCCAAAACTCCCACCATAATGTCCCCTATATTGAAAATTTAAAGACTATTTCCATTAGAGATATCACCTAGAGGTTCCCTAGTTCTCCTTTCAGAATGCATAATCTTTGATATTTTTGTATCAGAAATTCTGTTGACTAGTGAAGAATGGGCCTGCAGTATTCCGTTTGCAACCTTAAAATATTAGACCTGTTGCGGGTGGTATTACGGCGAGTTAGTGTTGATGAAAGGACGACTAGAGAGCTTCAGGGCTTTGTTGAAGCAAAGGATGAACTACTGCTCAGTAGGAATTCAGTTACATGAAGGGTAATTGGATTATCTTTTAATAATAATTAGTAATAATCAGGCACAGTTTCTAAAATACTTTATGCTTGGTATATCAAGTGCTATATACAGTATTTCAATACATCATTTTATATTTCTATTTTTTTAACATCTTTATTGGAGTATAATTGCTTTACAATGGTGTGTTAGTTTCTGCTTTACAACAAAGTGAATCAGTTATACATATACGTATATCCCCATATCTCCTCCCTCTTGTCAATACATCATTTTAAAATTTAGGTATTATTATTACCATTTTACAGTCTAATACACTGAGACTTGGGAGATTAAGTAATTTACCTGAGTTCCCACATGTAGGGAATGACACATCAGTATGTTATTCCAAGTCTGTCTGACCCCTTAAGTTCAGGTTCTCAACCACTACACCATATTACCTAAGAGTCAGGATTTGTGTATGTGTGTGTGTGTGTTTGTGTGTGTGTGTGTATTTAATTGTTATCCTGTGAACATCACATTCACACTCATACTGCATGTCCCTTAAACAGTTCAAATATCTTAGAAAATGTGGTAAAACTGGAAATTATTTGGTGGTTAAGGCATTAAGACCATTTCTGCTACAGTCAGGAGTAGAGTCCACATTAAAGCAACCAAAATTATCTGAATTTTTTTCTTTGTCTAAGCTCTCATTCTTTCCACTATTTTGCCTTTTTACCAGAGTTGAGGTGCAGTGTGTGTGTTTTTAAATTCTGCTGCAATAATATATGCAACCTTCATTTTTCAAACATTTTCTGAGCATTTACAACATGCCAGGCACAGTGTTAGGCCGCAGGGATACATAGGTGAACCCTACCCCGTCCATATAAAGAAACTAACAATTGTGGAAATACAGGGCTTGCTCTAAATACTAGATGTTTAAACTTAAACAACACAGCATGCTCTCCTCACCACCACACACACTAATCACTATGCCTACACAGGATTCAGTTGATCAAGAAACATACAGCTGCATAGCACAGGGAGGTCAGCTCCGTGCTTTGTGACCACCTAGAGGGGTGGGAGGGAGGCTCAAGAGGGAGGGGATATGGGGACATATGTATGCATATGACTGATTCACTTTGTTATACGACAGAAACTAACACAGTGTTGTGAAGTAATTATACTCCAATAAAGATCTATTTTTTTTAAAAGTTTGCTAAATTTCTGCTATGTATCAGGGATGGATTAGTACTGGTGACACAATGGAGAACAAGTTAGACACTGCCCTTACCTTCACAAGGGTACAAATGAATGCATGTGTTTTGAGGAGGTGCTTCAGCAAAGGCACATGATCCAATCTCAAAGGGGGGTGAAGACAGGAGTAGGAGTTAGCTGTATGGATGGAGAGAAGAGAACCAGGCTCTTCAGGCAGCAGGAACACCCTGTGCAAAGGTCCAGAGCTAAGACAGAACCTTGGGCCAGTGTGTCTGGTGTATAGAATTTGATATGAAAGAGCAAAGCAGGGATCTAATCATGCAATCTGTGCCAGTCACACTGAAGAGTTTGGACTGTATCTTGAGCACAGTGTGAAGTCCTTAACAAGTTTTAAGCATAATAAAAAAGGCATGATCAGATCTGCTTTAATAGAAAAACTTTTAAACCTGTCAACTAAAGAATGAATTTGAAGAAATCAGAGATTTACGAAGTCTAGACTAGAGTAATGGCCATAGGATTAGAGAGAAATCTGTATATTTCATAGATGTAAATGGGATACAATCCCCAAGGATTGATATGATTTTATGTACAAGATGAAGAATGAGGAGAAATCAAGGTTGTCTCCCAAGTTAATGGCTGGGCTGGTGGGAAAGTGTTCAATTCTGAGCATTCATTCAACAAACAGTGAGCACAGGCCATAGACCCACATTGTCTTGGGTGCTGGGGAGAAACTGGTGGGCAAAACAATAGAGTCCTTGCTCTGCTGTGGCTTACAGTCTTTTAACATGCTGAGACATTCAAGTGGAAATGTTGGACAGCTGTCCTTAGCGTTCTGGAGAAGGGGCTCTGCTAAGGGGTGTCATTTGAAAGATCCCTCCACACATGTTCTGAAACTTTACTTGACACCAGTGTAGGTCTAATAATCACCAATATAGGCTCTGGGAATGCAGTTGTGGACAAGACAAAGCCTCTGCTCTGATGGAGGTTGCATTCTAGTGGGAGAAGACAGACAATAAACAAAAACTCTCTGACGTGTCAAGGGGATGTAAATACTATGAAGAAATACAAAGCAGGGTAAGGGGAGAGAGAGTGACAGAGGTGGATGGGGTGATGTCTTAAATAGGAGGGTCAGCTTGTCTCTCCCATAAGGAAGGGAGGGATCATGCCAACCTCCAGAAGAAGAACCTTGCAGACCCAGGGAATAGCAATTACAAGCTGAGATGCTTGGTGCATACCAAGCATAGCCAGGAGGCCAATGCAGTTGAAGCTCAGTGAGCAGTGGGAGACAGGGTTGCAGAACCGATGGGGTGCAGGTCCCGTAGAGCCTTGTAGACCATGATAAGGACTTTGGACTTTCTTCTTAGTGAGTTGGGAGACCACTGGAGATTTCTGAGAAGAGGGGTGACATGATCTGACTCGTATAACTAAGGATCACTGGTTACTGGGTGAAGAAGAGACTTCACACAGGCATAATCCGGATTATTGATATTGGGTAGCTCACTCTAAGTGGTTACCAAATAATTAAATGCTTTCTACCTCTGTCCTTTCCCCTTCCCTCTATCCCTTTATAGAGTTGCTTCCCGCATATCATCAGCGTAGAAGAGCTGCCGTTGTAGTTTAGGGGGCTCTTTTGCAGAATTGAACAGGGGTCAGGATGGGGCCCCAGAGATTGCAAGCAGGTCCTACACTGATGTAGGCTTTCAGGCATTAGAGTAAAGGAGACCTTTGCAATTCCTTCTATATTAGGCAGGAAGTTCTCTAAAGGTAGGGATTCAAGGCAGAAGTCTCTTTCAGAAGTGGGATGACATTCACTTTTGTGGGGGGCAGTATCTGGTCCCTCAGGGACCTGAACCCAGCAGTGAGTGGGGGTGGGCTGCACTGCACACAGCAGTGAAGAACACTTCCCATGCTCCTCTGGGAACAGCTAGTGTGGCTGCCTTTCAGGGAGGCTCAGGTCTAACTGAAGTGTGCAAGGGGAACTCCAAACGCCTGAGCTAAGTGGAGAAAACCTAAAAGTGAGAAAGAAAAGAGGCCACACTGTGTTTTGCACTGACTTTGTTCTGCTGCTGTGATGCCCTCAGGGCCAGGGAACTAGCAGCTCGAAATTTGCTTTTAGCTTGAGAAAGTTCTTGTTCCTACGTGGTTGAAGGTGTGTTTGTGTGTGCTTTTTTTTAACCAGGCATCAACATTGTTTGCTTACTGGTACAGTCCCACCAGAATCAAATAGGGTGTTTTTTAAGATTGCTTTTGTACTTTCTCAACCCTTAAAGCATGTAGCTCTTGAGGGTTCTATAAGGATCTCTCACATTTCTAGCTGGGGCTCCATGTTCTTAATCCTGTTACATGTTAGAATCACCAGAGGAGATTTTTTTTAATTGATGTTCCATCAAGAGAAAGAGAAGACAAACCACAGACTGGGAGAAAATATTTTCAAAAGACATAGATGATAAAGAACTATTAAAACATACAAAGAACTCTTAAAACTCAGCAATAAGAACCTGATTTAAAAAGAAAAAAACCCTAATCTAAAAATAGGCAAACTACCCGAACAGATAGACACCTCACCAAAAAAGAGACACAGATGACAAGTAAGCATATAGAAAAGATGCTTCACATTGTACGTCACTGGGGAAATACAAATGAAAACAATAATGAGATACTGCGACACACCTATTAGAATGGCTGAAATCCAGAGCACTGACAACACCAAATGATGGTGAGGATGTAGAGCAACAGGAACTCTCATTCATTGCTTGTGAGAATGCAAAATGGTACAGCCACTTGGCAAGACAGTTTCTTTCGAAACTAAACCTGCTCTTACCATACGATCCAGCGATTTGCTCCTTAATATTTACCCAAATGAGTTGAAAATTTACATCCACACAAAAACCCGTACACAGATGTTCCTAGCAGCTTTTTTCTTAATTGCCAAAACTTGGAAGCAATTAAGACGTCTTTCAATAGGTGAATAGATAAAAAACTGTACATCTAGCCAATGGAATATCATTCAGCACTAAAAAGAAAAGAGCTATCAAGCCATGAAAAGACATAGAGGAAACTTAAGTGCATATTACTGAGTAAAAGAAACCAATCTGAAAAGGCTACATACAGTATGATTCCAACTACATGACATTTGGAAAAGGCAAAACTATGGAGACAGTAAGCAGATCAGGGATTGCCAGGGATTAGTGGGGAGAGAGGGATTAATAAGCAGAGCACTGAGTACGTTTAGGGCAGTGATGTATGATTCTGCAATGTTGGATGCATGTCATTAAACATTTGTCCACACCAAGAGTGAACTGTAATGTAGACTTTGATAACAATGTGTCAGTATAGGTTCATTGGTTATAACAAATATACATACCACTGTGGTATGGGATGTTGATAGTGGGGATGGCTGTTGGGGGGTGGGCAGGGGGTAGCTGGGAACTCTCTGTACTTTCTGCTCAGTTTTGCTGTGAATCTGAAACTGCTTTTTAAAAATTGTCTATTTAAAAGACACAAAAAAAAATGATGCCCAGACCCCATCCCCAAAGATTCAAATTTAACTGGTCGAAAGAGGAGCCAGAGTTTAGGTAAGATTTCATTGAAGCTCACCAAGTGATCTTGAAGTGCTGCTGGGTTAAGAACCACCGTGCCAAGTAAGCACGTCAACCAGGTGTCAGGCAGATAAATAATTTCTGGCTTTTGGCTTCCATGCTGAATTCTAATTAAATTAGTATTTACACAGTTCTTTGTAATTCTCTACCAAAAGGCATTCATAAATTTTTTCCCTCTGCGGTACTAGCAAAATGCCAAGTAATCCTTCAAATGGAGGAAAATAGGAAAACAAAATTTCAAACTGCAAAATTAAAGCTGTAAGTTTATGGTTCGTTTATGCCTTGAAATATCATTTATATTTCCTTTTGTCCTCATCCCCCTATAAGGCTTAAAAACCTATCCGTCTGCGTCTTAGCAGTGCTTGAGGCTCTAAAAGTGTATTGCAGCATCCATTCTGTCATCTTACTATCAAAAATGAAGGATATCAGAATAAACAAAAAATAATGATCAGTAGTTAAGGAACAAATATAAGTACAGTCATTGATGATGGAGAGATTTTGTTGGCTGGGGTGGTGACTAAGGATAGGGGTGACAGATGGCATGTTTTGATGTACAAAGGGCATGAGGGTTGTGGATGTCTTTTCTCTTCCAATTAGCCATGTCCTCCGTAAAGGGGGGGTGGGGGTTGGTGGTCTGAGAAATCAGGTCAGATGGTGCTTTGGAAAACTTCAATAATTTGACAGCTTGGCAGGATGAGTAAATTATTCACAGCTTGCCTTTATGTGCTGTGATGTGGCTTGCCTCAAGCCACTGTACTTCCTTGGACTAAATGCCTTGTACACTCTGAAGAATAACCATGGACTTTGAAACAAGTACCTTAAGGATGTTCTCATGACAGGAATCTTTTAGGTCATCAAAGTTTCCTATTACTAATAAAGCCAAAACAACATTATTATAACATTAATAATACCTCACATTTATTGAATACCTATTATGTGTCAGGCTTTCTGTTACGCATTTAATATGAATTATTTGATTCTCATAACAACTGTCTGATGTATTGATAGGTGTTATTTTAAGCCCCATTTTACAGATTAAAGAAAGTTTCCTATGGTCTGACTCCAGGACCAGTCACCACTCAGCTATATTGGTGGGCGTTCTAGTGTGTGCAGTGTAGTAATAGACATGATTCAAAGTCGAGGAACATATGTTAATTCTCTTGCAATAGAAATTTATACCTAAAACAAGTTTCCCCCACCAAGGTGACATAGGCCACAGAGGCAAAAGCTGCCCTAGACCGCCAGCAATCAACTGGAAAATCAAGGCACTGCTTCTCAACTTTGTTACATATAAAACTCATCTATAGAACTTTTAAAAAATGAGAAGCATCTCTGGTCCCAGCCTCTGAGATCGTGACTTAATTGATGCAGGGTGGGGCTCAAGCACTGGGATTTTTAAATGCTCCCCAGACAGGACCAGCTACATAATTTGCAGGGCCCATTTTCAAATGAAAATATAGGGCTCCTGTTTAAATTTAAAAGTGTTAAGATGGCAACAGCAGAGCATTAAATCACGGGGGGAGCCCCTCTTTGGACAAGGCCCCATACAGGTTCACATCCATGAAGCCAGCCCTGCCCCACATGATGCTAATACGCTAAAAACTTTGAAAGCCATTGGACCAAATGTTTCCCCTGGCCAGACCCCACTCCTGTAGCTTGGGTGGCTTTTCATCATCATTATGGTCATCACATGTATTAAGCTGTTTGCAAGCATCCACACAATAACATTATGAAGGAAAAAAAAATTGCAAATTACATCCCCATTTTTCAGATGAGCAGACTAAGGCTGTGCTAAGTTATTATTATTATTATCTTTTTTTTTTTTTTGCGGTATGCGGGCCTCTCACTATTGTGGCCTCTCCCGTTGCGGGGCACAGGCTCCGGACGGGCAGGCTCAGCGGCCATGGCTCAGGGGCCAGCCGCTCTGCGGCATGTGGGATCTTCCCGGACAGGGGCACGAACCCGTGTCTCCTGCATTGGCAGGCGGACTCTCAACCCCTGCGCCACCAGGGAAGCCCGCTAAGTTAAACATTGTGCCTGACGTCCCTGAGTAGTCAGTGGCCCTGCCTGAGTTGATCCCAGACCATGTAGGTTCTGTATCCCCCACTCTCAGTCATCACTCTACACCACACCTCCTTGAGAAAGTAATTTCTTTATAATCCCCTGTGAGCCCCCAGCCCCAAAGAAAAAGGAAGGTACTGTGAATGAAAACAGATTCATGCCCTGAAAGTCATACCACTTCATTTATTCCCTTGATACACCTGAATGCGTCTTTGTTTATTGTTTCCTTATATTTTTATTTTGCTGTTGCATTGTGCATGCATTGGCTAGAGTATACAGAGACGTGAAATATACACAGATAGGAATATAACTTGTATAAAATTTCACTGATAAAGCTCAGAAAGGGAGTCAGAAAGCCCCCAAGGCTTCCCTGACTTGGTGCAGCCCCCACTCTAAAAATGCAAGGAAGATCACGGCCATAAGTAGATGCTCATCCCAGATGAAAAGATAATATATGTTCCATCTCATTATCCACCCCGGGCTGTGTGTGTCACCACTATATCTTATTACAGCACTTATCTCACAGTCCTGCAATTATTTGTTACACGAAGGCCACACTGTAGTCTGTAGACTGTGGAATTACAGAAGTGCAGGCGGTGAGGTCTATTCATTTTCGTATCTCCAGCTTTTGACGTGGTATCCGGCACATACTTGGCTTTCAGTGTTTATTAAGTGAATCAATGCAAGCACAAATAAATATCTTTCTTCAAAAAGAGTTAATTGTGAAACTCATACATTCAATGACAATACGAAAATCCTTCAAAGACTGTATTCTCCCCCCTCTTTTAATGACTTCTGCAGCAACTTTCTATAACTTTTTAACATTTCATTTATTTTCACTTATGTTCCTCTGTGGGTTCTAAATAACTCCTTATTTTAACCACTGTCATTTGTATTTTATGGAAATTCTTCAAAGGGTTCACTTGTACAGCTTCAGAGAGTTGTCTTGGGAACTACTATTTATCTTAGCTTTTGGAAGGATTTGGACTCCCAGCAAAACCCTGTGGCCTTGGGAAGTATAAATTCATTACCATCCAAGTTACTGATGGTGACTGGGGACTAGACTGTTAGGCTACTTTTAGCTCACCTTTCTAATTTTCATCCTCTTTTAGTCATATTCTCTCAGATTTTCTAGTTCTTATACTTGGCAATATAATTTCAAAAGTATCGACTATCACATAAGACAGAAATTTGAATATACATTCATAGCAGTCACACAGCATTTTCATTTTATGTTGATTATCCATACAGTGAAACTTTTATTGCAAAGAGATTTGCATATAAAGACAATCTCTGGAATTAGTCATCTGCTTTTCTCAGCAGTTTTCAATCTGTGATGTTGTCTAACATAGAGTCACATACCCCAAACTTAGTCTTTCCACGCAGTGGTCCTTGGTACATAAAACTCTGGGTTATAAATAAGACTTTTTATCCCCAGAGCAACAGCAGCTTCCGTGTCTGTGTTCATCTGCTTCTGTGATTTCAGCATTCACTCTTATGATCTGGCCCTTTAAGATTTTCCATACTTTCCTGTGAGCTTAACATGTCATTTTGGAAGTGTTTTGCTGTGGCAGAGAGACCTCTAATAGTACCTTAGTCCATACTACTGTTAGAAGTAGGTCCTCATTCTGTGATTTTAATTGTGACCAGGATCCTGGTTTTAATTCTTTCCTCCTACCCAATATCTTCCCTTTGTTTTTTTGGACAACTCCTATTCGTCTTTCAAAACCCAGTTTAGAAACAACCTCATATGGAAGCCTTCCTATACAGAGAACCGATAGCTTCTTCCTGTATGCTGTTTCTAGAACTATACAATATTCCCTTTTTGTACTTATCACATCATATTGTAATCTGTTTGTTTATGGTGCCTGTTTTTCTCACTCAAGTGTAAATCCCTTGATGGCAGAGGCCAAATAATATCTATCTTTCTTCCACAGATTCCTAGTATAGCATCTAGCAGAAAATAAAGAAAGGAAATATTACAGAAAGACTTAAATCCTGTTGCTTTCTTAAGATACATTGTAACACAACTGATTGGTCCTCCCACTGCTGACCGTGTAAACTTATTCTGGAACAGTCTTCACTTGGCTGTTGTCCAGGGAAGGGCGGAATTGATCTTTATATACTTGATCAGCCCCACTCCAGTGCCTGGATTACCAAAGATAGGACAAGAACAACTAGCAGAGTCAAGGAAGAGTGCTTAGTTCTCTATTTTCTACACACACTCATCCCTGTCACAGTAGAGCATCTTTGAAGCTGCTTCTCCAAGTAACTTCAGGAAAATTATATGCTGCTGACACAAAGGCACCACTTCTTTTTTTGAGGCATAAACTCTGTTCTTCAGAATAGTTTAGTAGCAGAGGAGGAAGAGCTGGTAGGTTTGCTGGAGGCAAAAGGCATTGGAGGCCCCACAGGAGCTGAGGCACAGGTGATCTTTGGGCCCAGGGTCTAGATCATTCCTCATAGCTCCTGGGAGGGGAAACTTTGAAAGAAGTATTTCCAGGATGTGCACCCTGTGGTCTGGAGCTGGGGGGCAAAAGCAGGAAGTGAGCACAGGCCCAGATCTTAGTGAACAGAGTCCAAACCAGAAAGGTCAAGTTCACCATGAAGGTCGAGGAATGAACATGGAGCTGAAACAGAGACACTACCAAAGACTGTGAAATTCAGCAAAAAGTTGGGTAAGGGCAAGAGGTCAAGAGATTACAAAAATAGGCCTGGATTCCCTGGTGGCGCAGTGGTTGAGAGTCCGCCTGCCGATGCAGGGGACATGGGTTAGTGCCCCAGTCCGGGAGGATCCCACGTGCCGCGGAGTGGCTGGGCCCATGAGCCATGGCTGCTGAGCCTGCGCGTCCGGGGCCTGTGCTCCGCAACGGGAGAGGCCACAACAGTGAGAGGCCCGCATACCGCAAAAAAAAAAAAAAAATAGGCCTGGAGATCTCTTTTCTTTCTCTCCCCTCCCCTCCCCTTCTCCTCCTCCTCCTTTTTCTTTTTCTCCTCTTTCTCTCTCTGCCTCCCTCCCCCCCACCCCCATCTCTCCCTCTCTTTCTCCCTCTCTGCCCTTCTCTCTGTCTGCCTGCCAGGATTGAGATAAACAAGTTGAAAATACTTCTCATCAGAAATAATGGGTGGGAAGCGCTAATAAAGGCAGCAGGTATTCTTGAGGAGCGTGAACCCTAGAAGACAGGAGATGGCCAAAGGAGGATAACAGACTTCAGTTAGATCCATAATTTCTGCACCCCAAGAGCAACTTAATCACCCACTGGGTAAGAATTGAGAGAGCACAGGTGGCTGTAAATCACAGTAGTTAAAAGTCATGAGCATTGGAAACCATCTACCTGGGGTTAAGTTCTGACATTGCCCCTTATTAGCTGCATGACCTTGTGCAAGTTATCTCTTTCTTCCTTAATTTCATCCTCTCTGCTTCAGTTTCATCCTTTGGAACATGAAAGCAGTTGACCATTGAACAAAGCAGGTTTAAGGGTGCTGACCCTCCACCAGTAGAAAATCCACATATAACTTATAAGTGGTCCTCTGTATCCAAGTTTCTTCTGTATGTGAGATTCCATATCCTCGGATTCAACCAACTGGGAATTGCGTAGTACTGTGGCATTTACTACTGGAAAAAAAAAATCCACTTATAAGTGGACCCATGCAGTTCAAACCACTGTTGTTCAAGGGTCAACTGTATCTACACAAAGGGTTGAGGATTAAAGGAGGTAATTTATATAATGTGCTTAGAAAAATGTCTGAATCACAGGAAGTGCTATGTAAGCTGGCACTATGATTGTGACTCAAAGAGGGTGTTGATGCTACTTATTTAAATTATATGAGAAGGAAGAAGTCCCCCCAATGGAAGCTGGGTGTCCCTTTTGAAAGAGCATGAGATTCAGAATCAGAGGTCAAATCCTCTGTCACTCACTCCTATAAGTTAATTCTGTGTTCTGGGGCAAATCTGTTAAACCTCTCTGAGCTTCAGTTTATTAATCTGTAAATAGTAACAATAATAAGAATTTAATACTTGCCTCAAGGTTACTATGAGAATCAAACTAATGACAGGCTATAAAGCACTTTTCAAACTATTAAGTGACAAGAAAATGAACTATAACTTACTCTTGAATTGGAAAAGAAGAGTTATGTGCATAGAAACAAAGAAGAAAACTTTGACTCCCACCTTCTCCAAAATAATCTGTAACATTAGTGTAGTTTTATTGCATTTTCTTATCAAATTGTTGATTGCTTTGTCTATAAAGCCTCTCTTTTTGGTACATTTATCCCTCCTAAGCTCTGAGTTCATGGCCCTGTTAAGTAGATCCGTCACTTTTTATCTTTTGATAGGAGCACAGCTTCTTCACCTCATCCCCAAAAGTGTATCAGTTGCCCCGTATGTCAATTCCAGCTCAGCCGTGGGGGTGAGAGAAAGAAAAGCAGTCCTTGATATCCAGGAGCTGGCCTTGTACTCCCAGCCAGCCCTTGGTGTTCTACTGCTGAACAGTAAACAATTTCACAGCATGTCAATATCAGACAAGGCCACCCTGTGACCAGGATGGATCAAGACAAAAATAGGACCATTCTGTAATCGTGTCTAGACAGACAAAACATGAATACTGTCCGAGGCACAAAAAACTACCTCTCCCAGTTTATATGAGTAACTGCATCTTCTTTACCAATTATGGCTTTGTTCTCTATTTTTCCTCCTCCTAAAAAAGATTTTTTAAGATACTAAATCATAGAGTTACCCGATTCCTCACAGCGTCCAATCAACAGCAAAATTCTGCTTCTTTAAACCCTCCCCAAATCACCTAACACAAGCCCAAATCCTATAATAAGTTTCACCTGACACGCTTTTACTGTGACACCCCAAGGATTGTCTTCTCCCTCATGTCAATAAGTCATAGATCCAACTTGAACTTCAGGCATGTTCCTGGTGGTATTTGACTGGAGAGTACTGGCAGGGATGCCTTTAAACTAATGGTCAACAAAGGTGGATACTCACTTTACTCCAAAGCTGATGTGTCCATATGCATTAGAGAAAAAGCGAGAGATTAACAGGCAGGCAGGTGGCAAGGAGGGAAGAAAGGAAAGAAGGGAGAGACCTATTACCCCTAAAAATAGGTTGGAAGAGAGGATGGCTTCCATCCTATGCTCCTGCGTATCCACTCCACCCCCACCCCTAGGCCTCACTAAAGGGTGCCCTGAGGCTTGGACCAGGCCCTAGATTCTCTGACAGTTCAGCAGAGAGCTCCAGGGAGTCAGTGACCTGCACCCTCAAACAGCAAACTATCCAGAAACCAAATCTTCTATAGCACTGTGGCACTTAAGTAACTCTTGAGAAAGGTTTACAGTCAATAAATTGTGAAGCATATTTTAGTGTTTGCCGTGTGTGTGTGTGTGTGTGTGTGTACGTGTGTGTACACAGGCGTGTGTGTATGTGTGTACGCAGGCATGTGTGTATGCATGTACACACAACCATACTCAGGCCAAAGCTTCTAGAAATATGTTGTTTCTCTGTATGGGTCTAAAATTCCTTTAGCAAGTATTTCCTGAAGATTTACTGTTTCTCAGGCAATGTGCTAGTTGCTGGGAAAACAGCAGGGAATACGGCAGATATGGTCCTTGTGCAGAAAGAGCTGCTATAATAGTAGGCTTGACACTGCTGTCCTTAGAAAGCCCTCCTTGCAAAGTTGACCCTTGTCTGGCCTCTGAAAACTTGGCTTTCAAATGTTCCCAGTCAACAGTGAACTGATAAGGGCTAGACTATGGCTAGAGAGTTTATGCTGCACACGTGTTTTCTTTCTGGGAGTCTGGAATTCTGTTATATGCTATGCAGAGCATGCCTATGGAACCAATGCCCAGTAGGAATCCTGGGTATCATGTCTCTAGTGGGCTTCCCTGGACAGAAACATCACACACAGTTTGCTGCATTTTCATTGCTGGGGGAAGAGCACATTCTGTGTGACCCCTGATGGGCTAGAGACAACATAAGGAATTCATGTACATTCATTCATTCAATATATTATATATGGGTTCCTCCAGACTCTGCCTGCATCTTTTTGTGTCTCCTTATTACACAGTTGTAATAAATCTTAGCCATGAGTACGTCTATATGAAGAGTTTCGTGTACATTTCTAGGGAATCTCCAAAGGTAGGGGAATCTTGGGAACTCCCAACACAGTTCCTCATGCAGTTCGTAATCTACTATGATTAGAGAGGACAGGTTGGTAAAAGACCCTTACATTACAGTATGAGATTTCTATGATAGCAGAGCTTCAGCGTACTATGGAGCACATGGTAGTTATCTCAGGACCCTATCCTTACAGGGTCATGAAAATCTTCCTGGAGAAGTGAAGCTCCCACTGAATCCTGAATAAGGTACTAGCTACATGGATGCAGTTGATCTTAAGATTCTTTTCCTTTCTCAAATATAATTTCATATAATAGCCTTCAGTGTATCTCTCTAAACCATGATTGTCAGGACACCAAAGGCTTAAGGGTAACAGAGCTATGCCCTTTCACAGCAACAGGGTCTTATCTGGTCCAAACTCTCGATGGCAGCAGAAAGTCAATCAGCTATTGTCTCCAACTGGTTTAGAATCTCAGTTTGGTTTGTCCATAGACACCGATTTTGAACTCTTAATCCTTGGATTTCACATTTTTTCCCTCTGACACACACTCTCCAGACTCTCTGACCTCGGCTCTCTCCTGACTCAGTTTGATCTTCATAGATAAGCAGTAGCTCCTGGTCTTCCCATCTTAGAATAGTAACTTTATTTTAGTTTTATTACTGCCCTCTTCATGCATTAAACTTACAAGACCCTTGCCCCACTATAGAATTGAGATTGAATACTGCTCCTTAAATGATTCATGCCATATACATCAAGTCATGTGCACCTTCTAGAATACGTGCAGCACACTGCCCTACTTTTATATTCTAGCCCAGGGCAGATAGTATCTCCTCATGGTCTAAGACAGTGATCTCAAACTGGTGTGCATCAGAATCACCTGGAAGGCTAAAACACAGGTTTCTGGGCCCCACTTTCAATATTGCTGATTTAGTAGGTTCAGTGTGAGGCCAAAAATTGCATCTCTATGAATTCTAGGGTGATGCAGATGTTGTTGGTTTGGGGGCAAACTTTGAGAATTATTGGTCTAAGAATTCAAGGAAGAAGCTACGATGTCTCAAAGATGTGGACATATGGGGATCAAAAAACAGTCTCAAGGGCTCAGGAGCCCTCTATAAAATTTTTGAGTTTTGTGTATCTTTTTAATAATTATCTGAAATAAATTATTATCAACTTACTTTAAAACATCAGATAACCACCTTATTGCTAACTATTGTTGTATAATGTCAGTGCCCATATTTGCCTTTATGATTATAATTACATCTTTCACCAAACAGTATTACTTTAATTGTTGCTAGTAAGACTGGCTAATGGGATAAGGACTAAATGCATAAAGGGTGCATTGTTATTCAGTGAAGACCAAATGAAATTCTGAGTGCTATTTGAATAGAGATTTAGCAGTAATTTGCATAGAAAAGTGTGCTAGAGCAAAAGGATCGGCAGAGTTGAACCGTTCCATGGCACAAGAAAGTATACATGGGTCAAATTCAAAAGAACTCAGTAGCAGTCAGTGTAATAGTCTCTTCACGAATGCTGCCTTAGTTTCATGAAAATGTCAGTTGTCACATAAACTCAATATTATTATTATGAATTATATTAGAGTGAAGTATTGTTTGAATCCAGGTAAATGAGAGAATATATCCCTTTTCACTGAGATGCTTTGGCATAACTTAGAAATAGCCAGAACCCATAATCTTTTCAGTCTTACCAGTCTTATCATAACCTTATCAGTCAACCTATGGATAAACTGGAGGTCAGCCTTTGTGGAGCAAAGGTAGATCTAAACCACTAATTCTACAAACAAGAAGCTTACTATTTCAATCTTAAATTCCAATGCCAGGGAAATCTGATTTATTTAATTCTATGAGGTGACAAAAACTAAAGAAAAGGAATGGATTTTAAAGAAAGACAAAAAGGAAATACGAATTGCAAACAGATGAGGATGGAAAAATAGGAGAAAAATGGAGAAGAGTGAGAAAATGAAAGAAAGAAAGAAAGAAGACAATAATACAGAGAAAGTCGGCAGAAGTAAATCTGGAAATAAATAATACATCTCTGGAAAGGTCAAAGACATATTATGCCTTATATTCAATGAGAATATAAAATCTAATTATTATGACAAGGTTTATACAAGAAACCCATGAGTCTTTTTCTTTCTGCTATGCCAGAATCATTCATCAAAGTTAACTATGTATAAACTTTATTCAAACAAGCTTAAAAACCAACAATGTCAAACTGAGTAAACAAAAGACCTTATTTTAAAAGAGCAGATATATTTAAACAATTTAGCAATTCACAAATGTTGTTGAGGCCTTACTATGTCTCAGCAATGGTGCCAGGCATTAGACATACAACAGTAAATAAAATATACATAATCCTCATTTTAATGGAATTCATAGTATTGAGGGGGTTACAGGCAATACATCAGAAATCACTTAGATGGGAGAAACACAAGAAACTATGAAAACATTAATAGAGACACTTGTCCAGACTTAGAGTGTTGGAAACACTTCCATTAAGAAGTTGGAAAGGAAAAGATTAACCGCAAGTCTGAAATCTATTTTCTTCCTCTAAGGGATGCCTAGCAAGAGTTACCACAGTCAAATCCCTTTGTAAACGTGAAGACCTAATGGTATTTTCTAGGGGGAAGTAGAGGAATCATTTCTAAGAGATGGTCTATCAAGTTTGCTTATTGTCACTAAACTTGGTATTTATAGGTCACTAGAAAATGTCATGGAACTGTGTATTAATGGGCTATATAAAGGAGCTGTTCCATAACTGAAATGGCTCCCTTTGTGCATATCCACCAAACACCTCTGAGAACTTCACATGTTCTAATATACATCCTAATATGAGAAGAACAGACTTTGATAGTTTTGTTGATGGGCTCAGACTTTCCCATGTTTCACTTGAGTGTTTGTATGCTCCAAATTTGACAATTCAACCTTCAGTGTTGTCTCAGAAATGACAAGTTGTGACTTAAGAAATAAGTGGGAGTTGGCCAGATGAAATCATGATGAGGGGTAGGGAGGGAAATGGACAAGGGGTGACAGAAAACAATTAAAGCAGAGGAAGCAGCTCGTGAAAGAGTGCATTTAGGAGAAGTGAACAAGGTTTGGCTAGAGCAGAGCAAAAGGTGCAGGAAGTCAAATCATAGGAGGCCCTACGGGCCATGTAGAGTCTGTAATTTACCCCAGAGCAATAGTTCACAACTGAAGTGGTTTAAAAATATAGATGACAGGATCTAGTTGATTTTTAGAAAGAATATAGTACAGGGAAGGCGTTAGAAAAAGGCAAGAAGGCAAGATAAGAAGCTATTAAAATAATGATAATGTATCTAAACACTGTAATTAAAAGGTGAAGACTATCACTTCAAAGAATTCACCCGACAGAATGCAGACCATGTGCCACATGAAATTTACAAGCGTGATTTGAGAAGTATTGTTTTCAACAGCCAGAAAACTGGAAACAATCTAAATATCCACCAGCCATGAAATGGATACACATACTGTGGGATATACATGCAATGTGGAATATTCAGCAATGAAAATGAACAAACTGCTGCTGTTCACAGCAATAGAAGTGATGTAAATTTGAGCTAAACAAGTCAGACACAAATAAGTCATCCTCCATGATTTCGTTTATATAAAATTTGAAAACAGGTAGAGTATTAGAATTTGGATCAGTGGCGACCTTTGAAGGTGGACTAGTCTCTGGAAGGGGGCTGTGTTCCTGGGGTGCAGGTAATGCTCTATATCTGGATGTAGGTAGTGGTATCACCAGTAATCACTTTGTAGTAAGCCACCAAGCTGTATGCTTTTTTTTTTTTTGCACTCTTCTATATGTTTGTTATGTTTTAATGTCAAAATTACTTAAAACAAAACGCATAGATCATAAACCTGAGGTTTATTGCCCAAGGAGAAAGAAGATAAAGCAAACAAGTAAGAAAAAAACTGTCATATTTGGAATTTTTTTTCCAAAATAGTCTTGAAAGCAGTAACTTTCCATTACAAAAGCCAGGCAATTGAAAGAGAAAATAAATTTTATGTGGCTTGGTTTTCCTGTGGGCAGTTGCTGGTGGACTTCAGGGGGGAATTTTAAAAGCATATCTTTATTGATTAAAAGCAAAGCTTGGAAAAGTCAAAACATAGAGCAGGGAAGAATGTGTGATGGCACAAGAATACCTTTCCTAACACCCAGACAGGTGATCAGAACCTTTTATGGGCTATGGGGGAAAAGGGAATTTGGCAAGAACTGAAAAAGTAAAGCAAAAGAGTTATATGTGCCTGTGAAACACCCAAGCCTCTGCCACACTTCTCCACCCCGTTCTAATCCCAGACGGCAGACCAGTTTAGAGGAATCATGGGGTACAGGGGACATGGCCTTTCTGCCCAGGGCTTAGCCCAAAGAGACTGCAAACCTCTGAGAGAAGCCCTGCATCCAAACAGCACCAGGCAGTAGAGGAGCAATGGGTATAGGATAGGTGGAGAGAGAAAGCAGACCTGATACATCCCCCAAGTCTCCTCCAGATCTAAAGCCATAAGGCAAAGGATCTAACAGTTCTTAGGTCCCAAGGGAGGCATAAAAATTAATAGTAGACTGAAAGAAAGCTCATGGCTGACATAAGGCTAACACAGATGGTAGTACCCAGATAACTGAAGGCTGTGGAGGAAATTTATACCGTCAGCAGATACAGCAGTAGCAGATGGTGACCCCACCAGGCACCCATCGGGATGGGTGATGCACATAAACAGATGCCCAGTTTTGAGGACCCAGTTGTTATTCCCTTCACCTGCAAAAAGATGCTCCTTCCAGGGTATGGGGGAAAAAGTGTCTGTTATCTCTAAAGCAGGAATAATTATCCCAACTCATAGTGTTATTGTAAGGATTAAGGAACATTATGAAAGCAGCTGTCACCAAGCAAGAGTCAATAGGTACTAATCCCTTCTCCTGCAGAATGAAAGGATTGGAAGAGACCTCCAGGTGCCTTTTGGACCAATCAACTGTCTTTACAAAGGAAAATTCAGAATACTTAAGGCAAATCATTGTCTGACCTAGTTCTGTACGTTTCGGTCATGGAAAATTCTATAATCTATGCTAGTACACCTCACAGGTACAGTCAACAATACTTCCCAACTCCTTCCTAGCAATTTAAGCCACTTCTCATTAAAACCTTCATGAAAGGAGAGAATAATTAGCTATGTCCTTTTCTATAACTTTTCTTTCATTGAAAAATTGTCATCAAATCATCACTTAATCTTCCTTTTTATGTAAGCTAAATGACTTCAATTCATTTAAGCTTTCCTCACTGGTTCTGTTTAAGATCTCATTGGTTTTGATTCTCAGCACTAAAAACGTCCTTTAAAATGCGAAGATCAAAACAGAACATGATGCTTTAGTAAGCAGGAAAATTACTTCTCAATTTTTATGACATAAACAACAAGGTTATTTTCTGAAACAACGAACATTGCTAATTTGTAGAAATTTAATATTTGTAAGAGACAACTATGAATTGAATTCTGTTCTGAATGTCGCATCTTTAACAAGAGAGGAAGTTAAGAGGCAGGAAAGGTCAGTGACTTACTCATGGCCAAACCGCCTAGTCAGTGCTAGTTAGGGTTAGAGCTGTGATTCTAACTCCACTGCTCTCTCGCCTGCTGACTTCCTAAATGATTTCCTGAAGATTTGCATGCGCTTAAATGATTTGTCAAAATCACCATTTAAACATTCATACCGGTTAACTTCTGCTTCAGTAAGCAGATTTCAGCTGTGACTCTCCAGTTTCACCTGTCTCTCCAGATTTCAGCATGACGCCTAGCCCTTGACTTCATTTCTCTGATGGATCCAAGAAAAGTCATGAATGTTCAGTTTGTTCAGCTTTTTATTGTTGTAATGATGGCAGTGAAAACTTTCAAGCTCTTTTCTTGCTGGAGCTAAAAATTTATTTACTTTTTGTTGTCCATTTTCTCCCTAACCCTAAGCCCTGTAAAGATAAGATTGTGTCTGTTGCTCACTATTGTCTTTAAGCACCTAGTTCAACTTCTGGTACACAGCAAATACTCAACAAGTACTTGTTTAATGGGTGGGGGAAAAATGAATAACTTAAGTTCAGATACAATTCCAATTTTCTTTCTTCTATGACACATATGCCTCCCTGATATCATTCTGTCATCAGACAGTCTTGTTACCAATTCATAGTTTGTTTCATAGTGCCCCTTTCACATATTTATAACAGTGGAAGAAATAAATTCTGTATTAATGACAATTCAAGTCATCATTCAGTGCCTTTCTAGGAAAAGGAATTTCTTAATCTCTCTCAGTATCCTGTCTGTTATCATCATTGGTAGTAATTTTTTCAGGCAATAATAATTCATTGGATTCAGAATACAGAACCAGGTTTTCCTCTGCAATGTGTAGTTTGTCTCTCTAAACCTGCCTCTGCTACTTTCTGACTTTCAAGTTAGTTGGCAGACTTTCTTCAAATAAAATAAGCCAAACTTCAGGACTCTGCAGATTGTATAGCTAATCAAAGCTTCAAACTACTCAGATGCTGAGAGCAAGACATGCTTTCAGGTGTGGCAGAATAATTATCTTGCCTGGTTTGCCACAAATCAGTAGATATTTAAAGCTCTATTTATAAAGCCTATGAATACAGGAGCCATGAAGAGACTTCTAGGAAAGGCAGAAAAACCAAAGGTCTCTGTAGTCTTCCATCTGGAAAAAGATTATTTACATGTACATGAATCAGTATGCAACGTACACACTCTCTTACCTCTAATATACACTCCTTACCAAAGCTTGATGTGTTAGCATTCCTCAAGTGAAGCACATAATTTTGTAAGGAGACTTTCATATGTTACTTGTGGGAGTGCATACTGATATAACCTTTCTGGAGGTTATGTATCAAAAGACTCAAATATTGACCCAGAACTATCTCTTCTAGGAGTAATTTCCAAGGAAATAACTAAGGAAGTATGAGAAGATTTAGCTACAAAGATGTTAATCACATAATGTTTGGAATTGTGAAAAACTGAAAACAACTTAAACATCCAACTATAGTATATTAATTGATTAAATTGTGATTCAATCACACAATGGGACATTCTGCAGCCATTAAAGATTATGTTGTAGAGGTGAATTTATTAATGTGGAAATGTTATTAATGAGCTGGAGAGCTAAAACTTACATTTTGAAACACCTTGCATTATATAATTTCAAAGATAAATTTATTTATTTAGATAAGGATAGATAGAAAAAAGATACACTTCAAAATATCATTTCTGAGTGACAGTATGTATCTCTTTCTTATTGTATTTTCTGATTTTGCTATTATGTGCGTGTATTTTATTTATTATTTATTTATTTATTTTAGGTTGCCTTGGGTCTGCGTTGCTGCGCACGGGCTTTCTCTAGTTGCGGCAAGCGGGGGTTACCCTTAGTTGCTATGCATGGGCTTCTCATTGCAGTGGCTTCTCTTGTTGCAGAGCATGGGCTCTAGGTGCACAGGCTTCAGTAGTTGTGGCACTTAGGCTCAGTAATTGTGGCTTATGGGCTCTATAGAGTGCAGGCTCTGTAGTTGTCGCACACAGGCTTAGTTGCTCCGTGGCATGTGGAATCTTCCTGGACCGGGGCTCGAACCCATATCTCTTGCATTGGCAAGTGGATTCTTAACCACTGTGCCACCAGGGAAGCCCGTGCATATATTTTATGATTTTTTTTAAAGAAAAAGTACTCAATCTATAGTCATTGCCTTAGTACTCTGATTTGGTCATATTGCAGTTTCCTGTTGCTACTATGGTGCCCTTAAAGGGCCAGCATGTTGCACAACTAGAAAGGATGGCAATGTTGCTAGAGACCCTGAATATGAGGTCATGGACATTATCTGTTGAGGAAGAATATTATTAGAACTCTTTCGTTCCTTGTTTTTCAAAGATGAAGCTAATATATACAGAGCACAATATAGAGCAGGTTTGGAATATCATACTGAGAAAGCAAAGTCAAGATAACAAAATTTCCGTGGTACAAACAAAGGTGGGGTTGGGACAGGAAAAGTATAAGATGTGGTCTTCAATTGGGGTATAATTTTGAGAGGATCTATTTTTCAGATCCTCAACTTTCAGGGGTACTTTTTCCTATCATCAGGTAGATTCCATTCCCCTACTTCCCTTTTCAAAATAGCCCTTTCTTCTCCCACTTTACATAAGAAAGGCATCCCCATGACTCATCCTGTATCTAATTATGTCATTGTTCTGGGGCGTAAAAACATCTAGGGCATGAGCAAAAGACAATTGAAATAGTGTAGAAAGTGTCCTTTGTTGGTTAATCAAGACTGTCTTCCGGTTTTCCTTTGTCCTACACACATTTCTGATAAAACTAAAGTATATGGCATTAGAGATATAGTGGTATGTTGGCCCTTGTAAGAATTTTCCAAAATTACATGTATAATAGAGTAAGCAGTCTTCACCTCTTCCCTTCCCCAGACTCTTTTCAAAGCATACATGACTCCCTGAGACAGAATCTGAGAACAAAGTGAAGAGAGCATTGTTAAGAAACACTAAAGGCTAAAAATTGCTTTTATAAAAGGGACAATTTTTTCAGATATCACAATATTTATAAAAGAAAAGCACCTTTTTGCCAAAGCAGTATATAGCTTGGTGATGCTGAGTCTTTTAAGAGTAACTGGAATATTTTCTAAGAGTATTCAATTCTTTCTAGTTATTATGGAGAGTACATCCACAAATAAAGATTTTATGATTTCTTTTAGATTAATGTGCAATATTCAATGAGGTCATTAAAGTGTAGTTTATCAAATCAGACCGTAAAATACTTACTCTAATTGTATATTAGTTCATCTTATAAAGTGGTTAATATTTTCTATCCCCTATTACATAATATATAATTATATGTTAGTTGCCAGGTAAATTTAACAATAAAAATATTCTTCTTTCGTAAGGTCCCTAGAAAAATGCTATCATCATATCAAAAGAGTTCTGAATATTTGTTTACAATTCTTTATTTAACACTTCCCCCAAACTGATACAATATGTGCTTAAAAACCCATTTAGGTTAAAAACACACCATGAAAAAAAAAAAAAACACACCATGTTTGATTTATTATACTCCTCCCAACTACTTATTTAACTATCCATCACATTGCATTAATACAAATTAAATAATAAAAAAAGTAACACATAGCTTCCAGTTTCTAGTTCTCCATGCAGGGAGCTTGGAAGCCACCACTCCTTTATAATAACAAGTAAAAACTTGAACAAACTGAAAAATCAATAAGTCTTCTTAGATCTGTAAGAGAAGTGAGGTCACAGGGCAAACTGATGCCCCCAAAATCATTGAGAGCAACAGGCAAACACAGAGAATCAAAACTTACCAGAGCAGAAACATATGAGCCGAAACCTCCATGGGAGCCAGTGCCAGGGTAGGAAAAGCAGAACTGTAATTGCAAATTGCTGGAGGCTTAGAGTAGATGGTCTGAGAGTTAAAAATCACCAGGGAGACACAGTCATAGAGGGGTCTGCCACACTTGTGAGTTTTTCCTGCAGGAGTTTGACCAGGTTTTCACAGTAAATATTTGAGAAAAATCCCCTCATGGAGAGGAGAATGAACCATTTTGCAATATGTCAAAACACCGTTCTTCATGACAAGAAGAAGGTAGGACAAACTATTTAACCAAAGCCTAATCTTCTGAGGTTTTATCAGAACCTAAATGACCTGGGGAAAAGGAAATACCCAACTCCAGCCAGCTCTAGTCATCCTGTTCTACCTAAGAAGGTGGAGGTAGAATGAGAAGGACTCCAGAGGCAATGAAAGACTGAGAGCTAATCATAGGACTACAGAACATTTCCTTTCCCTGACACCTTACAATCACATTCCTAAAGGCAGTTCCTTTTACCCAGTACCTTTTGTCTGGCTATCAAGAAAAACTTACAAGGCATACTAAAAGGCAAATACCATAATTTGAAAATACAGAGTAAGCATCAGAACCAGACATGGCAGCGATGTTGGAATTATCAGACTAAGAATATAAAACAACTATGATTAATTAAAATGCTAAGAGCTCGAATGGATAAACAGTACCCAAGAATAGATGGACAATGTAAGAAGGCAGATGGAAATCCTAAGAAATAACCAAAAAGAAATGCTAGAGATCAAAAATGACAACAGAAAAAAAAAAATGCCTTTGTATCAATTTACATTCCCACCAACAGTGCAAGAGTGTTCCCTTTTCTCCACACCCTCTCCAGCATTTATTGTTTCTAGATATTTTGATGATGGCCATTCTGACCTGTGTGAGATGATATCTCATTGTAGTTTTGATTTGCATTTCTCTAATGATTAATGATGTTGAGCATTCTTTCATGTGTTTGTTGGCAATCTGTATGTCTTCTTTGGAGAAATGTCTATTTAGGTCTTCTGCCCATTTTTGGATTGGGTTGTTTGTTCTTTTGTTATTGAGCTGCATGAGCCGCTTATAAATTTTGGAGATTAATCCTTACAGCCACTATGGAGAACAGTATGGAGGTTCCCTAAAAAACTAAAAATAGAATTACCATACGACCCAGCAATCCCACTACTGGGCATATACCCTGAGAAAACCATAATTCAAAAAGAGTCATGTACCAAAATGTTCATTGAAGCTCTATTTACAATAGCCAGGACATGGAAGCAACCTAAGTGTCCATCAACAGATGAATGGATAAAGAAGATGTGGCACATATATACAATGGAATATTACTCAGCCATAAAAAGAAACGAAATTGAGTTATTTGTAGTGAGGTGGATGGACCTAGAGTCTGTCATACAGAGTGAAGTAAGTCAGAAAGGGAAAAACAAATACCATATGCTAACACATATATATGGAATCTAAGAAAAAAAAAAAAGATCATGAAGAACCTAGGGGTAAGACAGGAATAAAGACACAGACCTACTAGAGAATGGACTTGAGGATATGGGGAGGGGGAAGGGTAAGCTGTGACAAAGCGAGAGAGTGGCATGGACATATATATACTACCAAACGGAACATAGATAGCTAGTGGGAAGCAGCCGCATAGCACAGGGAGATCAGCTCCGTGGTTTGTGACCACCTAGAGGAGTGGGATAGGGCGGGTGGGAGGGAGGGAGACGCAAGAGGGAAGAGATATAGGAACATACATATATGTATAACTGATTCACTGTTATAAATCAGAAACTAACACACCATTGTAAAGCAATTATACTCCAATAAAGATGTTAAAAAATAAATGCCTTTGTTGGACTTATTAGTAGAAAGGACACGACTGAGGAAAGAATCTCTGAGCTTCAGATTCTCCAAAACAAGAGAAATCTCCAAAACTGAAAAGCAAAGAGAACAAAAACTGGGAAAAACAGAACAGGATATCTAGGAACTGTGGGACAACTACAAAAGGTGTAACATATGCATAATGAGAATACCTGGAGATGAAAAAGAGAAAGAAACAGAATAAATATTTGAAAGAATAATGACTGAGAATTTCTCCGAATGGATATCAGAAAACAAACCCCAGATTCAGGAATTTCAGAGGATACCAAGAAGAAAAATGCCCCCCCGAGACTACACCTCGGCATATCATATTCAAACTACAGGAAAGTAAAGAAAAAACCTTGCAAGAAGGAAAAACATACCTTATTTGCATAGAAGCAAAAATAAAAATTAGATCCAACTTCTCCTCAGGAACCAAGCAAGAAGAGAATGGAATGAAACATTTAAAATGTTGAGAACAGAAAGCCACCAATCTAGAATTCTGTGCCCTGTAAAATTATCCTTCAAAAGTGAAGGAGAAATAGGCTTTCTCAAAAAAACAAAAATTGAGGGAATTTGTTGCCAGGAGACATGCCTTGCAAGAAATGTTAAAAGAAGTTCTTTAGTGAGAATAAAAATAATACAGGTCAGAAACGTAAACCTATATATCATATACATATGTTTATGTAGGTTTATATATAAGTGAAATGAGCAGTAATACAAAAGATGAAAGAAAGGAATAAGGATTATTTTGTTGTTATAAGGTACTTACTATGCCACTCACACTGTAAAATTGCGTAGTGTTTTTTGAAAATGGACTTGGATTAGTTGTAAGTGCATATTGCAAACTCAAAGGCAGCCACTAAAAAAAAAAGTTTTTTAAAAAAGGTATAACTGATGGTCTAGGAAAGGAAATTAAAAACTTAAAAGGCAGAAGTAGAGTGTAAGACAAAAAAAAGGAACAAAGAACAAGGGCTACAAATAGAAAATAATAGCAAATATGACAGATATTAATCCAAATACATCAATAATCAATATGAATGACTGATCTAAATGCCTCAGTCAGAAGAGACAGATTGTCAAGAGTGAATCAAAAAATAAGACCAAAGGTTATGTTGTCTACAAAAAGCCCACTTGAAATATAAAGACATATAAGTATTAAAAGTAAATGGATAGAGAAAGCTATACCACGCTAACACTAATCGAAAGAAAGAGTAGCTATATTAATTTCAGACAGAGCAGATTTCAAAGCAAGAAAAGTTATCAAGGATAAAGAGGGACATTACATAATAATAAAGGAGCCAATTTTCCAAGAAGACATAGCAATCCTTAACATTTATGCTTCTAACAAAGTGAAAATTACATGAGGCAAAAACTGATAGAACTGCGAGGAGAAATAGATGAATCCACTATTATAGTTGTATACTTCAACACCTCTCTATCCAAAATGGATAGATCCAGAAGGCAAACAATCAGTAAGGACATAGTTGAACTCAACAGCATCAATCATCTAGATATAATGACATCTATGGACTGTTTCATCCAACAACAGAGTAGACATTTTTCTCAAGTTCACATGGAACATTCATGAAGATAGACGACATTTAAAGCCATGAAGCACATCTTAACAAATTTTTAAAAATAGAAATCATATACTTTCTTGCTTTCAGGCCACAATGGAATTAAATTAGAAATGTCAATAATATAAAGATATCTAAAAAATCCTAAAATACGTGGAGTCTAAATGACACACTTATAAATAACAAATGTATCAAAGAAGAAATCTCAAGACAAATTGAAAATATTTTGAAACATGACTTATGAAAATGTGTGGAATATCTCAAAAGCAGTGCTTAGAGGAAATTTATAGCATTGAATGCATATATTAGAAAAAAAGAAAGATCTTACTTTTGATTTAATTTGCTCTTCTTTTTCTAGTTTCCTAGAAGGAGAAGAAAAGAAGTAATGAATATTAAAGCAGAAATTAATACAATTGAAAACAGAAGATCAAAAAGCCAGATCTTTGAAAGAATCGATAAAATTGATAAGCTTCTAGCCAGGCTAAACAAGCAAAAGCTAGAGAGAGAGGACACAGATTACTAGTGTGAGAAATGAAAGAGGTGATCACTGCAGACCCCATAGATATAAAAATGATAAAAGAAATACTATGAACAATATTGCCCACAAGTTTAAGAACCTTGATGAAATGGACCAATTCCTTGAAAGATGCAGTCTGCTAAAACTCACACACACACACACACACACACACACACAAATTGACAATTTGAATAGGCATATATCTATTAAAGAAATAGAATCAATAATTAATAAACTTCCAAAACAAAACACCAAGACCAGATGAGTTCACTGTTGAATTCTATCAAATATTGAAGAAAAAAATTATACCAGTTCCTTATCCCTTTCAGAAGACAGAAACAGAGGGAATGATTCTTAACCCATTCTATGTGGTCAGTATTACCCTAATACCAAAATCAGATAAGGACATTATAAGAAAAGGAACCACACACCAATATCTCTCATGAAAATGAATACAAATATCCTCAATAAAATATTAGCAAATCAAATCCATCAATGAATAAAAAGAATTATACATCATGAACAAGTGGAATTTATTCCAGGTATGAAAGACTGGAATTGACAAAAATCAGTTAGTCACAACACTGTAAATCATCTATACTTCAATTTTTAAAAATCAATTAATGTAATCCATCACATCAACAAGCTAAAGGAGAAAAGTCACATGATCATATTAACAGGTGCAGAAAAAGCATTTGACAAAATCCAGCATTCATGATAAAAACTCTAAGTAAACTAAGAATAGAAGGCGGCTACTTCATCTTGAGAGAGTGTATCTATTAAAAAACCTATTATCATCCATAATGGTGAAAAACTAGAAGCTTTCCTGCCAGGATCAGGAACAAGGCAAGGATGTCCCCTCTCAATACTCCTTTCCTGTCACACTAGAAATCCTACCTAATGCAATAAGACAAAAATAATAATAAAGGATATTTATTGAGAAAAAAGAAAACTGTCCTTGTTCACAGATAACAAGGTTATCTATGTAGAAAATCCAAAAGAATCAACAAAAAAACTTCTGGAACTAATAAGCAAGTATAGCAAGGCTTCAGAATAGAAGGTTGATATACAAAAGTCAATTGCTTTTCTATATATAGCAATGAACAAGTGGAATTTGAAATTATAAACACAATACCATTTACATCAGCACCCCCAAAGTGAAATACTTACATATTAATCTAACAAAATATGTACAAGATTCACATAAGGAAAACTACAAAACTGATGAAAGAAATCAAAGTGGAGCTAAATAAAAGGAGAAATATTCCATATCCATAGATAGGAAGACTCAGTACTGTAAAGATGTCAGTTCTTCCAATAAAATATTTTAATTTAGATTTTTACACATAGTTTTATTTAAAACAAGTATGATAGGGGATCAATAAAAGAATTTTAAGCATAATATATATTAATATGAAACTCTATAGGGGAAGTGGAATAAAATTTAGAGCTAAAGGGTCCCTGGCTGCAGGCTCCTGGGCATCCCAGGTCTAGTGCCTGTGCACTGGTGGGCAGGGCCATGTTCAGGGGTGAATGTGGGATCAGGGGGTCTTGTTAGGTGGGGCTGTGTCCCCTCCCATTTAGTTGCATGGCTTGAGGCATCCCATTATTGGTGCCTACAAACTGGTGGGCAGGGACAGGGCTGGGTTCTGAGACTACAAGACTAGAGGGAAGATTCCAGAATGATGCTTCCCAGCATCAGTGCCCACATGGTAGAACAAGTTTCTCCAAATTGCTGTCACCGGTGTATATGTCCCCAGGGTGAGCTCCAGTTGCTTCCTGCCTCTCTGCAAGACTTTCCAAGATCAGCGGGTAAGTCTGACCCAGGCTCCTTTTCTTTTTTTTCTTTTATACATTCTTTTCCATCATGGTTTATCCCAGGAGATTGGATATAGTTCCCTGTGTTATACAGTAGGACCTTTTGGTTTATCCATTCTAAATGTAATAGTTTGCATCTACTAACCCCGAACTCCAACTCCCAGTCCATCCCTCTCCCTCCCTCCCTCCTTCCCCCCCCCCCCCCGCTTGGCAACCATGTGTCTGTTGTCTATGTCTGTAAGTCCGTTTCTGTTTTATAGATAGATTCATTTGTGCCATATTTTAGATTCCACATATAAGTGATATCATATGATATTTGTCTTTCTCTTACTGACTTCACTTAGTATGGTAATCTCTAGTTGCATCCATGTTGCTGCAAATAACATTATTTTGTTCTTTTTTATGGCTGAGTAAATTCCGTTGTATATATGTACCACATCTTCTTTATCCATTCATCTGTCAATGGACATTTAGGTTGTTGCCATGTCTTGGCTATTGTGAATAGTGCTGCTATGAACATAGGAGTGCATGTATCTTTTTGAATTATAATTTTATCCAGGTATATGCCCAGGAGTGGGATTGCTGGATCATATGGTAGTTCTATTTTTAGTTTTCTGAGGAACCTCCATACTGTTTTCCACAGTGGCTGCAACAACTTACGTTCCCACCAATAGCGTAGGAGGGCTCCCTTTTCTCCACACCCTCTCCAGCATTTGTTATTTGTAGACTCAATGATGGCCATTCTGACTGGTGTGAGGTGATACCTCATTGTTGTTTTGATTTGCATATCTCTAATAATTAGTGATGTTGAGCATCTCTTCATGTGCCTACTGGCCCAGGCTCCTTTTAAATTACTGCTTCTGCCCTGGGTCCTGGAACGTGTGAGATTCTTTATGCACCCTTTAACAGTGGAGTCTTTATTTCCCACGGTCCTCTTGGTCTCCTGAAAGTAAGCCCTGCTGGGCTTTGAAGATACGTGTTCTGGGGTCTTGTCTTCCCAGCACAGGACTCCTAGGCTGGGGAGCCCAATGTGGGGCTCAGACCCCTCACTCCTTGGGGAGAACCTCTGCAATTGTAATTATTCTCCCATTTGTGGGTCACCCACCCAGGGGTATTAGTCTTGACTATACCATGACTCCAACCCTCCTACCCATCTCATTGTGGTTCCTTTATGGTATCTTTAGTTGTAGAAGAACTTTTCTTGTAGGTTCCAGTTTTTTTCATCAATAGTTGTTGTGTAAATAGTGATTTTGGTGTGCGCATGAGAGGAGGTGAGCTCAGGGTCTTTCTACTCCACCATCTTGGGAACTCCCCTTGATTATCCAATTTTTAATGCATTTATTAATTCAATGAATGTTTAGCAAACATCTAGAGTTCAAAAGTGAACAAGACATATGTCTTGGGTCCATGGGTAAGCACTAAAAGATTTTGTGAAAATAGATGACATGATACATGCAAAAAGCTTTGAGTTTCTAAGGAATAAAAATTCTGTATTTCTTGGATAAAAGGCAATTACTATTTTAGTAAGTGCCTGGCACATTAAGTGTCCTAGGCCCTTTATGTGCTTTATCACATTGACTACTCACTATAAACATGCATGGTACATATTATCCTTAAGCTATTACTATTTGCATTTTAAGGTAATAGTATACTTTCAAGTCTCTTGGATAAACATCCCAGAATGGGATTGCTGGATCATATTTTTACTTTTTAATTATTTTTAATTTTTAAAGGAATTCCATACTTTTTTGTATAGCAGCTGCACCATTTTACATTCCCACCAACAGAACACAAAGTTTCCAGTTTCTCCACAACCTCACCAACACTGGTTATTTTTTGTGAGGGGGAGGGGATTTTTTTTTTTAATAATAGCCATCCTAAGAGCTGTGGGGTTATATCTCATTGTGGTTTTAATTTGCATTTCCCTGATGATTAGTGATGTCGAGCGCTCTTCATACACCTGATGACCATTTGTATGTCTTCTTTGGAGAAATATCTATCCAAGTCCTTTGCCCATTTTTAAATTGGGTTATTTGGTGTTCTGGGTTTGTTGTTTCTGTTTTTGTTATTGAGTTGCAATAGTTCCTTACGTTTTTTGGATATTAACCCCTTATGTTTTCTTCCATTCTGTAGGTTGCATTTTTACTCCACTGATTGTTTCCTTTGCTGTGTAGAAGCTTTTTGGTTTCATGTAATCCCACTTGTCTGTTTTCGCTTTTATTGACTGTACTTTTGGTGTCAGATAGAAGAAATCACTGCAAAGACCTGGAGGTGGTTTAATTTCGGAAATAAGGTGAACTTGCCTAAAACTGAGAGTAAGGAGCACGCTGTCCTTCTTTCCTCCTCTGCTCCTGTTGCTTTTGTGTTTGCTGTCGACCCAGATTGTGGAGACATTTGTTTTTCCATTGGCTATATTAGAAGAGGTTTCAGTGTCCAGTCATTACCTTCATGAGTGATACATACCGGGCATCCATTTTCCAGGTACAAGTACAGATTTTAAGAGGTGGTATTGTTCTATCTCTGGCAGCAGTAGCAACACCTTCCTACTGTAGGCTATCCTGACTGTAGCAATAGTGGTTTGGGCTGAAAACAACAGCTTCCTGATCACAGAAAAGGCAGCAACACTTTTTTTTTTTTAAGTAGTCATTCCTTGTTTATTGCAACAAATGTTAGCAACATGCCTTAACTATAATAGCATTCATCACAATCAAACATTTTGTTGCATACCCAGTAATATAACTATGCACATTTGGTAGGGAGTGAGAGGGAATCAAGCCTGTACAGTTTCATATTGGTCAGGCTTGTGCATAGTTTCAATAATGGCAAAAATAAAATTCCCTTCTTCATGTGTTCTACAACTATTGAGCGCTATGTTCCAGGTGCTGACGTTAAGGAAATAAGTAAGATTTATTCACTATCTATGAGGAATTTGAGATATATAAAACAAATAGGGGGCTTCCCTGGTGGTGCAGTGGTTGAGAGTCCACCTGCCGATGCAGGGTGCCCCGGTCCGGGAGGATCCCACATGCCGTGGAGTGGCTGGGCCCGTGAGCCATGGCCACTGAGCCTGCGCGTCCGGAGCCTGTGCTCCGCAACGGGAGAGGCCACAGCAGTGAGAGGCCCCCGTACCGCAAAAAAAAAAACACAAATAGGTAATTACAGTATAAAGGGATAATTGCTAAAATAGAGTTTTGCTTCCTAAGCCAAAGCCAAAGCTACAAACCACTATGCGTTACCTTGCCACATAGCCCCAAAAGAGGTTACACACAGGATAGAGCTGGCAAAAGAAGAGGAAGGTAGAAGAGCATTCCTCTGTACTGATAGGGTAAGAAGGTTAAAAATACTGTTATAACAGTAAGGCAGCAACACTTCTAAAAGCCGAGTTTTGTGTGGGGCTTTGGGATGCTTTCCTAAAAGCACAACATAGACTTTGTTGCTTTATCCCACCCAACAATTCTTAAGCCATTTGATACCCTAGAATAAAATTCTTCCTACATAAATTTTCAGCCAGAGTAGATTCTAGCTATATAGCTAGAGTAGAATATTTTTTCCACAACTGAATGTCAAGCAATACAGCCATTAACGTTGTTACCTGGATTATAAATATCCTTTTTTCTTTTTCTTTTTTTTTTTTTTTTTTTTACAGTGGAACAAAATGGTGGGGGAAGGGAGCAAAGGATTCATCTCTGGTCCATAGGAGTTCTAGTTGTATATGACCTCCACACTTCTACCAGTCTCGCATGACTCTCTCTATTCCCATATACATCACTATACCCTCCACAGGGTGCCCAGGGGAGACAGCTGGTAGCAAGGCCCTCGTGGAGATAAATCTACACATAATAATGGAGAAGCTGTAGAACAGCTATGCTGACTATATTTAGACCTCACGAAGCACAACAGAAGCATTTAAATTGAAGCTATGAAACCAAAGTTGAAAAGCTGTTTGTTCTAATGTAGTCATTTCATCCAGATATACCACCTGCACATACCCAAGAGGTTCTTGGTGTGTTAGGGATTTTGTGTTTAAACTGTCTGTGGGGTGGGTATGGATGTAGATTGTAGTAGTAGCAGTGGATCGTGGGAAGGAGTGGGAGACAGGGCTGGGGGGAGAAGGGACCTGTTAGATAACGGGCCTTGCTGTGCCTCCAGCTTCTCTTAGGTGGCCTTTATTCTTGCCTTCATCTCTTCATCCCAGCTCCCCCTTTTCCTTCCTCTTTTCTCCCCTATATGCCTGTCTTCACTTCAGATTATACTTCAGCCCCACAGCTCCTTTCTCCCTCTCCACCGCCCATCTTTATCTCTTTTTATTTTCTTCTCAGTCTAAAGAAAAAGGCAAAACAAGCAATACAAAAACGTTCCTGCAAAGGACAAAAGAAGCTCCTACTCTGCATATAATATCTGATTCTCTTTTTTCCTATTACATTTAATTATTTTACATCTAAAAATAAATGACACAAATGAAGGTAAAGAAAAAGGAGAAGCATAAATGAGCAAAAGAGAAAGCGGTATTTAAACGGTCTCTACTACTTGCCTCTATAACTAGATGAGAGTACTTGTTTAATTATTGTTATTATTCAAAGTGCACACAGGCTCATTTGGCAGTATTTATTTCATTCCTACTCTGTGTCCACTCTGACAATGGGTTAGAAACTAGATAGAAAGTGATAAATAAGATCCAGTCTCTGCCCTTAATCAGCTAGTAAGACAAACATACTAATATAATTATGCTTAAATGTGATAAATCAATACTCCAGGTAGAGCCAGAGATCTGAGTCATCTTTAATTCTTCTTGAATCCTTGAACCTTGGAACACTTGAACCTCCCCCATTTCCCCATTTCTCGATAAATAATTCCTTCATTATATTTTCTTGAACCTTCTGAGTAGAGATCATTAGGCTATGATGCTAATTCATATTATCTCCCTGTTTCCACTCTTGTCCCCCTTTAATCCTTTCTTCACACCGTAGCCCAAGTGATTGTTCTTAAAATAGAAATGCAATCACATCACTCTCCCCACTTAAAACCCTCCAATGTTTTCCCATCACACTTTTCTTTTTTACATCTTTATTGGAGTATAATTGCTTTACAATGGTGTGTTAGTTTCTGCTTTATAACAAAGTGAATCAGTTATACATATACATATGTTCCCATATCTCTTCCCTCTTGTGTCACCGTGGCCCATAAAGCCCTATAATCCTGGCCTCCCCGATTTCTCATTTCTCAGACCCTATTACTGTTATCTTTGGTTCCTTTAACATGCTGATTTCATTCCCCACCTTGAGGCCTTTGAGTGGCTGCTTCTTCCTTATGGAATGTTCTTCCTCATAATCTTCACATGGCTGGTTCCTTCTTATCTTTCAGATCTCATCTTAAGTGTCATCTCTTCAGTGAGGTCTTCCCAGGACACACCTGATATAAAATAACCTCTCAATAAACCTGCTTCGGTCTTCTATATACAATTGTCACTTTTTCGATATTCCTTTTGCTTATTCGTTTGCTTATTGGCACTGCCCTTCGAACATTAAATTATAAGCTGTATCTGGTGGTCTAAAACACAAAAATTGGTTTATTGCATCCAATTTGAAAGACACTTAGTGGCTCAGAGAATTGACAGAAAGCTGGAGGGGCGGGTTGGGAAATTAGGCTGGAACCCAGAGGCCAAGAACACTAAGCATCAGGAATAAGGATACAGGCCATCACCACCAGACACACCTATACAACAGTTCTGCCCCTGGACACCATCGCAGAACCTGGCAATCACTGCCACTAGATGCATCCATAGCTAATGGATAGTGACATTGGGTACCTCAGCTGCTCCACCACAAATAATTTAGGTCTCTTATCATTCAGCTGAGAAAACAAAGGCATCTTCAGGCGGATACAACTATGTATGATATGGTGGATAAAACACTGGATTTGGACTCTCTTACTTACAGCTCCGACTGAGAATGTAACCTGGACAGGTCAGCCTCTTCGGATATAGAACAGGGGGCACAAGGGTGTAGATTTGGAAAAACAAATGCTGATGCCCATCAAAGTGCTTTTGCTCTTTGGCTACTACTTTTGTCATTTATGTAATTGAAAAGTCGATATCTTCAACCCGGGTGAGTCAACTTCCATCATAAGTCAATATCAATTTGGTTATACTACTACCTGAAATCTAAAACCCTAGTTTTCATATTAGGTTGTAGAATGAAAAAGAGAGATTGTGAAGTTATTAATTAACGTAAGACAGCTGCTTCAGTCCCCACTCCTAGAGCTGGTCAAGAGGCAAAAATTGCCTTCTGCCACTACACAGTCCATGTTTCTTTTACCCTCTGCAAGCCCTTCAGCTGCAAAAGGAGTTTTACATGAAAGGGTAACCTTTAGGATCCAACTACTTGGTGGTTTTGTCGCTTGGGGTTGTTGCTATTTTCCATTGAGCGGAACTGCCAACAGAGGAAAGCTAACAGGCGTTTGAGGGAATCGCCAGGGTTCTAAACATAGTCCTTTTGAAAGATGAGAAGTCATGTTAAATCCTGGGGAATCCTGGAATGTTCACTCCAGGAAGAGAAAGAAGCCCTTCTAAGAGGTCTATGTACTTATCTTTCCATATCCTCAATTTTCCGATTGTGTCTCCAAGTGCCTGATCACCTGGTCAGCCCATTAGCTCCTGCCCACAAGTCAGTTTGGATCTATGATGCAGGCACTGTCTTTCCAGATAAAGTGAGCAATCGGTCTCACCTAAAGTTATGCCTATTGGCTTGATGTATATACACTTTCACCGCTGTCTTTTGGAGCCTCCCTTAAGTGCAGCTGTAGTGCAACAGCATTCACCGCTGCCTGGTGCCAATATCCCAGGCAGGTGTATCAGTAAGTCAGGGCCACATGTTTTTCCTCCCTCATGAGTTAGTCCTGGGAATTCTCTGTGAGGCTAAAAATATGCGCTGAGAGAGAGGCAGCAAAGCAATAGAAACAGATGAGTCTGAACCATCTGCTTATGCAGCTTCCTTGTGCATCTGGACCTCCTCAGATCCAATATCTATTAGCAGTTCGCACTTTACAATAGAATCTTGCTGATCCCTTTCAGTTTTTATGATTCAGCAATTCACATAACACTAGTTAATAATGTAGTAATGCGCAGTTCTCAGGCATAGTCGCATCGTGTTGCATGGTCAGACTTCGGCCTCTACCTGAGCCCAGTAACAAGCATATGAAGTGGGAAATAGTATCACCAGTTGCAGAGGTGAAGAAATTTGCACAAAGTTACATGTCTAGTTTAAGGGACAGAGCTAGGATGCAAAGCCAGAGTCCACACTCTTGATGCAGTATATTATCTAGTAGTATTTTAATTTGGACTTTGAAAGGTGGCTGAAGTTTGGGCATTAGTATCAGCTTAACATTTATTATTTAACATCATCAGTAAGTCCCAGGAAAGGTACTAAATGCTTTTCATTTATTGTCTCATTTAACGCATACAAATCCCTTATGAAGCAGGTACTATTATCATTACAGTTAACCCTTGAACAAAGCAAGGGTTAGGGGCACCCACCCTCCCCTTAGTGGAAAATCCACATAAAACCTTATGGTCAGTCCTCCGTATCCACAGTTCTGTGTCCAGGAATTCAACCAACCTCAGACTGTGTAGTGTTGTAGTACGTATTTAGCGAAAAAAAAATCCACATGTAAGTGAACCCATGCAGTTCAAACGGTGTTCTCCAAGGGTCAACGGTACCTTCTTACGCATGAGGATATTACAATTTAGGTTGAGTAATTTTCTCATATCACACAGCGAGGTAATGGTAAAACAAAGATTTCAACCCATGCAGTCTGACTCCAGATCAACGTGATGAACTCTGACAGACAAAGTAGAGCAGGAGAGCATTCAGACAGACAGACTGCGTAATAGCAGGATGGAGCTAGAGAATTAGGTTGGAGTCAGAGCTACTGAATTAGGAATTACCACCTACAGGGGAACCTCTAGGTAAAACCAGTATAATTAATCTGTTTAAGGTCAAAGTTCATGCCCAGTTCTCTCACTACTCTTTGGTTATAGTAGGTCCAGGGTAATCCAGTAGCAGCTGTGAGAAGTGAACAGGACTGAGACAAACACCTTCTGCTGTGAGATGACAGCTCTATGTGTATGGGAGGTATGCTCTAGATAAGAAGGGACGGTGACATCACCTTTAGCAAATAGTTCCAGACTTAATGGAGCTGGCCACCCATTTGGGATATAAATAGCTATTCTTCCTGGTCAGTTGTACCATTTTTGACATTGAGACTCAAGGTCCTCCGTTTATAGAACTTAACGGTGCTTGACCACCTGATCATTTCTGGCTCAAGAATCTTTTGAGCTTCAAATTCTTCCCCGTTTAACCTATAAAACCCACTGATCTTTCTACCCACTCTATGCCTCTTTGAACTTGACCTCTCACTGGCTGTCTGCAACATTGATCCACCAGACCCCTTCTGGTCCTTATTTCTCCTGGTTGATCTCACACTGCTGGCATTATTTTTGGATATTAATTACGGTGGAAGTAATACAACAGTCTGGAGAAGGAAAACATGTAATACGAGGAGGTCAGATGGGAAATTACTGTCGCTGTTCACATGCAAGGTAAGAGCTGCAACTAGAATGAAAGCAGCATCAACAGGAAGCTGCTAAAGACTTTTTAAAGAAGCAACATTGTCAACTGACTAATGGATAGAGGTGAGAAGAAATAGGAAGAATTCAGGGGTGAATTTGCAGTTTCATGTCAGGGTAAGCTGGAGAATGGTACCACTGAAATGTTAGGTTGGAAGGATGGGGATTCAGCTGTAGACATCTGAGCTTTAATGTGGTCGTTGAACAGCTAAATGTTCACTGGTCAGTTGGGAATGGAGACCCTGAGCCCAGGAGCGAGCTCAGAGCTGGTAGTTGAGTGGGAAGTGTTTACCTAGTGAAGGTCAGAGAAGCAAGGAGAATGAAAGAGCTCTTCGAGGAAAAAAATATTTTACTGTGTAGATTCCCTTTGTGTGTCCAGTAGATAAAATGCCAGCACAGTAGGCCTCATTCTCTTTCTCTCAATTGGTTTCTTTCACTTTTGAGGCTCAGATAAGCTTGTGTGAAAAAAAAGAAACAATTGTTGACAGAGATAGTGAGTGTAAGAAAAAGAATAATACTTCCCCTAAAAAATATTTTTTTCAGAACACCTCAATCCTAAATCTTATTGAAGCACATTTCCGCTTTCTGTTATGATAATGATAGCATGAAAAGCCTCTCATTTTTAATCCTCTTGTTTTTACAATGACCTTGGTTATATATTATGGTAACAGAATGGAAAGATCTAGTTATTCAACCATTTATTCTGGAATGATTACTGTATACATGGATTAATAATTTTTAAAGAACTATAAAATCTCAAACTCTTATGTATGAGAAAGTATAAGGCATACCATTTAATTTCCCTTTGGTAATTCAAAAGACACATAGGGAATCTGAATTCATCAGGATCATCACTGAGGCCATAAATTTTCATTGGACTAGGAATGGGTTGTCAAAGCATAGGCTTCATTGGATTTACTGATATTAAAAATTCTAGGTCATCATTTATTCTCTACCTGATTAAAGGAGACAAATGAGTCTGGCCAGAATAATTTCCTGAGTAGGAACAATAATAAATCCTCTAGAAATGAAATGCATTTATAATGAAGTTAGCTTTCACTATAACAAAGATTTATTTAATATGGTCATTAGAATGCTATCACTTTAAAATTTCATCTTCAGTACCACATTAAACACAATTAAACACAAAAAACCTTAGCAAAAGTCTATGGTTAATTTGTTTGATTGATTGATCATGCACTATCTTTTTTTTTTTACACCTTTATTGGAGTATAATTGCTTTACAATGTTGTGTTAGTTTCTGCTGTATAACTTAGTGAATCAGCTATACATATACGTATATCCCCATATTCCCTCCCTCTTGAGCCTCCCTCCCACCCTCCCTATCCCACCCCTCTAAGCGGTCAGAAAGCACCAAGCTGATCTCCCTGTGCTATGAAGCTGCTTCCCACTAGCTATCTATTTTACATTTGGTAGTGTATATATGTCCATGCCACTCTCTCACTTTGTCTCAGCTTACCCTTCCCCCTCCCTGTGTCCTCAAGTCCATTCTCTACATCTGCATCTTTATTCCTGTCCTGCCCCTAGGTTCATGAGAACCATTTTTTTTTTATTCCATATATATGTGTTAGCATACAGTATTTATTTTTCTCTTTCTGACTTACTTCACTCAGTATGACAGACTCTAGGTTCATCCAACTCACTACGAATAACTCAATTTCATTTCTTTATATGGCTGAGTAATATTCCATTGTATGCGCCACATCTTCTTTATCCGTTCATCTGTCAGTGGACACATAGGTTGCTTCCATGTCCTGGCTATTGTAAATAGAGCTGCAGTGAACGTTGTGGTACATGACTCTTTTTGAATTATGGTTTTCTCAGGGTACATGCCCAGTAGTGGGATTTCTGGGTCATATGGTAGTTCTATTTTTAGTTTTTTAAGGAACCTCCATACTCTTCTCCATAGTGGCTTTACCAATTCACATTCCCACCAACTGTGCAAGAGGGTTCCCTTTTCTCCGCACCCTCTCCAGCATTTATTGTTTGTAGATTTTTTGATGATGGCCATTCTGACTGGTGTGAGGTGATACCCCATTGTGGTTTTGATTTGCGTTTCTCTAATGATTAGTGATGTTGAGCATCCTTTCATGTGTTTGTTAGCAATCTGTATATCTTCTTTGGAGAAGTGTCTGTTTAGGTCTTCTGCCCATTTTTGGATTGGGTTGTTTGTCGGAAGGAGGAACAAATAGAGCAGGACTTCTGTGCTTTGTTCCTATTTCCTTCGGCATTTCTTCAGTGGTAGCAGTTGCTCTCGTTTCTGGCTTCCTTTGGCACTACCAGAATCAACCCTGTCGTGGCCCCTCAGAGTTACTAGTGGCTGCCACACTGGTGGTGCCCCTCGTCAAAGGTCTGATCGGCTCCTCTTGGTCTCTGCTCTGAGCTGCAAGCTAACTCCCACTGGACCCATTTTTTCCCTGGCTCCAGGAGGCAATGGTGGAAGGGCTTCTTCCCGGGGACATTACCTCTGGCTTACGTCAGAATCCCCTAGTTGTATTAAATCCCCTCTGTTTGAAATATCGAACACAGTTTCTGTTTTCTGAACTGGCGTTTGGCTAATAGAGTGATAATGACTATAACCTTGGCATAGACCAAGCCACATAGCTGGTAGAAGCCGGGGATGTTTTTCATCCTTCAGCAGACATGTATTGAACATCTATGAATAGACAGGCCCCGTACTCGGCTTGGAGAATAAAAACTAAGAAATATGCCGTCCCTGCTATCTGGGCAATAAAGAAAAGGCCTATCAAGAGCCAACTGCAGATGGGTTAAATACCTGCAAAATTGCTTTTTAAGGCAGCGTCTCACTTGGCAACCCACAGATCAGTGTCAAGGGGTACACTGTATTATGTTTTACTGGTTTTAATTGTTTGGGGCACATGTCCTATTTCTTTAGTTTGTTTTTTAAATTGGAAATATATTCATCTTGACATACATCCTTTTATTCTTACCAAAACACAAGTAATTAAAATATTTTATAATTGCCAAACCATTGGCGAAAGTGGGAAGAGGTTAGAAAATATATGTTCTTGTTCTTTGTTCAAACATCTTTGTTACAACGTGGGGAAATAAGCCAGATTTATATATTTAGAAAAGGGTGGAGAGTGAGGGTAAGATAGAAGCTAGAAACCAGTCATGATAAATGTTTAAATTTTCACAAAATGCTTTACAATTGACTTGAGACTTCATAGGTTAAATAGTGGAGAATTTGCAAAAAAAAAAATTTTTTTTAAGTCTCCTGGTTTAATAAGAGTGAGTGTTTGAAGTAAAATTCCAAATTTTCTCCTATGCCTGAATATGCGTGGTGAGACAAGGAAAGGACCTTATTTAGTCACTGTCTTAAATTCTGATCTTGTTTGTTTTGAGACCAGTAACTAATGGCCTCCTCTTTTTTTTCTTCTGTCAGGGAGTGGCCCTGCTGAGGCCATATGTAGGACACTTGCTCTCAGGTGCCAGCAGCTGAACTCAGGCTAACGAAAGCAAAAAGGAGGATGTATGATAAGAATGTTGGAATCTCACCAACACATTGGGTTTCATGAATATTAGAACCCGGGTCTTGAATTTCTTTAGGACCCGATATTTTCTCTCTTTCCTACATATCAATGTCATTTTTTTTTTCTCTCCTTGTTTTTTCTAACAAAAACTTCCAAGTTTTATAGTGTCCAGCTTCAGCCACCAGAAAGACATTGATGTGTTCTGTTCCCAAGTTCAAAACTATGAGGGAAGAATCTCAGGTTTTAAACCAGCTTGTGGCTCATCAGGTGTCACCAGGAGATGGGGTCATTTAAGAATAATTATAGAGCTCAGCTAATAGGGACGGTTAGTAATTATGCCTAAAGACATCAGGAAATGGTAACAAAGGTACATTTCACCCAAGCATTTAGGGATGAGCATGAGTTTGCCACTAAGCATCCTGACTGAAGGAACCACCTCTGCCAAAGTGCTGAGGCCTAGAAGGGGTATGGAGTATCCACAGAGTTGTTTTCAATATGATCAGAGCATAGGTTGCCTGAAATGGTGCAGAGAGGTTGGAGGCTAGTTTTCAAAAGGTTTTATGTGCTGTCAAGACCCTCATATGCTGTATTAGAGATTAAACTCAGTCTACAAACAACAGGGAGATAAAAGAGGTTTCAGATAAAAGGCTCTCTCAATAGTCTCCAGATTCTAGCCTAAGACTGATTCTTAGCTGGGGGCAGTTGTGTCCCCCAAGAAGACATTTGGCTGTATCTGGAGATGTTTTGTATTACATTACTTGGGGAGTGTTCCTGGCACTACGCCAGGGTTGCTGCTAAACGTCCTACAATGCACAAGAAAGCTGCCACAAGGAAGAATTACCCAGTCCAAAATTTCAGTAGTGCTGAGACTGAGACACCCCTGGTCTGAGATCGTGGCTGGGGAACTGTAACGCGTTTGTAAAGATGCTTTCAAAGTGAGTCGGATGTAGGAGTAACACAATGAGAAGGGTCCACCGTGACTCTGAGGTAGCTGTCCCAGGAGCTTAGGTGGCTATTGAAGCAGTTAACTGAGAACAAGTGAAGCAGGGCTTTGTGGAGATGCTAATGACGCATTCGGATAGGTTCCTGTCTGTCAACTGAAAAAAACCCCACAGCCTAAAAGTTGAGAATAAGTGTTTTATTTGGTGGACTTACTGAGGACTACGGCCCAGAATACAGCCTTTCAGGTAGCTCTGAGGGACTGTTCCAAAGAGGCAAGAGAAAACCCGGAATACACAGGAGCTTTTGCTTGAAAAAACAAACAAACATGTAGTTGAACATCAAAAATTACTGCTAATCACAGAAAAACTAGACATTTCAAGTTAATGATTTTAGTGTTTTTCTGTGTATGGGAAAATGCAAGAGTTGGGGCTTTTTGAAATTATTCCTTTGATATGCACCTTAACTAGGACCGGTATCCTGTTTTTCTCCATCCTGAATTCCCCGTGGCGCAAGGGGAAGGCTGTCCCAAGGCTGCAATGGCTGATGGCTTTAGGGTCAGCATTCTTTGCTTACTGAAATGGCAGATGACATTCTTTGTCCACATGTCCCATTGCTATGATGCACCTGCCAGCAAAGTGAAGGTAGATCATCAGCCAAAGGGGAAATTGCATGCTATTTGATTATATATCACCTCTTGCTGCGGTCACGTAGGGAAACAAAAACTGTTAGTTCTTCAACCTCCACATCAGAGTAATAGTAGTGGATGAAGCCCACACAGTGTTTTATTAATTTATTTTTTATTGACGTATAGTTGAACTACAATGCTGTGTTAATTACTGCTGTATAGCAAAGTGACTCAGTTAAACATGTGTATACATTCTTTTTCATATTCTTTTCCATTATGGTTTATCACAGGATATTGACTATAGTTCCCTGTGCTACACAGTAGGACCTTGTTGTTTATCCATTCTGTATATACCAGTTTGCATCTGCTAATCCCAAACTCCCAGTCCAACCCTCTCCCACTCCAACCCTCTCCCGCTCCCTCCCCCTTGGCAACCACCAGTATTCTCTGTGTCCCTGATTTTGTTTCATAGATAGGTTCATTTGTGTCATCTTTTAGATTCCACACATAAGCAATATCATATGGTATTTGTCTTCCTCTTTCTGATTTACTTCACTTAGTTTGATAATCTCTAGTCACATCCATGTTGCTGCAAATGGCATTATTTCATTCTTTTTTATGGCTTAGTAGTATTCCATTGTGTGTGTGTGTGTGTGTGTGTGTGTGTGTGTGTACACACACCACATCTTATTCATTCATTCATCTGTCAGTGGACATTTAGGCTGCTTCCATTGTAAATAGTGCTATTTACAATTTAGTGGCTATTGTAAATAGTGCTGCTATGAATATAGGGGTACATGTATCTATTTGAATTGTAGATTTGTCTGGATATATATGCCCAGGAGTGGGATTGCTGGATCCTATGGTAGTTCTATTTTTAGTTTTCTGAGGAACCTCCATACTGTTTTCCACAGTGGCTGTACCAACTTACATTCCCACCAACAGTGTAGGAGGGTTCCCTTTTCTCCACACCCTCTCCAGCATTTGTTATTTGTAGACTTTTTAATGATGGCAGCTCTGACCAATGTGAAGTGTTACCTCATTGTAGTTTTGATTTGCATTTCTCTAATAATTAGTGATGTTGAGCATCTTTTCATGTGCCTACTGGCCATCTGTATTTCTTTGGAGAAATGTCTCTTCAGGTCTTCTGCCCATTTTTCAATTGGGTTTGGTTTTTTTGTTGTTGAGTTGTATGAGCTGTTCGTGAGCCCATAGGATATTGATCATCATATGGCTAAATGAAATACTCTTAAGTGTTCCATCCAGGGAGATGACATTTAATACCACCAATATATATTGAAATTCATAGTGGTTATGCTGTTTCTGCTCACCTGGTTATTATTTCTTGGTTCCCAGACACTTTGAATAATCCCCAACCCCTTGACTGACCCCAGCTGGGAACCTGGTAAATGCAGTCTTTAGGGGTCAACCCACTTGTGATGCAGGGCAGGGGAAAGGCAAGGAGTGGCCCCCCACAGCCGGGCAGGGTAGTTCACTCAGTATTTATTTAATCTGGACAACACTCTCAGTAAGGTATTATTACCCACTTTTACAGTCGAGGAAACTTAACTCATTAAGTGACTTGCCCAAAGTCATAAGGCCCATCAGGGGCAAACCTGGAGGTTTTACCAAAGTCCGTCCTGATCTAAAGCCCCCGCTGCTCTCTCAGCAGAGGGTTGAACATCATAGCTGGACTTCCCAGGCTGTAAATATTGAACAATTCCAAGGAAGACTGATATCCTCCTGGAAAACAAAATAGGGAAATGATTTAAGCCGCACAGAAACACTCCTGTAATGCAAGACTACAGTGCCCAAAAGAGCAGCTGTAGACCATGAACCTTCTTATTGAAAAAAACAAAGGTCCTGGCCTGACTTCTTACATAAATCATTATTGTTCTGCTTAATGGGGCTGCCCTAAACCTAATAACCTGAAGAGTTTGCAAGCATTTTAATGAAAAATACATTGGCTTTTAGAGGAAACTAATTCAGCCCAGGAGGACAGAGTTTAGATACAGGGAGATTTATCCCTGGTAGTCAACAGTAGGTTCTGTTACCTGGGTGATGTTAACACATTAACACAGATGAGTTTATGTGATAAGCTGCTACCAGCAGAGAGCAGAACCTGAAGACAAGTGGAGGGGGCACAGGAGAAGGGGTTTCTATGGAGGATGACAAGAGGTAAGGGAGAGAGGAGGGAAGGTGAGCTGTCTTACAGGGAGATAAAGGCGGAGCGGGGGAGGGAGGGAGACACAAGAGGGAAGAGATATGGGGATATATATATGTATAACTGATTCACTTTGTTATAAAGCAGAAACTAACAAAAAAAGAATAATGGAATTGCTAGGGAAGTTTATTGGGTTTGTTGTTTGTTTAGCAGATTTCCTATGTACTGATTAATGTGTATTGCATGATCCTCTGGTTGTCAGTCTATGTTAGAAAGTTACCTTGTATGGGTTTATAAGGTTAAGTAATGTGGGCAACTCTTCTTGGATGCTTGTAGAACAGGTGTTCACGTATCCTGATCTCCGTAACCCGATGGGTTAATAGGTCTCAGTCCATAGTTTCAACTCTCTTTCCTGGAGCCAAATGAAAGTTCTTTAAATTCCTGATTTACAATTTTTTTTTTTTTTTTTTTTTTTTTTGCGGTACGCGGGCCTCTCACTGTTGTGGCCTCTCCCGTTGCGGAGCACAGGCTCCGGACGCACAGGCTCAGCGGCCATGGCTCACAGGCCCAGCCGCTCTGCGGCATGTGGGAGCTTCCCGGACTGGGGCACGAACCCGTGTCCCCTGCATCGGCAGGTGAACTGTCAACCACTGCGCCACCAGGGAAGCCCTGATTTACAATTTTTTTGTGCTCTTTGTGTTAACCTTGGATTTTTTATTGCTTGCTTGTTTGGGTTGTGAAGACAAAACTGGGTTCAGAATTCTCCCGTGGGCTTTGTTTGACCTCCTGTAATCTAGCATCAGGCCTAATTCCCACTCCACAGCTGAGCCATTGGAGAAACTTGCTCTTTTAGCCACAATGATTGCAAAGAGATGGGCACACGAACCAAGTCAAGCCCATCTGAGGCCATTGCTGGGATTCTTCCAATGTAAGCTAATCACGAAGCTGTTAGGATGTAAAACCGTTGCCAATCACATTACAGCAAATGGAGAAATCCAATGAGCCAGAGGAGAATGAAGCTAATACGCTGAGGAGGAGAGAGGACCAAGAGGGTGTGTATGTAAATGGTGTTTAAGTTCTAGTTCAAACTCCAAGGCGCAGACAGGCCCTGGTTCCTGTAGCTCAGACCCTTCCAACAAGTGCTTCTGTCGCTTACAACCAAAGTCCTTGCTTGTTATGGTTTGTAATGCAGGTGTAAGTCTGGTGATTCCCATATAAGTGAAATTTCCTAAACCCCCTTCCAAACCCATCATCTGTGGAAACCACAGCTGCGCATGACCCTTCCAAAGACATTAGCTTATTCCTGGGAAGTTTACATCATCCCCACCACACCAGTGACTGGGACCTAGCATCCTTGCGTATTACCTGTACCACACCGTGAACAAATCACACAATGTGACGGCCTTCACAAAAATCATATTGTGTGAGTTTAGGAAACTGTACCAAAGGTTTGGTGGAGACTGTCCTGAGGCACAGCCATGTCATATACCTCAGGGCCTCATTCTCTCTTGGCCTCTTCTCAGCAATACAAAAAAAATTTTTAGTCCGTTTTTCTCATATGTAGAAATTTACTAACCATTATCTGTTACCTACACATCTTGATATTTCAGTTCAACCCCAAATGTCTTAAGATAATTTCCTCATAAAGTCCTCTTTTAAAGTCTGATTCCAGCTCGAGTTTTACCATGTTACATAACATTTTTTCTTTGTAAAAAGTAGATACAGTTTTAGATATTTGAGATAAATTATCAGTACATCTAATTTTATATTCTACCTTCTTCACCTCACTTGAGACCAGATGTATTTTCCTATGTGAGTAAAAACTCTTCAAAACCAAATTTAATGTCTTCTTGGTATTTTATTATATAAATATATGATAATTTACTTATAATTCCCCTAAATTTTGAGTATTTAGGTAACTTTAGTTTTCACTACTGTAAATGACAGTTCATCTTTATGCATGACTGTTTGTATTTTTTATTCATCTTCTGGAATTGTTCCCAAGAAATGAAATTACAGACTTAGAGGCTATGAAAAATATTAAAGCTCTTAACCAAATCACTCAGTTGCTTTCTCAGGAAGATTGTGTAAGTTTAAAATCTCTCTGGCAGTGTATGAAAAGTGCTTGTTTCACTTCATCCCTGTTACCTTGTGTTTGTTTCACTTCACCTTGTATAAAAAATGTGTTCCTTTCGCTTCACCCTTGTTGCCTGTGTAAACTTGGTTACCAAGTGTTTAAAGATTTTCTAATTGATAAATGAAAAATAATTCATCATTATATTTCTTTGATTAACTAGGGAAGCTGAGAAATTTTTATACACGTTTTAGCTTTTTCTTCTTTTGTAAATGGTCTGTTCATGTCCTTTGCCACTTACATAATAAAAAGCAGAGTCTCCCATCCCACCTCTCCGTCCATCAGAGAAAAACTCGTCTTTAAAAAAATTTTATTTATTATTTATTTATTTATTTTTGGCTGCGTTGGGTCTTCGTTGCTACACATGGGCTTTCTCTAGTTGCGGCAACCAGGGGCTACTCTTCGTTGCAGTGTTCAGGCTTCTCATTGCGGTGGCTTCTCTTGTTGCAGAGCACGGGCTCTAGGTGCGCGGGCTTCAGTAGTTGTGGCACACGGGCTCAGTAGTTGTGGCTCACGGCCTCTAGAACGCAGGCTTCAGTAGTTGTGGCTTGTGGGCTCTAGAGCACAGGCTTCAGTAGTTGTAGCACATGGGCTTAGTTGCTCCACGGCATGTGGGATCTTCCTGGACCAGGGCTCAAACCCATGTCTCCTGCATTGGCAGGGGGATTCCTAACCACTGCGCCACCAGGGAAGTTCTAGAAAAACTCTTTTAATGTTACTGTTTGAATTTGTTCTGGTGGTTTTCACCATAACTGTATAATATGCTCAAACTGCCATTTCTTGTAGAAAATATATATCAGCTCCTGAGTATGAAAAAAAGGATTTGAATCACATTTTAGAGTTTAGTTTTGTTCCCACTAAAAACAGACCCTGAGACAAGAATTTATGTACAAGTAGTTTATTTGGGAAGGCAATTCTGGGAAGCACAGTGAAGGAGTGAGAAGTGTAACCCAGAAGGGAGAAAAAACAATGAAAGGTGGATTAATGAGTTACCTGGGCAACTGGGCTCAGTATCTCAGGGGACCCTCTAAAAATGGAGCACTCGAAGGTGTGTCATTGAAAACAGATTCTCATCCTCATTGGTTGAGGGTTATTCCTGTGCCATCTTCCCTGCACTTCTGGCCTGTCCAGTTTGCAGGCCAATCCCATCCCAGCAGAGAGAAAGAGACATAGGAGGCCACCAGGTCAGTGTGTGCAGGACCTGGCTGTGGGGGCCTCCAGGGTAGGCTACAGGGATTTGGGTAGGGCACCACAGCATCCATTACATTCTTCCTCCTAAAGTATGATATTCATGCTTCAATTATTTTTTGATTGTTCTGTTGGTTACCTTGATAATTTAAAATAGACACTCCAGATACTTTTGACATTATCTCTTATGGACTCCCTGCTTTGTGAGATAAGGAGATTAGCACCATGCCCTGCTCAGCCATTTCTCAACTTTTTCCTCCCTCTTTCTCTATCCCACCCTCTTTCAGCTACACTTTTTTTTTTTTTTTTGCGGTACGCGGGCCTCTCACTGTTGTGGCCTCTCCCATCGCGGAGCACAGGCTCCGGACGCGCAGGCTCAGCGACCATAGCCCACGGGCCCAGCCGCTCCATGGCATGTGGGATCTTCCCGGACCAGGGCACGAACCCGTGTCCCCTGCATCGGCAGGCGGACTCTCAACCACTGCGCCCTTTCAGGCGCTTCCCTTTCAGGGAAGCCCTTTCAGCTACACTTTAACAAGGTTGTTAATATTTACGTGTATCTGGCAACCACAGTCAAGCCTTCTTTGTCTTTAGATTGACTCTAAAAATTGAGACCCAATAAACAACATTTCTATACAAACATTGTCATTAAAAACTCAAGTAATGTGTTTGGATTGTGTTTCCTCCATCATGAATACAATAGCTTGACCTAAGCCACTTGAAGAGAAAATTAAAGTTAACATGCTTAACTTCCTACCATGTATCACTTACCATCACATATGAACCTTGACTTTCTTCTCCAAATTTTTATTTTGCTCAGGAATTCTATTCGTAAGTTTTTCTCTTGCATTATTTGTATTTAGCATACTGTGACTCTGAGCCTTTTCTAAGTTCAAACTGATTATATTTTAGGAAGCTCTTTCTCTCAGTGCCCTCTGTCTTTTTTTCCCTAAATGGACTATTTGCTCTTACTCGGCGGGACACTGACCTCATGACACCCTTCTTATTGCTTTATTTGTTGGGCCCACTGTTTTCAGTATTTCATATGCTTCCCTCTCTTGGTTTATTCTCTCATCTTGTGGGACTACATTTGTACTAAGCAAATATTCAACTTTCTGAGAACTTACATGCAAGAAAGTATATGTATATTCAGCCCTCACACTGAATTGATAATTTGTTGGATACAAATTTCTAGATTGAAAATAACCTTATGACAGAATTTTTGATGTTTTGCCATTATTTTCTATTCTCTAGTATAGTCGGGGGCGGGGAGGAAGTATCTGTATGACTTTTAATTCCTTGTAAGCGATGTGGGTTTTTGTCGTTGAAGTTTTTAGGATCATCATTTAATCTTGGTATTCTGAAAGTTCATGATACGCTCTAGGTGTGGGTCTTTCTTCACTTATTTTCCTGGATACAGGTGGGTCCTTTGGCCTGAAGACTCTTCTTCGGTTCTGGAAATTTTTTTCCTATAATCGTTCCATGGATTCTCGCCACAACTTTTGCCACTGCAAGTTGTCCATTTTTCTTTAAAACAGATAGGCAGATTGCTACTGTGGATGTTCTATATTGGGCGTCTTTGTTCCCTTTTCTGACCAGGTCTTCCAGGTTTTGACTGGAACTCAAGTGAGGAAATTCAGGGTATGTCAGTTAGTATGATACACCTGATTGTGAGCCATCTGAAAACCAGTTGTTAGGCTACAAATCTGCCCAATTTCTAGAATGAGAAATATTTTTCTTGCAAGCTCCAAAATCTTCACCAGAAGTCTTAGTTGTCTCTAGATAATCAGTCTTTTTTTCTTCCTTCTTAAAATAAGGCAACAAATGGTTTGCCTTGGAAAATACCATCAGCTTCTGCTCCATGAGCGGGATAGAGAATAGGGACACCTACAGGTACGGTTGACCCATATAGGGACATGTAATTAATCCCTCAGATTTGTCTCATTCACTGTCCCACCTGCCCAGCCTGCCCAATCTGATCCCACAGCCTGGGGTTCTCTTTTGGTAAACTGGCTCCTATATCTTCAGCAGGGTGCTCATGGTGTATTACAATTATCTTCTCTAGCTGTTTCATCATCAACCCACTTCCAATTTCTGTTTTCCAGAAATTGTTTCAAAATGTGCTTAATCCGCTATCTTCCTGTTTATTTGAGGGTGATCTTTAGGTTTTTATTATCCATGTGTATGAGCATTTTATATATGAGTTTTTATCATAATTATAGGAAATATTTTTACCAGTTTTACATTTTTATTATTTTGTTTATACATTGCCTCATTCAAACAGGATTTAAGATAGAGATTGCTTTATATACATATATATGTGTGTGTGTGTGTGTGTAGATAACAAAAATAAATAATAAAATAAAAATATTGATGTAAAAATCTATATCTCTAGGTAGGAGACTGTAGACAGCTGTAGGCAGTAGATTAGCACCCCTCCCACCTCCAAAGATGTCCACATCTTAATCTCCAGAACCTGTGAATATGTTACAGTACAAGGCAAAGACATTATGGCTGCAGATGGAAACAAGGTTATTTAATCAGCTGACTTTAAGATAGGGAGATTATCCTGGATTATCTGGGTGGACCCAGTGTAATCCAAAGGGTACCAAAAAGTGGAAGAGGGAGGCAGAAGAAGACTCAGTGTCAGAGTAAGGCAGCATGAGAAAATCTGCACCACCATTGCTGGCTCTAAAGATGAGACGGTCTGAGTCAAGGAAAGCAGGCAGACTCAACAGGCTGGAAGGGTAAAGGAAACAAATCTTCCTCTACATCTTGATTTTAGCCCAGTGAGACCCATTTGGGACTTCTGACCCCCAGAGCTGTTAATGTAAGTTTGTATTGTTTTAAGCCACCAAGTTTGTGATAATTAATTAGTAATTAGTATCCTAATACAACAATAAATATACCAAGTTAAAGAATCTTTTTAGGATTCCTATTGCAATTAAGATTGTGGAGTTCAGAATGGGTAAAACCAGCTTGGCAGTACTAGTCAGAGAATGCTGTCATTTAGCATATTACTTCCCTCTGGGTGAAAAAAGAATAATAGTGTCAATACATAATAGTTTTTTTTAAATGTGATTTTCAATACAATTCTTAGAGGAAATTAGGGAATACAATTGCCAAAAGCTTCTCTTCAAACAACTTAAAGTGCTTATGGCAATGTTGAATTCTCCTGTTTATTAAAAGCAACATTTCCTACTCATCCCATTATATTTGGTGTTTGATGATTGCGAACTGACTTTGGTTTCTAATTTCACATCAGTTTGAAAAGTTGGCATACTTGCCTTCATACTGCTGTCAGACCTGGGATCAATGTTTGTTATCACCAAAGTGAGAACATTTGCTGAGGGACAGATGGCCTGTACCACTCCTTTCTTTAATTTTCTATAATGATTCAATTCTTATGAATCATCATTCCAGAGTCTTATTAGGAATGCAGTGGAAACCACTAGTTAAATCCCTACCAGAGGAGTTCTTGCATCTCAAAAATCTGTCACTGCAACTGGCTCCAGAGCAGACACTTGGCAAATAGGTCAACAGGCTTTCCTGCTTTGTTAGAATGATTCATGGACACCGGGTGGATCGGGGAGCTTAGCTGGCTGCTATCTTTGTAAAACAAAGTCTTTGGGTAAGTAAACAAGTACTTTTAGCCCAGGATTCAACACAGGTTGAAGTGATACCTTGAGAACTAAAACACATCAAGTGACATTAAAAAAAAAAAAACAGGAGCCAAAACTTGGAGAAAAGAAAGTCAAAAAAACTATGAAAAACAGCATTGCCTGAAGGAAGGTTGTTCAAATGGATAGCAGTTTTTCTTCTCATTGTACCAAACTGTAATAATCCTTTTAGGCCTGATTTGGAATTATCATACAGCTGGGGTCAGTCACTCATCATCACTGGGGAAGCCATTAAAAAGCATGCATTTGGAAGGAGTTCAAAAGCACTGCTATGGAAACCACAGTGGAAATTCTCTAGACCCACCCCACCAAGCATGGGGTGAGATCACGAGTTTCTAAATGTTCCCATTGATTTGAATATTTTTAATTACTTTCCCAAAGCCTCTGTCTCTGAAGATATTGAATACTGACAACAGCAAGAAAAAAAGCAAAAGAAAAACAATGATTGAGAAATAAATTGTGTCCCAACTCCATCTGCTTAAAATCTGAGAAACTTAAGACATATATGACTTAAGACATCACCAAGAAGTATGTGGACAAGTCACTACCTGTGTGTGCAAAGCAGATTTAACAAGTGGCTGCTAAAAGCTCACTAGAGTTTATACTTCCTTGTTTCAGATCCAGTCTCTGCCACTTACTGGCTGAAGAACTAATGTGTAACTAAGGCAGGCTACTTAACTTCTGTGTCCCAGTTTCCTCTTCTGTGATATAATAATAGGGTTGTTGTGAGAAAAGAGTTAATATGTAAAGTGCTAGAACAGTGGCTGGTACCTAGTAGGTGCTATTTATGTACTAGTTGTAATTGTTATTGCCTTTAAGAAGTAGGATTTTGAAATGCCTGTGGCTCCTATGAACATTAAGGCAAAGATGTCAACCTGTCATTTAGATAAATGTGTAAGTTTAAGACAGTATTATTAATCTATCTTCTATTTCAAGATTCCACAGTTTTGATTTTTGTTTTTGAAGGGAGAATTCTGTCTTAACTTGGGAAAAAATTCAAAGAAATTTAAAAGGTTGGACTTAAAAATGTTTTTTAAGTATTTTATTGAAGTACGGTTGATTGACAGTGTTGTGTTAATTTCTACTGTACAGCAAAATGATTGTTATAACATATACACATTCTTTTTCATATTCTTTTCCATTATGGTTTATCACAGGATATTGAATATAGTTCCCTGTGCTGTAGAGGAGGACCTTGTTGTTTATCTATTCTCTATATAATAGTCTGCATCTGCTAATCCCACACTCCCAATCTGTCCCTCCCCTGCCCCCCCCACCTCCTTGGCAACCACAAGTCTGTTCTCTATGTCTGTGAGTCTGTTTCTGTTTTGTAGATATGTTCATCTGTGTTGTATTTCAGCGTCCACATATAAGTGATATCATATGGTATTTGTCTCTTTCTGACTTATTTCACTTAGTATGATAATCTCTAGGCCCATCCATGTTGCTCTGCAGATGGCATTATTTCGTTCTTTTTTATGGCTGAGTAGTATTCCATTGTGTATATATATGTACCACATCTTTATCCATTCTTCTGTCATTTGACATTTAGGTTGTTTCCATGTCTTGGCTATTGTGAATAGTGCTGCAGTGGACACTAGGGTGCACCTGTCTTTTCAAATTAGAGTTTTCTCTGGATATATGCCCAGGAGTGAGATTGCAGGATCATGTGGCAACTCTATTTTTAGTTTTTTGAGGAAACTCCATACTGTTTTCCATAGTGGCTGCACCAACTTACATTCCCACCAACAGTGTAGGAGGGTTCCAAAAGGTTGGACTTTTAACATGTCCCAAACTAAAGATGGTGTATTCCTTCTACAACTTACTCCTAATCCTGAATGTGTGATAAAAGGAAAATGTGTACTATTCTTCCTACTTTTCCTTGTCCTCTGATATGGTCTCTCTGTCCTCTCTTCTTGACTGCCACTGTCATTACTCCAGGTCAGTTTCTCATGAGCTCTTGCAGTTATAATGGCCCTCATGCTGGTCTCAGGCCTCCAGTTTCTCCGTTGTCTACATACTTTTACAGATGAAGTATGTTAGACATACTTGTAAGCACTACTTGAATCTCACTACTCTCCAGCCCCAAACTTCCTATAGTTCCCTCTGCAATTCCCTGAAGACAGTAGAAGTGCATGGTGGTAACAGAGGTTCTGCTGAACACTGACGCCTCAGCAGGCCCTCCTACTCTCATAGAAGGTGCTCCCCCAGGCCTATCAGGTAGGGTGCTTAGCAAAGCAACCTTTGTTTTCTTTCTGGGAGCTCCTCCAGTAGTCAATGACAGGAAAAATAAAAATCTCATTAAACATCAGATATCAAGCTGTCAAAGTCATTTCTTATCTCTTGTATATTCTTTAAGATATAAACCCTTTTGAGGAAACTAGCACACATTGAAAACTAGACACTCTGCATAACATATATGACCCTCACCACAACTCTCTGGGGAATGTATTATTGTCTCCATTTTGCATAGTAGGTATTGGGGAAAATCTGACTCTCTAAATCATGTTCGTTTTACCAAACAAAACTCCTTGAAGATCTGTGTTTACATTTTGATCATCCTCAGCACCTAGCAAAATTACCCGAAAACATATAATTGCAACACAAGAAATATTTGAACAATGAACTGATGTACCTGAAGCTTGCTCACACTTGGGAAATGGCTCTCTCTTTGGAGAATATTTAATTATCTCCCACATAGAATAGCTATGATACTGAACACAGCCAGGTTCTAGCCGTTACCACTAACAGATGGATTATAGATATAGATATCTTCATAATTATGCACAACAAAAATCATGTGAAAGCAGTTTCCTCCCACACATAGTGTAAAATAAAGCTGACTAGGTAATTATGAGATCAGGCCCTTTTGTCACCAACCTCTTCTTTCAAACAGTTTTCCAGGTATTCTGCTCAGATGTCAAGCACCTCTCATTATCTAAGACTTCACCCTCTGCTATAGGAGTGTTAGTTTTTTACAGTGGTTTTGACATAGGATGTTTTGATAAAAAAGAAGTGTCTTTGTTAACAGAGTTATAGACTGGTAAGTCTTTATGTATTAAGGAGATCAACTTAATACACGAGCTGTCAAATGCATTCTCTTAATTTTTTTGTGTTAGCGCTGATAGATTTTTCTATTAGATATTGGGTCTCTCCTGGCAGGTGTACAGCAGGTGAGTACGTGAGTGAAGAAGGGAGGAAACTTTGCTGAGGCTGTGGCTGCCATTGGGGGGTGAAGGTTGGGGAGAGACAGAGAGACAGGGACAGAAATGAGAAGGAAGAGGAGAAGCAGAAGGAAGGAGGAAGGTAGGTAGAGAAAGAGGGGGAGGAAGAAAACAGAAAGAAAGCCAGAAGTTCTAGATCATGAGAAACTCCAGTGCATGGATGTTTTCACTAATGCTTTTCCCTTATCCAAAGGGCCTTCATAGGTCTCATACCCTTGCATATAATTTGTGATATTTCTTCTAGGCCCCCTGCAATGACTTTCAACTAGACTCTGGACGTGTAAGCAATGATTGTTTTCATTATTGGTCTAAGTCATTCATTACCAAAAATATATAAATGATAAACTCAAAGTAAATGGAAATATTATTTTTAAACTATAACATGTTCAGAAAAACTTTACATATCAGAGTTTGCTCTAAGGACAAAACCACTTAGATGGTCCATGTATTTTTGCAGTCTTGAAGTCAGGAGATAGGTTCTGTTTCTAGGATAAAGGGTTAAATACTTGTAATTTTGGAGACTCTGATCCTAAACCAGAAATGTAGTATTCTTTGTGGTTTTTCATAGACTGTATACGTTATCAAGAACAAAAATGCTAATAGGTTTAAATTATTTCTTATAGATCCACTAGTTTTAGATAAAATATAAATATCAGTAGAATATAACAAAAACACTAAAATAAAGAGGGTGCTTTCATCCAAATAATTCCTCATAATGTTACAGGAAAAGTATTCCAGCTGAGAGCTTTCGGCAAGAGGGGATCACCACTGTATCTACCCAGTTTCCCCCAATAAAATTACATGAACAATTTGATTTTAACAATTTCCCTACCAAAAATCTTTTCAAATTTCTTTAAAAATAAGATACTTCAAGAGGCCAAAGGCAAAAATACCAAAACTGTTTTAAAAATCCATGCATACTTAGCATGGAAGATGACTACCGACTTTCTTTTAGTTCATTTCTCTCATGTTGTTGTTTCTATGATAGCTTTTTATTGAGATGTACTACACAATCCATTTATTTAAAGTATATAAGTCAGTGATTTTTAGTGTACTCACAGAGTTGTGCAGTCACCCCAATCAATTTTAGAACAGTTTCATCATCCCCCGCCCCTGCCCAAAATGTATACCCACTAGTAGCCACTCCCTGTTTCCCCCTAGTCCTTGGCAACCACTAATCTCCTTTATCTCTCTAGATCTGCCTATTCGTAGAAATGGAATTATACAATGTATAGCCCATTGTGACTGGTTTTTTTCACTTAGCATAAGGTTCATACATGTTGTAGCATGTATCAGTATTTCATTCTTTTTATGGCTGAATAATATTCTGTTGTGTGGATATATTGCGTATTATTTATCCATCCATCCATCTGGGTTGTTTATGCTTTTTGGCTATTATGAATGTTGCTACCATGAACATAAGTGTACCAGTTTTTATTTCTTTTGGGTATATACCTAGGCATGGGATTGCTGGGTCGTATGGTAACTCTATGTTTAACCTTTTGAGGAACTGTCAGACTGTTTTCCAAAGCAGCTTGCATTGTTGTTCATAGCTCTTGATTTCTCTGTTATTTTTTCTCACACCTGATTCTCCCAGCAGAACATACTATTACCAACATTGTAGAATAATATGCTTCATACTTTTATTACCCTGTTCCTCCACTAAGATAGCCTCACCGTTCTCATTTTTCCTCTTGTAAGGTACATATTTGCAGGCAGAGAAAAACACTGAATACATATTTTCTATTTAGTAAAGGACCTTAGAATATAGTTTCCTTGAAAGTTCTTCATTTTGTGACTCCAGTGACTGAATTAATGTTGCATGCTGAACTACATTTTTCCTGGAGAAAAATAAAGATGGCAGATGAGGGAGCAATATGGGTAAGTGGAAAGTCTGGGTCATATGGTAGATGTAAGTTTAACGTTTTAGAAAATGCTATTTGCTGTTTTCCAAAGTGGTTCTACCATTTTACACTCCCACTAGCAGTGTATGGGATTTCAGATGCTCCACATCCTTGCCAAAGCTTGGTATATAGTCAGTCTTAAATTTGAGGCATTTCAATAGAAGTGTAGTGATATCTCGTGCTTTCATTTTGCAATTTCCTGATAACTAATAATGATGAGCATATTTTTGTGGGCTTACTTACAGTTCATATATCTTCTTTAATGTGATGTCGGGTTTAATACCTTGGCCCATTTAAAAAAGTTTATTCATTTGATTATTTTCTTATTATGAGTTTTGAGGGTTCTTTATTCTGGATACTAGTCCTTTATTAGACATACGCGTGCAGAAGTTTCTCCCAGCCTGTGGCTTGTTTCTCATTTCCTTAAGACTGTCTTTCCAAGAACATAATTTCTTAATTTTGACAAAGTTCAATTTATCAGCTTTCTCTTCAATGGATCTCACATTTGTTATTACATGCAAGAAATCTTTGCAAGGAAATCTTTGCAAAGATTTCCTTTTATGTTATCTTCTAGAAGTGTCACAGTTTCAGGCTTTACATTTAGATCTGTGACCCATTTTGAGTTCCTTTGGGTATAAGGCTATTAGTTTCATATGGCTACTCTAATAAAGTACCATGAAATCTGTGACTTAAAACAACAGAAATATATTATCTCATAGTTCTCAGGACATAAATCTAAAATCAAGGTGTCAGTGGGGCCATCCTCTCTCTCCATGTTGTGGGAGAGATCCATTCCTTGCTTCTTCTCACTTCCGGTGGCTGTCAGCATATTGGGTTGTGGACCTATCACTCCAGTCTCTGCCTCTGTCTTCACATGGCTTCTTCTGTGTGTTTATAATCTCTTTCTCACTTATAAAGATACTGTAATTGGATTTAGGGTCTACCTAGATAGTCCAGAATAATCTCTCAATGTAGCTAAAGATCCTTAACGTAATCACTTCTGCAAAGACCCTTTTTCTTTATAAGTTAACATTTACAGGTTATAGGGATTAGAACTTAATATCTTTGGGTAACCATTACTCAGTCTACCCCAGAGGCAAAAATGGATACCCTTTCTCCACTGCATTGTCTTCACATTTTTGTCTAAAATTAATTGACCGTGTATGTCCGTATATGCATCTGTATCTCGACTCTCTATTCTGTTCTGTGGATCATCAATTTGTCTATCTTGATGCCAATACCACATTGTCCATTGACTTGATTACTGTAGCTTTACAATAAGCCTTAAAGTCAGGTGGTGTAAGACCTGTTTGTTGTTTTTGGTCCCTGCTAGGATTGACTGATCACATTGAATCTATAGATTCTGTTGTTATTGGGTAATGTTTTCTGTAAATGTCAATCAGGTCAACTTTGTTGATAGTGTTATTTGAATTTTCTATATCCTTGCTGACTTTCTGTCTACTTATTTTATCAATAATTGAAAGAAGGGTATTCAAATCTCCAGCTATAATTGTTGATTTGCCTGTTTATTGCTGCAGTTTCATCAGTCTTTTTGTATTTGAAACTTTGTTATTTTAGGTGTATAAACATTTAGAATTACGTCCTCTTAAATGACTAATCCCTGTATTACCATGACATAATCTTCTTTATCCCTGGTATTATTCTTTGGTCTGAAATTGACTTTGTGTGATATTAATATGGCCACTCCAACTAATTTTATACTGGTGGTTTCATATATATGAATATACATACAATGTACATATTATTACAGATGAATACTTTTAAATCAAAATATATATTAAATATATTAAAACTGGTCCAATTGTACATGTTAAATGGGCAGTTTATTGTGTGCAAATTATACCTCAATAAAATTTATTTTAAACGTTGATACAGTGATAATATGTACATTTGAAATATTAATAATCATAGATTTTAGATCTAAATGACCCAGTATATTTTTCTAAATTAAATTTTTTTCAATACTTTTGATTTTTTTTTTTTTTTTGAGAATTGAGTACAGCACTTAACTATAATTGGCAGTCTTTTCAATGTATGCACACACCTCTTTATAGACTTTACATCATTGTGCTGCAAATAGGTTACCAGCTGCCTAGATATTTAGGCCCTTGGATAGCCAAGGTCACTTCTGGCCAAGAGCAGCTTCATTTTTTTGCCCCACTCTGCCATATAATTTTCTGTGTGCCCTGAAGTCGGGGTGGGGGAAGGTTAGAAATCTATGATATTGCTGGGAAATAGTATGGATATGTGTGGTAGATTTCAAAGATGGTTCCAATTTTTCACCTCGTCCATTTTCATGTCTTTACCACATAACTTTGCAGAGTACTCCACTCTGACTCTGGGATAAACTCTGTGATTTGCTTTGGCCAATATGATATCAAAAAATGTGACACAAGCAGAAGCTTGAAAAATGCTTGTGCAATTGATCTTGCCTTCTCGCATTCTGATACATAGCCATAATACATGTTTGGGCTAGTCTGCTGGAGAAAAAGACAGGTGGAACAGAATCTCAGGATGGATGTGGCTAGCAATGGATCCATCGTAAGTTGCTTCTCTTGAAACATGACTTGCCTGCTTTTAAACCCAAAATACTTGCTGAAAGCAAAGTGAAAGGGTGGCTCCTTTGATTTCCTTCCCACAACAGAAACTTTGGAACCCAGGTGATATTCAATCTCAATTTTCTTATTTCCTTTGAGACACTAAGGGGTGTTTCCCTCTTATTTTCTAATAGATGCATTAAAGAGCAGAAAAACATGTTTTTATGAACCAAGACTTTTCGCAGGAGTATCTATTTTCTTAGAAAACAGCACACAAATCTTGTTGTAAATTGCCAATATGTTACAATTTAACTCCATCTTTCTTCAGTGAGAAAAGGAAAAAAATATTACTTACATATGAGTGTCAGGAAGTTTTCAGGCCCATTAAGAGGGATTTAACCTATTCTCCTAAAAACACTAATACATAGAATTCTAATATAAAAACATACTGCCAAGTGTCCTTCACATATACCTATTTATACCCGCCCCCCCCGCCCAACAGGGTAGGAGAGTTCCCATTTTCCTATATCCTGGCCAATATTTACTATTATAAAACTGAAAATTTTTTACCTATTTCTCTGATTACCTGGAAGACCAGGCATTTTAAAAAAACTGTATTGGCCATCTTTATTTCTTTTCCTATTGACTTTTCTTTCTTTTGCATGCTTTTCTATCATGTGATTTGTTTCCTTTTTTATTATTAATAGTTCTCTTTGATAGTAGTTCCCTCATACACTATGCACTGGCAAAGATCTTCTCGCAGTCTGTTGCTTATGTTTTACCACTGTTAGTAGAACAGGGCATAAAGAAATTTTACATTTTGTAATGATCAAATTCATTAATCTTTTCCTTAATTTATTTTTGCTTTCTGGGTCTTAAAGAAGCCTTCTCAACCTTGAGATTATAAACATTTCCTTCTAGTAAGTAAATAGAAGTTAAATGTGTATTTGTTTACTGATTCAATGATACCACCTCATTTAATTACTGCTTCATAACATATCTTGGTATCTAGTTGGCTTGGCCGTTTTTGCCTATTTTTCTTTCATAATAATTTTAGAAGGGCTTACTTCTCGTTTATTACTCCAACATCCCAACATTAGGCCTAATTTTTACTAGCTCAACTACTATCACTTGTTCAGTAAGACACACTTAGTACTAAGCAATTAAAATATTCTTCATTATCATCAATGACTAGTACAATACCAATTTTATTTATTATTTGCCACACATAAACTTACCATTGTTCTTATCTCTATAGATAGTCACAAATGTTAGAAATACCTGTGCAATGATAATTTAACCTGTAATTTCCATTCTGTGTAGAAATGTGGTAGTTTATTATTTCAAAGCATTATTTAATATTGTTAACCATTCTTAATATATTTTTTAAAAATCAGTTATTTAACACATATATTAAATACTTATTACACATTAAGACCTGTATCAGGCCCTGGATATAAAATGGTGAAAAGGGCTCCCTTAATCAACACTTGAAATTTTAGGGGTTATCCGGAAGAACAAGGCAGAACTAGATAGCAGCTTGTGAAGAAAGGCGGGAATATGACCATGAGGAGGTGGGCAGGTGGGAACTAGACCCAAATGCTGCCAGTCCACAGGCAGCTCCCTAAGCACTTTAACTTCCTTTACTTCACACTACGAAGTGCAGTTCTTACGTGTGCTACAGTGCATTGCTGACCTGTCTTCCTAGTGGGCTGGGGCCAAGAAGAAATGGGATCTCTGGATCCCATTTGGAAAAGACCTCTTGGAGAGCCCTGCCCCAGCAGCCATTATCCCTGCCTGCCCTAGGATCATCCCTCAGGCCCTTTTTGTTTTTTTTTCTTAATGTGGCAACTGAATTGTGACTCAATTAAATATTCTGCACATTGTTTCCATAATTATTTTTCACGCTCATTTTTTAAATTGACATACACTGTATTAGTTTCAGGTGTACAACATAATGATTTGATATTTATATAAATTGCAAAATGATCACCATAGTAAGGATAGTTAACATGTTACTATACATAGTTACAATTTTTTTTTCTTATAATGAGAACTTTTAAGTTCTATTCTTAGCAGATTTCAAATAAGCAGTGTGGTATTAACTATAGTTGCCATGCTGTACATTACATCCCCATGACTTACGTATTTTATAAATGGAAGTTTGTACATTTTGACTCCCTTCACCCATTCAAATCCCCCACCCCACCTCATCCCACCCCCACCGCTGGTAACCACCATTCCGTTTCTTTATCTATGAGTTCGGTTTTGGTTTGTGTGTGTGTTTTTAAGATTCCACATAAAAGATCATTTGTCTTTCTCTGTCTGACTTACATTGCTTAGCATGATGCCCTCAAAATCCATACATGTTTTCATAAATGGCAAGATTTCCTTTTTATTGCTGAATTATATATATATGCCATTATTCACCCATCAATGAGCACTTAGGTTTTTATATCTTGGCTGTTGTTAACATGGGGGCACATATCCCTTTTTGAGTTAGTGTTTTTGTTTCCTTCAGATAAATACCCACAAGTAGAACTGATGGATCATATGGTAGTTCTACTTTTAATTGAGGAGCCTCCATACTGTTTTTCATAGTGGCTGCACCAATTTACATTTCCACCAACAGTGCACAAGGGTTCCCTTTTCTCTGCCTCCTTACCAACACTTGTTATTTCCTGTCTTTTTGATAATAGCCATTCCGATAGGTGCGAGGTGATATCTCATTGTGGTCTTGATTTGCATTTCCCTGTTGATTAGTGACGTTGCACTACTTTTCATGTATCTGTTGACCATCTCTATGTCTTCTTTTGAAAAATATTCAGATCTTCTCATTTTTTAATTGGATTTTTTTTTACTTTTGAGTTGTGTAAGTTATTTATTTGGGATATTAACCCTTTATCAGATATGATTTGCAAATATTCTCTCCCATTCAGTAGGTTGCCTTTTCATTGTGTCGATGGTATCTTTTGCTGTGCAGCTTTTTAGTTTTATGCAATCCCACTTGTTAATTTTTGCTTTTGTTGCCTTTGCTTTTGGTGTCAGATCCAAAAAAAAACAAAAAAGAAAAATCATTGCTAAGACTGATGTCAGGAAGCTTACTTGCCTATGTTTTCTTCTAGGAGTTTTATGGTTTCAGGTCTTACATTCAAGACTTTAATCCATTTTGAGTTACTGTGTATAGTGTAAGACAGTGGTCTATTTTCATTCGTTTGTGTGTGGATGTCCAGTTTTGCCAAACCATTTATTGAAGAAATTTTCCTTTCCCCTTGGTATATTATTGACTCTTGTCATAAATTAATTGACCATATATATGGGTGGGTTTATTTCTGGGCTATTTTGTTTCAATGATCTTTGTGTCTGTTTTTATGCCAATACCATACTGTTTTGATTACCATAGCTCTGTAATACAGTTTGAAATCAGCATGATGCCTCCACCATTGTTCTTAAGAGACTGCTTTGGATTTTTGTAGTCTTTTGTGGTTGCATATAAATTTCAGGTTTGTTCTATTTTTGTGAAAAATCCCATTAGAATTTTAACAGGGATTGCATTAGAGCTGTAGATAGCTTTGAGTAGCATTTGCTCCCAATCCGTGAGCATGGGATGCCTTCGTATTTATTTTGTCTTCTTCAGTTTCTTTCACCTCCTTGACTAAATTTATTTGTAAGTATTTTGTTCTTTTTTAATGCAACTGTAAATGGGATTGCTTTATTTCTCTGATGGTTTGTTATTAGTGTATAGGAACTCAACAGATTTTTGTATATTGATTTTTTAATCTGCAACTTTACCTAATTCATTGGATCTAAGTTTTTTTGGTGGAGTCTTTAGTGTTTAATATATATAGTCATGTCACCTGTGAATAGTGAGTTTTACTTCTTCCTTTCCAACTTGGACACCTTTTGTTTCATCTAATTGCTATGGCTGGGACTTCCAATATTATGTTGAATAAAAGTGCCGAGAGCGGGCATCCTTGTCTTGTTCCTGACCTTAGAGGGAAAGATTTCACTTTTCATCGAGTATGATGTTAGCTGTAGGCTTGTCATATACGGCCTTTATTATGTTGCGGTATGTTCCCTCTATACTCACTTTGTTGAGACTTTTTATCATAAATGGATGTTGAAATTTGTCAAATGCTTTTTCTGTATCTAAATTAATGTGATGTATCACGTTGATTGATTAGCAAATATTGAATCATCCTTACATCCCTATAATAAATCCCACTTGATCATGGTGTGTAATCCTTTTGATATATTGTGAATTTGGTTTGCTAATATTTTATTGAGAATTTTAATATCTATGTTCATCAGGGATATTGGCCTGTAAGTTTCTTTACTTGTGGCATTCCTGGTATAGTTTTGGTATCAGGGTAATGCTGGTCACCTCAAATGAGTTTGGATGGGTTCCCTCTTCTGTATTTTTGGAAGAGTTTGGGAAGAATTGGTATTAATTCTTTAAATTTTGGTAGAATTCACCAGTGAAGCCGTCTGGTCCTGGTCTTTTTGTTTGTTGGGAGATTTTTTATTACTCCTTACTGGTAATCAGTCTGTTAAGATTTTCTATTTCTGCATGATTCAGTCTTGATAGGTTATACGTTTCTAGGAATTTATCCATTTTCTGTGTTACAAAGTTGTTAGCATATAATTTTTCATAGTAGTCCCTTATGATGCTTTTCTTTGGTTAATTTCTTGAACTTTATTATCCTCTTCCTGACCCTTCCCACTGGCAACTCTTTTGTCTGTTCTCATATGGGTTCCAGACCTGGTTAAATGTCTTTCTAAAAGAGCAACTCCACCTACCCCCCACCTACTTCTTTACTCAAAGAGAAAATTCACCTGGAAATCACTAGAATATTTGTCTTTAAGTTAACACTGTATTATCATTAGCCCTGAAAATATGTTATGGTACATAGCTGATGCTTACTAAACACTGATATAATGAATATTGTTAAATGACTCCATATGAAAAACACAAAATACTACTTTATTACTATCATTAATATTTTATAAATTCCCATTTATAATTTATGGTAAAAAAAAATCAACAAAACACAAGGTACTACGTTCATAGCACTTGTTGTATATATCTCTTTAGAACATTATTCAAACTGAGTTAAATATTTGTGGAATCCTTGAAACATTTCAAGAAAACATGACTTGCAATCACTGCTCTAGACCTGTTACTCTCTTAACATAGATCAATATGCAAAAATATTTAGGACTAGTTATCCTGATAGGTTTCAATTCAACATTAATCATGTTAAAAATCACATATACAAAGGAAAGAAATTACCATATGTAAATTTGCATATATATATTGTCATATGGTTAATTAAGCACCACATTAATCTGTATTTTTCTTAAATTCCCTAAGAGGGTATTTATGATCTCTGAGGTAAATTTTAAAGAAAATTTAAATGTACTGTCACATAACAAAGGCTTTTAATAGTTCACTGTCAAAATAGTCTTGTTTCATTAAATTTTACAATGACACTAAAAAGTTCTGCAAATATCACTGTTTTGTTTTTTGGTTCAGCCATACTTTTTTTTTTTTTTTTTCTGTGTTCATGATCTCTTGATGCTCGATAGCTCTCTAGTCCTCTTTCCTAGTACTAACAGAGTACCATTAGGACTCCACTGTCACTACCAGTTCTCAGGGCTTTTCCCAACTTTTTATCTAGCGTCCCAGTACTTCTCTCCAGGAAACCGCTTTCTGACATAGTGTTTAGAACATGCATGTAATCCCCATCTTTTTCCTCCTTTTCTGTCTCTCAAACTTATTTTTCCTTCTTTCACTAAAATTTAATTCAGCCAAACACTTGTCTAGATAGGCAAGAGATATGTTAGGAACAAATGTTTCCTATCTTGTACTCTTCTTCATTTTCTGCCTCTTATATTAAAGTCTCAATTCCCCTATTATAATATAAAATTTAACTTGAAGTATATATAAGAAGCATACAAAAATGGTATAGAAGTAAACAATTTTCCAGGTAAGTGCACACCAAAAGAAATCCAAGGAAATAATATAAGAAGCTAAAATTCATGGCAAAACATATTTAATGTATAAACAAACAGGATTACTTTTTTCTTAACTGTAGAAATGTAAGGAGAACTACCAGGATGAATTATAATTTGTATGGTAGACTGTTACATAAGTGGCTCCCAGTGAATCATACCACCTGCTATCTGTATCCTTGTGTACTCCACTGTCACACTGACTCTAGACTTGCTTTGTTCAATGGAAGATGAGCAAATATGATGCAAGTGCAGGCTTGATAAACTCTTGTACATTAGGGCTTGCCCTCTTGTAATGCTTTTTTCTGTCATGGGAAGAAACGCGGTCTAGCTTACTGGAGGAGGAAAGGCCATGCAGACCAGAGACAGTCAAGTCAATGAACCATGAAAAATTATAAAACATCCTGTTTTAAACCACTGAGTTTTGGAGTGGTTTGTTATATGGCAGTGGATAAGAGCTACACTTCATAGAACCTTATCATCTCTCTTTATTTATGTCTGTGGAAGACCAAATGGATAAAAGTTAAATAAAATAAAGCTATATTTAATATGAAAAAACACTTAAGGTCTCTCAGCAAACTTTAACAGTACTAGACCTGCTGTACCTGTTATATTTCTCCCTCTACCCCAGCTATTCAGTCCATTTAAAAAGTATTTACAAGAATCAGCACTTTAACTATTATCCTATACATTCTATAGGTAAAGAAGTAGAAACTGTATCAGTGAGCAAAGAATACATAATAAATATTTTTATTTAAACATGAATTGTACATCTTTCATATAAAAGATGAGATTCTAGCCTGTTTTTAAAAAATTAATTATACTTGCTAATACTATCTTTACATTTTTTACAGAAGCTAATTTTCTCTAAATTTGCAGCTTCATTCCATAGCTTTTATAGACTCATAATCTCGAATATATTTCCAATATCCTTTAAAAAATAAATTCATACAAGATAATTTTAACACAATAAAAACTTAACAGATTACAGCACAACTGCCCACCCTTGCAGCTACCACTGAATACTTTTCCAGTACAGAGAAGCCAACATGTTGGAGTAATTAATTCTCTGTACTTACCTTTATTAAAAAGAGGTTTTTGGTAGTGAGAACAAATAATCTCTCATTTGTTGCTTGAAAGCCTAAAATAGGATCACTGGTTTCTAGGCTTGCTACTTGCTGCTTAGCAACCTGCCCTACTTGCCTGCCTTCCTTCCTATTGTAAAGTACAGTGGGCATGGGAGTGGGCTGACGATAGATGAAAACTCGTCGAAGGCACTCGCAAAGGGCTGCATAAGAGTAATTTGGAGCACAGGCAAAAAATTTTTTGTCTCTCTTTGATGCTTGGACGTAGCCTGCCAAGAAATATGAGACAAAAAAAAAAGAAAAACTATATATTAAACAGAAGGGGAAAAAACATTTAATAGTTCATAAATCTTATTATAAATTGAAAGGATTAAATAAAAATATATATCATAGATACTCAACAGTTGTTAAATTCTGAACCATGAATGACTAACCACAATCAATCTCTCCCAAATGGTGCAAAATTAAAGCATTAATTCCTAAGGAACAAAATAGTGTTTCATCCCTTCAAAGAAAAGCACAGTATAGTTCCTATATAATTTCCATGAATAATTAAAACATTAAAAATCTAACACACTAAAAACATGCCAAAATATCTTGAAATAACAGAGTACATCAATCAGAGATGTGGCATTGCATCTTTTCTTTTTTCTTATCAAATAAATGGGAAAATGTTTATAGTATGTATTATAAAGTTATTTTAGGAGTGTGTGCATAATGCAGACCCCATGCCCAAAGGTACTAATATGCACAATGCATTCCCATTATTTCTGTAATGTTAGTGGTATTTTTATACACAAATACCAACACTGTAACAGGATTTGTACTTCACCTCTCAGAATAAGCAGAGCCTTGAGACCACTACAAATTCAAAGAAAATTCAAGTATCTTTTTAAAAAAATTCCATTGGGATATCCCTTGAAAACTAATTAAAATTTGAAATAATCTTTTTAAAAATTATCTTTATAGTCTAAAAGAGCATTTATGTTCTGAAATAAAAATCAGAATTTTCAGATTGGGACATGATTACTGAACATTATAACATGTGAGAGAGGAAAGGAAATATAACACTAATGTAAATTGAGACCTCATCAAACAATGAATGAGCAAAGGAACCACTGAGCACAGGCAGATCAATGCTGGTTTTTTAATATTAAGCAGGGCTTGAGGAGGAAAAATTAGAGAGGACACAGACACCTATTTGAGAGCCTAGATTTAGCTCTCCAGGCTAATCTTGACGAAATAACATCTCAAGACTACACATCTAATGTAATGTTGATTTAACTTAAACTCAAGCATAATAGAATTCCATTATACTAGGGGATTTAGGAATACAAAAGGAATATCTGAAAATTAAGATAAAGCTTTCCTCTTACTGAAAAAAATAGGAGAATAAAAAATCAGGAATTTTAGTAGAACTAGAAATTACGTGGCTAAATTATTCAATCAAACTTTATTTCAGGTCATAAAAATCCATTTGGAGTCTGAATTAACCAGTTTAACAGCCCATATTATTAACTATAAGGGATAATTGAAAAAAATCTCCTCTACAATTAGGGTTGTACATATACAGCAATCACAATGCATAATTTTACTTCCTGCTGGCAGTTTAAAATAACCTTTCAATAAAGCAATAGCTGTGGTCAATTCATATAAAAAATTTCTCCCACACAATACTAATGTATTTTATCATTAAATCAATTATTGTGTAAGTCTACAATTATGTAGCTCAAAATGTTTCAAGCTCTAGTTTTAAAACCAGTAATTTCCCTTTTATCCTACAGAATAAATTTCATTTCTGCTTATCATCATCTTCCCTAAGTGTTTTCATTATAATGGCTGTTTTTCACATAAGTTCCATGAAAGATGTCTCATAATGTGCTTTACCTTAGAGCAATTCCATGATTACCGAAGACTACTCTGAAGAAACCTGAATACAAGTTCCATGTAGGGTACTGTCAAGCCCCTTGTTCATATTCTGATATTGTATAGCTTAGTTGGAATAAGCAAATAACTGATTAGAATGATTCATGCAGTTAGATAACCACTTTGATTTCTATTCTGTGCTGATCTTCTGCACAAGCATAAAAACAAATTAGTCCTACTGTTCCAAAAGTACTAACATTCATCAACTATGTGCAAGCAACCAAATTATAGCACAAATCAATCCAAGTATACTTAGGACAGCTCAAATTTAAACAAACCCAAAAACTTAAAAAAAAAAAGAATTGACTAATTTTCAATATAAAGGAAAAGGTTGTCAAAGAGCTTGCTTATACCTAAAGCATTGAAAGTTGCGATATGCTCCCACATATCGTCTTGGTTGCCAGAGTGTGGTTGCCAGAGAAGGGCATCAACATCATGGCGCAGACAGAAGCAGGGCATTTCTTTAGGATCCACTATGACAGAGAAAAGGTACTGGTTGCTTCCAAGATTCACCTAAAATAAAAAGTGACAAAAAATCATTTACCCAACAACAAATTAATAATAATAAGGATGACAGCTGACACACAGAACTACATGTCAACAACTGTTCTAAACTTTTTACACACCTAAAACTGATGAATAAATCTTCATAATGCTCCTGGGAGAAATGTGCTATTGTTAGGTCTATCTTAAAGCTGAGGAAAGTGATGCACAAAGGATTTAAGTAACTTGCCCATGGTCAGCCTGGTAATAAGTTGTGCAGCTGAGATTTGAATCTGGAGTCTATGTTCTTAGCCACTACACTATAGTATTTGTCAACTGTTAGTAACTCGTTTACAACATGCTATAAAGCACCAATTTTATAGGCAGAATATTTTTTAAACCACAGAATACAAATATGAAGTTTACAAATGCTAACTTGTAATAATAACTACCAAGAATCAACGATAGCTACTGTGATTTATGAGCACAATCTATGTGCCAGACACGTTATAAATATTAACATCAATAACCCACTAGGCTGTTATTATCTTCATAGATGGAAGAATATACTTGAGAGAGCTTGAGTAACTTATTCTAGGCTACACAGAAAAATCACAATGCTAGGATTCAAACGCAGGTCTGTTTACAAATTATTGACTTTGTATTGCCTATTTACAATAAAATGTCAAGAATGTTCATTATGTTAATAATTTTATTGCAATATTGATGGCTAAAGGAACTCATTTTACTACAGACTCATTAGGTTGAGGCTCATAACTGGATTTCATCTATAGGAATACTTTTTTTTTAATGGAAAGAGGTTGCAGTGACATTCTTCATTACAAATGCTGTTTATCAGAGTTAAAAATGCCTAAATACCAACAAAAATCATATCAGATATAGAAAACATAAAATATGCATAGCACTTAATAAACAATGAATTGCTTCCATGAGTTTTAGAGCAGACTGGAGAATAAAATGTTGGGTTGAAATTAAAGGTGGAGACCTGACCTATGTTCAATAGGGAAAGCTGTGAAGTGGCTCTCCCACACAGGCTACTGGTCACAGGAGCATCCAGAGACAGAGCAACCTAATTTGTGTTGCTGCAACAATGCCAAGGGATAGGGCTTTTGGGTGGGGCCGGTACTTGTTCTCTGCAGAAGGGGAACAGGCTGGCACACAGTGTTCACAGACTATTTCTTCTCTCCCTTTGCTCCTGATAATCACTGGCTAAGTGAGGTTTATTTTCAAAATCACTGCCAACTGACTGGCCTTTTATATTACATTTTACAGTAAGCTTTATTGTCAAATTCAGTTTTTATGTAGTTTCAACTGTGTTCTCATTACTTGCAGTTTTATACTTTCCATTAATGCATGTTTCAGCAAATAGTTTGTGGATCTGCCCCTCAGAAAGTGAACACATTATTCCTCAAATAAGATTTGGATGCTTTAAATATACTCAAAACTAATTATCTGTAAGTTTTACAAACAAATTATAATAAACTAGTCTGATGGAACTAACTGCAAATATAATTTACTGTGAGATAAAACACTCCCTTTACATGAGATAATTTTTTCTTTATGTAGTAAGAGACTTGTGATATTCATTTAATAAATTCTAGCCTTCCTATTCTTCATTTTAAAATCAAGTATTCCATACAGATAAATAAAAAAGATTACACCACTTAAGATGTATGATACTTATTAGGTTGGTCAGCAGCCACGTTAGGAAAATTTATAATTCCATTCACTAAGAGTAGACAAAGGAACTGCAGATAAACACTGCTTTTAAGATAACACCTAAAAATGGTTTCATCTTTCTCATGGTAGTTACTGAAACCTCTTGATAATTCTTTATACCTTTTACTACTTTTTCTTGCCTCACTGCAGTAGCTAGGAGCTCCACATGATGCTGACTAGGAGTAATGAGGGCAAACACCCTTGCCTATCTTTTGCACAGGCTCCGGACGCGCAGGCTCAGCGGCCACGGCGCACGGGCCCAGCCGCTCCGCGGCATGTGGGATCCTCCCAGACCGGGGCAGGAACCCGTGTCCCCTGCCATTGGCAGGCGGACTCCCAACCACTGCGCCACCAGGGAAGCCCGCCTGTTACCAATCTTAGGGGAAAGCATTCTAGTATTTTTACTATTTTTACCATGAAATACGATGTTAACACTAGGTTTTTCAAGGAGGCAGTTACCTTCAACTTCTAGTTTGCTAAGCACTTTTATCATAAACAGATACTAAGTTTTGTCAATTCTTTTTCTGCATCTACTAGAATGGTCAAATATTTTTCTTCTTTAGTCTGATGATACACTGAATTATGTTGATTGATACTTGAATGTTGATGAATCAGCCTTGAATTCCCTGGGTAAACACTACTTGGTCATGATGTATTATCCTTTTTACTTACTGCTGGATTTCATTTACTAATATTTTACTGAGGACTTTTGATCTATATTCATGAGGGATACTGGTGTGCTTTTTAATTTTTTTCCTGTTTTCCTTTCTGTCATGTCTTTGCCATCAGGGTAATGCTGGCCTTATAAAACAAGGTGGGAGGTGTTCCTTCCTCTTCTATTTTTCTGGAAGTATAGAATTGGTATTGTTTGTTCATTTGGTAGAGCAAACCAGTGAAGCCACCTAGGTCTGGAGATTTGACAGAAGGTTCCTAACAATAAATTCAGTCTCTTCAACAGATACAGGACTATTAAGGTTATCTATTTCTTTTTCAGTGAACTGTGGTAATGCTTGTCTTTCAAGGAATTAGCTTCACTTAAATTGTCAAATATATGAAAATAGAGTTGTTTATAACATCCCATTATTACACTTTACTGTCTTTTGGACTTGTCCTGACACGTCCATTTTTATTTCTGATATGGTAATTTGTGTTGTCTTTTTCCTTGGTTACTCTGGCTAGAGACTTACCAATTTTGATCTTTTCATTGTTTTATTATTTTCAGTTTTCAGTTTCACTCATTTCTGCTTTGTAAGTTTCCTTCCTCCTACTTGCTTTAGACTTGGTTTGCTCTTCTTTTCCTGGTTTAAGATGGAAGCTTAAATTATAAAATTGAGACACTTTTTCTATTGTAATATAACATGTAATGCCATAAATTTCCTTCTAAGCACTGCTTTAGCTGCATCCCATATGTGCTGTTTCATTTTCGTTCGATTCAAAATATTTCTTACTTCCTTTGTGAGTTCCACTATGACTCATAGGTTATTCAGAAATGTATTTAATTTCCAAATACTTGTGGATTTTCCAGATGTTTCTATTATTAATTTCTAATTTAATTGTTATGGCCAGAGAACATTCTGTTCATGATTCTTATTCTTTTAAATTATTGACATTTATTTTATGGCCCAGAATATGGTCTATTTTGGCAAATGTTCCATGTCCCTTCTGGGATTCCAACTAGATGTATAGTAGACCATCTGACAATTGCCCCACAGCTCTTGGATGCTCTGTTTTTTTGTTTTTAATCCCACCCCACTTCCACCCTCTTAGGTTAGTAAAATTAGCAGAACTGACATCAATCTTCCAGGTTACGGATTTTTTTTTTCCCCTCAGATGTATTGAGTATACTGATGAGTTTGTTGAAGGCATTCTTCTCTTGTTGCTGTGGGTTTTTTTTTTTTTTAAACTTCAAGCATTTTTAATCGACTCTTTTACAGTTTCTCTCTGCTAAAATTCTGTATTAATTTATTCAACTTTTCTGCTAGAGGCTTTAACATATTAACCACAGTTATTTTAAATCCTTTGTCTGGTAGTTCCAAAATAGGGGTCATCTCTGGGTCTGGTTTGTTTCCCCTTGTTTCTTGACAGCAGGATATTTTTTACTTTTTGTGTGTTTTACTTCTTTTTGTGTGTCTTGTAACCTTTGACTGAACACTGGATGTAAAAAACTGTAGAGACTGAGGTAAGCAGTATTTATGCCTGGTAATGGACACATTTCTTCTGCTAGGCCATTCGTGTGGGTGGTCATGACAGGGAGGTTGAGAAAGGGCTAAGAAAGGGCTGATCTGAGCTTGAATTCTGTTGTTGCTATGGTTACCTTCAGTGCATCACCAACTTCAAATTCCTTCAGTGTTACTTTGCACTCTGGTGGGGACTGAGATGCTGGAGGATTTTCCCCAACTGTACTGTTCCACCCCTAACTTTAGGCCTTCACCATACATCCTCATTTCAGAGAGTCTCCCTATGCTCTTACTCCTTCCCTAGTGGTAGATTATTATTGCCTGTTACTTGGTGCTTCTCAGCCTTGATGATGGTGGATGGAAGGATATAGGCAGAGGGTTCTCTTGGTTCAGCCTCAGTATTGGGCCTTGTGTCCTTGGGTTTGGGCCTTTTTAGTGATACTGCCATAGGAGAATTCTAATAATCTACCCTTGATTTCCTGCCCCTGCCCCAGGCATAGCAGTGGTGTTTTAAAATTATTTTTATTTTCCCCCGGCTGCCGTGGGTCTTATTCTGAGCCCTTAGGATAAGATCTGATGCTCTTCCCTCAGCAGCGTAAGGCTTTTGCTACCTAAGGAAAATAAAGCAGACAGGACTTCATTCTTCTTTTCACGGCAGAAGATTACTTCCCTTCTCCAATGCTGCATCACCAGGGTGGCTTTCCCCCTGTCTGTCTCCTCCCCTGCTCCCCGTCTTCCGCATCAGGCCTTGGTCAAGGTCCATAAAGAGGATTTGTAAATCCCATGGGTTCTATACCTTCTTGTTAGCCCCCACTACGCTTTTAGCAGTTTGTTGGATTTTCCTTACCCACTTACATGGCAATCCTTTCTTCTTCCCATGTTCAGATGAACCAGCTCTCCTATCCACTCTCTCCTTGGTGGTACCTGTTTTTCCCTTGGATTTCAAGCTAGTTGATTGTGCTGTAACCTCAGATTTTTTTTTCACCTCTGAAAAATTTTTTTTAAGTAATGATTCTACAGATTATCCAGGCTTCTCTTGTTGTTACATTGGGAGTGACACTCTTTCCAACTTTCCAGACCCTAGACTGAACTAGAAGTCCCCTGCTCACTGTTTACAAACTTGCCTAAAAAGCAAGCCACTTATAATGAGCAGACTGGTGATAGTTCAATATCCACAAGAGCTTCCATATACCCAAGTAGGCTCCCACACCCTGGCTTCTACCAGAGTAGATAACTAACTTAAAGGCAAACAAACATCTTTTATCCATTGATTTATGAAATGGTTAGACTGAAGTGTTTTCTTGAACAGGTGCTCCCCATAGGGGATGGTGGCTGGCCAAAAACAGTAAATCCTCTTCTTAAATGCCAGAAATGAACAATAAACACAAACATACAGCCAATAAGAAAGAGAGGCAAAAGACATACCCAGAGAGACTACAGAAAGCAGAAATCATGAGGTAGGAAGTGAATCACAGAGGTATGAGCAGCAGAAGCAAGTAAAGAAGATGGTGATGTGATGATAATGGCACAGCACTACAGTAGACAGCAAGGGACACTTGATTCTCAGGAGACAAGGAGATTACCTTGTCATCAGAACTATGTGCTATTTTCTAAACAATGTTTCCCTTCTCTTTTAGGTCGAACTTGCAAATGCATTTGTTTACAGAATGACCTATTTCTCTATGAGATCTAAAGAGATTGTTTCCACTATTCCTTATAGTCGCCACATATGTTCACACTAAGTACAACTTGTGGTAATGAGAGGTCTTCTCTGCTCTTTGCAGCCTTTGAAAGTCCAGATGAAAGGATTTTGTCCAAAAAAGAAAATCAGAATTAAGATTGCAAACTGAAGCAAACTAGTTTTGCTAATAAGTTAATTAATTTGCTAATAAGTTGATTAAGTGAATGAAAATAAAGTGCAAAAATTAAAATACAATTCAAATTAAGTGCACTTTTTGTATGATGCTATAGAAACAAAAAAACTCAAGGAAAAGTTTGAAGAACAACAAAGACATATCATCATTAATTTGAAGCAGACAAAACAGGGAAATAAGATGTTATTCATTATCTGGCAATTACCTGTAAGAATCAAGAACAAGATGTTCAATTCAAAGTCTTAAAATAGAAAAATCTGCAACCTAGAATACTCTACCCAGCAACATTATCATTTAGAATAGGAGAGAGAAAGATTTCTCAGTCAAGCAAAAACCAAAAGACTAAAGCAATACTAAACCTATCCTAAAAGAAATAGTGAAAGGTCTTCTCTAAATAGAACGGAAGCAAGAAGATACAGGAAAGAGAAGCTCACAATTGGAAAGTAAATCACTTAAATAAGCCAGTATACACATCAAAAAGAAAAAAAAAAAAACTATTTGTGAAAGTGATGATAAACACAAGGGACAGCAAAAGGATAAACATAAAGATGTAAAAGAGGACATCAAAATCATAAAATGTGGGGGAGAGTAAGAAAATGTAGATTGTTTTTTTTTAGAATGTGTTTGAGCCTATATGACTATCAGTCTAAAGCAAGCAGCTATTGGAAGGGGTGTTAACATACTTGAAAAACACGGTAATCACAAATCAATAACAATAGATTCACAAAAACCAAATAAAGGACACAAGCATAAAATAAAAGGAAATCATCAAACCACAAAAAGAACAACAAAAAGAAACAAACATAGAGTCAACTGGAAAACAAAGTTTAAATGGCAATAAATACATAGTTACCAATAATTATCTGAAATGTCAATGGACTGAATGCTCCAATCAAAAGACACAGTATGGCAGACTGGATAAAAAAAACAAGAGCCTTACATAATGCTGCATACATAAGATCCACTTTAGGGCAAAGGACACACATAGATTGAAAGTGAGGGGATGGAAAAAGATATTTCACACAAACGGAAATGACAGGAAAGCAGGAGTTGCAATACTCATATGAGACAAAACAGACTTTAAAACAAAGGCCATAAAGACAAAGAAGGACACTATATAATGATAAAAGGATCAATACAAGAAGAGGACAGAGACCTACTCGAGCATGGACTATGTGAAGGGGGAGGGGTAGGCTGTGATGAGGTGAGAGAGTGGCATGGACATATATACACTACCAAGCGTAAAGTGGATAGCTAGTAGGAAGCAGCCGCATAGCACAGGGAGATCAGCTAGGTGGTTTGTGACCACCTAGAGGGGTGGGATAGGGAGGGTGGGAGGGAGGGAGATGCAGGAGGGAAGAGAAATGGGAACGTGTATATGTATAACTGATTCACTTTGTTATAGAGCAGAAACTAACACACCATTGTAAAGCAATTATACTCCAATAAAGATGTTAAAAAAAAGAGGATTTTACACTCTTTATACTCGTCAACATATATGCACCTAATATAGGAGCACCCAAGTACATAAAACAAAAACTAACAGACATAAAGGGAGAAACTGATGGGAATACAATGATAGTAGGAGACTAACACCCCACTCACATCAATGGACAGATATTCTAGACAGAAAATCAAGAAGGCAAAGATATCCTAAATGATACAACAGAACAGTTAGAGTTAATTGACATTTTCAGGATTACATCCAAAAAACACAGAACACACATTCTTTTCAAGTGGACATGGAACATTCTCTAAGATTGACCAAACAGGGCACAAAACAAAATCTGGTATAAAAATTATTTCAAGCATCTTTGACAATGGCATGAAACTAGAAATCAACCATGGAAATGAGAAAAAAAAGAGACCAAACAACATACTAAAAAAGCAACAGGTCATATCTGGAGACAAATGACAATGAAAACACAACCATACAAAATCTATGGGATGCAGCAAAAGCAGTTCTTAGAGCAGTTCATAGCGATACAGGCCTTTCTCAAAACACAAGGAAAATCTCAAACAACTGAACCTACCACCTAAAAGAAAAAGAACAAACAAAACCTAAAGTCAGCAGAAGGAAAGAATAAAGATCAGAGAGAAAATAAATAAGAGATTAAAAAAAATACAAAAAAATCAATAAAACCGAGAGCTGGTTCTTTGAAAGGTAAAATAAGAAATAAAAGAGTACTATGAACAATTATATGCCAACAAATTCAACAACCTAGAAGAAATGGACAACTTTCTAGAAACAGCCCACCAAAACTGAATCAAGAAGAAACAGACAAGTTGAACAGACCAATCATTAGAAGTGAAATAGAATCTGTAATTTTAAAAAATTCCCTACAAACAAAAGTCTAGGACCAGATGGCTTCACAGGCGAACTCTACCAAACATACAAAGAACTTTTACCCATCCTTCTCAAACTCTCCCAAAAGACTGAAGAGGAGGGAACACTCCCAAAAAAGAAAATTACAGGCCAATTTCTTAGATGAATATAGATGCAAAAATTCTCAACAAAATACTAGCAAACCAAATCCAACAACACATAAAAAAGATCATACACCATGACCAAGTGGGATTCATCCCAAGTTCACAAGGATGTTCAACATATGTAAATCAATCAATGTGATATACCATATGGACAAAAGAAAAGATAAAAACCACGATCATCTCAATAGATGTAGGAAAAGCATTTGACAAAATTCAACATCCATTCATGATAAAGACTCTTACCAAAGTGGGTACAGAGAGAATATATCTTAACATAATAAAAATTATTTATAACAAACCCACAGTCAAAATAATACTCAACAGTGAAAGCTGAAAGCATTCCACAAAACTATGGAAGACAAGGATGCCCACTCTCACCGTTTCTATTCTACATAGTATTGGAAGTTCTAGCCACAGCAGTCAGACAAGAGAAATAAAAGGTATCCAAATTGGAAGAGGGAAAATTGTCACCATATGTAGATGACATGATACCATATATAGAAAACCCTAAAGACTCCACACAAAAAATTACTAGAACTGATAAATGAATTCAGCAAGGTAGCAGGATACAAGATGAACATACAGAAATTGGTTGCATTTCTTTACACCAACAATGAAATATCAGAAAGGGAAAATAAAAGAAAAAAAAACCTTTTAAAATAGCAACCCCAAAATAAAATACTTAGGAATAAACCTCACCAAGGAGGTGAAAGACTTATATGTTGAGAACTATAAAACATTAACAAAGGAAACTGAAGATTATTCAAAGAAATGGAAAGATACCCCATGCTCTTGGATTGGAATAATTAATATTGTTAAAATGGCCATACTACCCAAAGCAATCTACAGATTTAATGCAATCTCTATCAAATTACCTATGACATTTTTCACACAACTAGAACAAATAATCCTAAAATTTATATGGAACTATAAAATACCCAGAATTGCCAAAGCAATCCTGAAGAAAAAAAACAAAGCGGGAGGCATAACACCCCCAGACTTCAGACAATACTACAAAGCTACAGTAATCAAAACAGTGTGTTACTGGCACTAAAAACAGACCTATGATCCATGGAACAGAATAGAGAGCCCAGAAATAAAACCACATACCTATGGCCAAGTAATCTTCAACAAAGGAAGCAAAAATATAAAATGGGAAGAAGTCTCTTCAGCAAGTGGTGCTGGGAAAGTTCGACAGTTGCATGTAAATCAATGAAGTCATAACACACCCTTACACCATGCACAAAAGTAAACTCAAAATGGCTTAAAGAATAAAACAAGGCACCGTAAAACTCCTAGAAAAGATCACGGGCAAAACATTCTCTGACATAAATCGTACCAATGTTTTCTTAGGTCAGACTCCCAAAGCAATAGAAATAAGAACAAAAATAAACAAATGGGACCTAATCAAACATAAGTTTTTGCACAACAAAGGATACCATAAACAAAACGAAAAGACAACCTACAGAATGGGAGAAAATATTTGCAAACGATGCAACTGACAAGTGCTTAATTTCCAAAATATACGAGCAGTTCATACAACTTGACAACAAGAAAACAATCCAATTGGAAAATGGGCAGAAGACCTAAAGAGACATTTCTCCAAAGAGAAATACAGATGGTCAATAGACACATGAAATGATGCACAACATCGCTAATTAGTTAGAGAAATGCAAATCAAAACCACAATGAGGTACCACCACATGCTTCTCAGAATGGCCATCATTAAAAAGTCTACAAATAACAAATGCTGGAGAGGGTGTGGAGAAAAGGGAACCCTCCTACACTGTTGGTGGGAATGTAAGTTGGTGCAGCCACTGCGGAAAACAGTATGGAGGTTCCTCAGAAAACTAAAGTACAATTACCATATGATCCAGCAATCCCACTCCTGGGCATATATCCAGATAAAACTGTAATTCAAAAAGATACATGCACCCCTATGTTCACAGAAGCAATGTTCACAATAGCCAAGACATGGAAACAACCTAAATGTCCATCAACAGATGAATGGATAAAGAAGATGTGGTATATATATACAATGGAATACTACTCAGCTATAAAAAAGAACGAAATAGGGGCTTCCCTGGTGGCGCAGTGGTTGAGAGTCCGCCTGCCAATGCAGGGGACACGGGTTCATGCTCCAGTCCGGAAGGATGCCGCGGAGCGGCTGGGCCAGTGAGCCATGGCCGCCGAGCCTGCGCGTCCGGAGCCTGTGCTCTGCAACGGGAGAGGCCACAATAGTGAGAGGCCCGCGTACCACAAAAAACAAAAACAAAAACGAAATAATGTCACTTGCAGTAACATGGATGCATCCAGAGATTGAAATCAGAAAGAAAGACAAATACCATATCACTTATATGTGGAATCAAAAAATGGCACAAATGATCCTATTTACAAAAGAGAAACAGACTCACAGACATAGAGAACAGACTTGTGGTTGCCAAGAGGGAAGGCAGGTAGGGGAGGGATGGACTGGGAGTTTGGGATTAGTAGATGCAAACTACTATTACATATAGAATGGGTAAACAACAAGGTTCTACTGTATAGCACAGGGAATATATTCAACATCCTGGGATAAACCACAATAGAAAATAAAATAAAATAGAATATATATAACTGATTCACTTTGTTGTACAGCAGAAATTAACACAACACTGGAAATCAACTATGCTTCAAAAAAAAAAAACAGATGCCAAAATTCCGACTGAGTTCACAACTTGGTAGCCAAAAGCAAAATGCGACAGCAAATAAGAAAGAAGGAAAAGAAAAGGATGACTGTTTAGGGCACACACTGTAAAAGGTAAGAATAGTACCCAATAGCTTATTAGCAGTGGAAAGAACAAAAACAAACCATGCAGACCCAGAGCAGGTATTTTTAAATGGAGTACACTGAGACTACTTAGTGTGGGAGTAAAGAACCCAACTTAACTTCAAATGCTTCTAATGGCTTTACTATAGACATATACAGCATTGTAATTAATATTCACTCTGATGACATTCGACAATCTATAAAATGTTACTTTCTCTTCAGAATACTCTACATTAGATTTGGGGCAAATAATAAATTTTAGTAAGATTCCATTAAAAAAAAGCTCTAAATATAGTTTTAGCACTTAAATGAGAAGAAGTAATTTATACTAGACAATTTATTTGGAAAACTCATTCTTTGTTAATGCCGAATAAATAACCTATTGCCATATGTATCGATAATTACCTTAAATGTAAATGGACTAAATGCTCCCACCAAAAGACACAGATTGGCTGAATGGATACAAAAACAAGACCCATATATTTGCTGTCTACAAGAGACCCACTTCAGACCTAGAGACACATACAGACTGAAAGTACAGGGATGGAAAAAGATATTCCATGCAAATGGAAACCAAAAGAAAGCTGCAGTAGCAATTCTCCTATCAGACAAAATAAACTTTAAAATAAAGACTATTAGAAGAGACAAAGAAGGACACTACATAATGATCAAGGGATCGATCCAAGAAGATATAACAACTGTAAATATTTATGCACCCAACACAGGAGCACCTCAATACATAAGGCAAATACTAACAGCCATAAAAGGGGAAATCGACAGTAACACATTCATAGTAGGGGACTTTAACACCCCACTTTCACCAATGGACAGATCATCCAAAATGAAAATAAATAAGGAGACACAAGCTTTAAATGATACATGAAACAAGATGGACTTAATTGAACTTTATAGGACACTCCATCCAAAAACAACAGAATACACATTTTTCTCAAGTGCTCATGGAACATTCTCCAGGAGAGGTCATATCTTGGGTCACAAATCAAGCCTTGGTAAATTTAAGAAAATTGAAATTGTATCAAGTATCGTTTCCGACCACAACGCCATGAGAATAGATATCAATTACAGGAAAAGATCTGTAAAAAATACAAACACATGGAGGCTAAACAATACACTACTTAATGACAAAGTGATCACTAAAGAAATCAAAGAGGAAATAAAAAAATACCTAGAAACATGACAATGGAGGCACGACGACCCAAAACCTATGGGATGCAGCAAAAGCGGTTCTAAGAGGGAAGTTTATAGCAATACAAGCCCACCTTCAGAAACAAGGAAACATCTCGAATAAACAACCTAACCTTGCACCTAAAGCAATTAGAGAAAGAAGAACAAGAAAATCCCAAAGTCAGCAGAAGGAAAGAAATCATAAAAATCAGATCTGAAATAAATGAAAAAGAAATGAAAGAAATGATAGCAAAAAGAGAAGTAACAACTGACACTGCAGAAATACAAAAGATCATGAGAGATTACTACAAACAACTCTATGCCAATAAAATGGACAACCTGGAAGAAATGGACAAATTCTTAGAAATGTACAACCTGCCAAGACTGAATCAGGAAGAAACAGAAAATATGAACAGACCAATCACAAGCACTGAAATTGAAACTGTGATTAAAAATCTTCCAACAAACAAAAGCCCAGGACCAGATGGCTTCACAGGCGAATTCTATCAAACATTTAGAGAAGAGCTAACACCTATCCTTCTCAAACTCTTCCAAAATAGAGCAGAGGGAGGAACACTCCCAAATTCCTTCTACAAGGCCACCATCACCTTGATACCAAAACCAGACAAGGATGTCACAAAGAAAGAAAATATCACTGATGAACATAGATGCAAAAATCCTCAACAAAATACTAGCAAACAGAATCCAACAGCACATTAAAAGGATCATACACCATGATCAAGTGGGGTTTATTCCAGGAATTCAAGGATTCTTCAATATATGCAAATCAATCAGTGTGATAAACCATATTAACAAATTGAAGGAGAAAAACCATATGATCATCTCAATAGATGCAGAGAAAGCTTTTGACAAAAGTCAACACCCATTTATGATAAAAACCCTGCAGAAAGTAGGCATAGAGGGAACTTTCCTCAACATAATAAAGGCCATATATGACAAACCCAAAGGCCATATATGACAAACCCACAGCCAACATCATCCTCAATGGTGAAAAACTGAAAGCATTTCCACTAAGATCAGGAACAAGACAAGGTTGCCCACTCTCACCACTCTTATTCAACATAGTTTTGGAAGTTTTAGCCACAGCAATCAGAGAAGAAAAGGAAATAAAAGGAATCCAAATCAGAAAAGAAGAAGTAAAGCTGTCACTGTCTGCAGATGACATGATACTATACATAGAGAATCCTAAAGATGCTACCAGAAAACTACTAGAGTTAATCAATGAATTTGGTAAAGTTGCAGGATACAAAATTAATGCACAGAAATCTCTTGCATTCCTACACACTAATGAAAAATCTGAAAGTGAAATCAAGAAAACACTCCCATTTACCATTGCAACAAAAAGAGTAAAATATCTAGGAATAAACCTACCTAAGGAGACAAAAGACCTGTATGCAGAAAATTATTAGACACTGATGAAAGAAATTAAAGATGATACAAATATATGGAGAGATATACCATGTTCTTGGATTGGAAGAATCAACATTGTGAAAATGACTCTACTACCCAAAGCAATCTACAGATTCAATGCAATCCCTATCAAACTACCAATGGCATTTTTCACAGAACTAGAACAACAAAGTTCACGATTTGTACGGAAACTCAAAAGACCCCGAATAGCTAATAGCTAAAGCAATCTTGAGAACGAAAAACGGAGCTGGAGGAATCAGGCTTCCTGACTTCAGACTATACTACAAAGCCACAGTAATCAAGACAGTATGGTACTGGCACATGGTACTGGCACAATACAGATCAATGGAACAGGATAGAAAGCCCAGAGATAAACCCACGCACCTATGGTCAACTAATCTAAGACAAAGGAGGCAGGAATGTACAGTGGAGAAAGGACAGCCTCTTCAATAAGTGGTGCTGGGAAAACTGGACAGGTGGTGCTGGGAAAACTGGACAGGTACATGTAAAAATATGAGATTAGATCACTCCCTAACACCATACACAAAAATAAGCTCAAAATGGATTAAAGACCTAAATGTAAGGCCAGACACTATAAAACTCATAGAGGAAAACACAGGCAGAACACTCTATGACATCATAAATCACAGCAAGATCCTTTTTGACCCACCTCCTAGAGAAATGGAAATAAAAAATAAACAAATGGGACCTAATGAAACTTCAAAGCTTTTGCATAGCAAAGGAAACCATAAACAAGACCAAAAGACAACCCTCAGAATGGGAGAAAATATTTGCAAATGAAGCAACTGACAAAGGATTAATTTCCAAAATTTACAAGCAGCTCATGCAGCTCAATAACAAAAAAACAACCCAATCCAAAAATGGGCAGAAGACCTAAATAGACATTTCTCCAAAGAAGTATACAGACTGCCGAGAAACACATGAAAGAATGCTCAACATCATTAATCATCAGAGAAATGCAAATCAAAACTACAATGAGATATCATCTCACACCAGTCAGAACGGCTATCATCAAAAAATCTAGAAACAATAAATGCTGGAGAGGGTGTGGAGAAAAGGGAACACTCCTGCACTGCTGGTGGAAATGTGAATTGGTACAGCCACTATGGAGAACAGTATTCCTTAAAAAACTACAAATAGAACTACCATATGACCCAGCAATCCCACTACTGGGCATATACCCTGAGAAAACCATAATTCAAAAAGAGTCATGTACCAAAATGTTCATTGCAGCTCTATTTACGATAGCCCGGAGATGGAGACAACCTAAGTGTCCATCATCGGATGAATGGATAAAGAAGATGTGGCACATATATACAATGGAATATTACTCAGCCATAAAAAGAAACGAAATTGATCTATTTGTAATGAGGTGGATGGACCTAGAGTCTGTCACACAGAGTGAAGTCAGTCAGAAAGAGAAAGACAAATACCACATGCTAACACATATATATGGAATTTAAGAAAAAAAATGTCATGAAGAACCTATGGGTAAGACAGGAATAAAGACATAGACCTACTGGAGAACGGACTTGAGGATATGGGGAGGGGGAAGGGTGAGCTGTGACAGGGCGAGAGAGAGTCATGGACATATACACACTACCAAACCTAAGGTAGATAGCTAGTGGGAAGCAGCCACATAGCACAGGGAGATCAGCTCGGTGCTTTGTGACCACCTGGATAGGAAGGGTGGGAGGGAGGGAGACACAAGAGGGAAGAGATATGGGAACATATGTATAACTGATTCACTTTGTTATAAAGCAGAAACTAACATACCATTGTAAAGCAATTATACCCCAATAAAGATGTTAAAAAAATAAATGATTATGTATATATTTCAAAAACAATAACCTGTCTTAAAAAAAAACCTCTTAAATTCATAAACCCTTTGATAAATAAAATGTAGCCCCACATTTCTTCTATTCTCATGTTTATCTTTGAAATACCAGTGAAGATCACAATTAGAGTAAAATATTCTCTAGAGAAAAATTTGGAACATGAATTTCAAGTAGTCGATTGTCTTTTTCTTCTCTTTGTAGAACACTTAGCAATTAAAGACTTCTGAAGATTATATGTCAAAGTGAAGACATTTAAACAACCTTTAATCACTGCTATTACCAAACTGAACTGAAAAGTAATATTAAGAAAAAGGTTTTATCTATTCATAAATAAGTTGGAGGTCAGATTGAAAAGTTAATGACATGAAACTTTAACTCCAAATTCATATTCTGTACATAGAATAAATTACTAAAATTTACTCTATTCTTACTAGGCATGAAGTATTGAGTTGATCTGCATCTACTACTGCATAAGGAAAAACACTCCCTGGTGTTTCTCCTTTACTCACAATACCACCACACTCAAAACATTTCTGACCCCAGATATGTAGGTTTTCCACACATCCAGCAATTCTGACACCAGGTGGGTGTCCTACAATTAATTCAGTTCTGACACGATCTACCTGGAGATAGCATCAGATCACACAGGTTAAGGGCTCAGTCCCACAAGACTGAGTACCACTCCCCTGCTCTCCCTACCACCCCACTTCAGATGCCAATCACAAATCCCAAGTTGTCACCTGTACTTCCAACTGACTGCTATAAATCAAGAATTCCAACGACTCTCCTAGGGTTCAGTAATTTGCTAAAATGGCTCACAGAATTCAGGGAAACGCTTATATTTACCAGTTTACCATAAAAGTATATGATAAAGGATAACTGTGAACATTCAGATGGAAGAGATGCATAGGGCAAGCTTCTGAGGAAGGGGAACAGAGCTTCCATTCCCTTGCAAGGCACGCCACCCTCCTAGTACCTCCACGTGTTCAGCAACCCAGAAGTTCTACAGACTCTGTCCTTTTGGGATTTTTATGGACATTTCATCACCTAGGCATGATCATTAACTCAGTCTCCAGTCCCTCTCCCCTTCCTGGAGGTTAGAGGAGGGCTGCTGCTGAAAGTTCCAATCTTGTAATCATGACTTGGTCTTTCTGGTGACCATCCCCCATCACGAAGCTATCCAGGAGCTCACCAAGAGTACCGCCTCATTAGCATAAAGGACATTCCTATCACCCAGGAAATTCCAAGGGACTTAAGAGCTGTGTCAGGAACTGGGATCAGAGACCAAGCACCAAAATATGCTCCTGGTCCTACTGCTCTTATCACTTAGGAAATTACAAAGGTTTTAGGAGCTCTGTATCAGGAACTGGACAGAGATCAATATATACTTTTTCACAGCTACCTTACTTAATCCTATTGAATCTTCACTACCTGAGAATTCCCATTTTATGGAAGAAGAAACTCAAACTCAAGAGGTTAAGAGATTTAGGTTAAGAAGCTGATAATATGTATATATTCTGTTTGGTCAGTTAAGTTGTGTTGATTAAGTTGTACATGTGTGATATGTTTAAAATTGATGTCTGAAAACTACAGAAAAGTCTTATAAAATCCTGAGTTACATTTCTGTTTGAATATCCATCCATAAAGTTAACCATATAATTAAAGACGTCCTAATACTGACTAGAGACTGTAGCATAGGAAGATGTCAGATCTTAGCTAAGTGGTGTAAAATGAAATGGGGGGAAATGCACTTACATTTTTAAATAAAAGCCGTAGAAAGAAAATATTACTTAGAAATATGAGAAAAAGCTGATTTTTTTTCATTTTGAAAATTATCAAGTTGGATCTTTAGCTGTGTGTATCATAATTAATATCAAATTTCACTGACTATTCTAATGGAGGATATATATATATATACATATATATAAATGTAACAGATAACAGAAACACATACCAGAAAATAGAAGGTGCCGTGAGAAAAAAAAAAAGAGCAAACAGGTGAGTAGATAATGGGGTTGTGGTTCCTATAGGTGTAAGGATGGAAGCTAACATGTGAACAGAGGTGTGAATAAAGTATGGGAACAAATAAGAAAAGGAAGAACATTTCAGGTTCAGACAATAACAAATGCAAACACCCTCAGGGAGAAGCATGTTTAGTACAAGGAACAGCATGAAGGCCAGTGTGGTTTAAGAAAAGTAAGCTGGGGAAAAAATGGTAAAAAATGAGAGGCAATAAGTACTGGAGGGCAGTGATTTTTAACTATGGGTTTCAACATTGGTAGCAAAATCAATTTAGTAGATCAAGAAAAGAATTTTCTATTTTACTTCACTAAAAATAGTATGGAGTAGAGTACTCAAATATGTCTTGTACAATAAGGATAGTACTGTTTTATGAAATCTTTGCTTCAGATATGTTCATGTTATATGTGTATCCTGATCTCTCAATTTAAAATATACAAAATACAGTGAGTCATAAGGCTGCTTGTAGACCACAGTGAGGCATTATTCTAAATGTGACAGGAAGCCAGTAAAGGGAGGAAAGAAACAGGGGAATGACAAAATCTAAGCCCTTTACGACGATTACTTTGAACTTCACACAAAGTACTTACTAATTCAAAGGGGAAGATGATAACTTTAAAATAAGGAAATCTGGTGGATACCACGTAATCAAATTTAACACCACAATAGTATGAAAACAGTAGATGTCAACCAAGTACCTCCTAATGTGATACACTGGAAAGGAAACATCATTTATGTAATATTATTCCTGGCAAAAATGCAAAATCAGAATCTGATCTTGAGGAAATACTGGACATAGTCTATAGAAAATAAAGTCAGTGTCATAAGGCTACATAATTGAATATTCCAAATTAAAGGAGACTACAGACACTACGACTCAATGCAATATGAGACATGGGATTGGACCCTGAATCAGGAAAAGAAATTGCTGTGAAGTATGTTATTTGAGCAACTGGTAAAATTTGAATATGGACTCTATATGAGATGAAAGTATTAATATATACCAACGTTAAATTTCCTGAATTATATTGTGGTTCTACAAGAAAATGTCTTCATTTTTAGTATATATTGTGAGGTACTGGGGGTAAAAGAGCATGGCATCTTCAACTTACTCCTAAATGTTTAAACAAAAAGAAATGGAGAAACAGAAAAAATTTGGCAAATGTTAATATTATAGTTACTAAGATCTAAGTGAAGGATACTGTTATGGGCTGAGGTGTATCCCCTCCCAAATTCATATGTTGAAGTTCCAATCCTCAGCACCTCAGAATGTGACTATACTTGGAAAGAAGACCTTCAAAAAGGTATTTAAAATGAGGTCATTGGGGTTGGTCCTATTCCAATAGGATTGGTGCCCGAAGAGGAGATTAGGACACAGATACACAGATGGAAGACCATGTGAAGACAAATGCAGAAGACAGCTATCTAACAAGCCAAGAAGAGAGGCTCCAGAAGCCAACCCTGCTCAGACTTCTAGCCTTCAGAGCTGTGAGAAAATAAATTTCTGTTGTGTAGCCATCCAGTCTGTGGTACTTTGTTATGGCAAGTCCCAGAAAACTAATATAGGTACATAGTAGTTTGTTATTTTTGTAACTTTTCTGTAAATCTGAATTTTTTTGAAAACACAAAGTCAAAATTTTAAAATAAAATGGGTCACTGTGGCTACTAAATATAAAATTGGCTTATAAAAATCAATTGTCAACTCACTCTGTAAAGTGGGACAATAATAAAATGGAAACTTCCAAGACTGAATTATAAGGATTAAATGCAGCTGTGTCAATGCTAGTGTTACATGAACAGTTTATATTAATAGGTTAGTTATACATTAAGATACACCTTTAAGAAAAATTAGCTAGACAGAGGCTGGGTTACATACTCTATTTTGCAGAGTAATTTGAAATCTCACCTATTCGAGAGTTTAAGATTTAAGGTTAAAGGTTTAAGACTGATGTTTCCATGTGTTAAATGTATACCAAATCTTTCTGCTGCCCATCAGATACTCACTGCCTTCAGAGATGTAACATGGACAATCCTATCCTACACAAACTACAAAAATGAAACAAATATTATTTGCCAGTAAGTCTTTTTTCTACTGGTCATTGTTTAACCTCAGAATTCAACGCTGACTACAGGAAGTCACATGTATTGTGGACTCTGTCATCACACACACATACTGTTCTACCTATTAAATTTAAAATTAAGAAATGGCTTCTCTGCAAAGATCACATCCAGGGTACTCTCAGGAAAGCATAATCGAAAGATGAAAGCAAGGGTATAACTGTAAAACTCTTTACTCAAAGTGCAAAGAAAGCACCACTCAGTCAGACAAAAGGCTCCCTAAAGACTTAAAGAGTATGCCTCACTAATCCAACAACGGGCTTCTAAATAGCTTAAGGACATTGTTCATCAGCTGAATCTCAACAGAAACTCAAGGTAGAGAAAGGCCTTATCTACAAGATATTGTGGGTGTGGCTTTTGTATAATGGAGTAAATCCTAGTAAGATTAACAGAATATCCACAAAATTTTAAGAAAATTAAATCAGCAGGAATAACAACAGCTTGGACTGAAATGGACACAATACAAAATGAAAAGTGGTCCTTAGATTCCCACCCCCACCCCCCACGCTTGCAATTTCTACAAGTTCCAGGAGGTAGGCTGTATTAGTCTGCTAGCATTGCCATAACTACACTTAGTTATAGACTGGATGGCTTAAACAACAGAAATTTATTTTCTCACAGTTGTGGAGGCTAGAAGTCTGAGATCAAGGTGTTAGCATGGTTCGTTTCTTCTGAAGCTTTTCTCCTTGGCTTATAGATGGCTCTCCTCTCCCTTTATCTTCACATGGTCCTTCCTATGTGTATCAGTGACCTTATCTCCTCTACTAACAAAGACACCAACCCGTACTGGATTAGGACCCACCATAATGGCCTCATTTTAACTTAATTATCTTTTAAAGGTCTTATCTCCAAATATAGTCACATTCTCAAGGTTAGGATAGGACTAGGGGCTAGGATTCCAACATATGAATTTGGCGGGTATACAATTCAGCCCATAACACAGGCTGAGAAAACTATTAAAGTGCAAACACGTATAAGCCTACCTTGAAGACATTGCAGGTTCGGTTTCAGACCACTGCAACATAGTGAATATCAAAATGAAGCGAGTTTTTTGGTTTCCCAGTGAATATAAAAGTTATGTCTACACTATACTACAGTCTGTTAAGCACACAGTAACACTGTGTCTGAAAAAATAAATGTACCTACTTTAAAAAATATTGGGTTGGCCAAAAACTGACTCTTCCTTTCATGGACGACTGATTTCTCTGTAGCATGCAGTGCTGTTTGACAGCAGTTTACCTACAGAACTTCTTTCAAAATTGGCATCAATCCTCTTAAACCTTGCCACTGCTTTATCAACTAAGTAATATTCTACATCCTTTGTTGCCATTTCAGCAGTCTTGACAGCATCTTCACCAGGAGTAAGTGACCTGTCACCCATTAAAGTTTTATCATGAGATTGCAGTAATTCAGTTACATCTTCAGGATCGAGTTCTCTTGCTATTTCCACCATATCTGCAGTGACTTCCTCCACTGAATTCTTAAACCCCTCAAAGTTACCCACGAGGGTTGGAATCAACTTCTTCCAAACTCCTGTTAATGTTCATATTTTGATCTCTTCCCATAAATAATGATGTTTTTAATGGCATCTAGAATGATGCATTCTTTCTAAAAGGTTTTCAATTTACTTTGCCCAGATCCATCAGAGGAATCACTTCCTACGGCAGTTACAGCCTTATAAAGTGTATTTCTTAAATAAGACTTGAAAGTTGAAACAACTCCTTGACCCACAGGCTGCAGAATAGATGTTATGTTAACAGGCATGAAAACAACATAGACCTCATCGTGCATCTCAACTGGAGCTCTTAAGTGACCAGGTACAATGTCAATGAGCAGTAGATCTCAACAGTGGGCTTAAAATATTCAGTAAACCAAGCTGTAAACAGATGTGCTGTCATCCAGGCTTTGTTGCTTCATTTACAGCCAGAGGAGATCTAGTGTAATTCTCAAGGGCCCTAGAATTTTGGGAATGGTAAATAAGCACTGGCTTCAACTTAAAGTCACCATCTGCATTCACCCTAACAAGAGAGTCAGCCTATCCTTTGAAGCCAGGCACTGACTACTCCCTAGCTATCTTCTTCCCATATAAGGCTGTTTCACCTACATTGAAAATCTGTTGTGTAATAATGTTTAGCTGGATAACTTGCTACAGCTTCTACATCAGCACTTGCTTCTTCACCTTGCATTTTTATGTTATGGAGACAGCTTCTTTCCTTAAACCTAATGAACTAATCTCTACTAGTTTCAAACTTTTTTCTGCAGCTTCCTCATCTTCTCAGTCTTTATGGAATTGAAGAAAAGTAGGGCCTTGCTTTGGATTAGGCCTTGGTTTAAGGGAATGTTGTCACTGGTCTGATCTTCTATGCAGACCACTAAAACTTTCTCCATGTAATTAGACTGGAGAATTAGACTTCCATTAGACTTTAATTAGACTTCCATTCATGTGTTCACTGGAGTAGTACTTTTAATTTCCTTCAAGAACTTTTTTGTTGCATTCACAACTTGGCTAACTGGCACAAGAGGCCCAGCTTTTAGATTATCGTGGCTTTGGACATGCCTTCCTTACTTAGCTTAATCATTTCTAGCTTTTGATTTAAAGTGATAGACATGCAATTCTTCCTTACACTTGAACACTTAGATGCTGCTGTAGGGTTATTAATTGGCCTAATTTCAACATTATTGTGTCTCAGAGAATAGGGAGGCCCAAGCAGAGGGAGATGGGGGAACAGTAAACACTAATCTGCTAATCAGCAGAGCAATCAGAACACACACCTTTATCTCTTAAGTTTGCCATCTGATATGGGCATGGTTTGTGGGTGCCCCAAAACAATTACAATGCTAACTTTAAAGATCACTGATCACACATCACCATAACAAACATAATAATGAAAAATCTGAAATACTGTGAGAATCACCAAAATGTGACAAAGAAAGACAAGGTGAGCAAATGCTGTTGGAAAAAAAGTTGCTGATAGACTTGCTTGACACACACTTTTGACAAACCTACAATTTGTAAAAACAAAAACATGCAATATCTGAGAACTACAACAAAGCAAAGCGTAATAAAGTGAGGTATGCTTGTATTGACAAATTTAGGCTTTTTGGAACACCAGCCATGGTTAGATTTATACTATAGTGGTAGCTTGTACAGTGCTGTTGGAAGCTTGATCCAGGTGCCAGTTTCTGTAGCTACCATATTCTTTCCGACCACCAATCTTCACCCAGGAATAGTTACTGCCCTGGCCAGAGGCATGTGCATATCAAAACTGAGGAATTCAGATGCTGAATCTTAAGTTGTCAGTTCTAAAATACCACCTCAATTAAGCATGTTACTAAAAAAAAAGCCAAGAGTCAACTAGAGGATACTTCTCAACACAGGGTTGCCATAAACCTTCAATTTGTAAAAACTGCAGTATCTGCGAAGTGCAATGAAGTAAAGCACAATAAAACGGGGTATGCCTGTAATCTCTCAGGAATAAGGAAAGATGACCTAAAGGGTGGAATCAAGAGCCCAGAGGGCAGAAGAAAGAACCAAGAGCCAGGGAGAAACACTTCCAAAGAAGAGTAGGGTTGAGTCTTACTTGAGAAACTTCCAACATTTTGCCTGGCTAGATTTTGGAATTGCTTTGGACCTGTCACCCCTGTGTACCTTCCATATTCCCCCTTTTGTACAGAAATGTGTACAGTGATAATCCTATGCTTATCCCATCATGTTATATTGGATATACTGGAGCAGATAACTAGTCTTTTAGTTCACAGGGCTACAGATCAAGAGCAACTGTACCCAAGGAGCTGTCCTTAAAGGATCCTCATCTACACCCGGACAAGATTTAGGTGATGATATACTTGCCTTTGATTGAATGCTATATTAGAATATGACTTTAAGAGACCTTTGCAGGGTACCTATTTTGCATGTGAGAAGGCCATAAATCATTGGCAACAATGGGTATGCCAGTGCCCCCAATGCCCATATCAGTGGCTATGATAGCCAGCTACCAAAGTGGCACCCTTTGATCCCTGCCTTCTTTTATTCACAGCCTTATGTCTTCCCCACTCACAGTGTACTAGAGTGGGCCTGTGTGACCAACAGAATATAGAAGAAATAACAGTATATCACTACCAAGATCTAGTTATAGAAAACATTACAATTTCCATCTTGGTCACTTCTGTTCTCCCCACAACCCTACTCAGATCACTCACTCTAAGGGAAGGCAGTGGCCATGTCATGAGCAACCTTATGAAGGGGCTCACATGGCTAGAAGCTGAGGTTTCCTGCCAACAACCACGTGAGTGAGCTTGTAAGTGGATCCTGAAGCCCCTGTCAAGCTACAGATGACTGCAGCCCAGGCCAACACCTTCAGTACAACCGTAAGAAATATCCTGAACCCAAACCACCAAGCTAAATGCCTTTCAAATTCCCGACCCACAAAAGTATGAGATAATAAATGTTTCTGTTTTAAATCACTAAGTTTTGGGATAACTGGTTATATAGCAACAGATAACTAATAAACATGTTTTAAATATTAAGACACATGTTGCAGGTTAAGGATGGAAAAAATTTAATCCTATAAATACTAATCACAAGAAAGCTGTTGTGGTTACACTAATATCAAACAGAGTATGTTTCATGACAAGGAGTATTAGCCAGAGATAAAAACAGGCATTTCATAATGATAAAAGGGTCAGTTCATCTAGAGAACAAAAAAAAAAATCTTAAATGTGTATGCTCCTAATATTATGCAGCTTCAAAATACTTGAATTAAGACTGACAAGACTAAAAGTTAAAAGGAGAAACTTTAAAATTCACAATTACAGTTGAAGATTGTAACCCTCCTCACCTGGAAACTGTAGTAAGTAGAGAGAAGGACAAAAAGGATATTAAAAATTCAACTAACTGAGAGGAGGCAGAGCTGCAGCCACAAACTCTGCTGACTCAGCGGCAACCATGAGGACCACCTGCCCCTGTGAATTCAGAGGCTCGAGTGTCAAATGTTGGGTGGAGACAAGATGGCGGAGTAGAGGATGTAAGCTCACCTCCTCTCACAAAAACACCAAAATAACTGCTGAACAACCATCAACAAAAAAACCACTGGAACCTACCAAAAATGATATTCCTACATGCGAAGACAAAGAAGAAGGCACAACGAGATTGGGGCAGACAGCAGAAGCAAGAAAAGCTACAACCCTGCAGCCTACAGAATGGAAACCACAATCACAAGAATTTAGATAAAATGAGACGGCAGAGGAACATGTCGCAGACAAAGGAACAAGATAAAACCCCAGAAGAACAACTAAGTGAAGTGGAGACAGTCAACCCAAAAAAGAATTCAGAATAATGACAGTAAAGATGATCCAAAATATCAGAAAAAGAATGGAGGCACAGACCAAGAAGATACAAGAAATGTTTACCAAAGAGCTAAAAAATATAAAGAACAGAGATGAACAATACAATAACTGAAATTAAAAATACAATAGAAGTAATCTGTAGCAGAATAAATGAGGCAGAAGAACGGATAAGTGAGCTTGAAGACGGAACAGTGGAAATCACTGCCACAGACCAGAATAAAGAAAAACTGAGGACAGTCGAACAGAACTATGGGACAACATTAAACTCACAAACATTCGAATTATAGGGGTCCCAAAAGGAGAAGAGAGAAAAAGAACCTGAGAAAATATTTGAAGAGATAATATCTGGAAACTTCACTAACATGGGAAAGGAAACAGTCACCCAAGTCCAGGAAGCACAGAGAGTCCCAGGCAGGATAAACCCAAGGAGGAACATACTGAGACACTAATAATAATCAAACTGACAAAAATTAAAGACAAAGAAAAAAAGAAGAAAAGCAACAAGGGAAAAGCAACAAATAATGTAAAAGAGAAGTCCCATAAGGTTATCAGCTGATTTCTCAGCAGAAACTCTGCAGGCCAGAAGGGAGTGCCACGATAAAGTGATGAAAGGGAAGAACATACAGCCAAGAACACTCTACCCAGCAAGGCTCTCATTCAGACTTGATAGAGATATCAAAAGCTTTACAAAGAAGCAAAAGCTAACAGAAGTCAAGACCACCAGACCAGCTTTGCAACAAATGCTAAAGGAACTTCTCTAGGTGGAAAAGAAAAGGCCACAACTAGAAACAATACATTAATAGGATAATACACCATGACCAAGTGGGATTTATCCCAGGGATGCAAGGAGTTTTCAATATCTGCAAATCAATCAGTGTGATAAACCAAAATAACAAATTGAAGAATAAAAACCATATGATCATCTCTGTAGATGCAGAAAAAGCTTTTGACAAAATTCAACACCCATTTATGATAAAATCTCTCCAGAAAGTGGGCACAGAGGGAACATGCCTCAACATAATAAAGGCCATAAATGACAAACCTACAGTTAATATCAGTACCCAATGGTGAAAAGCTGAAAGAATTTCCTCTAAGATCAGGAACAAGACAAGGATGTCCACTCTTTCCACTTTTATTCAACATAGTTTTGCAAGTCCTAGCCATGGCAATCAGAAAAGAAAAAGAAATAAAAGAAATCCAAATTGGAAAAGAAGAAGTAAAATTGTCACTGTTTGCAGATGACATGATACTATACATAGAAAATTCTAAAGATGCTACCAGAAAACTACTAGAGCTCATCCATGAATTTGGTAAAGTTGCAGGATACAAAATTAATACACAGAAATCTGTTGCATTTCTATACACTAACAAAGAAAGCTCAGAAAGAGAAATTAAAGAAACAATACCACTTACCTTGGCATCAAAAAGAATAAAATACCTAGGAATATACCTACCTAAGGAGATAAAAGACCTGTAGTCAGAAAACTATGACACTGATGAAAGAAACTGAAGATGACACAAACAGATGGAAAGATATACCAAAGCCCAGAAATAAACCCACGCATCTATGGTCAATTAATCCACAACAAAGGAGACAAGAATATACAATGGAGAAAAGACAGTCTCTTCAAAAAGTGGTGCTGGGAAAACTGGACAGCTACATGTAAAAGAATGAAATCAAAACATTCTTTAACACCATACACAAAAATAAACTCAAAATGGATTGAAGACCTAAATGTAAGACTAGATACTATAAAACTCTTAGAGGAAAACACAGGCAGAACACTCTTTGACATAAATTGCAGCAGTATCTTTTTTGATACATCTCCTAGAGTAATGGAAATAAAAACAAAAATAAACAAACGGGACCTAATTAAACTCAAAAACTTTTTCACAGCAAAGGAAACCATAAACAAAACGAAAAGACAGCCCAGAGAATGGGAGAAAATATTTGCAAACGATGCAACCGACAAGGGATTAATCTCCAAAACTTACAAACAGCTCATGTGGCTCAATATCAAAACAACAAACAACCCAATCAAAAAATGGGCAGAAGATCTAAATAGACATTTCTCCAAAGAAGACATACAGAGAATTCCCTGGTGGTACAGTGGTTAGGACTTGGCACTTCCACTGCTGGGGGCCTGGGTTCAATCTGTGGTCAGGAAACTAAGGTCCCACAAGCCATGCGGTACAGCCAAAAAAGAAAAAAAAAAAAAAAAAAAAAGACATCCAGATGGCTAAGAGGCACATGAAAAGATGCTCAACATCGCTAGTTATTAGAGAAATACAAATCAAACTACAATGAGGTGTCAACCTCACACCAGTCAGAATGGCCATCATCAAAAAGTCTACAAATAATAAGTGCTGTAGAGGGTGTGGAGAAAAGGGAGCCCTCCTACACTGTTGGTGGGAATGTAAGTTGGTATAGCCACTATGAAGAACAGTATTGGAAGTTCCCTAAAAAACTAAAAATAGAGCTATCGTATGATCCAGCAATCCCACTTTCCTGGGTATATCCAGAGAAAACCATGGTTCAAAAGGATACATGCACCCTAATGTTCATTGCACTGTTGTTTACAATAGCCAATATATGGAAGCAACCTAAATGTCCACTGACAGATGAATGGATAAAGAAAATGTGGTACATATATACAACGGAATATTACTCACCCATTAAAAAGAATGAAATGCCATTTGCAGCAACAGGGATGGACCTGGGGATTATCATACTAAGTGAAGTAGGTCAGACACAGAAAGACAAATATCATATGATATCACTTATATGTGGAATCTAAAAAAATGATACAAGTGAACTTATTTACAAAACAGAAGCAGACTCACAAACTTATGTTTACCAAAGGGGAAAGGTGGGGGGGGGAGGAAAAATTGGGAGTTTGGGATTAACATATACACACTACTATATTTAAAATAGATAACCAACAAGGACCTACTGTATCGCACAGGGAACTGTACTCAGTGTTCTATAATAACCTAAATGGGAAAAGAATTTGAAAAATAGACACATGTATATGTGTAACTGAATCACTTTGCTGTACACCTGAAACTAACACAAAACACTGAAAATCAACTATACACCAATATAAAATAAAAATTTAAAAAAAAAAACCTCAGCTATTGAACCTAATACAACTTGACCAAACACAAATTGAGGTCACCCAACCACAGCATATACATATTTTCAAGTATATATGGAAAAAATACCTAGAGACCGTGTATGTACTCGGCTATAAACAAGTTTGCATAAATTTTAAAAGACTGGTTATCCCTAACCACAATGAAGTTAAAGGAGAAATCAGTTTAAAAAAAAAAAAACCTGTATACACACACACACACACATCACAAAAATCCCTACATAGTTGGAAATTAAAACACCACCTTATAAATAAGCATGGGTCAAAGAAGAAATCTCAAAGGATATTAGAAAATATGTTAAGCTGAAATAAAATGAAATATATTGAATGAAGGTTAAGTGATACTTTGATGGAAATCTATAGCTCTAGATGCATTTATCAGAGGAGAGGTGCTACAAATCAATTACCTATGTTTCCACCTAAGAAACTAGAAAAAGAGGAGTAAATTAAACCCATAATTAGTAAATAGAGGGGCCATTACTACAATCCTACAAACATTAAAAAGACAATGAGAGAGTATTCTGGAGGACTTCTGCAATAATTCAACAACTTGGATGGAATGGATTAATATCTTGAAGGACAACAATGATCAACACAAGCTAAAGAAGAAAGAGAAAATCGGAATGGCTTTGTATCTACTAACAAAGCTAAATTCGTAACTAAAACCCTTCCCACAAAAAATCTCCAGGCACAGGTAATTTCAGTGATAAATTTTACCAAACATTTAAGGAGCAAATAATATCTACCCTATACAAACTCTTTCAGAAAATAAACCTCTCAATTCATAGTATGAGGACAGCATTACTGTTACCTAAAGAAGAAATTACAGGAAAACCATAGATTAATATCCCTTATGAATATAGAAATAAAAATCCTTAAAATAATGCTCATGTTACAATTTTGTAATTAAATGATAAAACTGAACATATTAACAGAAAGAAGAAAATCCATATAATCAAGCAAATGCCCCAAAAAGCACTTAAATTCAACACACATTCATGATTAAAAAGATAAAAATCTCAGCAAACTAGACTATAAATGAGTTCCTCAACCTAACATACGTAAGCCCTAGAACTAACGTCATATTTGATGGTAAACCACTCAATCCTTCTTCCTAAGACTAGGAATAAGACAAGGATTTCTGCTCCCATCAATGAAATTCAACGCTGCATCTGATGTCCTACCTAGTACAATAAGACAAGACAAAGAAATAAAAGGTGTACTGACTGAAAAGAAATGTTAACTATCTTAATTCACAGGCATTATCCTATACATAAACATACTGACGTATCTACAAAAAAGCACTGGAACAAGAATTTATAAGTTACAATATAAAGTCACTCAACCTTATTTCTGTGTAAAAGACAAATTGGGAATTAAAAAAATATACTAATTACAACAGCTTCCAAAATATGACATACTGGTGTTAAACTTAACACTAAAAGCTTCAAAATATTGCTAGGAAACATTAAGGGAAACCTAAATAAACAGAGACATACAATGTTCATGAATGACACAACTCAATATTATTAAGATATCAATTCTCCTCAAGTTGACCTACAAATTAAACACAATCCCAATGACAATCCCAGCAGATGTTTTTGTACAAATTGAAAAGCCGATTGTAAAGTTTTTACAAAAACGAAACCAATTTAGGAAAATAAAAAAAAGATCAAGACTAACCCTATCTGAAATCAAGACTCACTACATAGCTACAGAATCAAGCCAGTATAGTACTGTCTAAAGAAGGGATCAGCAAACTTTTACTCAAAGGGCCAGATGGTAAATATTTCAGGCCTAAAGGCCATATGGTCTCTGTTAAAACTATTCAACTCTCTTGATGTAGTATATTAGAAGCCACAGACAATATACAAATAAATGTCTATGGTTGTGTTCCAATAAAACTTTTTTACCAATCAGGTGGCTGTAGGTAACCAGTACGGTTACTGACCCTGTTCCAGATATGAACCATCTGTCAAATACGTGTATTACAAATATCTTCTCATTGCAAGTTTCCTTTTTCACTCTCATAATGGCATCTTTTGATAAACAGATGTTTTTAATATTTTTAATTTTGATCCAACTGAACATCTTTTTTTTACAGTTAGTGTTTTACATGTCCTGTTCAAATAATCTCTACCTGTGCCGCAAAAATGTCTGTTTTCCTCTATATGCTTTATTAAATTACTGTTTCATGTTTAGACATGCAATCCATCTGTAATTGATTTTTGCATATGGTGTGATGTAAATGTCAATAAATTATTTTTCCTATGGATATCTAACAGACTAAGAGCCATTTATTTTGACCATCTTTTTCCCCACTATATTGTAGTATTATCCTTGCCACAAATCAGGCTAATTGTATTCCTGTGTTAGGCTTATTGTCCATAATAACAAACAAACTACATTTATTGTCAAGTATCTATAAATTGACAATAATAAATTATTGTCAAGTATCTATAAATTCCCAGATAAGGGAATTTCCCTTATCTGGTGTGTGAGGGGCAATCATCCTGGGAAAAAGGCTGCTGAATAAAGAAAGAAAAGAGCCATAGGTTGTCTGATAAAAGGTCTTCCAACTGGGATTGTCACTTAGGATAGTTTCTGAAAATATCCTTGTCCTTTAAGATTCTAGATGAAAGTTTATTAAATATTCTATCTAAAACAAAAACTTCTAAGAAGAGTTTCTTCCTGTAGAGATGCTCAGTATATATGAACTCATATTCTAAGAAAAAATTCTGTCAGTCAAGTAACAATCTCATTGATATCTCAAGGGAAAGGCTAAATTCTAGTGGACTGAGGGCTTGATAACTGTGTAGAAACTTTAAGAATCAAGAAATATGTGATATGCAACTAAAATTATCTTTCCTTTCAGAGAACAGAAGGTAAAAATGGAATTGAAGACTACTTCAAATAGGTCCATCACAAGTAATGTCAATAATAACCACTGGCAACAAATAATTGACATTATCCATTATATTCTCATAACCCTGAAAGAAACTGAAGTGCTTTCAGTTGAATCACACTCATTATGACACCAGTATTACTGTGATACCTGAACATTAACTTGCAGGGAGACAATTATCCTAAGGACTCTTTCATTTCTGCACATCTTTCTAGCAGAAGCACTAATATGTTCTAGACTACTACTTCAAGGTGTTTTTAAAGCAAACAACTGTGGAAGGTAAACTGCCTCCCTCCAGAGCAAAAGGCAGGCTTTTTTTACTGTCCAGTGGCATGAACATAATCTCTCTCTCCTGAGCAAGGTCAGCCAAGCTTTCTTGTCATCTCCATATTACACTGTGGGAACTGGGGCACTGGGAATTGGTCCAAATGTTGATACTCTAGCTAATATTACTGCTGTCAGTAATAAACTGTCCTTTGTTTCTGACCCAAGAGTCTCATGTCTTTTACCAGCATCTATGAAACTATGGCAGGCTAACTTGCTAGTTTATGGGGAAGTTAAAAATCTCAAACGCACTGCGATTTTGGAGAGAAAGATGGGATGCTGATAGAGACATGGCTCTCTTAAAGAAAAAATATGAGGGCCTTATGGTTCAATTTATACAATTTGAGGTAAGTCTGTGGGTACTGGTAGCAAATTCTCTGACCAAATTGTATGGCCAATCAGGCAACAAATGGTCCTCTATTTTACTGCCTGGTAATTAGGAAGACTTGGGGAGAGGGGTGCAGACTGCTTCCAGGGAAGATGGTTCATAGACAGCTGCCTGAATGGTGCTCTGGTTGTTTCTAACTCTTCCAGAAGAGAATACCTCCTCACCAACCTAATGGTGAGCCTCAGGTCCATCCCATAGTAACAACTAGCACTAGGATATGTCTCCTCCCACTTTCAGGTACTGTTACAGAGATATATACCTACTCTGAGCATGAAGGCAGGGAAATTATTACATAGCTTCATTTCTAATATAGTCAAGTTTGATATAATCAGGTAAATTATAAATTCAGTACCTCAAGGAGCTTAAAAGCTTGAGAACCACTGATTTAGATACTTTCTAAATGTACTTCCTTCCTCTATAAACTCTGATCCTTGACATTAATTCTTAATATCTTTTTAAAGGAATTAGTATACTGAATACACGCCATTTCTACTACCTTTCTTAGTGACATTAACCTAAAAGAATTACTTCCTGTTTGTACTTCCTCTGCTTACTGTCTCAGTGAGTTTATAAGTTACAAATATTCTTTTCAACTGTTTCATTCTCATGTTTTAAGCAGTAAATGATGAATACCACCTGATCTGCAAAATTCACTGTAATTTTTTAAAAACATCCTATCATCTTTTGATTGTTCAAGGCTATATTTAATTTGATCTCTATAAATCAGTGTTGTCTGGCAGTAATAAAATGCAAGGCAAATATATAATTTTAAGTATTGCAGCTCTATTTACAGTAGCCCAGAGATGGAAACAACCTAAGTGCCTATCATCAGATGAATGGATAAAGAAGATGTGGCACATATATACAATGGAATATTACTCAGCCATAAAAAGAAACGAAATTGAGCTGTTTTTAATGAGGTGGATAGACCTAGAGTCTGTCATACAGAGTGAAGTAAGTCAGAAGGAAAAAGACAAATACCGTATGCTAACACATATATATGGAATTTAAGAAGAAAAAAAAAATGTCATGAAGAACCTAGGGGTAAGACAAGAATAAAGACACAGACCTACTGGAGAACAGACTTGTGGATATGGGGAGGGGGAAGGGTGAGCTGTGACAGGGCGAGACAGAGTCATGGACATATACACACTACCAAACGTAAGGTAGACAGCTAGTGGGAAGCAGCCGCATGGCACAGGGAGATCAGCTCGGTGCTTTGTGACCGCCTGGAGGGGTGGGATAGGGAGGGTGGGAGGGAGGGAGACGCAAGAGGGAAGAGATATGGGAACATATGTATATGTATAACTGATTCACTTTGTTATAAAACAGAAACTAACACACCATTGTAAAGCAATTATACCCCAATAAAGATGTTAAAAGAAAAAAAAAAGAGAAATGGGATATATTCATTTTAATAAATGTATTTTACTTAACCAAACATAACCAACTATCATTTCAACATGAACATTCATATAAAAGTCATTATTAATAATATATTTCACATTCTTTTTTTCATGCTAAGTTTTCAAAATCTGGTTGTGTATTTTACACTTACAGCATATCTCAAACAAACTAGCCACATCTCAAGTGCTCAAAAGCTATGTGGCTAGTGACTAATATTTTGGATAACACAGCTCTAGAAAAAAGCAAAAATAATTCATCTTCAACTGTATCTAAATTCTGATTTGAGCTTTACACCCCAGTGATCACATCTTATTACTTTTCTCCTTCACTTCTGAAATTTAATATTTCTCTTTTATTCTGCTGCTGCATATATTCATTTAACATTTTACTTTCCAAATGCCAAATTCTAACCCTAATTTACATTTCTTTCAGGGAATTTTATATTTTGGAAAATCTGTCATTTACAATATAGAGTTCTGACCTTTTTGTTACAGTATTTTTTTTTCTTCTAAATTAAGGACATATACTGACCTTTCCATGTACAGGTAATTTCAAATTGTCCAAAGTCATGACAAATGATATCAAGAAGATAAATCTGAAGTAAACATTGCAGAAAGGAGTACGAATTACCCATATAGTACTATCTGATGCCTAAAATGGATGTACCACTGAATATCCACAATATTGGCGCCTCCTTCATTCCCTTCCCCCATGACATGCCAACTGGTATCCTCTTAGGTACACCAAGAAACTATTTTTGAACAAGCTACATTTGACCAGACAGACCTTGACTTTCATACAATACACTGACCTACCAAATCTGTCTTTATTTTTACTTTTTTAATTATTATTTTTTTGGCCGCACCGCACAGCACGTGGGATCTTAGTTCTCCGACCAGGGATCGAACCTGCACCCCCTTCATTGGACCTCCAGGGAAGTCCCCAAATCTGTCTTCAGAAAGAAGATGGACTTAGTACTTAATTGTTGTTTCAGTTATTACCATTCCACTTATTCCCAAACATCAATGTTTATGCATTTTTACTTCACTGAATCTTTGCCTTATATTCATAAAAAATGACTAATGATAGAAAAATCAAAGTGCTTACCATTATAAAAAGAAACTCTGGCCTCAAATTTAACTCAATTGAGATACTGGTTCAAGACTGAAAGATACTGAACTCACCTCCTCCCATGAAGGAGGGGGCAAGCATCTAATTCAACACACATCTGAAATATACTTCAGGGAGAGGAAGTGAGTGCCATCGTTTGCACTCTTCCTCTGCCTCACTTCAGAGCACCAGTAATCTCCCAGAGGGAACCCTGTACACACATCTGGTGCTCTGATTTTTGTGGTTTCTGCCCAGGGGATGCTCACTGATTGCCTGGTTCTGGCAGCCAGTAAGGCTCGCATTCCTGGTGCCATGGGACTATAGCAATTAGAGACAGTTCCTGGCTGACTACCACTACAGGGCTCAACGGAGATGGCAGACCGAAACACACCCCCAGTCTTTCTGTGAAAAAACCCTCTCTGCTTGTCCTAAAGCTTCAGAGTAGTGGTAGGTTTCTGGTGTGACACACACCTAGAGGCTTACTGAGGTGCTGCTGCTCTGTGTGGACAGAGGCCAATGACTGCCATCTTTGCACATTCCTTCTGCCTTACTCTTAAGTCACTGGTATCTCCAGGAAAGGAGCTTGCATACTCATCTGGTGCCCCAATTTTTGCGACTGTCGCCCAGGGTATACCTCTAGACCATCTGGCTCTGGTGGACAGTGGGGCTGACTTATGTTTGAGATCCCACAGGACTGTACACATTTGTGTACTTCAAAACCTGATGCCTGAGGGTCTGGCTTCCAACCAGCCTGAATTCAGGTGCTGACTGAGATCGTCCGTTTTGGGACACTAACAGGTCTTGGCACACCCTCAATTACGGGGAGCCAAAAAAAAAAAAAGCTGCTCAGACAATCACAAAGTCTGAGAGGCAACTAAGAACTAGGGGCAGAGTTGAACAATAAGGTTCATCTCCTATACAAGACCACGTCTTTACTGGGAGAGATGGCTATTTTATTTAACGGATAGAAACCAACACAGCAAGTCAAGGAAAATGAAGAAACAGAGGAATATCTTTCAAAGGAAGCAATAAGATAAAACCTCAGAAAGAGACCTTAATGAAACAGATAAGTGATTTAACTGATAAAGAGTTCAAAATAATGGTCATAAAGATGCCCACTGAGCTTGGGAGAAGAATGAACAAAGTGAGAACTTCAACAAAGCTTAGAAAAACAGAAGAGAGTATATATTTACATAAGTATGTAAGTAGTAGTATCAACTTCTTCCTCTAAGGAGCTAGAGGCCTCAGGGAATAAGATGTTTCCACCGCTCCACCAGGGTCAGCAGATCTGGTTTGGCACTGCCTGTGACTAAGGTTAAATTTGCTAAATTCTAGGATTTAGTCAGCAGATGGGGCTTTTGTACCCTAATTTGTAAGTAACAAATGTTTTACTTTGGTCCCCTTCTGTTACTCCTTGGTTTTAATTTTTAGTATGCTTAAACATAGCAAATAAAGAGAGGTATCATTAACTAGGTGCCTCTCAATGACCAACCTTAAACTACTTGATCAGTACTACTTAGTAGTGCTATACTAAAATGAAATGAAATTCTTGGAGAAGCTAAGCTTAAACAATAACATTTTACGACATCTAAGATCAGGTGTCTTCTCTATAAAAGTTAGGCAGGAAACAGTACCTAAAAGTTATAGCTCCTAAGACTATAACTTTAGGAAGAAAGGCCAGATTCTTCAAGAATAAATAAGCTACAGTTAGTCAGATTGAAGAGTCTTTCATCAGTCACACTTAAGAATGATTTTCTAAAATCTAACCCAAGGAAGTAAGAGTAATTGTGTAATGGCTCTTCACTCACCATTAAGGGAGTTATCTATGGGATTATGTCAGAACTAAACAATATCTAAGAAGCAAAACGCCTAAAAAAATCTAACGACTTTGATCATCTGGGCTTTGGATCAATGCCCAGATTGCATAAAATAATATGACCAAGAACTTTGTTTACTCTTCAGTTAGAGGAGTGATTGACAAAGAAGGGAAACATAAAAGTGTATGCAAATTTCTTGAGATCCAAGATGCACCTGAAACAATTTCTATTTCTATGACTGTCACCAAGAGATCAGTCTAAAAATGTTTTTAAGCAGTTATCAGAATCAGAACCTTTGGTGGGTGTTAGGTACACTGTGGTAAGCAAAATGTCATCTCTGTGCTTTTTAGAAATTATTGGAGTTAGTTAGTTATAGGAGAGCAAAGCAGATGCAGAAATTAATCATAAGAGTAAGTAATTTTGGTACAAGCTTGAATGATACCTCTTTCTACCCACTGGTCTTATGCCATTCCACCTCATTTGTCTACATAGGTATAATCAAAAAAATGCTCATTTTTATAACACCTTTGAGTATTGTAATACCCAGCCATTAGTTAAAAAAATGTTAAGTATCCAAAAAAAGTTAGGAAAGGACAGTGAGTGAGAGGAAAGTTAGATATTAAGTTGTTATATATTACAGGCACAACTACACATAGAAAAACTGCACAAAAAAAAGCCCACTGAAAGATATCAATATGTAGTACTGCCAAACATACAACATTGTTTAATTAGGGATGACGATATAAAATGATGGCTACTTTAGGGAGTGAAGAAATTTACGTCACAGCCAGTAACTGACAATCAACCTGTCTTTGCAAAATAGTATTTAGTCAATCAATTATCATCTCATCTGAATAACTTTTATTTATTCACAAATTTTTAGAAATATCATTATCAAGAACTTACCACATGAGTAGTTTTTAATGTACTGCCATCAAATCTGCATAAACTGGAGCTCTCTTCAAAGAAAATATCACATTCTTCTAACTCTTGAGCATTACAAGGAGGTTTACCTTTATCTGGATTTGGATTCTTAGACCATAAAAGAAATAACAACAAGAGAATGAATTTCTTCATACTCAACAATGTTAAGATTACAGCAATAATTAAATATTAAATTTTAGACTCATGACCAATAAAAACTTAAAAACAGACACAAAAAAGAATGATGGAATCAGCAGAGAAAGATATGAAAACAGCTATTATAAACTTGTTCTATATACTCAGAGATGTAAAGAAAAACAAACACATTGAGAAATATGGAAGATATAAAAAAGAACTAAACTGAAATTCTAGATATGAAAATACAATATCTGAAATGGAAAACACAATATTAGATGGGATTGACAGCCGATTAGACATTGCAGAAGAAAAGACAACCAGTGAGTTGGAGTCCATCTAAAATGTAACAGTCTATCTAAAATAGTAATAGAGTCTATCTAAAAATGAAGCAGAGAAGACAAAAAATAAAAACACACACAAAAGATGAGAACCCTAGTGACCTGTGGAACAATATCAAATGGTCTAACATATGAGTATTTGGAAGAATGCAAGAAGAATGGAAAAAATTTTGAAGAAATAATGGCAATTTTTTTTTCAAATTTGATGAAAACTATAATCCTACAGATTAAAGAAGGTCAAAGAACCCCAAGCATAACAAACATTAAGAGAAAAAAAAAAAAACACAGAGCAAGTCACACTACAATGAAATTGCTAAAAATGAGAAAAATGAAATTATTCTCCAAGTAATAAAGAGAAAATCTTAAAAGTGGTTACAGGAGGGAAAAATCACATTACTGACAGAGGAACAAAATTACAAATGACAGCTGACTTCTCATCAGAAACTACACAAGCCAGAAAACAATGGAGTATATTTGAAGTTCTGAAAGGGAAAAAAACCCTGTCAGCACTGACTTACACCCTTAACAAAAATCGCTTTAAAAGAAGGAACTCAAGTATTTTTGCAGACAAGGAAGACATGTATTTCTGCAGACAAACAAAAGCTGAAAGAATTTATCCAGCAGAACTACATTGCAAGAAATGACAAAAGAAGTTCTTCAGCCAGGAAAAAAATGACACAAGATGGCAATCTGAATCAACACAAAGGAATGTAAAAAAGAGGAAATGACAAATATTTGGATCAATATAAGGCTTTTTCACCCTGCATTTTTAATCTCTTTAAAAGAAAACTGACTGACTAAAGTTAAAATAATAACATATCATGAAGTTTACAACACAGAAATAAAATGACAAAAATAATACAAAGGATGGAATGGAAATATACTGTAAAGTTTTTAAGTTATGAGTTAAGTGATATATTTTGAGGATAGATGGTGATAAGGTGAAGATGTTATACTATAAACTCTAGAACAACCACTAAACACACACACAAATATCCACCCAAACAAAAACACAGAGGTATCGTGAAAAATATGCCAAAAGTAGAGATAAATGGAATCATTAAAGTAATTTTAATATGTTCACTGTTTGAATGCAAAAATCACTGTTTGGTCTTATATCCCTCAAAGAGTAAAAAAGGATCACTTAAAAGATAAGTTATACATTCACATGCATATAACAGAAATACAATTCTATAACAACTGATAAAATGTCCACACAACTAGTTTGCCAAAATGCAGTCATGTTACTGAGAACCTAATGAAAGGACCAGAGAGTCTGTGAAACTAAATGTCTGGAAGTTACAGACATTATCAAATCTGTCCATTTTCCAGCTGGGATATGGAGCCAGCTAGCTGGGGTTGTCTTCTCCTTTCTAAGTATCAATGGAAACAATTCTGGTTGCAGTGGCTGGCTGAGAAGGTAATTCCAGCAATTAGCTGGGGCCATTTTGTCACAGTATCTCAAGAAGATATACACATCCAGCAGAAAAGAAAGCACCCAGCTAGCTGTGGCTGTCTTCTCCTTTCTAAGTACCAATGAAACAATTCTGGTTGCAGTGGCTGGCTGAGAAGGTAATTCCAGCAATTAGCTGGGGCCATTTTGTCACAGTGTCTCAAGAAGATATATACATCCAGCAGAAAAGAAAGCACCCTCCCCACTCCTCCCTCCCTTCTCCTTTCAATTACCCATATGTTAGAGATGGGAGGGCAAAAATTAAAAGCTAAGGACTATCAAAGCAGCCAGTATTTAACAGGACAAGATTATAGAGAAAAGGGAATAGCAAGGAGAACCCAAGACTATGCTGCTTTCCTAGAGTTATCTGTTATTTCAAGCTGAGCTGAAAAAGACAAGTGGAAAGCAGAGGATAAGGGGCTAAAAAGCTGAGTTTTGATAATTATCAAAGTGCTTGGGAGACAAAAATTAGAGATCAGGGCCCACACAGGAGGAGAAACCCTGGTAAACATTCCAGACTTTCAGTTGAGATTCATGAAAAGTTCCGCCCTAGGACTAAGAACAAACAAAGAATAAACCAGCCATGCAAAAAACTGAAATCCAGCATCAAATCAAATCAATCAGTAACGGGATTAAGAAAACAGGCAGAAAATGTTGGGGATGCAGCTAATGTAGTATTTAGAAGGAAGTGTATAGCATTACATGCTTTCATTAGAAAAGGAGAAAGTTCAAAAATCAATCATCTAAGCTTTCACCTTCAAAAAAGAGCAAAATAAATCTAAAGCAAGCAAAAGAGAGAAATAAATGTAATAACAGAAATGAATGAAATTGGAAACTGAAAAAAAAGGAAAAATAAAGTGAATAGAAATAGATGCCCCAAATAATCCTTTAACTATTAAAGAAATTAAATTCATGGTTTAAAACCTTCAAAAAAGAAAACTCCAGTCCAGATAGTTTCACTGGCAACGTCTATTAAACAACATATAATGCCAAGTCTACACAATCTCTTCCAGAAATAGAAGATAGCAACACTTCGCCACTCATTTTATGAACTCAGCATTACCCAGATACCAAAAGTAGATAAAGACAGTAAAAACACAAAACAAAACAATAACCATAGGCCCCAATATTCCTCACAAACATAAATGTAAAACTCTTCAATAACATATTAGTAAACCAAACCAGTGATATGTAAAAAAGAATAATAATACATCATGACCATCATGATAAATACCCTTAGCATACTAGGAATAGAAGAAATTTCCTCAAAGTGATAAAAAGAATCCATCATACTTAATAGTGAAAATTCAGTCTTCTCCCCAAGATCATGAATAAGGCAAGAATATCTGCTTTCACTATTCACCATTCCTATTTTACAGTGGATTAGAGGTTCTAATCAATGCAGTAAGGCAAGAAAAAGTATAAAGATTTGAAAAACACAAAACTGCCTTCAGTTAGAGATGACAAGATTCTGTTTTTTATTTTAAAAGTAACAAACATACTAGTGTTTAGGCATAAATAACTTACTCATATATATGAATATTCATTTGAAATCATCAAGTTTAAAAGACAGTTAGTAGCAATTATCTACAATCTCAAAACAAACCCCCACTACTATCACTATAATTATATCCCCAGAGCCCTATCACAATAAATACTTGCTGAATATTGAATGAACACAGAGCAATGCAGTCTGCATGGCTTGTAACAAGAGGGCTATGAAATCAAAGTTCTATAGTCATACATATGAATTCCAGTGATTCTTGAAATTTTCCATTATGCTAGAAAATGTGAAACTTGGTTTCTCCATTTTGGTCATGTTTTCTTTTGTCAGAGACATTTACCTTCAATATTCTAATCTTTCCTTTCTACCTTAGGATGCAACTAACCCTAGAGTATAAATACTTCTTTATATAATCTTCCTCATTGCTATAATTCCAGATGGCAATAAATCAGACATTTTAAATTTGCTGATATGTTTTGGTAAAGGAACATAACTGAAGTTCTAGTGTATTGCTGAATTTGTTCAAATTCTTAACATTATCTTAAATGTTATCGGAGTAGGAACATACTCAACAAAAATCTCACAGTTGTATGTTTTATATGTATACACACACACACACACACACACACACAAACACCCCTTGTGATATTCTAAGAGTACCCAGAAAATTTCAATGACTACACGTAGATTATTAGCAAGGTAGGGGGTAAAATCATAATTTCTGTCCCTGTCAGCTTTGGTCAGTCAATTCTTCTAAAAGAGAATATAGATATACACAGAGATAGAGCTGACACTTGAACAACATGGGTCTGAACTGGAAAGGTCCACTTAAAATACATACTACAGAAATATATAATATCCAACTGGTTGAATCTGAGGATGTGAGCAGGAGATACAGAGGACCAACTGTAAAGTTATACTTGGATTTTTGAGTGTACAAGGGTTGGTCCCCTAACCACTGCATTGTTCAAGTGTCAACTATATATCTCTTTTTTTCTCTCTGTACATATATTGAGAGAGCGAGAGATACATATATACATACAACCATACATGCACACCCACCCTATATGTACAACATGCCCACACACATATATATATTCACACAGTATAAGGAATATATATTAGAATTTTAAGCCATATTCAAACACTAGTCAGTGATACCTAATCTGTCTCTTACATTAGGAAAAGCAAAATAATGTTTGAAAAACATGGTATAATCCTCACATAACATACTTCTGGATCCTTGGGAAATCACACTGCTATTGCAATTGCTTACCAGTTCATCAGAGGTCAAATGCATCAAACGTTCAGCTATTGCAGCACATTGGGCTGAGTCTCTAATAAATTCCCCCTGTTTATCACCGACCACCAGCTCTGGCCATGTCAGTCCTTCATTCTTCTTAATCAAGGAAATCTCCAAGCTAGAAGTTTAAGATGAGAAAAGTAATGTTACATTGAGCAACTATACAAGTTATACAACCAATACCAAACAGAAGAATCTTCCACAGAAATTACCCCTCTGATGTCCAGAGGATGTTTTACCAAAAATCATGTTCATTTTCATTCTGCATATGATGGAAAACCTATCATCCAAGGGTAAACAATATAGATTTAATAGACAAGAAGGCACCACTGGAGTGATTGAGAAGAGTAACACCACTCAGAAAGTACTGCTGCAGTTCAGGTGTGCTGTGTGTTACCAATCTTCAGTAATAGAAAAATGCAAGCAGCATGAATCTATGAGCTATTTCACTGGGGAATGGTCAGGGGGGCACATAAAGTTAACTGGAAAGGGCCTATAACTAAAGGTACCTCTTTGTGTCTGGAGCCAACAATTACTTTCATTATCACAAACTAGTAGCCATAATATATTATTAACCTAAATATCAGGAACGTTAGTTAAATCAATAAAAAAAGGACCCATTGGGGAACGCTAAGATTAAGGACTGATGCAGCAGAAAAGGGAGAGAGAGCTGAGTCAGGGCAGACTGTGGACATGGGATAGGGAGTTGCCCACGTGCCTCTTGAATAGGAAAGGAAATCCAGGTAAGCTGGCTGTTGCTATAATACAGAGAAAAGTGATGTTGGTGGTAGCTGTTTCACAGCAAAGCAACCTTTTCCATGTGCCATCTCTGGTACACGTGGGCCATACTAACCCATGCCCTGGAACACAATTGCAAGGAAACAATTGCAAGAACACGATAGTAACTATTATCGTAATTATCAAATAGAACATGCAAACTTATCAGATATTCTTTTTCAAGGCTATTATCACTACCTCATGAATTAATTACAGTACTTTAAAATTTTCTAAAACTTCTTGTATTTTAAGAGACTATACAAAATAATATCTTTCTTATGTAATGAGTTCCTATCATTAGCATTAAAAACTACCACCATGGTCAATAATGCCCAGACTTAGTTACATTTTCTAAGGAGAAAGCTAATCTTGAATGATGATGATGATGGTGATAATGATGATAATAAAAATAATGACAGCAGCTTGTACTTACCTAATGCTTACCGTAAGCTAGGTGCTATCTTAAGCACTTTACATGTTTTAACTCATTTACTGCTCACCACAAACAAATAAAGTAAGCACTATTATCATCTCCATTTTACAAGTAAGAAAAGAAAGCACTGAGAGGTTAAGTAACTTGCCAAGGTCACAAGCTAGTAAAGCAGTCTGGCTCCAAGTCCATGTTCTTCACTACTGCACTATTCTGCCTCTCTGAAAAAATATATGTAAATAACTATTAAAGAACTTGTACCTAGTGACCAGAATGCATAAATACTGTTCTCAGTCAGTTGCTAGCTAAAGAAGTTAGAATTCGTACAGTTTTAGTTATAAAGAATTTATGAACCATCATTAAACTGGCATATCTAGTCAATGTTACTCTTTTAGCACAAATGCATTTCTACATTTTAAAACTAGAATCACATCCTATCATCCAAGCAAAAAGGAACACACAGCCCCATACATAATAAACTACAGATTAGTTAACAAATCCTTCCAAAACTACAAGGAACATTAACTACTGAAAATGAGATGAATAATATAATCAAGTACCAAAAAATCATGTATTTTTAAACCAATGATACCACCAACACAGCACTGTAATTATCTTTTGTAACATAAAATAGTAATCAAGCACCTCAAATTTAATGAAAAAAGAACACTGGTCTATATTCATGTGTTAAATGCTGAAACTATTTGCATAAGGTCCAGCTCTTCTCCTAAACCTTGGCTGGGTTACTGCTTGATGACTTATATTTAGCAGTATGTTCCAGCTGGTTTGCCAATTTAAAAATGCTATCCTCATCTCTCACACACACTAGTAAGATATGTTTAAATAGAATATATGGAAATATAAAATATTTTTGAAAGAAACTTTCAGATATTGAGTTTTTAAAATAATACATTAAAAAGTATAACGAAGTCACCAAATTTCTCCATTAATAAAATGATTTCAAGGTATCTGCTTAATTTAAAAACAATTTTGAACTAGATATATATTTCTTAGACTAGCAGAATTCAGAGTCACATCAAGACTCACATGGATGGGTAAAATACCACTAACCAAGAATTATATTTAATAAAAATATCTAATTTTAATCCACTTCTGACAAAATCTGACCATTTTAAAAATTAAGTGCCTAATACCATTCATTAACCATCACTGAATTCAATAATTACTAAGACTTGATCTAAAATGAAAGAGACTAATTTTATTAATCCAAATGATTAGGGAATGAAGTATCTGGAACAATAGATTTACAAAGAGGAATGGTAGTTGGGATAGAGGATTATAGTCTTACAAGACACAACCTTTGTTTACCTTTTATTTACATATTCTTTTTACTGAGGTGTAATTTATAGATGAAATTCATGGATTTTAAGTGTAGAATTCACTGTTTGACAAATGCATACGCCCGTATAACCCAATAAAGATAGTGAAACATCCAGGAAGTTCCCTTGTGCATTTTTCCAGCCAATCCTCCTGCACCCTAGAGGTAACCACGGTTCTAATTTGTATCACCATAGATTAGTTCTGCCAGTTCTAGAACTTCACTTATGTGGAATTGCACAGGGCATACTTTTTGTCTCTGGCTTCTTTCAGTCCACGTAACGTTTTTGAGGTTCATATTGCAGAGTAGCATTCCACTAATTAGCAAATTAAAGTTAATAGAAAAAAATTATTTCTATCAAAAAGTTTAAAAAGCACAAATTTAAATAAATGACCAATTTCACCTATTTATTATTATTATTGTTTCTGTTATTATTATTATTGTATCCAGAGCTGGTAATGAAAAGCACGCAGTATAATGTAAACAATAATAGTATCTTTAATCTTAACTACAGTAATTCCATTTTTAATCTATCTTAAGAAAAATAATCAGCAATAATGATGGACCTATTGTAGTATTCCCCTATGATGTAACCACTGCAAAAAGTATAAAAAGAAAACAAGGAAAAAGTGAAATAATAAAAATTTTAAATATAAATAAAACTATAAAAATACCTATTATTCTCTTTAATTATCCATGTACTGCTTTCATGATCAATAGATGAATAGAGATTTCCTTCCAAAAACCTCTGACCCTTCAGCACAACGTTGACATGATCAGGCAAAAACTGTATTTGAATGTCTTCCTTAGTACAGTCTTCTGGAAGCGATATTGTTACTGTCAAATCATCTTCAGTCTGTTGCCAGTAATACAGAGGTTCTTTTAGGAAAAGAAAAATGCATTATGTAATTAAAAAGCTGAGACTAGGTCATACAAAAGAAAACCTATCTTAGCATATTTTCTAGTGATCGTCTCACAAAAAAATAATTATGAACAAACACAGAGAGATGTCCATGGGGAATTTTCACTTAAAGAGTTGTAGCAATTTACTTGACATTTTCCTGTTCCAGGATTACCTCATGCTCCAAGAGATACACATTCATAAAGTACAAATCATAGCAACTCTTTCATCCCCATTCCTTCTCTCCCTGCCTCTCAGTATCCCTACTTCCCTACTTCTCCCTCTTCCTCTTATACACGTGCACGCACGCACACACACACACACACACACACACAGTGGATTCCGAGTTCAAAAGAATACCAAATATGTCATAAACTCCTGTCTGAAATTTTCACCACAGCCTTGATTTGCCAATGTTGGAGCAATATAGTAACTCTGTGATACAGGAGACTACTGTTATTTGGTGGGATACATGTCCACACAAAAATAAAAGATATTTTCCTTATAAAGGTATTGGCTATTCTACCTCATTCACAACATGAAAGCAATTTCATAGCAAATTCAAGGGCTGTCAGTATATTTTGTCTAAGTTCCCAATAAAAGAATCCTCCCTTCATCACCTTCTCTTAACTCCTCACCTTGTCTCCTAAAAAGCTATCTACTAAAGAGACACTTTGAGACCCATCATACTATCACCATGGAAGTAGGAAAATAGGGCTTAAATGCAAAATGAATATTTGCTTAATGGCATCCATAAACATTAATCTGTCTATCCACTCATCAGAAAGGAATATAACAGGGCTGTTAGGAACTAGTGCTCCAGAGTTGGCTAGTCCATGGTCTGAATCCTGGTTCAACCATTTAATAATTCTGATACACAATCCTCATTTTTCTAATCTGTAAAACAGTGTAACAGAATATTACACACCTCTTAGGACTGACTGGTGACATTTAAATGAGTTAATGCATGTAAAACATTTAATATCAACTCTGTTAGCTAAATATATTATAAACTCTCACTAAATGTGGGTTATTATTCTTTTTATTTTTGTGTGGTTTTATGTTAAAACTTGGGGGGGTACTTGATATGCTGAAAGATATAGCATAAGCATGGTGTGTCTCCTGGAAGGGTCACTTTTATCTGATATTAAAATTTTTCTTTTAACAAATATGATAATATAGAAATAAATATAAAACATGCGGGCTTCCCTGGTGGTGCAGCAGTTAAGAATCTGCCTGCCAATGCAGGGGACACAAGTTTGAGCCCTGGTCTGGGAGGATCCCCCATGCTGCGGAGCAACTGGGCCCAGGCACCGCAACTGCTGAGCCTGCACTCTGGAGGCCTGTGAGCCACAACTGCTGAAGCTCACGCGCCTGGAGCCCGTGCTCTGCAACAGGAGAAGGCACCGCAATGAGAAGCCCGCACACTGCAAAGACAAGAGGCCCCTGCTCGCCACAACTAGAGAAAAGCCCACGCGCAGCAACAGAAGGCCCAACGCAGCCAAAAATAAAATAAATTAAAAATAAATGCATGGGGGGCTTCCCTGGTGGTGCAGTGGTTGAGAGTCCGCCTGCCAATGCAGGGGACACAGGTTCATGCCCCGGTCCGGGAAGACCCCACGTGCCGCGGAGCGGCTGGGCCTGTGAGCCATGACCGCTGAGCCTGTGCGTCCGGAGCCTGTGCTCCGCAAGGGGAAAGGCCACAACAGTGAGAGGCCCACGTACCGAAAAAAAAAAAAAAAAGCATGAATTTTTAGGATAAAATTGTTACTTCGGGGTAATATCTAACTTGCATCACATTCCTTTAAGTCTCAGATCCTCTATCTTTTGCCTTTAGAAGTACTTTTAATAAAAACTTACTGAAAAAGCTTGAAATATAGCTTAAAAGACATACTATAAGCTCTCTAAGAAATGTTTTACTCATCCCTCGTCTCCCACAAACATTAACAAGGCAGTTTATACATAATAATCATGCAATATATAATTTCTGCCAGATATGGGGATGGGAGGAACCTGCAAAATCACATGAGCTTTTAGTATAAATTAAGGCCATGGACATAGACTGAAGAGAAAGCCAGAATTTTCTTACTCCCCTCTCCATCAAAACTATACAAACACCTAAATAATTTTTTCCATTGTTGGTTGCTTTGAGTACCTTTCTATAACTCTATAGACTGTATTAGGTCTTCAAAGAAAATATCATTATTTATAATATCATGACAATACCAAATAGGTAATAGATAATATCAGTCTTCTTGAAGTTTATAGAAAATGAAACCGGTATACATACTCAAAAGAGTGCTTAAAAGAAAGCATACTAATTAACAAACTATGCATAATTTTTAAAAATTAGAACAATTTTACTTTCTTATTGTGAAAGTCCAATGATAAAATAAATACAGAAGAAATTTCCCAAGAGAAAGTGGGTACAAGAAAGGGCTATTTATTAGAAAGGAAACAGAAAAATGGAAGGGACTTGTGGTTTACACTAAAAGGGGAAAACGAATTCAGGAGGAATGCAAAATATAGTGTGAGATGTCAACAAAAGAAACACTGGACTAGTGGCTAGTGATTTAAACACATGATGTGTCCCAACTAGCCTGCAAATCTGTCTTGGAACCACATGGTCCTAGCTACTAGGCAGACTGGTTCTAAGGATTAAGGCAGTCTTTCATTCTTCCACAATCGCTCACCAAAGGAGTTCAAAAGCGCATGTGGTCTAGAGATATGGATAGCTGCTCTGGCTAAGCTTTAGGAGAGTTTAACATTATAATTAAGACAAAATAGTAGAATTTATTCAGAAAGGCATCTCACATAAAAACATCACAAGATGCTAAATAAAACGCTACCAAGCACAACCCTTATAATTGGAGTTGTACATGTTTACAAACCTGGAGAAAGTATTTTTCAAATATTTATTTCATATTCAAATATTATATAACATATAAATTAAGTGCTTGAAAAGTATTTTTAAATACTTTTCGAAGGATTCATTTTTTAAGCTATAAAAGTATATAAAAATATACTTATAAAAATAGTGAAACTAATTTTTATTTTAAATAATTAAGTTGTTAAAGTAATAAAAAGGGTAGATTCAAAGAGTAATATATATAATTGTTAAATATTGTGAAAATCTCTGTTAAGTAAAATATACTAGTCCCTGGCTATAAATACCAGAAATATAAACAGTAATGATTATAGAAAAATGTTCTCTGGAATACTTTTAAAGAATATGTACTCTTTGTATACAAATATAAATTTCTCCTGAAAGACCTTTTTACTCTTTTCATTCTAAAACATTACCTTCATTCATTCACTCATGCATTCATGAATGAATGCAACACTGAGAAAACTTAGTGATTCTACCCCCAAGGAACCTTCTTTCAGTTTAGTATGAAAGATAAGAACATGTAATTAGGACACCTATAATGAACAGAGGTTAGCTTATTTTTAAAAATTATTATTGACAATACTAATATGCTGGATTTTCAAACACCAACAAGTAGACATTAGTATTTGTTTATTCATTCAATAAGTATTTATTAAATATCTAGTCAGGTAAGATAATATATAGGTTTTAAAAACATTTTTGGTAATTACAAAAGTATTAAATTGAACAGTTCACACTACTTAGGTGGTATATTTTATAAAAGACCATTCTGGGAAATATAAAGGAAAATAAAGAAAAATTAAGCACCTATCTTGACCTGGTAAAACTCATAACCTAGCTGGGAGGACAAATCAGATATATTTTACACAGGAGCTCTATGGATATTCGAAGTAAAATTACCTTTGATTTTCTCTGACATGTCTTCATCCTTACTTTCTTCAAGATTTTGACCAACTTGAACAAATGTGAAGGACTTGTAAGAGACAATCATTAGACCATTCCCATTGGGCTCAATAGCGGCATAATGGGGCACTGACTTTCCACGGAGAATATTACGCTTAGTAATTTCATATTTTTTTTTATCTGTAAGAAAATAAAGCATTTTAGAACAAAAAAATTACAAATAAAAAACTATATAATAAAAATATTTGAATATATTTGTATATTAATTCTAATTTAAACTAAATATTTTAAATGTACTATTAAAAAGCACACTATTAGGTATCTTTTTTAAAAAGGATAAAAAAACTTACAACCTAATATTCTGTAAATAAATCCCTATTTTAAAATACTGGGTCTGCACCTCCTAGAGAAATGGAAATAAAAACAAAAATAAACAAATGGGACCTAATGAAACTTAAAAGCTTTTGCACAGCAAAGGAAACCATCAACAAGATGAAAAGACAACCCTCAGAATGGGAGAAAATATTTGCTAATGAAACAACTGACAAAGGATTAATCTCCAAAATTTACCAGCTCATGCAGCTCAATATTAAAAAAACAAACAACCCAATCAAAAAATGGGCAGAAGACCTAAACAGACATTTTTCCAAAGAAGATATACAGACTGCCAACAAACATATGAAAGGATGCTCAACATCACTAATCATTAGAGAAATGCAAATCAAAGCTACAATGAGGTATCACCTCACACCAGTCAGAATGGCCATCATCAAAAAATCTACAAACAATAAATGCTGGAGAGGGTGTAGAGAAAAGGGAACCCTCTTGCACTGCTGGTGGGACTGTAAAATTGATACAGCCACTATGGAGAACAGTATGGAGGTCCCTTAAAAAACTAAAAATAGAACTACCATACGACCCAGCAATCCCACTACTGGGCATATACCCTGAGAAAACCATAATTCAAAAAGAGGCATGTACCACAATGTTCACTGCAGCTCTGTTTACAACAGCCAGGACATGGAAGCAACCTAAGTGTCCACTGACAGATGAATGGATAAAGAAGATGTGGCACATATATACAATGGAATATTACTCAGCCATAAAAAGAAACGAAACTGAGTTATTTGTAGTGAGGTCGATGGACCTAAAGTCTGTCATACCGCGTGAAATAAGTCAGAAAGAGAAAAACAAATATTGTATGCTAACACATATATATGGAATAAAAAGTAAATGGTTCTCATGAACCTAGGGGCAGGACAGGAATAAAGATGCAGACATAGAGACTGGACTTGAGGACATGGGGAGGGCGAAGGGTAAGCTGGGATGAAGTTAGAGAGTGGCATGGACATATATATAATACCAAATGTAAAACCGATAGCTAGTGGGAAGCAGCCGTGTAGCACAGGGAGATCAGCTTGGTGCTTTGTGACCACCTAGAGGGTGGGAGGGAGATGCAAGAGGGAGGAGATATGGGGATATATGTATATGTATAGCTGATTCACTTTGATATAAAGCAGAAATTAACACACCATTGTAAAGCAATTATACTCCAATAAAGATGTTAAAAAAAAAATACTGGGTCTGATGAAATTTGTTCTAGATTGTGGTGTCCAAGTGGTAGCCACTGGCCAGAGTAGCTATTTAATTAAAATTAAGTAAAATTTGAAATTCAATGCCTCAGTCACACTAGCCACACTTCAAGTGCTCAAAAGCCACACATGGCTACCTGCTATCACATTGAGTGGCTCACATATAAACACATCCATTTTGGAAAAATTTCTATTGGAGAGCAGTGCTCTAAATCATAAAAGTGACTGCCTTACCTGAAACATCAACCTCTGAAAAAAACTACCCGTTCCTTGACTACAGCCTGTCTACTTTCTCAGCCAGTATATGATAAGTGTCTTCTGAAAAAAGCTACAAACTGATGATACCAGAAAAAGTGTGGTGTGGACTATTTTCTTCCCATTCTAGCTACTGATAAGGGTCTTTTTTTAAATGAAATATGTTTATGGCAGAAATGATTTTTATACACACTCAGATATAGATCTATCTGCCTACTATAACCAAATATAAATAACTGTACTTGGAATTTTTAAGATATAAACAATTAACTGTATTCTGAGTTTCTGGTAAATTAACTGAATTTATTCTATGAAAATAAGGGGTTTTTGTCTTTGTTTTTTGCTTTAAAAAGTACCCAAACATTTCAGTTGAGTCCGTACCTTTACTTATATTGTTACTGTGGGTAACAAATTTTTATTACAGTGGGTAGTGCTTGTAAGCTTCATAATGAACAGTCAAAAATCATAACTCAATGTCATGAGTTACACATAGTAACACATATACATACATAATAATACAATTTGTTCTAAAACATCTGTCAGTGTTTTTTCTCTAAATCCTCACCTACATTCACACATTCACTTCATACATATTTAGGAATAGACTTTTCATTTCATGAATGAAATAAAAACTCCTATTTTTCCTCCACAGGTACATGCACAGCAAAGAGTCCTAGCTTCCTCTAAAGACCCAAACTTAGACACTGTATATTTTACTGGATGGTTTTTCCCAACACGTGTGGGACAGAAAACAGTAGGTCTCAAGTGAATTATTCCATGGCTAAATGAGTTGGGAAATGCTGGGTCAAAATTAAATTTTTTCTACTCAAAATTTCTAGAAACTTGAATATGCTTAATGTGAAATGGAGATATCGTATGCCCACATTTTCAAACTTACTTGACCATAAAATATAACATCAAATGTTCCACTCAAAAGAGTTTAGAAATATAACACTGCTCTGTAATGTTCAGGGAAAATAAAAAGTAACACAATTATGTTAGTAATTCAGGGACAAGAGGAACTGAGATATTAAGAAAAGAAAGTTGTGAGCCAAAGAATGAATTTTATATTTTTAAATCACAAAAAATCAAAAGAATATTTAAATACATGTAAAAATTTTATAAAATTCAAATGTCAGTGTCCATAAACACCAGAATACAGCCTTACTCATTCATTTATGCATTCATCTATGGCTGCTCTTGCACCACAACATCATAGTTGAGTAGTTATGATATAAGTCAAATGGTTACCATCTAGCCCTTTACAGAAACTTTCTAACACGTAATCTAAAGTTTTCAGTTACTGTGTTCCTCCAGAGATAAAACTACAACACTGGAAAGAAAAAACAAATTACATTAAATATTTCGAAGAACAAATCTTGTGTCTGTGTGTGTGTGTGTGTGTGTGTGTGTGTGTGTGTGTACATACACATACACATATTAACATATACTTTTGTATATATTAAAAATATACACTTAAATTATTCCAAAATTATGTAATAGTGTCTCCTTTTACACAAAAAGGCACATCTGACTATGGAAACACATTATTATTTTTTTATAATCCATACCTAAGGAGAAACTATGTATAAATATTCATTCCACCGGGTGGCAGGTACCAGAATCATAACACAGTGCCTAAGAAAAAGCAAATAGCATTTACAGGAACTTCTTTGCATTTCAAAACCTACTAAATTACGGCAACCACTACAGAGAGATCAGATTTTTGTTGTTTTACCTTTACTTTTCTTATTAATAGTGACCCACTCCAAGGAAACATAGAAACCACTTCCTTTCATATCCAATTCCTCTTTCTCTATTCGAAGAAGCAGGGTAGCTATCGAATGTTCTTCAGCTTTCAGCAATGAGATACTGTGAATTATGATAAAAGGATTTCCAAGCTCTTCATTAAACATAATCTACAAAAAAGAAAAAAGATGCCACTCACAAAAATGTATCAGATGAATGTATACGGCACAGAGGAAATATACAGAATTCTGACAATCCAACAAATAACTCGGATACCATCCATATTTACTACAAGGATACAAAAATGAAAAAAGCCCTTAAATAAAGCGTACAAGTTTAAATCATATTGCTTGAAGAAAGAACTTTTGGAAAATACCTAATTGTTTAACAGAAAAAACTGATCAGTACTCTTGGCTTAAAAACAAAGAAAACAACAGGGCATCCAAACAGCATCTAAAGGAGAAAGGGAATTAAAAGCAATCTTCTAGAAAAGAACTGTCAAATTTAAAGAATGTTCTGTACAGGACATGAGCAAGTCAACATGCATTACTGCATCTCTTCCCCTGTCTCATCTCTGATTTATTTCTGCTTTCTTCCTCTTAGTTTCTGAATACAGTTCGTGTGTATTTGTGAGTGGGTGTGTGTATGCTTTTTCCTTTTGTTTTTGGTTTGGTTTGTTTGTCTTTGTTTTCTGGAAATTTACAAAGGTAAGAGTCAAAGGAATTAGAGAACAAATCACAAAAACTTTCTTGTTCTTCAAAAACAAAAGAGCCCACTTACATTTAAAAGGTATAATTCCACCAACTCTATTTAAATACTGAAGCTCCTTTTTAAAAAGCGAATCAAAGCATTATGCAAAGACACACAAAATCTTATCAAATTCTTTTTATAAGACAAACACATAATCTAAAAGACTATTATATTTTTATTAAATACCAAATAGGAGAGGTTTTAAGACTAATTTCTAAACAAGCTTTTCAAATAAATGAAAAAATAAATAGCTGAATACTAATCTGAGACAAAAATTAGCTTTTTTATTCTTTTTAAACCCATTATCTGGAATCCCCTCATATCAGCTCCTACCTGAAAGCCTTATAAAGAAAAATGTGCTTTACCCCAATGTTCACAGCAGCACTATTTACAATAGCCAAGACATGGAAGCAATCTAAATGTCAATTGACAGATGAATGGATAAAGAAGATGTGGTATACCTACAATGGAATACTACTCAGCCATAAAAAAGAATGAAATAATGCCATCTGCAGCAACATGGATGGACCTAGAGAATATCATACTAAGTGAAGTAAGTCAGACAAATACCATATGACATCACTTATATGTGGAATCTAAAATATGATACAGATGAACTTACAAAACAGAAACAGACTCAGACTCAGAAAACAAACTTACGGCTACCAAAGGGGAAGAGGGATAAATTAGGAGTTTGGGATTAGCAGATTCAAACTACTATATATAAAACAGATAAACAACAAGATCCTACTGTATAGCATAGGGAACATATTCAGTATCTTGTAATAAACTATAATGGAAAAGAATATGAAAAAGAATATATATATGTAAAACTGAATCACTTTGCTGTATACCAGAAACTAACAAAACATTGTAAGTTAACTATACTTCAATAAAAAATAAAAGAAAGGCTTCCCTGGTGGTGCAGTGGTTGAGAGTCCGCCTGCCGATGCAGGGGACACGGGCTCGTGCCCTGGTCCGGGAGGATCTCACGTGCTGCGGAGCGGCTGGGCCCATGAGCCATGGCCACTGGGCCTGCACGTCCGGAGCCTGTGCTCCGCAACGGGAGAGGCCACAGCAGTGAGAGGCCCGCGTACCGCAAAAAAAAAAGTAAAAGAAAATTTTAAAAAAAGTGTGCTTTAACGTCATCATTTTCTCTTTATGTTTGAGCAACTCTGCCAAAATTATTCGAATAGTAGAGCTTTGAAATCCATTCTAAAGTCTTCCATAAGCAGGGATAAAAAACCAAAAACACCTCAAATACTCAAAACAGAGATGACAGACATGGTTTTTTATAGTTGGTTGACTGGGTTCTGCTTTTGTTTGGGGGACAAGAAATAAACCACAGGGAGAAAAAATTGAAAGTTCTGCCAAGCACAAGTAGCCAGTTTACTATTTCCTTCTCTTCTTTCTCTCTCATGAGACCACAGGAGTAGATGTCTGGACTCTTAAAAATTCTTAGGCTGAAGTTTCCAGTCTTCTGAACAAACCTAGCAAATCAACTGTGATATTGTTGATATATAGCACCCCCATCACATTAGAGGCCACACATTTGGAAACAGGCAGTCTTCCTTGCCTTCTTTTATTTCTCTTTCTACATTTGAGTCATCACCACCACGCCTGCTTGGCCCCCTTAGGCCCTACCATGCCCCCGTCACGCTCACTTTTAGCCTCCTCTCTTACACGAATTCCCCCAAAGTCTCGAAACTCTACTGAGTTATTTCTCTCAAAGCGACCAATATCCCTCAGTATTCCTCCCACCTCAGTAATGCCCAAGTCCCATCCCTTTCCCACTCCCCCCACCTCCCCAGAGAGTGTTGATTTCATTATGATAGTACAAATACTGAAGAGGATGTGGAGTGAATTTAAATTTTGAATTCATTTACAAAATATTATTGAAGGCCTAATATGTGCCAAGGAGATATACACAGCAAAAACCAAATGAAATATAAACCCATATGAATTTCCTTCTGGTGGAATATGTGGTGTTATTTTTAATCTGAAGGTGAACAAGGTCAGTGTGTTTCTTACTACTGAAAACCAACAGAATCCACACGGCTTGATAACAGATAAATTCTCATTCATATCTCTCCTGCCCATCATTCTCCAAATTCCTTCCAACTATTTCAGGTAGCTGTGCTATATACCACATTGCCTCAGCAAGGAAAAAAAAAAAAAAAAAAGTTATTACTGGAGGCCAGAACAGAAAATGTCACAATGTCCAATAACTATTTGAAACTGTGACTACAAAGGCCCCCTATAAACAGGCTATTGTTGTTCTGATAATTTACTGTGTTTTTTGTTTAGTTTTTTGAACATACTACAATTTGGAAGTATAGCATTTGGTATAACTTAGTAAGAAAGGTAAACCACTAAGGCCTTCTTGGTTTTTCTCAAATAATTAAAGCCTGGTCTTTGTAGGCACCTATTGGTCTGATAAAAATATTTTATAAGATGTAAAATATTAAATTCATATCGCTTTAGCTACCCAGAACGAAAGGCCACCTGCTGAGATTTAGACAGTAGCAATATCACATTGTACTTATTAGCACAACTCAGTGTCATTCTTCTCTACCTTCAAAAACTGTGGCTCTAGAGAAAATAATTCCATATTTATTACTATTAAAATCCTAACACCTGCCCCTCAGATTTAAGTCTGTTACATTGTTTTTAAAAAACTGAAGTAAAAATGACATCTTGGAGACTGGTACGTAACTATAGTTATTTATTCTACAGTATATTTTTCTACGTTGGGAATACTCTGGTATAGTTACTATTTGACCAGTTTAAACATACCAGACAGTTAGCAGAGTGGTGCAGCAGTGTGCTGGGCCCTTAAACATACCAGCAAATAAAACAAGAGTAGAGGAGAAAAGACATGACAATGCAATTTTCTGGCCAACTCTTCAAGAAGAAGAAGGTGGCAGCATCATTGCTTAGTGTACTGCTTTACACTTATAAAACACTCAATAGGTATTTGCTGAAAAGCAAATGCAATTCTTGACAACTGCACGCACCCCAGATCAAAACAGGAATAGCTAATATATCAGTTTCATAAAAGGTATACATTTTATAATTTAACTTAAAAAGATATCCAAAACATTATATATTATAAAAATCAAGAGGTCACATGTAAACTATCCCTAAAAAAGTGTTATTTCAAAATCATTAAGATCTAATTTGAATATACTTTCCAGACTTTGCTAAGTCTAAAGAAAAAAAAAAAACCTCACCTCCCATTTTTCAGAAGCACTATTTCCACGTTCACCCGTTCCAATGAGATACAATCTTCCAGTTCCATCTGACAAGGTAACCCAAGTAGAAGATGTGAAATGCATGGATGCGCAAAGGCGATTGTCATATGCTATCAAATCTGTAGGAAGTCGAAACACCTCTCGTGGTTTTCCTAAGGCAGTGTCCTAAAAAGAAGCAAAACATTATAAATGAATCCCGCCCTCTCCGTGACCCATACACACACAGAATAAATATCTTCAGTGCACTGGTTACGCTCCTCTTCAAGAGTAGGTGCCTAATTTCCCTGCCTTTCAGTGTGAGCTGTCCCACTGACTCACTTCGAAGAAATAAAAGCGACGGTATGTGACTTCTCGGACTCGGTCATAAAAGACTTTACATCTTCTATCTTGCTTTCTCTTGGATTGCACATGGCAGACACACATGAGGAGGAAGTGAGGGCTCCTGACAAAAACCAGCACCCTGTGAGTGAATCATTTTGGGAGTGTACACTTTAGCCCTAGTAAAGCCTTCAGATCACTGCAGTCTTGGCTGACACCTTGGCTACATTCTCTTGAGAAACCCTGGAACAGAACCACCCAGCTAAGCCACTCTGATATCTCACTGAAACTGTGAGATGACAAACATTTGTTTCAAGTCACTAAGCTCTGAAGTAAGTTGTTACATAGCAATATGGCAGAAAACTAATACAATGCAGTAATCTAGTCTTCATTCTTCTAAGTTTAAAATTAATGATCAGTATTTTTAACTAATTGGAAATACTGCATCATGTTCTAAACGCCTACACGGACATTCCTGTGGTATGAAAATGCTGTATTATGTTATTAACAGCTTGGGTTTTTGTTGACACATTTTTATCATGTATATGTCCTTACAATATAAAGTTGTAAGATGGATTACACATCATTAAAATGTTTTACAAGAAAATATATAAAAAGGGCTACAACTGAGAAAATAAACTTCCTCTCATACACCAAACTGTATTCAATTCAATTAATTTTTTAAAAATTAATTAATTCGTTTAGTTTTGGCTGTGCTGGGTCTTCGTTTCTGTGCGAGGGCTTTCTCTAGTTGTGGCAAGCGGGGGCCACTCTTCATCGCGGTGTGCGGGTCTCTCACTATCACGGCCTCTCCCGTTGTGGAGCACAGGTTCCAGACGCGCAGGCTCAGTAGTTGTGGCTCACGGGCCTAGTTGCTCCACGGCATGTGCCATCTTCCCGCACCAGGGCTCGAACCCGTGTCCCCTGCATTGGCAGGCAGATTCTTAACCACTGCGCCACCAGGGAAGCCCTCAATTAATTTTTTATTGTTGTTTTAGTTTTTAGTTAACAGGTTTTCCTGCAGTACAAAAATAATCCTTGATTCATGTATTTCATTCTCTACTCCTAGAACTGTTTAGGTCAATATATGTACATATTAAAAAAATTTAAGTAAACTATGTCCTTATTAGCCTCAAGTTTTTTAGTGACCCACTGTTTCTTTCTAAAGCATGCAATTTTCTTTAAAACAGCAACTTTCCTTCTTTCTGTACTCATATTTTACTGATTTACATAATATTGCATTAAATAATGAAAATGCAACGACAAACACAGCTGGCATAAAGTTTTTAGAATGACAAAATCTCGGTATTAGTGATGTAAAGCTAAACTAACAGAAACAGAATTGTAACAGCATAGTACTGAGTAGCCTACTGGCAATAAACATTAAGCTTACCGTGGTCTTGAGTCAGTATGTTATTCAAAGAGAATAGAGAATATCAGTTAACCCAGTTAGTTAAGTGAAGGGCAAGTAAGAGAAATTTTACTGCAGGCTGATGTCTACGTAGGCATTTAGAACATGATGTGGTATTTCCAATTATTGTGAAGGAAATGGACTGGTCAACAAATGATAGTGGAACACTAGGGATCTTTAGGGAAAAAATTACACAAAAATATTCCTTACTCCAGATAGATTAATAAAATAAATGTCTTAAGGGAAAAGTAAAATAACTGTGCTAGAAGATTAATAATGTTTTAATAATCTCAAGGTGGAGAAAGCCTTCCTATGTAAATAAAAGACATATAGGAGGTAGGGAGAGAAATACTTGCCACAAATATAAAGCAGTACAAATATCTATAACATACGAAGTACCCTTAAAACTCAACAAGAAAGACAAGGTTATTAAAATTTTTTTAATGGGAAAAGAATATGAACAGGAAAACTATTGCTTTAAAAAAATGAGCAAAATGCTCAAACTCACTAGTAAAAAAAATATATGATTAAAATAATAAGATATCTCTATTAGCCAGAAAAAAAAAATCTCAGACTGTTAATGTCTATTCTTGGCTAAGGTGCCCTGTTGGTGGGAACAGAAATAAGTATAGGCTTTCAGCAATGATTATAAATCAAATTTTATGATGCATTATATACCATTTAATATAATTCCACTTCTAGGAATTTATATTATAAGAATACTTGCACATGTACACTAAGATCCATATAACGAGAATGTTTATTTTAACGATGAAAATGAAAAGTTGTGTCAATAAAAACTAAGATACAACCTAGCTGTTTATCAACAGTAAGTAAGAAAATAGCAGCCCTTGGCATCCCAGTGCTAGCCTGGTAGTATCAGCTAGGCCTTGGTTTTGCTATGAGCTGGTGACACTAACAGCTATGTTCTCCTGATGAATATAAACAACTTCACAGAACACTGTCATCAGACAAGGCCGCTGTGTGACCTCTGTCACCATAACAGAACAAGACAAAAACAGCATCACCCTGTAATGGTACCTGAACACAGATAAAACATGTACATTGCCAAAGCTACAAACAGGACCCTAATCCATGCCACTATTACTAACCACAGCTTGAGCCTTGGCCCAGTCTTCTTCCCTCCTTCTGGATAAGACTTATTAAGATATCCATCATGGAATTATCCAGTTTCCTGACAGTATCCAATCCAGAGCAAAGCCCCAGTCTCTTAAATCCTCCCCCCAAATCATCTAATATAAGCTCAATCCTACAATAAGTCCTTTCTAACATCTTCTGAGATACCCTATGGTTCCACATGGTATGCATTCTCCTCTGCTGCAAAAAGTAATAAATCCAATGTGTTCAACTATAGATGTGTACCTGGCATCATTGTCTGGAGAGCATTGGCAGAGGAATGGTTAACTGTGGAATAATCATCCTTTGGAATACCAAATAACTGTTAAATATACTGAAGTAGATTTACAATACATCAAAAAGATCACCAAGATAATAACCGGGAAAAAAGATGCAGAATATGTATAAATCCATGTACGTTGAAACAAACACTGCGATATGACAGCACAGAGTAAGCTGTAGACAGACACGTGCTATTCTGTTAATAGCGTTTACTATTAGGAAAATGAGATCAAAGTGCAACTGGTGGTAAGGGAGATTGGGGGTAAAGAAGAATTTTCCATTACTGCTTCAAATACATTGCTTGACTGTTTTTTTTCCATATTGAATAATTTACATGTGATATACATAATTAAAGGATGTGAATAAGATAAAATAAAATGGAACTTCTTCCTCAGAATAGTTGTTTCAAAGTAAAAGTTTCTAGTGGTCTCCTCCATTACATGCTCTTCACTATGTCTAATCTAGGGAAGCATTATTAGGAAGCCACTATTCTTCATTTCATATTCAATTATAAAGGTGGCTTTAAGCCATCTTCTTTTAAATACAAGGTTCCATATAACTGAGATTGCTAGGTATCTAATTATCAGATAAATGAGTGCAATATCTAGTAGAATGATTAAGATATTCAAGTCTATAAATGTGAGGCCAAAATTAAATTAAAATTCAAAAGAAAACATACAGTATCTCAAAGTTATATGATAGTTTATGTGAAAGAACCTAAATGTTCCTGATTTTTGAAACCTAATTCTCAAAGAGTACATTTTAATTTTAAATGGACTGTACCAATAAAATATTTTCTTGTGTAAATTACAGTACTAAGTTATTTCTGAATAACCTTCAATAACAGTTTTACAGTGTCCTAATAATAAAGCTTTATGTAATGTGCATCTATAATGTCCTGGTCCCACCCAATCATTTTCTTCCTCCAGTCAAAAAAAAAATTAACGTAACTATGTTCAAAGCTGTTGAAAATCATTCTAACATTTCACAGGTGAATTGCAAAAGACTTAAAATTTCATTGATAAATGGAGCACTTATTGAATGACTACAATGTACAGTATTGTATTAAATAAGTGCTTTGACTTTTTGCCATCTCATTTAATTATTTCCAAACCCTATGAAGTTGAAATTATTATCCCACTTTAAGAAGATAAAGAACTCTGTTCAAAAAGATTAAATAATTTGCCTGGAATTCCACTGCTAGAAAATGGCAGGGCCAATAGTCAAATCTTGTTTGACCACACTCCAAAAGCTGGTCTTTCCTGTATTCCACACTTTCTTGAGAAGAAACCAATTCTCAAGGTTTTCTAAACAAATGATACCCCAGAACTCAATGCAACTTATAGAATAACTCCCCATCCCGCCAAAAAAAAACCCCTAATATGAACGAAACTACCATATTCAGTTTTTCTTTCAGGCTAATATATTACGCAGTATTTTAATTAGATTCCTGAGTCAACAAAACATAATACAAAAATCTCAATGTCCACATATTGTATATAAATGACACTAAACAGTAAATAAGTACTGTTTTCATAAACTGTACATATTTATGAAAACATCTCAAAACCATTTGGGGATCTCTTAGTTACAGCTACAAGGAGACAAGCTCTGAACTGACAAAGCATTTTTCTAATACATGTACATTTACAGAAAACACTACTCAAAAAACTGGTCAAGCTAAATTAAATACGGATGCCATTTACTAGTATTATTAGACACTGACATTTAAAAATTTGCCCTTTTAAAAGGGAGTGATCTTTTTCTGGAGAAAGGCTTTTATCACTAATAACTATTAATTTTATTTGGAAGAAAAAAAAAGTCTTCCTTTTTCTGCCCCCACCCTTTTTTTTTTTTTTTGCGCTAAAGCTTTAAGGAAGGGTGTTTTAAATTAATTGCAATTTGACTGAGTAACGTCTTTATGTACCACAAAGCTTTCAATAATGCATTAAGCACACACAGTTCCAAGAACTTACTCCACTCGTTTTTCTTTAACCAGGTAAATTACTGACTCCCTATTAATAAATTCAGCTGTAGAAAATAAGCTAGATTCAGGTCTAGATAAGAACATACTGGCATACAACTGAGCTGGACTAACAAGCAACCTCACAAATGCATGCTTCAAATGGAATCCAGTAACTCTCCTCTCCATCTTTACATGCAATTTAAAGAGACACCACAAGATGACGCTCTTCTCTAGTAGCAAAAACATGAGTTTTTCAGATAAACGGAAAAATAAATTAGGACAAAATTAATTCCGTAAATATTAAGAAACAGAACACATTACTTTAAAATAAGCCCTAATATCATAATAAAATGACAAAATAATAAAGAACCAAATTTTAAAACACAATTTATTTTTCTTTCCTAAGGAATTTTCTACTTCCTAACTGTACTTCCTCCCAATTGACATTTCTCTAAAATTAACAATTGTAAACCACAAGTTAGACTGACTTAGAAGTGTAATGCCTCTATAAACCTGTGTGTTGAACTGCTGCCACCTGCTGGCTCCTGACAAACCTAACGGTCAAGCAACTTGTGGATTTCCTTTCCTGGGCCCTACAGCCTTCATCTTGACCACAATACTGTTTAGCCCAGATTAACATGGATGGTCATTTTTGTAAATCAGCCACAAGAAAAGAACCTCTCTGGGATTTGTGCATGTGTGCCTTTGACTCAAAAAAAAAAAAAAAAATCAGACAATAAAATGTATCTTAGAACTGTTTTCTGCTTTAAAAAAAGTCAATGAGTATCTAGCAGCCAATACTCTCCACCTGCCCCCAGCACAGTTCAAAGAGCAAGTCAATTGCCTTTGTTGCTGATCAGAAAAATAACAGATTATTCCAATCTGAAACTATTCCAGTTCCAAAAAGCTCTCCAATTCAAGGAAGCCAGCAAAAAACTTTAATCAAAATCTGACAGATATCAACAAAATCAAAACCAAAAACCAATATAACTTGTGAAAACAAATACAAATATTACAAATGTCAGCAAATAGAAACCAATAATGTATCAAAAGAATAACACACTCTAACCAAAAATAATTTATTCCAGGAACTTAAGGAATTACGAAATTAAAGAATTTTAAAACTACAATATATCAATTTAATTCACTACACTGACAAATTAATAAAAGGCACACAATCATTAATAGGTGGGTTCTGAAAAGGCATGCAATAAAATTCAGCAGGCATAATAAAAACATTAAACAGAAACAGAAACTCAAAGAAGCAACTTTAGAACAATAAAAGCTATTTATCTAAAACTGACAATAAGTATTCTCTTAATTTAAAAGCCATTACAATTAAAATCAAAAGCTAAACAGGGATACTTGCAGTCCACATTATTATTCAACATTGTCTCAGAGGTTCTGTCTACTAACCTCAATAAGACAAAAATAAAATGACACAGGAATGTTATTTCTACTTTCATAAATACTGGAAAAGGAGAGATAAAACCATTTCCTTTTGCTAAGGATGGAACTGTCTATGTACTTTGAAAACCTAAATGGGAGTAGGTAAAAATTACTCAATTGTCAAATAAGGTGACTGCTTATACAACAAATAGTCTTTATCAATAAGCATCTAGGAAAGAAAACAGAAAAAACTATATTAATGAGAGGCAGAAACCATAAAATATTCAAGAATAAACTTAATAAGCATAAGATCAAGGGAAAACTATAAACTCTTACTTAAGGACATAAAAGAAGATCTAAATAAATGAAAGGACATACCATGTTCTTGGGTAAAAAAAAAAAAAAAGCCAATTCTCCCCAACAAAAAAAACTACCCACTCTAGCAAAACACTGGAGATTTCTCTAATGAAAGTTTTAACTAGACTGACTCTGGCCATCAGGCCTAGCTAAGTACAGGGGTAAAGGACACCAATGAAAGAAAACAGAGGAATCAGCAAATCCCCACATATTAAAAGATGAGACTACAAACTCTTTTCTTTCCTTTGGATCCCAGAAAGCCAAAATCAGGCCTTAATACTTCTCAGACAAGAAACCAGAGGACTCCTCTCTGAGGACACCTGCCAGCCCAGGAGATATAACTTACAAAAACTAACATTCAGGTCAGGGGATTCTCACTCAAACATACAGTTGTCACTTAACAGTTGGGGAAAAAAACAAAAAAGGTATACATAGGTATATGGTAGGTCTTTTTGATAGAGGGTCTAATAAACTATTTTTAGAGTGGGTATTATATGTTTTTGACTAAATAATTCAAGGACTTTGTAACCCAATTGCTAAAAAGAGAATACATATGAAGTGCTAAAACAATTCAGGGATGAGAATGACAACTGAGAACTAGGAAAGAATGCACCTTGTAGAAACTTTCCCAGAAGTCATGCAGTCTAAATTATAGTTTCCTTATTGCTTTCGAAGAGGAGAAAAAAACACAACTTTCCAATTTTACCAGGAAACTAAACAAATTTAAATGTACACTATAATTAGGAAGATGTACAAACATACAAAAGAGGTTGTTATTTCAATGTTAAGTTCAAATTGGGGAAGAGAGGGAAGGGAGCTGTTCATATTCTACTGTAAATTAATAAACTGGAAGAGACTTTACTTTGTATACTGCAGCATTCCCAGTGCCTACAATAATGCATAACATATAGCAAGTATTCAATAAACATTTTGAATGTTGAATGAATAGTATTATATTAGACTATGTGACTGAGTTAGGCTCCATAAGTAAATATTCTTAAAGAATATCCAGATTTTAGATTTGTCTTTCTAAACAAAATATAACAGAATCTTAAAAAAAAAAGTAAAAGCCCTTAAATTTAAAACACACAATAAAATGCTAACTATGCATATGCAGAGTATGGATGTGTATGATCATGTATGGGCAATATAGCACACATGTATGTCTATAGGGCATCTGGCTGTGTGCATACACTATCCAGTATATAGTGTATATAGAGTGTGTGTGTATTTAGTGTCTTTAATGAGTCAACAGACAGGCAAAGAGAGACTAAACCAAATAAGGAACTATAACAAATTATTCTAAGGTGTCCACAGAAGCTAGACAATAGGACAGGAAAAGGAATCAAAGACATATTAGTCTTCGCTCTGATTCACGTCAAGTAAGCTATCAAATAAAATTATTTTGAGATAGCCTCACCCACCAGAGGGCAGGCAGCAGAAGCAAGAACTATAATCATGCAGCCTGTGGAACAAAAACCACATTCACAGAAAGACAAGATGAAAAGGCAGAGGGCTATGTACCAGATGAAGGAACAAGATAAAACCCCAGAAAAACAACTAAATGAAGTGGAGATAGGCAACCTTCCAAAAAAAGAATTCAGAATAATGATAGTGAAGATGATCCAGGACCTCAGAAAAGGACTGGAGGCAAAGATCGAGAAGATGCAAGAAATGTTTAACAAAGACCTAGAAGAATTAAAGAACAAACAAACAGAGATGAACAATACAATAACTGAAATGAAAACTACACTAGAAGGAATCAATAGCAGAATAACTGAGGCAGAAGAACGGATAAGTGACCTGGAAGACAGAAGGGTGGAATACACTGCTGCGGAACAGAATAAAGAAAAAACAATGAAAAGAAATGAAGACAGCCTAAGAGACCTCTGGGACAACATTAAACGCAACAACATTCGCATTATAGGGGTCCCAGAAGGAGAAGAGAGAGAGAGAGGACCTGAGAAAATATTTGAAGAGATTATAGTTGAAAATTTCCCTAACAGGGGAAAAGAAATAGCCACCCAAGTCCAGGAAGCACAGCGAGTCCCATACAGGATAAACCCAAGGAGAAACACACCAAGACACACAGTAATCAAATTGGCAAAAATTAAAGACAAAGAAAAATTACTGAAAGCAGCAAGGGAAAAACGACAAATAACATATAAGGGAATTCCCATAAGGTCAACAGCTGATTTTTCAGCAGAAACTCTACAAGCCACAAGGGAGTGGCATGATATACTTAAGGTGATGAAAGTAAAGAACCTACAACCAAGATTACTCTACAAGGATCTCATTCAGATTTGATGGAGAAATCAAAAGCTTTACAGACAAGCAAAAGCTAAGAGAATTCGGCACCACTAAACCAGCTCTACAACAAATGATAAAGGAACTTCTCTAAGTGGGAGACACAAGAGAAGAAAAGGACCTACAAAAACAAACTCAAAACAATTAAGAACATGGTCATAGGAACATACATATCGATAATTACCTTAAACGTAAATGGATTAAATGCTCCAACCAAAAGACACAAGCTTGCTGAATGGATACAAAAACAAGACCCATATAGATGCTGTCTACAAGAGACCCACTTCAGACCTAGGGACACGTACAGACTGAAAGTGAGGGGATGGAAAAAGATATTCCATGCAAATGGAAATCAAAAGAAAGCTGGAGTAGCAATTCTCATATCAGACAAAATACACTTTAAAATAAAGAATGTTACAAGAGACAAGGAAGGACACTACATAATGATCAAGGGATCAATCCAAGATGTAACAATTATAAATACATATGCACCCAACACAGGAGCACCTCAATACATAAGGCAACTGCTAACAGCTAAAAAGGAAATCGACAATAACACAATAAGGCAACTGCTAACAGCTAAAAAGGAAATCGACAATAACACAATAATAGTGGGGGACTTTAACACCTCACTTACGTCAATGAACAGATCATCCAAAATGAAAATAAATAAGAAAACAGAAACTTTAAATGACACAAGAGACCACATAGATTTAATTGATATTTATAGGACATTCCATCCAAAAACAGCAGATTACACTTTCTTCTCAAGTGTGCACGTAACATTCTCCAGGATAGATCACATCTTGGGTCACAAATCAAGCCTCAGTAAATTTAAGAAAATTGAAATCATATCAAGCATCTTTTCTGACCACAACTCTACAAGATTAGAGATGAATTACAGGGAAAAAATGGTAAAAAACACAAAGACGTGGAGGCTAAACAATATGTTACTAAATAACCAACAGGATCACTGAAGAAATCAAAGAGGAAATCAAAACATACCTAGAGACAAATGACAATGAAAACACGACGATCCAAAACCTATGGGATGCAGCAAAAGGAGTTCTAAGAGGGAAGTTTATAGCTATACAAGCCTACCTCAAGAAACAAGAAAAATCTCAGATAAACAATCTAAACTTACACCTAAAGGAACTAGAGAGAGAAGAACAAACAAAACCCAAAGTTAGCAGAAGGAAAGAAATCATAAAGATCAGAGCAGAAATAAATGAAATAGAAACAAAGAAAACAATAGCAAAGGTCAATAAAACTAAAAGCTGGTTCTTTGAGAAAATAAACAAAATTGATTAACCATTAGCCAGACTCATCAAGAAAAAGAGGGAGAGGACTCAAATCAATAAGATTAGAAATGAAAAAGGAGAAGTTACGACACCGTCAAAATACAAAGCATCCTAAGAGACTACTACAAGCAACTCTATGCCAATAAAATGGACAAACTGGAAGAAATGGACAAATTCTTAGAAAGGTATAACCTTCCAAGACTGAACCAGGAAGAAGTAGAAAATATGAACAGACCAATCACAAGTAATGGAATTGGAACTGTGATTAAAAATCTTCCAACAAACAATGGCTTCACAGGTGAATTCTATCAAACATTTAGAGAAGAGCTAACACCCATCCTTCTCAAACTCGTCAAAAAAATTGCAGAGGAAGGAACACTCCCAAACACATTCTATGAGGCCACCATCACCCTGATGCCAAAACCAGACAAATATACTACAAAAAAAGAAATTTACAGACCAGTATCACTGATGAATATAGATGCAAAAATCATCAACAAAAGACTAGCAAACAGAATTCAACAACACATTAAAAGGATCATACACCATGACAAAGGATGCAAGGATTCTTCAATATACGCAAATCAATCAATGTGATACACCATATCAACAAACTGAAGAAGAAAAACCATATAATCATCTCAATGAATGCAGAGAAAAGCTTTTGACAAAATTCAACACCCATTTATGATAAAAACTCTCCAGAAAATGGGCACAGAGGGAACGTACCTCAACATAATAAAGGCCATATACGACAAACCCACAGCAAACATCATTCTCAATGGTGAAAAACTGAAAGCATTTCCTCTATGATCAGGAACAAGACAAGGATGTCCACTCTCACCACTATTATTCAACATAGTTGTGGAAGTCCTAGCCATGGCAATCAGAGAAGAAAAATAAATAAAAGGAATAAAATTGGAAAAGAAGAAGTAAAACTGTCACTGTTTGCACATGACATGATACTATATAGAGAGAATCCTAAAGATGCCACCAGAAAACTACTAGAGCTAATCAATGAATTTGGTAAAGTAGTAGGATACAAAATTAATGCACAGAAATCTCTTGCATTCCTATACACTAATGATGAAAAATCTGAAAGGGAAATTAAGGAAACACTCCCATTTATCATTGCAACAAAAAAATTAAAATACATAAAAATAAACTTACCTAGGGAGACAGAAGACCTGTATGCAGAAAACTATAAACACTGATGAAAGAAATTAAACATGATACCAACAGATGGAGAGATATACCATGTTCTTGGATTGGAAGAATCAATACTGTGAAAATGACTATACTACCCAAAGCAATCTACAGGTTCAATGCAATCCCTATCAAATTACCAATGGCATTTTTTACGGAACTAGAACAAAAAATCTTAAAATTTGTATGGAGACACAAAAGACCCTGAATAGCCAAAGCAGTCTTGAGGGAAAAAAACGGAGCTGGAGGAATCAGACTCCCTGACTTCAGACTATATTACAAAGCTACAGTATTCAAGACAGTATGGTACTGGCACAAAACCAGAAACATAGATCAATGGAACAAGATAGAAAGCCCAGAGATAAACCCACGCACCTATGGTCAACTAATCTAAGACAAAGGAGGCAAGGATATACAAGGGAGAAAAGACAGTGTCTTCAATAAGTGGTGCTGGGAAAACTGGACAGCTACATGTAAAAGAATGAAATTAGGACAGTCCCTAACACCATACACAAAAATAGACTCAAAATCGATCAGAGGCCTAAATGTAAGACCGACGCTCTAAAACTCTTGGAGGAAAACATAGGAAGAACACTCTTTGACATAAATCACAGCAAGATCTTTTTGGATCTGCCTCCTAGAGTAATGGAAATAAAACCAAAAATAAACAAATGGGACCTAATGAAACTTCAAAGCTTTTGCACAGCAAAGGAAACCATAAACAAGACAAAAATACAACCCACAGAATGGGAGAAAATACTTGCAAACAAATCAACGGACAAAGGATTAATCTCCAAAATATATAAACAGCTCATGCAGCTCAATTTTAAAGAAACAAACAACCCAATCCAAAAATGGGCAGAAGACCTAAACAGACATTTCTCCAAAGAAGACATACAGATGGCCAAGAAGCACATGAAAAGCTGCTCAACATCACTAATTATTAGAGAAATGCAAATCAAAACTACAATGAGGTATCACCTCACACCAGTTAGAATGGGCATCATCAGAAAATCTACAAACAACAAATGCTGGAGAGGGTGTGGAGAAAAGGGAACCCTCTTGTAGTGTTGGTGGGAATGTAAATTGACACAGCCACTATGGAGAACAGTATGGAGGTTCCTTAAAAAACTAAAAATAGAATTACCATATGATCCAGCAATCCCACTACTAGGCATATACCCTGATAAAACCATAATTCAAAAAGACACATGTACCCCAATGTTCATTGCAGCACTATTTACAATAGCCAGGTCATGGAAGCAACTTAAATGCCCATCGACAGACGAATGGATAAAGAAGATGTGGTATATATATACTATGGAATATTACTCAGCCATAAAAAGGAACAAAATTGGGTCATTTGTTGAGACGTGGATGGATCTAGAGACCGTCATACAGAGTGAAGCAAGTCAGAAAGAGAAAAACAAATATCATATATTAATGCATGTATGTGGAACCTAGAAAAATGGTACAGATGAAGTGGTTTGCGGGGCAGAAGTTGAGACACAGATGTAGAGAATAAACGTATGGACACCAAGGGGGGAAGCCGCAGGGGGATGGGGTGGGGGTGGGGGGGTGATGAATTGGGCGATTGGGACTGACATGTATACACTGATGTGTATAAAACTGATGAGTAATAAGAACCTGCTGTATAAAAAGTAAATAAAATTTAAAAATTAAAAAAAAAGAAAGCTGTAAATAGTCTCCTCAAAATAAATAAATAAATAAAATAATTTTATTTCCTATGGAAACTCTGCAATAGAAGAAAAATATACTGACCAGTCCACACTGCTTATCTACAGTATTGCAAATGCAGTCATGAGCTTTAATTCTAGATTTCCAATCTTTTGATTTAAGTTGGAATTAGTATCCCAAATCATGATTATCAATGAGTGAACTGATGAAACCAAGCTTCTGGCTCTAAAATGTGACCCTATCCACATCCCTCTCCTAGCCATGCATAGTAGTAAACTATTTCCTCCTCCATACTACTTCTGCATCTTATCCTTACTTCCGCTGTGACATTATCAATTTATTTGTCTGTGTGGCTACAAAGCATGCAGCTGTATTCAATACATGTTTGTTGAAGAAAAATAAATCTTTCTTTTTCAGTAAAATTATCTCAACAAACCAGACTCATACTTGTACCTGAAGAATAAAAAGATCCTATCAAGAATGTAAAGCCGGGCTTCCCTGGTGGCGCAGTGGTTGAGAGTCCACCTGCCAATGCAGGGGACACAGGTTCGTGCCCCGGTCCGGAAAGATCCCACATGCCGCAGAGCGGCTAGGCCTGTGAGCCATGGCCGCTGAGCCTGTGCGTCCGGAGCCTGTGCTCCGCAACGGGAGAGGGCACAACAGTGAGAGGCCCGCGTACCACAAAGGGGAAAAAAAAAAAAAAAAAGAATGAAAAGCCAACTCCAAAGAGTAAGAACAAGCTTTAAACAACTGTTATCCATTGTATAAACATACTGATTAAGCCTTCTGCTGGCTGCTAGGATTACAGAAATATAAGAAAGACCCACAGCCTAGACCAAGTGTTGGCAAACTATAGCCCATGAGCCAAATTAGCCTGTTGGTTTTGCAAATAAAGTTTTATTGGAACACAGCCACAATCACTGTTTACATATCGTGAACTGCTGTTTTAACATTACTACAGCAAAACTGAGCACCTGTGACATAAGACTGGTCCATAAACCCTGTAACATTTATTATCTGGCCCCGTGCAGAAGAAGTCTGCCAACCCCTGGCCTAGCAGGAATTCAAAGTCCGTGCAGATCTGAGAGCCAATGGTTTGAATATCCCTGGGGGAACAAAGGGAGGACGTCATCAAGCCTCCTAGATGAAATAGTTAGCTGAAACTCAAGTGAAGACTGGGAAACAACCTGACACACAAGTAAGAGAGAATGTTTCAGGTAGAGTAAATTATGTGGGAAAAGGGCTGGAGGGAAAAGGATACAGAGCATGTTTCAGTAACTGCAAGAGTTTAGTATTGTTAGAATGTAGTGTACAAAGTGGTGAAAGACAAGGCTGGAGAAAAGGGCATTATAAGCTGCATTTGCCAAGGTGAGGAGTTTGTATTTTTTAAACAAATACATCACTTTATGCTTATACTTGCTAGGAAAATCAAAATCAAACAAACACACACACAAAAAACCCCACCTCTGGAAGAATATACAAGAAACTAATAAGAAGAAGTTACGGAGGGAAAAGGGGTACTGAACACAGGACAGATAAAACTGGGGTCAGAGAGACTTTACTAAATACCTTTTTAAATTTCTTGTTTTTTAAATCACATGAATGCATTATCTATTCTAAAATTACATATTAATAAGTGTGGATTTTGTCATAAAGGAAATATTTTAGGAATTTAAATGAGAAGTGATAAGATTAAACAAGCAAACTGGATAGATTATTCTGTAGATGCAACACAAAGGAAAGCTGAAAGGAGCAGAGTAGTCAGGAAGCTACTGACAGACCACTGATTACTTAAAGCAAATACATTAACAATGTATTGTGAAGCTTACAACATATGAAGAAGTATAAAATGTATGACAATAGCGCAGAGGATGGAAAAGTAAAAGGAATTATAATATCATAAGATTTTTACATTTTTTTTAAAGTGGAATAACATTAATTGGAGGCAAAGTAGGATAAATTAAGGATGAGTACTACAATCTCTACATTAACCATTAAAAATAATAACAATACAAACAGGTTTAAATAAAAAGCTAAAAGAGAAAATTAAGTGGAATTTTAAGAAAAAAAATTTTTAAAAAGAAAAACTGTGATGAATTAAAAAAACAGATAGGAAGAGAGACACAAAGGAACAAAGAGCAGATGGGACAAAATGGAAAGAATTAGCAAACGGTAACATAAACCCAGCCATATCAGTAATGACATTAAATATAAATGTACTAAGCCAATTAAAGGACAAAGATTGTCATTCTGGATAAAAAACAAGACCCAACTATATGCTCTTTACAAGAGACACACTTTAAAAATAACAACACTGACAAATTCAAAGAAAATGGAAAGAAGAAGACAAATACTAATTAAACAAACAAACAAAAAAAGCCAGGACAGCTATATTAATATCAGAAGACTTCAAGACAAATTATTCCCAGAGCCCAGAGATAAAGAGGGATATTTTATAATGTTAAAAGGACGTTGCATAACAGACAAAACAATCCTATTGATAAAATGTCTGCACCCAATTAACATACTTAAAAATACATAAAGCAAAAATTAACTAAAAGGAAAAAACAGATAAATCCACTGTCATAGGATTAACTACTCACATAGAAAAAGCAGTTACATCAATATTGACATATACAACACATCAGAGTAGTTGCCTGTTGCTAAGAGTGGAGGGGAATAAGTAAATTTAAGTAACAGGAATAAGGGGAAAAATTAAAATTGAATTAAACAAAATGAAGCCTTACATAAACTGATGATAGGATTCCATATATTAAAGGTATGTGTACCTCAATTCTCTAGACATTAGATGAAAAGGGAAAATTAAGTAACAAATTTATTGGAAAATCCTAGTATTACAAATTTTTTTCTTACCAGCATCACTGTTAAATTCATAATTCTTCCAAGGCTATCAACATAGTAGACACTGTCTTGATACCATGAATCACAGTGTAGGTAATTATACATTCCAAAAGCATGCATGTGTTCCAGTGTATACTGATCATCTCGAAGTTTTACTTCTGCCACAGCTGAAATATAAGAAAAATAAACAAACATCAAGAGTTCTGCCTCAGATTGTTCTTTTCTGCAGAATGCCAACAAGGCAAAAAAATCACAGAATACTAATTACCAAGGCCTCAGGACAATTCACTACATTTTTCATTTCAAAAACAATTTCTGGGCCCCTACTAGGCACTGTGTGCAGAGGATAAACAGTGAGTAAAACTGACAAGGCCCCTGCCCTTACAGAACTCAGAATACAGTGGCCAGAGGAGATAGAGCTCTTCATACCACACTCTTTTCTTTTAGGTACCTCTTCCTTGTAATTATAAATAAAAAGGACAGAGAAATCATAAAATTGAAAGATTTCCTGTTTTCTGGGCAAATATTAAGTACACTTTATAAAGTGTGTGCTTTTTAAAATGCTCTACCTCTATCACCTCGTTCATTTTTTACCACACATTAAGAAATAAAGAGAATGTTTTTATTATCCCACAAAATAATTATGGAAATAAATGTAAGTGCAAATGGTGACTTCTCTAATGCTATACCACATCTTTCCCAAGAGTACAGAACAAAACAGTGATCATATCTGGAACAGAAACAAGGTTTCTTATTTAAAGAACAGTGTTTTTTCCACTAGGGCATTGGAAGCTTCCATAACTTTATTTTACCTTGTTCCAGCTTTATTGAGATGTAGTTGGCATATGACATTGTATAAGTTTAAGGTACACAACATAATGATTTGATATATGTATTTATTGTGAAATGATTATCAAAATAAGTTTACTTAACACAGACATCACCTCATAGTTACAACTGTTCTTCTAGTTATAAGAACTTTTAAGATCTACTCTCTTAGCTGCTTCCATCATTTTATGTTTCCTTTTTATTTATTTATTTGCTTATTTATTTTATTTTTGGCTGCATTGGGTCTTCGCTGCTGCGCACGGGCTTTCTCTAGTTGTGGTGAGTGGGGGCTACTCTTCGTGGCGGTGCATGGGCTTCTCACTGCGGTGGCTTCTCTTGTTGCAGAGCACGGGCTCTAGGCGCGCAGGCCTCAGTAGTTGTGGCATGCGGGCTCAGCAGTCGTGGCGCACGGGCTTAGTAGTCGTGGCGCACGGGCTTAGTTGCTCCGTGGCATGTGGGATCTTCCTGGACCAGGGCCCAAACCCTGGCAGATTCTTAACCACTGCGCCACCAGGGAAGTCCTGCTTCCATAATTTTAAATCTGCCAAGCCTGATCTCTGCCTCCCACTCCTCCTTCCCTTCTATGTAGAGAGAAACTTATAGTTCAGGGCTACCAGTGACCTAGAATTAATTTCTGCTCCAACAGGAGATACATAAGTAGACTATGCTGGGCCAATATTTTACCTTAATTATGAAGCTCACCTTACTGTATTCTGATTGCAAGTATTTTCATCTTTTTTCCCCAAATGCTCACCTGTTCGTACTTCTATTACCTGCCTTGAGGCCTGGCTGACTTACATTTATTCATTCATTTATTTAGCAAATATTTTAATAGGCACAAATGATACAATGATGAGAAAAGAGCACAGAATCTACCTTCTTAACACTTATGATCCAGTGGGGAAATGGACGTTAGTCAAATAAATAAATATATAATTAAACTGTAATAAATGTTATAAAGGAAAAGTATTGGATACTGTGAGAACAAATAACACTGGAAGCTGATCTACTTGGGGAGATTAAAGAAGGCTTTAAAAAATTTGAGCCAAGCTACAAAGGACAAGGTAGAGTTAAGAAACATCCCTACACACACACACACACACACACACACACACACACAAACTACTTATCACAGGCAAAATGAGAGCAGGCGAAAGTAGAAGGAAACACTTGTGTTCAAAAAACTAAAAGTCAGCCAGACTGGCTGAAATACAGAGCAACATGGAGAACTGCACAAGGAAAGGCAACAGGTGAATAAAGCTAGAGAACTGGGCAGAAGCTGGATCACAAAAGGCCTTGCCTTTATTTGTCATTGTTGATAAACTCAATGTAATAAGAGCTCATTTAAGAACTTTTAAGCAGGAGAGTAAAGTCCAGATTCGAATGTATAAAAGGTTGCTTATAGGGACTTCCCTGGTGGCGCAGTGGTTAAGAATCCGCCTGCCAGTGCAGGGGACACGGGTTCGAACCCTGGTCCAGGAAGATCCCACATGCCGCGGAGCAACTAAGCCCACGCGCCACAACTACTGAGCCTGTGCTCTACAGCCCGCGAGCCACAACTACTGAGCCTGCATGCCACAACTACTGAAGCCCGCGTGCCTAGAGCCCATGCTCTGCAACAAGAGAAGCCACTGCAATTAGAAGCCCATGCGCCGCAATGAAGAGTAGTCCCCGCTTGCCGCAACTAGAGAAAGCCCACGCGCAACAACGAAGACCCAACGCAGCCAAAAATAAAAAAATAAAAAAATTAAAAAAAGGTTACTTATAACTACCTATGGAAAACAGACCAGAGCAAAGCAAAGTAAGCCCAGGAAGATCCACCAGGAAGCTACTGCAGTCATCCAGGTAAAGGATGGTTGAAATTTGGAGACCTATCAGAGGTTAAATCATTTTAACTTTGTGATGGATTTGATAGAGGCTGAGGAAATTATTACATGACTCAAGGAAGTGTTTATTTTATAAGGAAGTTAAAAATACATATTCACTGATTAGAAGGGAAACAATCATTAATTCTTGTTTTTCTAGCACCACTGTGTGGATTCAACTCGATGCTGCAGGAAGTGTACGTGGTAACAGAATGTTCCAAAGCAGTAATATTAGGCAATGATACAACAAATACATTTTCTTCATATTTGTACCAAAGACCCCTGACCAAACCTGAACAAGCCAGAGACTTCTTAGCCATTTGCCTTGGTACAACACCTTGTCTGTAACTGTATTGATTCTGGAAAACCATTATTAGGAAACCATGAAATAGTCTAAGTCTTAGGTTGCTGCATTCTGACAAGATTAATTTATGTAGGTTATTAGGACACAAATGAAGGGCACATTACATACTTGCTATTTTGCAAAAGCTGACAGTGCTCAGAAAAAGGCCACCTCTCTGGCCCCAAATGAGAAAGGAAAAGTTATTGCATTTACCCTGTCAATCAACTTGAGTATAAAAGGGCAGGCAGAGAAAAATGAAAGGAGAAAAGCAATGTCCAGAATGTGACAGAGCTTAACCACTGATGGGGCTCTTTTGTAAAGACTAAGGGAGGGGTGGACAGCAGGGAGTCTCCAATCCAGCTTGATCTTTGATATGACTGAAGAAGAGGAACCTCTTTAACAGAGGGCTAAGAAGCCACTGTAGTAAAATATTTTATTAACATTATCTTACATTAGAAATAAAACAGCTTTGCTGAAAAAGCCTTCTCTCTTATTCTATGAAAAAGAACTTAGGGCCTAACAAAAAGGGAATCTCCCTTAATCTTTACCTATATTTCTTATAAAACATGCATGGAACCTCAAAAACCTATAGTTTTTCATTCACAAATTATTTATTGAATGTCTACTATGGGCCCGACATGGTGCTTGGCATTGGGCAAATACTGGTAAATAAAACAGACATGATCTCTGTGTCCTAATCGTGCTAACAGTGGTCACAATTACTGCTTCTTGTCCTTTCAAAATACACAGTTAGGTTGAACCACATGAAATTGTCAATATTCAACTCTTTTGACACCAACTGAATATGATTCAATCTAATACTTACATAAGTACAGTATTTTTTTTAAAGGAGGGGAAGGGCCAAAGAACGTTAACTCACAAAGGTCACTTCTTAGACCATTTATCTTCTAAAAATGATCAGTTAAGTCTTCTGTTCACCTAGTTACTGTGTTTGCTCTTTGCATATAAAGATGTAAAACAGCAAGAGTACAGGTTTGTATTAGTTCTGAAGCAAAATGTACAGAACAAGGCAGGGCTAGAATTAGCAGCATTGCTCCCGCTACTCTTCTATACAATGCTTCTGCACCATAACACAGCTTCTCTTCCCCAAATTTTCCTCCAGAAGAGTAGGCATGAATTTTATAGTAAACTTACATAAATAAGTTACATGGCTCTTCTCTCCCTTTATTCCAATTATAGCCTGAACCTTCGCCAGCTTTTATTCTCCCTGCCCTGAAGAAACAGCCCAGAGACCACAAAGTGCATTAGAAAAAGCATGAGCTGTAGGGTCAGGTTAGCCACTGATGGCTAAGGTTAAGTTACCTAACTTTCTACCCTGATTCCTCACCTGTAATAAAAGTTAATAATACTTATCCTGTGAAATTATTGACAAGTTTAAATTATGTGAAGTATTTGCTACGTGACACCTAAGAAAAAGAGTAAGTGTTAATCTCCCGGTTCCTCTTCTCCCTCCCAAGGCTAATTCTCACAGCTGTTTATGATTCCATTCTCTCCTGCCTCTTCTAGGCCTCTCCTCAGGTTATCTCCTCTCCACTGGCCCCTTCTCCTCCACTTAAATATGCTGAAAACTTCCCCACTCTCAAAACACATGAAAAAGATTTCCTCTTCTTTGCTCTGCACTCAAAGCAGAGCTCTCTCCCACCCTGTACTTCTCTAAAAAAGAGTCTACACTCCCATTTTCTCATTACCCTCATTAACCCATTTTAATTTTGTTTCTAGCTCTACCACTCTATAAAATTATTTTTCCCTTAAAAATATGCGTTGAGCAGCCAAGATGGAATAATAGTAATCAGATTTATCCCTCCCTCAGAAACAACCAGTAAGACAAAATAAAATGAACCAGACAAAATTACATGAAACAATAACTTTCAAGACACAAGACAACAGGCAACAAAGGATAGTGATCGTTAAGAGATGAGAAACAAATGAGGTGAGCTCTACTACTGCCCCAGCTTAGTGCCATGAGTGAGTTTCCAGCCCACATCACAAAGAGGGGAAAGTGAGGTAGAACCTGACCAGCTCCCTGGGTTGAGATTTCTGAGCTGAAAGTCTGGGGAGACCAAGACAGCTACAGTTCATCGGACAGAGTACCAGAGAAGAGAGAGCCATAGAGAGAGAGAACTCCAGAGATCTGCAGAGAGTCTCTCTCAAATATTCAGCAGAGAACTAATGGCATATGTCTGAGCAAACTACCCCAGACTAGGGAAAGAACCGTCTGAACGGATTAGAGGGAACAGTGTTGGGTACTCACACAAGGCTAGGAGCTGTCACTGTTCCCACTAGGCAGACCAGAGAAAACTCCGAATTCATAGGCAGAGTACACAGAAAAGTCTTGTCTCAGTGGTGAGGAATAATCAGCCATAGACTGAGCATTGCTCCAGACAAGGCTAAAAAAGCATAAACGCAAGACCTAGTGGAATTAATCTAATTAATCCAAGTAACTCAACTGCATCACAGAACAAAGTTCAAGAAGATTTATAAGGATACAAAAATGTCTTACACTCAATAGGGTAAAATCCACAACTTTTTGCATCCAAAGATTACCAGGCATGCAAAGAGGAAAGAAAACAAAACCCACAATGAGAATACCCAATCGACAGAAGGCAACACATAACTGACACAGAAGTTATAATTAGCAGAACAAAACATTAAAATGTTTTAAAACATTAAAATGTTTAATGAAACATTAAATTAAAAAAATTAAAATATTTATTAAAGTACATTCCAAATGTTCAAAATGACAACCAGAGACATGAAAGGTATTAAAAATCATTTAAATCAAACTTCTAGAGATGAAAACTACAATAGCTAAGATGAAAAATACACTAGATGGGATTAATGACAGAATAGACATTGCAAAAAAAAAGATTAGTGAAATTAAAGGCATGAAAATAGAAACTATCCAAAATAAAACAGATTTAAGGGACTCCCCTGGTGATCCAGTGATTAAAACTCCCATGCTTTCACTGCAGGGGGCACAGGTTCAATCTCTGGTCGGGGAACTAAGATCCTGCATGCTGCGCAGCAGGGCCAAAAAAACAAACAAAAAAACCCAAAGAAAGATGTAAAAAAAACAGAAAAAAATAAAAAGAACATTGATGAGCTGGGGTTAACTTCCAGTAATCCAAAAATGGGTAACTAGATTCCTCAAAGGAGAAAACAGAGGAAAAAAAAAAAAAAAAACTGGAAGAAATAATGGCTGAAAACTTTCCAAACTTGATGAAAACTATAAACCCATGGATCTAGGAAGTTCAACAAACCCCAAGCACAAGTATCATGAGGAAAACCACATCAACACACAACATAATCAAACCGCTCCAAACCAATATGAAAGAGAAAAGTCTTAAAAGCAGCCAGAGAAGAAAAAGATATTATGCATAAAAGAACAAAGGCTAACATACAATTTCTCATCAGAAACAATAAAAGTAATAAGACAAGGGGTAACATCTTTAAAGTACTGAAAGCAAAAAGCTGTTAACCTAGAATTCCGCACATAGCAAAAGTATCTTTTGAAAATCAAGGCAAAATAAAAATGTTTTCAGACATACAAAAGCTGAAATATTTAATCACCAGAAGACCCACACTGCAAGAAATATTAAAAGTCCTTCAGGCGGAGGAAAATTATACAGATAAAAATATGGATCTACATAAAGGAATGAAGAGCACCAGAAATGTAAATATATAAGATTTTTTTCTCTACTTTTTACTTCTCTTTAAGAGATAATTAACTATTTAAACAAAAATAATAACAACTTATTACAAGTTTATAGTAATATGTAAAAGTAAAATGCACAACAACAATAGCATAAAGGAAATGGAAGTATACTTTTGTTAAGTTCTTATACTACACATGAAACAGTACAATATCATTTGAATGCACCATGTAATAATTTAAAGATGTATACTATAAACCCTAAAATAACAAAACAAAGAGCTATAGCTAATAAGCCAACAAATGTGATAAAAATGGATTCATTTAAAAACACTCAATCCAAAAGAAGGCAGAAAAGCAGGAAACTTCCATTCTCCCAAAGACTAAATGGGACCAACAGACTACCAACAGCAAGATGAAAGACCCAAACCTAACAAAATCAATAAACACATTAAATGTAAAGTCTTATCACAAGATAAAGACTATCAGTTTGAATAAAAAAGACCTATTTTTGCCAAAAAGAAATGTTATCAACACAACATTGTAATCAACTATACTTCAATAAAATAAATTTTAAAAAAAGAAAGAAATGCATGTTAAATACTAAGACACAAATAGGTTAAAAGTAAAAGAATGGAAGATATATATGTATACACTATGGTAACATTAATTAGAAGAAAGCTGAAGTGACTATTTTACTATCAAACAGGAGAATTCAGGGCAGACTATCGCCAAGGATATAAAGGTTCTTTCATAATGATAAAGTGGTCAATTTATCAAGAGAACATAATAATCAATAATGTTTATGCAACATAAAATATATGAAGCAAAAACTGACAGAACTGCAAGGAAGAAGAGAAAAATCCACAATTATAGCCAGAGATTTCAAAATCTCTCTCTCATGCAACAAGAATAAATTCAAAGTAATTATGCTGAGTAAGAGAAGCCAGACAAGAAAGTACATACTGTGTAATTCTATGTATATAATACTTTAGAAAATACAAACGAATCTACAGTGACAGAGCAGTTGTGGCTTAGGGACTGAGAGGGGAGAGGGAGGAACAGAGGGCCAGTTACAGAAAGACACAAGGGAACTTTTGGGGATGGTAGCTAAGTTTAATATCTTTTTTTTTTTTTTTTTTTTTTGCAGTAGGTGGGCCTCTCACTGTTATGGCCTCTCCCTTTGCGGAGCAGAGGCTCCGGACGCGCAGGCTCAGCAGCCATGGCTTACAGGCCCAGCCGCTCCACGGCCTGTGGAATCTTCCTTCCCGGACCGGGGCATGAACCCGTGTCCCTTGCATCGGCAGGCGGACTCTCAACCACTGCGCCACCAGGGAAGCCCTAAGTTTAATATCTTGATTGTGGTGATGAATTCATGAGTGTATATGAACATATGTCAAAACTTATCAACCTATACACTTAGATATGTGTAGATTATTGTTATAGCTCAATAAAGCTGTTTAGGTTTTGATATAAAATCTTCTATTATTCATCAGTCATGCTGCAGCTCCAGAGATGAAACACTGAAAAAGACGGACACAGGACCCTCAATACAGAACTAGCAGTCTTAGCAGAGAAATGGATATAGCAGAGAAACACCAAATGCTAAAGTGTGATAAAGTCTATGAAGAATCAGGTACTGTGGAAAAGTACAGATTGTAATTTGTATAGATTCTATAGTATAGATTTTTACTAGATAGTCAAGAAAGGAATCTGAGTAACATGTAAACCAAGATGAAAGAACAGAGTATGAGTTAGCTAGGTGAAATATAGGAGGAAAATATATACATTTACTTAATGAAGAGTCTAGGGAAAAAATATAAGATAAATGTCCAGAAGTGGAACTGCTGGCTCAAAGGGCAGTTACAATTTTATACAAAAGGTTTTTTTGCTTAGTTCTTTGGAAAAGAAAAAGACAAAGTGACATTTACTGTTTATGTAGCATAGGGGGTTTCAGAACAACTTAATAACATTTAAGACAAGAGAATAAAACTCAAAGCTCCAAGCAAGTTGAGACCAGACACCACATCTTCATTCTCACATCCCAATTGGGAAGCTTCACACACCACAGGTGCCCACCAACAGTCTGCTGAATTAACATGAACCCTTTAGGTTGGTTATAAAAGAAATCAAACTGTCAGGAGAAGTAGCTCAATCACACCTCACAATACCTCTAGAAATGGCAGTTTTTAAAAGAATTAACCTCTTCTTCATCCTCCTCCTCAAGTAATTAATTCTTAATGAAAGCTCCTCATGTGAACTGTTGTAAAGCCTCCAAGCTGGTCTCCCCATCTCCATTCCCCTCATCTTCCAAACTCAATCTCCACAGAGCCTAGGAGTGAACTACTGAATCCCCAAACCTGCCACTTCCCTTCCACACTTAAAACCCTAAATGGCACCTCATCACCTCCACCTGTGCATCCCAAACAGAATCTAAGACCAACACTGGTGAAATGAGGGGCGTAAAAGAACAACTCAGCTTTTCATAAAGTTAATGTATTCGATTAAGAGGACTATTTATTGTGAGATTTTGCTTCCTGCTTTTTTGGTGTCAAAATATCCTTTTGTTTATGAAAGGGTGGGTGAGTACGTGACAGTTCTTAAGAAACACCTGCACTTAGCAAATTAAAAAGTTGGTAAATCAATGACAGCTGAGCTTTATTTTTTATTGTAATTGCCCATGGAAAAGTCTGGGAAACACTGACTCACAGGATAAAGTCCAAAAGACAAAACGTGCCCTCACCTAAGTCCTCTCATTTTCCCAGTAGATTTTTTGCTCAGGCAATACAGCAGTAGGGCCCTGCACACAATCTAATTTTTTCGGTTTGCTCATGCTTCCCATGAATGGAATGACCTCAACAACCTCTCTTCTTCATTCACTCAATGTATTGAGTACCCACTATGCCAAGCACAAGAGAAACACCACTGTATCCATGGAGCTCACAGTCTACTGGAGGAAACAGATATCAAACAAATGCAGAGTTATCAATAAAAACTATAAGTACTGCCTTCCAAAGAATGGAATGAAGGAGCCCAAAATCGAAGGCAGGAAGCCTAGTCAGGAAGGTACTATAGTTCAGGTAAGAGATAACAAGGATTTGCACAACGGTAGAGGCATGGAGAAGTCAAGATTTTGAGCTGACTAGATTTGCTGAGAAACAATAGGGGATAAAAGAGAAGAAATACACCAAAGGTGACTCTCGCATGAGCAATTATGTCAACCTGCACTAGTAGTCCCAATTTTTTATGCTTCCCTGGACCTATTATGCCCTTTGGTTTGAGCTTCCCATATTGACTCTAAGCTTGATTATACGACTTGCTTCGGCCAACGGGACAATAGCACACTTACTGCAATCAGAGCTTGAAAAACTCTTCAAGACAAGACTCTTGGAATAACCCTGTGCCAGCATGCTGAAGGATAAAGACCATCTGAAATCATCTTAAACCAGCCTACAGCCAGAGAAACCCCAAACATATGAGAAAGTACAGTCATGACTAGAACCACCTAGCTGACCTGTAGGCTTGTAAGCAATAATAACTGCTTACTGTTTTGAGCCACTGAGTTTTGGGGTGGTTTTTTAATGCAAGGCTAACTAACATGGTGGTATCATTCATTTATATGGGGTGGGAGAGAGAAAGGAAGGGAATGAAAAGAAACATCAAGCTCATTTTCTCTTACCCTGATCAACTACCTATTCTTTAAAGCTCAACTTAGATATCAACTTCTTTTGGAAGCTTTCCCAGATGTCCCAGGCTGGTTTGGGAAAGATACTGAAACATTATCAATATGTTTTGTACATATCCCTATCACTGCCTTACTGTCTTGTAATTATTTGCTTACACTTTTCTTCCTAACTAGACAACAGCATTTTTATGTTACTGGCTGTGTCATATTCATCTTGATTGTATCAACATGTAACATAAAACAGGCTCTCAACAGAGATTTCTGAACTTATATAATTTATATATTAAATGAATAAACATGTATTTGATTCTATAAAACTTATTAACTCTAGATTGCTTCTCAAAGTGTGATCCACTGACATCATGCATCAGAATCAGCAGGGCTGTGTATTAAAAATGCAATCTTTGAGCTCTTTATCATTAACAAAAATGACATACCTTGTAAAAACAAGGATGAATATTCCCGCCACCTACAGATAAACAAAACAAGTAGTAGAAGTCTGGGTACTAAACCAACTTTTCCTCAAGTATTTCTCGAGATGTAATCTACGATAGAGTCCTTAATCTGATGGCGCGTAGGTAATTGAAAACGCTCCTAACTGCAATGGAGTTTCTCTTCTAAGAACTGGGTCTCGGCCAGAGGAAACAGAAGCAGAAGGTCCTCCAAAGAGGTGTGACTTCTCAACGCACACGTTTACAGGGAATGCTCCAGGAGGAAAGCCTGCCCTGAGCTCTCTCCGCAGCAGAGGCCAGGCCAGGACCGACAGGCGGGCGGAGCCCAGAAAGCACCCGCATGCAGGACCTCGGAGCACGGGCAGCGGAGCCTAGAGCCGGCCCAGGGTCCCGATACGGCAGAGCCACTCGAAGGCGGCTCCCTCGGGGGCCGGGGATGGGCATCATTCTCCAGAACCAGCCACTCTGGTCCACCCCTGCCCGGCAGGCCGTGAGGAAGGCCACGGTCGCCTGGCTACACGGAGTCAGAAAAGAAGAAAATGCGGGAAGCGTCGAGTTTCGGAAGCCAAAAGGAGAAAGGAACAGAGTACTAGGGGGCACCGCCGCTACCCACCTGCGTCAAGCTCCAGCTGGTAACAGGGCAGTGGCTCGAGGGAAAGCTTATAACCCTCGAAGCGGGGATCCAACAGAGGTCTCTTCACCCGCAGGGAGCAATTAGCGGCCACCTCCATCGCCTTCCAGGGGCCTAGCCGGAGAATTAATAAAGTTCGGGTTGAAAGGTCCGCGCTTCACGCATATTACCGTGGCTGGGAGGCGGCGTGCTTCCCATCCCAGAAAACACTGCGGCGTAACATCCCTTCTGGGTAACGTAGTGCCCACGGGGAAGTTGGCTCTGTTGCATATTGGGATATGTAGTTTTTAGGGAACTTAATGCCCGTGCGACAGTAGGATCTGGACTCTCTTACCCAGAGGGCTGAGCGACCAGGAGGCGGCCCGCGCTGGTTAAATTCTCACATTATAGGCAGGGTGGCGAGACCCCGCCCCGGAAATGCGTGTGCTAGCTTTCTGTGTGCTTAGGTGCCCGAGCTACTGAGGGTCTAGGTCCGGGCAGCCGAAGAGTGTGGTAGGTAACGGTCGTCAGCGCAAGGGTCATTTCGTCGCTGGGAAGGGACGGCCCTCGCCCGCGGTGATGGTGGTGAGCTATGCCCGTGGTCCTCAGGGCCGGGACCCGGGCCCAGCCCAGGCTCCTTTCGATGTGCTGTCTTTCGTTAGCTTCCCCGACCCGCGCTCGCGGGCCTGTAGGGCTCTCCGACAGGGCGTGCTACCGGAGTTGGCCTGAAGCCAGTCCTCGCTTTGTTTCTGGCTCCTCCCCTCCCGCCTCTCCCGCTGTCTCCGCCCTATTCTGTTTTCCCAAAGACTGTCTGAACTGGGAGGGATCCCCTAGCGCCCTTGTTTTACCAGTGAGAAAACTGAGGCCTTTAAGAACTGACTTGTCCAAGGTCACTCTCCGTATTTTGGGGGCCAAGGCAAGATCAAGTTCAGTATTCTGCTAATGGTACGGACTAGACCTTAGTATTATTTTGAAAATGTTAGCCTCCAACTGCAAAAGCAAACATATCCTAGTCACTTCTCAATCTCTCCTTTTTCCTGTTCCATTAAAAAAAAAAAAAAAAAAAAAAACTCCGAAAACTCACTGCCAGTCTTGAGTCTTCATAGAGGCGGCGAGGTTGGGGACAACAAAAGTAGTCTCAAGTTGGTGACAGATAAGTGGAGTAACGTTAGCTTATTCCAAGTTTTACAGTTTATCCTCCCAGTCCTTTTTACACCGTTTTGGTTGTCCGTTTTTACTGAAAACTGAGAATTTTCTAAGTTAGGAATTAATTTGATACTTGTTTTCTCCTTAACCCAACCAGCAAGCTTTGATAAAGAGCATATACACACACACATACTTACAGCTAGTTTGGCAGTTGTAATTCTGGGTACATACTAGTGGAAAGTAAAGTAAAGCACTTCAGATCCTTACCCAGGAATTTCATTTTTCACAAACTGTGCTTACTCTTCTATTGATACTTAGGTTATATAGCTTACCCCAAATTTTGAATACAGTTAATTAAGATGCAGAAATGATTAGCAGTCAGTTATTATGTGCGGTTAAAGTATTTTGCGGCTTCTGGGGTCACAGTACCTGAGTTCAAGTCCTGCCTTCACCACTTTTCTATCTCGGTGCCTCAGTTTCCTCATCTGTAAAATACGAACTATGTTAATAGTACTTGCATAAAAGAATAAGATCTGGGAATTAAATGAGATTAAAAACTCAGTGCGTTAGCTCAGTTCCAGGTACATAAGTGTTTAATAAATGTTACAGTAATTGTCATTATCCAGAGACTCATTAATAAAGGGTACATGGGGGAAGAAAATTGTAAAGTCATGATCATGACTTCTTGGGATGCAGTAAATAATATTAGGAGTAAGGACCTTGTTAACACATTGTTGAAATTTATCACCCCTTCAGTCGATAGACAGAATGTTAAATGTGTTGAGGTGCTTGAGAGGATTTAGAAGAAAATGCTTTGTAAGTGTTCTATATCTGAAAATACATGTTGATGTTCAGGTTAGCAAGATGAACAAAGATGCGCAGATGAGAGCAGCAATTAACCAAAAGTTGATAGAAACTGGAGAAAGAGAACGGTAAGTAATCGATTGTGTTAATTAATTACGTTTAACATCTTTAAATTACAGTTATAAGAATCTAAAAAGTAACAAAACTGATGTCAGTGGAAATAATTACAGAAAATTGAGATTATCAAAAGCAATTCCTAACATCTGTTAAAAATGCTTAGGTCTGTTCAATATTGCAAGACTTGGGGGGAAGTGGATCATGTACAAAGATGAACAGGAAGTGACTCTCTCTCAAAAAAATGTCTAATCTAATGGAGAAGAAAAATACATACCCAGATAACTACAATTGAAGATAAAATGTTACCCACTTTTTAACAGGGAGACAACATGATGGAACCAGTTTCAGTTACCAAGCTCTCTTAACCTCAGAGCAGTGTGTGCTATTCCTACTCTCTGAAACATTCTTCTTCCTTCCCCCCATCTTTAACTAATTCTAGCTCATTATCAGGTCTTAATTTAAGTATCATCTCTTCTAGAAATCTGTTAACTCCCAAATACCTTGTTCCATCATAGTATTTAATCACTTTGTATTATAATCACCTCCTTTGCTAGTTTGTATCAATAGAATCTGAGTTCCTCGACAGCAGAAATACTACTGTATACCGAGCATCGTGCCTAGCACATAATTGGCCAGGTAAATATTTGAAGAATGAACAGGTTTGGAAGTACAGAGGAGAGTCTAAGGAATCAAAAAAGGCTTCCAGGAGCAGGGTGATAAATTGTATGAGAGAAATATATATAAGGAACAAGAGGGATCTCTCAGTTCTACCTGGGGATTAAGGTAATCAGTAAAGCTCTCACAAAATAGTAGAAGTGGTACTTCAGCTGGGTAAGAAGGATTCGCAGTTCCCCAACCCGGTAAAGGAGAAAGGACAGTCTAGGCAAATGGAACCCAATATGCAAAGTCAAAGAGATTTGTTACAATATGATAATATTCTGGGAAACTGTGCAGTTAAAATGTGAAAGACAGTGGACAGGAGAAATGTGGCTTTTGTATAATCAGAAATCTTTCCATTCACAATGATAAGAAACTGAACTCAGTAACTGGCTCAGCCAATTTCTATATAAGATCGTGTGACTAAAAGTCTAGGGCTTTTAGGTGCTTCAGGCACTCAAAACTTGTTGCCAAGAACATGTCTGTCTTTCGGTCTCTCATCTCTGCTTTCCTCTCTGTTGGCTTTATTCTCAAGAAGGTACTACCCACAAGGTGGCAGAAATTAGCGGTTCAAAATTTACATCTCTCCACCTGAGACTACCGTTCTCCTAGTAGTTTCAGCAAAGGACCTAGCTAGATTACCATCCTACTTAAGGTAATAGGCCATTCATAATCAGCGTTGCCTAGGTCACATTTCCATTGCTAGAGCCCTACCCAGATTTCTTACACCGAGAGTTGTGAAGTGTTTTTACTGTCAAAGAAATGGCAGGAAAATAGGTGGTAGTTTGCAAAAACATCTGTTGTTGACTTTATCCTTGGGTGGTGGGAGTCATTAAAAAATTCTAAGAAAGGGACTGACTAGATCATATTTGCACTTTAGGAATGTTATTTTGGCAGTATGGAGGATAGACTTGAAGGGCTAGAGATAAATTGCAGAAGATAATAGGTTAAAAGTGGAAAACAGCAAAAATGGAAAGGAGAACTTACAGGTTTTTTTTTTAAGTAAAATCAACAACCCTTGACATGAGGAATGAGGAAGAAGAAAGCCTCTAGAACAGTGCCTTGGGAAACTGAGAGGATAGTATTGCCAATAATGGGTGTAGGGTATTATGTATTACTGTTTTTTTATCTGTTTTCATTCATGCAGCTTAAAGTTACTGAGTTTCTACCATATGCCATGTCCTGTTAGGTGCTGGAGATATAGTAGTGAACAAAATGAAGCCTGTTCTTTTACACAGCTTACATTCTAATGGGAGGAGACAGAAAATAATGTGTAATATGTCAGATGGTGATGTTCTAGAGGGAAAATAAAGCAGAGAATAATCAGGTGTGTTATTTTGGATAAGAAAAAAAAGTAGGCTTCACTGAGATCAAAAGGATATGAGGGAGTGAGCGGACTCCTAAGAGCCATGGTCCTGACACAGGAGCTTTCCTGGCATTTTTTTTTTCCTTGTGTGCCTTGTGGGACCTTAGTTCCCGGACCAGGGATGGAACCGAGGCTCCAGCAGTGAAAGCGCCAAGTCCTAACCACTGGACAGCCAGGGAGTTCCCTTGCCTGGCATTTTGAGGAACCCATGGAAACTAATAAGACTGAGTCAGCTGGGTGAAGGAGAGAAACAGTAAAGTCAGAGGCATTGCTTCGGAGGGGACAGACCTTGCAGGGTCATTTAGGTTGTAGTAAGGACTTGAAATTGTATTCTGAGTAAATTGGGAAGCCACTGGAGGGTTTTGAGCAGTGAGAGGAGAAGGACGTGTACAAGGAAAGTAGCAGGGGGACGAGTTAGGAGGCTTTGGCAACAGTCCAGTCAAGAGAAGATGGTGGCTTCAACTAGGTAGTAATGGCAGAGGTGGTGAGAAACATTTGGATTTCAGGTATATATTTTAAAACTGGAACCAATAGGATGTGCTTATGGGTTGGACGTTAGTGTTATCAAAATTGCTGAGTGGGGCTTCCCTGGTGGCGCAGTGGTTGAGAGTCCGCCTGCCGATGCAGGGGATGCAGGTTTGTGCCCCGGTCCGGGAGGACCCCACATGCTGCGGAGCGGCTGGGCCCGTGAGCCATGGCCGCTGAGCCTGCGTGTCCGGAGCCTGTGCTCCGCAACAGGAGAGGCCACAACAGTGAGAGGCCCGCGTACGGCAAAAAATAATAATCATAAATAAATAAAAATTGCTGAGTGAAGGTTGCTGCCAAGGTTTCTAGTCTGAGGATCCAGAAGAATGGAGTTGCCAGTCTGACAAGGAGAACAGCTTGAGATGGAAGAGAAGCAAGAGTTGGGTTTTGTCCCTGTTACGATTAAATGACTTAAACATCTAGATGGAAATGTCACATAGTGGATGTTAGGAATACTGAAAAAGAAGCAGTTTGGTTTGGGACTTGACATGTTTAAGCTGAGAAATGAGGTGATTTAGGTTGAAGATTGAGGTTTTATAAGACTAGGTATTGCAGAAGGATAAAATATTTTATTGCACCCATGATGCCATTAGTTGTAATACCCACCAATATTTTTTTAACCTTTAAGAATAAAGAAAATACTGCCAATTAAATTATGATAGGCATGCCAATTACTGACTTGTTAAAATGTGGGAAAACACAGTCTTAGAATTAATGAAATACCATAGTTAATGTGTAATTTAGAAGGACAATGAGAAAAAGGGAGGGGCAAGCCTGAGATTAGATATATAACGGGGCAATAAGAGAGCTAATGGGTAAGAATTTGTAGTTAAAGAATGGATTTTGGAGTTTGAAGATTTCAAAAGTACAGCTGCTTCAAACTCAACTAATACCCTTCTGAAGTTGTACAAAACCCACAATATTCCTGTTGGTGGAGGGAAGTAGAAAGTGTGTAAGAAGGCCAGAGAGTAGGGTTTCTTAAGAAGAATTGTACCCCATCCACTTCATTGAATTTTACTGATGACAGAAATGAGGCCCAGCCTTTAAATGACTTGCATAAGACCAAAGAACTTTTTAGTGGTAGAACCAAGATTAGGCCATGGTTAAAGTTTTATAACTGGAAGGTGGGATTTTTAATTGAACAGTTGAAGCTTTGCTTCAAGCATTCCTATCTAAGATATTGTACACTTGAACACTATTGTAGTTTAATTTGGAAACACTTCTTTTTCAACAGCCTCAAAGAGTTGCTGAGAGCTAAATTAATTGAATGTGGCTGGAAGGATCAGTTGAAGGCACACTGTAAAGGTAATCTGTTTCATTTAGAAGATAAGCTAATTCCATAGCTCTCAACTGTGTTGGTTTGGAATTCATTAGAAAAATTATAGTCAGTATTTTAAGATATATTGAGTGCTCAAGCATAATTTTAAACAAATAGAAAATTGAAGCTTGTGGTAATAGATTACCTCCTCTCAGTGATAATATGTAGACCTATTCCTTAATTTGTAGAAATTTTCTTTGTGTTTCTCTTAAAACAAGTGAGGCAAGATTTCCTCTGGCATGGAATATGGAATCCCACCTTTTTTGCTGTGCCTACTCAAAGTGAAACATTAATTATTCCTAGTCTGTTTTTCTTAACACATTGAGCACTTTACGGTTGGCAGACTTACAGGAATTATATCTCCTATCTTTAACAGTGTTATTTTTGAAAAAATCATCTATAAAAGCTCTTAGAAAATTACATGTATTTTTAAAATTATAAAATGGGAGCTTGTTAAATTGCAATTAGGTATTGATGATTATGCCATTAGATACAATTACAAGTGTCACTAAGATGAGCCTCCTTCCTTTCTGGCTCAGCTTTTGGTATGCTGGAATTCTGGATATTTACAATGAATTCTCGTATTGGTTTCTACAAATGATAATAGAAACTATTTATATCATTAACCGGAAGAAGGCAATGTGCCAAATTAATAAAAGCATAGACTTTGAGGTCATACAGACCTTCACTGGTAAGACTAGAGCTGGATTTCAAGTCGTGTTTGAATGAGTTATTTAATCTTTAAGCCTCACTTGCCGCACCTCTGAAGTGGGAAAAATGCCCAGCCTGTCAGCTTATCGTGAATATTAAATGATGCAAAGCACCCAGCACATAATAGGGGTCCAATAAGTGTAAACTCCTTTCTCCTTCTTTTGGCCCAGCCTAGAGAAGAGAAAGGAGCAAAGGAGTTGTTCTATATTTTAATTTGGGGCTGTGAAATTACAAGTTAGACTTAAATTACATTTTTTTCCCTCCATACATTCAAGAGCTGATATTATTATCGTGAAATAAGATCTGTGCAGTTGTAAGTTTCCAGTTTTTTACAAATATTAGATTTGAATTTACAGTTCAGATTCATTCTAAGTGTTATAATTATTTTATGTTTTGGATCTGGTGAATACATACTGTGTTTAAGGTTGAAATAAACCTTCATTAGAAAAGAAAAAAAGAAGTGTCCTCTTTTTTTTTTTTAAAGACCAGTCTGTACTCTAAAAACATGATCTTAACCCTTCCTCTATGAAAATCTTTCTTACAGATAATGATTTTAAATGATATGATTTGTTTTTTGCTTTTGCATAAGAGGTAATTAAAGAAAAAGGACTAGAACACGTTACTGTTGATGACTTGGTGGCTGAAATCACACCAAAAGGCAGAGGTAAGGAATGAATACAAATTGTGTGAAAGGAATTGTGGGCTAAGACATGATTTTTTTTTCTCTCTTTTGCTGGTGCAGCTTTTCTTTCTTTTTACAAGGAAAAGCACCCTTTCCAAAATTATGTGGGTACTTGCATCTCCTCTTTGGGAAGAGTTATAGTTGCCTCACCAACTTTTGTGCATGGTCTTGAGCAACAAACAAGTAAGAGGTGTAAAACGTTTTTGCACTGTTAAAACAGTACACAAATGTAAGTTGATGTGGTTGTTAGATCATTTTTATAATACAGGATTTTGTAGAGGCAAATATTACCTGAAGCTAGGATTTGTAAACTTTAGCCTGATATTTAATAATTCAGAGTTTTACACCAGCCCCTGAGTCATTGCTCTCTTTCCTTATTAAAAATAAACAAAAATGTCTTCTTGAATGTCTAATTACGAATTTGGTAGCTCCATAACTTCATGGTCAGGGTAATTCATATTTAAGACTCATACTTCAACTGCCTTCTTAATTTCTCCCTTTAATACCTTGTTTAGAGAAGCCAAAGGAAAGAGAGGAAGTAGTATATTAACAAAATATTTATATGTAATAAGTATTAAGTCAGGAATTACATCATATAATTAAGTGTAATGAGATTATTTTCATCATTTCATTTGAGGAAGTCAGTGGGGGGAGGGAGAGTTGTATTATAAGTGGAAGCAGGTAAATTAGATGACCCGTTAGTTATTTCCTCACACAGAAATAGTAAAAAGAATAGGTGTGAAAAGTAAATGATTTTAAAATTATTACTAGGGAATACTAGTCCCCTGAACTGCTACCATGTGGGGGAAAAAGCAGTATTTATTGTTCTCCCCATGGATTTATGTTTTAAAATAAATTTCTATAATTTCTTTTTCTACTTTTCTTCTGTAATTTATGCTTAATCTGTTAACATTTAAGAACTTAATCTGTTAACAGGGTAGAAATCATCCTTTGCTTCTCCTTCAATACTTGTGTGTTGGACATTTCAATCCGTTGTAGCTCCCTTGCTAGAGAATGAGCAAAAAAGAAAAGAGAAGTAAAAATAAATCTTTTCTTTTATTTTCATAGTGTTCTTTTTATTGTCAAGAGAGGTATTTGTTTTTATGTTTTAAATTAACATACAGTAAAATTGACCCTTTTTTAGTGTCAGTTCTATGAACTTTATACACATGTATAGATTCACTCTAAAAAACTCCCTCAAGCTGTTCCTTCATAGTCACACCACATCTCTAACCCCAAGGCAGCTGATCTGTTCTCCATCACCATAATTTTGATTAAAAGTATATTTAACATATAGAGTGATCACATTTGCAGTGGACTTGAATTAATTATGTAGTCTTTATTTCTAGGCAGGCTTACAGTAAATTTATAAAGAGGAGTATCTGTATAGTTAATTCCCTATTGTCCTTATTTTTAGTAGCCAAAAAGGGGGAAAATAGTGTAGATTTATTTATTGACATTTAATATTAATTTAAATTTCAAAGAGCAGGGCTTTTTTTCCTTTATTATTTTTATTTTTTCCATGCCACACGGCTTGCAGGATCTCTGTTTCCCAACCAGGGATTGAACTTGGGCCACACAACAGTGAAAGCCTGGGATCCTAGCCACTAGGCCACCAGAGAACTCCCATTTTCCCATTTTTAGTTTAATATTCTGAGTAGATAATACAGTTACATGGTTCAAAATTTTAAAAATAAGCCTATAACAAATACAGCTACTGTTGAAGCTTTTGCATCTTTGCTCATTCAAGCATATGCATTTATTTCAATACAGTATTGCCAAATTACCTTCCCCAAAATGTTTTGTCAGTTTATTCTCCCACCAGCTAATATGAGAGGGCCAGTTTTCCCTCAGTCTTGCCAATACATACATTACTGACCTTTGGATTTTAGCCAGTCTCATTGGTAAAACATGCTATGTGAATGTGGTTTTAATTTTCATTTCTGTTGTGAGGTTAAACTCCTTTTACATTCAAGAACTATATGCCTTTCCTTTTCTTCATCTCCTTTGCTCATTTTTCTGTAAGCCTGCTGATCTTTTTCATATCAAATTGAAGAAATTGTGTAGTAGAGAGATTAGCAGTGTTTTCTCAGTTTTTGTTTTTGTTTATGGTAATTTTGACCAAGCTTACTAAGTTGTTGCATTTGAATCACATTCATCAATCTTTTACAGCCTCTGTTTAAAAAAGGCCTTTTCTGTTCCTAGTTTAAAGAATTTTCACATGTGCAATATATTTTTAGGTATTGGATAATTCATTCAAATAATGAATTGCAAATATACTTTATTTTCTCAAATGTCTTTATTTTTTTATTGAAGCATAAGGGTTACTTTTGAAATTATTTTGTTGGTAGTCCTGAATAAAATACCAAATCTCAAATTGACATATATTAATTGGGATCTTCTTTACTCTTATGTTTTTATTTTTATATTTCAGCCCTGGTACCTGACAGTGTAAAGAAGGAGCTCCTACAAAGAATAAGAACATTCCTTGCTCAGCATGCCAGCCTTTAAGATTGAATTAGATTGTGTTGTTTTGTGGTTTTATTTCTGAAAGTAAAACTTGCCATAAATTAGGAATTGATTTCCCAAAATAAAATCCTTTTTTGTATGATGGTATACAGTTTTCAGTAATGATGTATACAATTGTATTGATTTTTTTCCCTAAATGTGTTATTTTAATAAATATCTCATGAATGAGTTTGAAGTTTCCTTGGATTTTGGAATAAATGGAACTTTATTAATAATTCATCAGATTTGTTAAGAGAAAAAGTCAGGCAGTGAATATAGTTTAAGTGTTAAGTATGTAAATGTTAAGTAAGCAAATCTCTGTAATAACAGTTGAGGAGAGGTAAGCAGCCTCTTCTGATTGTTTGGATGTAGTGTATGCCTCTTTTGAATTCCTATAATATTTTATAATATATGTCCCACCTTGTACTACAGATATCTTATTTGTTATAAACGCTGAGGGTTAGGACCGGGTCTTACTCATCTTTATGTGCCTTCCTTATTCCTCAAAGAATTTACCATCTTACTGGAAGAGAGAACATTTGCAAACTGGCTCCATACCAAGCTCCTCTCACATACTCTACTCATCTGAACTTTGAAAGCAGAAACTAAATTGCATCCCCACTTACTAAGGTCAAGAAAGAACTTAATGGGAAATAATCTCCACCCATAGCTTTACTCTGACATCAAGATTGGCAAATCCATGGACTTTTGTCTATTCTTATGTGACCTCTGCTGGAAAACAAGAATGTTGACCATCCGGCCACTTGGAACTCTTCCCACTGCTCACGTTGTTTATACCTACCACTGGAAGCTCCTTCTGTTTCTTGTGGATACCTTTTGCTGTATGGAACTTTAAATAATGGTGTTTCTTAGTGCTCCCTCTGGGCCCTCTGCCTAATGATATAATTTCCTGGGCAGATACCAGGAAAGTTGGGTCGGACCATGGCTTCAAATACTAACAGGTTGATAAATGTTAAATTGCATCTCCAGCCCAGCCTCCAGATCCATATACTCAACTGCTATGGATCAGCTTCCTTGAATGTTCCATAAACACCTCAAACTGACCCCACCTGAGAGTGATTTTCTTTTTCCTCCAGTAACTGCCCCTACTGTGTGGTGCTTCCCAGACATACAGATTACCTGAGGAGCTTGTTAAAATACTGATTCTGAAGGTAAGGGATACGGCACAAGATTCTGTATTTCAGGCAAGCTTCTCAAACATGCTCGTGCTGCTGATCAAGACCATTTTGAGTGTAGCAAGACTAAATTGTCCCCCTGCCTGCTTAACTTAGGCCCTCTTAGTTCAAGCCCAGATTACTTCAGTCGGCTCTTAATATTTCCGCACTCCAGTTGCTCCATGTTTCCTCCAATATATCTTCCACATTATTGCCTAAGTGACCTTACTAAAATTCAAACCTGGTCATTTTATTCCCCTACTTGAAATTTCTCAATAACTTCTTAGTTTGCAAGGTAAAATTCAAGCTCTGCCGTACCACCTAGGCCCTTCTTGATCTGCCATTTACTTATTTCTCTGGGTAAAGAGTCCCCAAAAGTACCAAGTTGTTACATCTGTAATACATTGGAAAATCCACGAAAATGGAAAGCCTTTCTACTTACAGCATTCCTACTTGCCCTTCAAAATTCAGCTTGAGTCATTGCCGAAATATTCTGACGTTTCTTGCTCTGGTTTAGATTCCCCACCACTGTTTTTCTGTAAGAAGCACCTGTGCCTAATTTCAACACTGGTTTTCCAACTTCAACATGCATCTCCTGGAGGGAAGGAAACATGACTAATTTTTACTTTGTATGATACTCATTGGTGGATGAATGGACAAAGGAATATATGAATGCACTAGTGAATGAACGTTATAGGAGCACCAAAGAAGGTAACAATTGAGTGTAGCTGAGGAAAGCCTTTATGTTAATTTTTGGTTCATGTTCTAGAGATACAACTTTATATTTCTGATGAATTTATAGTTTAAGTGTAGTCATTGAACCAACTAGACTTAATTATGTAAATTTTGAGTCCAAGATACACAAAAAAAATCATAAAACTACCCCAAAGAATTTTTTGTTTTGCCTCATCTCTTGTAAAGCAATGATCCAAAGTAATGATAGTTATATTCACCATTCTGCTACCGATTATCAAAAAGGAAACAATCTTAAATGGTACATAAATGTTAAAAATGAGTTTTTATTTCATAGTACTGTATATGAAAGCGAATCAAAAATTGCTCATAGAAATAATAGCTCAAAAGCAAATATGAGAAAATGGAAAACAAGTTATTATGAAAATATTTTGAAATGGAACAAAAATAGCTGAATCGAAAATATGTAATAGCAATTCAAAATACTAAAGAGCCTAGATTTAAAATAATAATGCTGAGAACTCCCCCACCACCTCTAGGGTTTTTTTTGACATCTTGGAAATTATAGTTTGCATCTAGAACACTGATACCTTTTAAATAAACCGACTTTGTGTATATTTTGACTCACATCACTGATTTATGTAAACTAGGAACACATTCTTTAAAAATCTTGCACCCTTTCGTGCTCAATGTTGGAAATTCAATAGAAGATTACTGTTACATGACTGTGCTGGGTGAGTAAAATACTAATTAAGATTACCATAAGCTTCTCTTGTATAGGATTAAAGAAGACCTAAGTAAATTATTTATGTAATCGCTTTGCTCTGGCATCACAAGTGTATCATTTGCTTGCACAGTGCAAAGCCAGGGCCTGGGTTTTCTGGGGATTGGTAATTGGATATGGGACATTTCATAACTTGAAAAAAGACTCCATCCAACTCAAGAGAATTGTGACAGCTGCTCAGTAGCTGATGTTGGAAATGATCCAATGTGTGTGTGTGTGTGTGTGTGTGTGTGTGTGTTAACCCTTCTTGTAAATGGCTATCTCATGTTACTCAGTGACTCCATAAAAACCCCTCATATTTACCATTAGAAACCACACAAAAGTCATTGGATGAATCTTCCAAGAAAACTAAGAGGTGCAATCAGACAATTTGAACTGTGGTCTCATCTATTATACTGAATTATCAGGTAAGGCTGACTCTTCTGCCTCAGTTTCCTCATCTGCTCAACAGATCTGATAATGCTGACCTGGAAAGAATGAAAATAATTTTTAAAACTGTAAATATTATTAGGATAATTATAAAAAGCAATCTGGGTAATCAGAAAAAGCAATATGGATTCACATTACTCCTAGGAAAAACTAAAAATATGTAATTATTTACTATGTGTCTTCTAGATTTATTTAGATACATGAATTACACTTGTGTGGAAAATAGCTGCTTTTATTTTTCAGGAATTTATATATAATATTAATTGCCATGAGAATACCTACAAAAATAAAGACCAGCATAACTTGATCAGAATAGGAAAAAAATCACTATAATGGCACTTAGCAGGGTGAGTTGAAATTATCTTTTTACCCTCGTTTTACTATGACACAAACTGTATCCCACTTATCTTTTGATCTTCGGTGTGAAACAGAGTAAATTCTTGACATGTTCTTTTAAATGAATTAATAAATAAACGGCAATAGGGAAAACCTGTTTATTCCAGACTTCGAATTTATTTGGTTATTCTGCTTATCAGCCACCAGGGGGCATTTGAAGCCTGTATGTTGATCCTCTCGGGGGCTCACTGAAATGGGCTCTCATTTCAACAGGCCCAAAAGCAGGCCAGTCAGCTTTTTCAAGATGAAAGTGTAATTGAATTAAAGCTTAATATGAGGACCTCAGAATGTGCTTCTAGTATAAGTTAAGATGAAGCTACACTGAGATGTTATTTTACTGGGATAAGAATAATAATAATGTAGATGCTATTTTACTGGGATCATTTTCTGAAGCCAAGTTAGTAATTCAGGCAGCAAGTTGATTTAAATAGCATACATCACAACTGAAATGATTCTATCTCAGCTATTTTATCAAGAAAGAAGCACAGTGTGTACATTAATACATAAAATAATTTCCAGTATATTTTCCGTCATGCTCCTCTCTCAGAACGCCCTTTTAAAAGGTAATAATATTCATATTTTCCTTTTTCTTACTATGTAACTTTGTTAAAAAATATACATATGTGCATAAATGGAGCATTATATAGTTCCAAACCCTGTGGACATTCAATGAACGTTGGCTTAGGATGACAGTGGTGAAGAAAGCCAACAAATGAAGGCAGGCAGAACCTGCACTCACGGTGCAATGTTGCTCATAAAATAGTTTCAAGTACAGCAGCTGGTACTTACCACATCTATAAATGCTTTGGCTTTGTGCCTGGGATCACCAGAATTAAGTGATAATAAATGCCTTTCATTTACTTTATACCTTCGTATTCTAAAATTATTGGTGGAGGGCACAGCTTTGAGAATTTATCCTTCCTAGGCAGCTAGTTACATCAAAGTTGGGCTTCGGCAGGGTAAGAGGCACTAAATAGAGTAATTGAAATAGAGATGTCCGTTAAACCACAGCCTGTGTGACTGGGTGATTTAGGTAGTGATACACATCGTGTCATTTGGGGAGTGTTCAGTGTGGCTAGTACAGTATGTAAGTGAGTGCTCTGGTCTTCTCAGTTCTACCACTATTGTGCTTAAAGACTTCATTAGTCACTTAAATGTTCTACGTGCAGTTGCCTATCAATAACACATCTCCTTTCCGCTAGGGATGCTGGGAGTATAATAAAGTATGGGAATTATGGGCACTCCTCTTCGGAGGTGTGACATAAAGTCAAAGTTATGGTAAAGGACTTTACAAGTCCTTATATATGTGCTGTACTTTTCTCCTTGTAACGGTGCTCATAAAACAGTTTTGTGTATGGAGTCTATCTCCCATATTTTACCCCATCCATAAACATCAGGCTTTCAGCAGACTATTTCATGAAAAAGCACTGAGGCTTTCACTGATCAGCTGCATTTCCTATGTTCCTGATACAATTCTTTCACTTTACAGAGACTTTGTAGAGACCTCGTCAGTTAATGACCCCTTTATCATTATTATCCATCACTCCCTTCATGTTCTCTCTTCCCTCCCTACCCGCTTAGATTTGATGGTTTATCATTAGAACTCCTATACAATTACCCTGAACTTCTCTCTTCTTTTTTTCTAACCTCACACAGTCGTGCTTAAACCTAGTTACCCTGAGCGCTTCCTCGCTGCGTGCACCTGATCACCTGAACTCTGTTGAGAAAAATCACACAACCCTTCTGTAAGTTCCACTCTAAAATAACAACATTCTCAAAAACAACTGGCATGAACTTTTCAAAAATGTTACTGTCAAGAAAGAATGAAAGACTAAAAAAAAAAAAAAAAAAAGACACAAAGGTCAGGAACCATTCTATGTTAAAAGAGAATGAAGATACATTAGTATTTAAAGCAATGTGTAAATAAAGAAATAAAACAACTATTAAGAACATTATTAGGGTAATTGGAGAACTTTAAACATGAACTGTGGCACTTAAAATTCCTGAATGTTACATTTGTATTCAAGTAGAATGACCTTGTTCCATGGTGAAGCATTTAGGGGTGAAGTGTCACATTGTAACTAACTCTCCAGTGGTTCAACAACAGAAATGTATACATATTTAATATGGAGAGAGAGAGAAAGATCATGTGAATCTAACAGAAGAGGATGTAAATGCTTATTTCAGATAGGTTTGAAATTTTTCAAAGTAAAATTTTGAAAAGAAGAAATGATCACAAATCTCAATGAACACTTTTCACTGCTTAAGAACTCTCCTGCGCTTTTCTAGTATTGAATATATACATTTTCCCACCCCCCTGAAACGCTTATTTCACACTCCTCCCCTGTACTAACAACACTGCCTTATGCTTTATCAAGGGACAGCTGCAATCAGACAAGAACCCAGCATCACCAAAACTACCAGCCTTCCTGAATCTGCACCCACACATCCAGCCTTTCCTCTGCCTGTGCTCTGTGCTTCTCTCTCTTTCTCAATGATTGCCCTCCTGTGGTTGTCCCCCTCTTCCGTCAGAAGTTTCTCTCTAGCAGCACAGTCACTTAGCGCAGTAGTGTCCCTCTTTTATAAAAACCATGCCTTGATCACAAATCTCCCTCAAGGAACCGCCCCATTTCTCTGCTCCCATTCAAAGCAAGGAAGGCGGCATCACTGAGTTGTCTCTAGGTACTGTCTCCACTTCTTCACCTGCCACTCATTCACTCATGGGAATTACATTCCAGTGAACCTATTCATGTCAAGGTCAAGAGAGACTTACTACCTTAATCAACCTCTTGGCAGCACCGTAACAAGTGACCACTCTCCTTCCTCAGACACATTCTTTCCTTGATTTCTGAGCTACAAAACTATCTGACTTTCCGCCTAACTCACAGCTGCTTTCTGTCTTGTTTGCTGACTTCGGCTAGACCTCTAATTGTTAAGAGTTTCTCAAATCCTAATCACGTGATTTAGTTTTTTCTCTATCTGCACTCTCCCTAAATCAAGGGTTCTTAGCTGTTTTTGTGTTACTTTAGCAGTAAAGTGAAGCCTATGAATTCTCTCCCAGAATAATATATTTAAATGCACAAGATAAAATTCTTAGAATTATGCAGGAAAACTATACTAAAATATAATTATAAGATATTTCCAAATAAATGCATGATATTCCTCTTTATTAACGCAAAAATAAGGCAATGTATTTCAAACACAGGTAAGCTTCATGTATTATTATTTTAAAATATCAGTGTAAAGGCTTATTCAAGTTATTTATTAACTTGTATAAGAACATTAAATTGTGAGATGGTATTCAACAGGACAACATATATACATCATCTATACATGGTATGTTGGACATTCCATCAATTTCAATTTTTTGTTTTAATGGTTGCAAGTATTGAAACTCTTGATTGGTTAAGATATATATATTTTTGCAAATGGAGTTAAAGCTTCTTTACCTTACTCTGCAAGGCCAAAAATCTTATCTCAAAGAACACCAGAATTCTCAAAGGCTTTTTGTGTTTAACTCTAATATGATTTGGTTCTAAGATCAAAGGTCATAAGCTAGGACAAAATCTTTTTTTTTTAATTAATTAATTTATTTATTTTTGCTGTGTTGGGTCTTCGTTTCTGTGCGAGGGCTTTCTCTAGTTGCGGCGAGCGGGGGCCACTCTTCATCGTGGTGCGCGGGCCTCTCACTGTCGCGGCCTCTCTTGTTGCGGAGCACAAGCTCCAGGCGCGCAGGCTCAGCAGTTGTGGCTCACGGGCCTAGTTGCTCCGCGGCCTGTGGGATCTTCCCAGACCAGGGCTCGAACCCGTGTCCCCTGCATTGGCAGGCAGATCCTCAACCACTGTGCCACCAGGGAAGCCCCAAAATCTTTGATAGAGTTTATATCAGGAAGAAAAGGGTTATAGATCTGTGGTTCAGCTTTAATACAATCAAGATAGAAGTAACTTCTGAAGGAGTCCTCAGTAGTTCCTAGGTGTCCATAGATTTCTTTTTTTAGAAAAATTGATAGCCATCTCAGGGTAAAGCACCTTCTCCAGCATTTCAAAGTTTGGAAAGGATGTCAGTCTCTGTTCTGGTCTTCCCAATCAGCTGCTAATCCTAGAGAGCTTACAACTTTTTATTTTAAAGTAGAAACCATAATGGGCTTGAAATGAATGCTATATCTCATTCATATGATTAAAAACTGCCAGGTGAGTCAGCACAAGGATAAATCATTCTTTTCAAGGTATTGAGTGCGGAATTTCTTTTCTTTCAGAAAAACTAAAGCAACTGTCTTTAATTCAAACAAGCCCTTAGGTCTCGTTCTCTGGGAAAGCCAGTGAACTATTTGGTAAAGATGGACTTCCTAACCCGGTCCTCTTATTGACACTCTTAAAAATGCAATGATTCAGAGGAATTATCAGAGGTTAATGTTGATGACTTTTCTGATGGTTGGCAAAGCTTCTCCCAAGATTAGAAGAAAAGTTTTAATTCCTGGTGCATGTCTGTGTAAAAAAACAAGAAGTGATGACATCATGAGGTGCTTCCTATTCCATTAAGGTTGCAATACCAGATATATTACCAAGCATTGCTGGGACCAGTCATGTAAGGAGTATAATGCTTTTTTTCCAGTTGAAGTTTTATTTGGAAAAATAATTTTTAAAAACTAGACCAATAAAACAACTTTTCACCATTTCCAACATGTCAACAGCCTTGATAGTTTCCAAAGAAACTCACAAAATAAGAATTCTTCTTCCAGGTGCATACTCAAGGGGAATGGTGAGGCTGTTAATTCCTCCATTGCTTGTTTCAAAATGTTAAGATATTTCCATAATTCTACAATGTATCAAAACATTTGACATTAGAACCTTTCCTAGATTTCTGTTGGTTTGAAACCTTGGGAGCTAACCAGGTGAAATTTGAAACTGGCCCCCATGCATGGAGGGCAAGGAGAGACTGAAAAAAGAGGCAGATGACTCCAGATTGGTAGGTGGAAGGTTTAATAAATAAGGGAACTTTACATGTGAGGCTTATCTTGGGTGGCTTCAAGACAAGTAGATTTCTGCACCTGCCTCCCCCCACCCCCTTTTTTAAAGTTTATATGGAGGCCTTAACGGGGTGCAGTCACATATTCAGTCCAGATGGTCTCAACAACACCTTACTTCTCAAGGCTACATCCTTGAAAATGGCTCCCACTGTGGGAACAGTGGGCAGAATATATATTCCAAGGACAGGGGTGGGGTTGAGGAGCCTCTGATTGCTTGGGTCCATCTTGAGGGTCAACCAATGGTCATATTCTTGATTCATTGACCTCTTCCAACAATTTCTCTTCTGTTCCAGTCCAAAAACCAACTTGAACATTTTCAGTGCACATGGTTGAACTAAAGTCTCTCTTTAGTTTATAGGATGTTAGAGAAAAGAAATTTGTTAAATGGCAAATCCAAGTTTGGGGAGTATCCTAGCTCTTTGTCTTGAGATTTTCTTGCATGAAAAAGCCTGCTGTTTGCAAGAATTTTTAAAAATAAAAACACTGTGTTGGCACACAAACCATAAAAGAACTAATCAATAAACTGGACTTCATTCAAATTTAAAATTTCTGCCCTGCAAAAGACACTGTCAAGAGAATGAAAAGTTAAGCCACAGACTGGGAGAAAATATTTGCAAAAAAATATTTCCAATAAAGGATTATAATCCAAAATGTACAGGGAACCCCTAAAATTCCACAATAAGAAAACAAACAACCTGGTTTTAAAATGGGCCAAAATCCTTAATAGACACCCCACCAGAGGTCTATAGATGGCAAATAACATGTGAAAAGATGTTCTACATCATGTGTCATCAGGGAAATGCAGATTAAGACAATAATGACATACCATTACATACCTATTAGAATGGCCAAAATCCAGAACACTGACAATACCAAATGCTGGGGAAGGTGTGGAGCAACAACAGGAGCCCTCACTCATTCCCGGTAGGAATGCAAAATGGTAGAGCCACTTTCGAAGATAGTTTGATGGTTTCCTACAAAACCAAACATACTCTTACCACATGATCCAGCAATCACACTCCTTGGTATCTACCCAAGGAGAAGAAAATTATATTCTTATAAAAATCTGCACACAAGGGCTTCCCTGGTGGTGCAGTGGTTAAGAATCCACCTGCCAATGCAGGGGCCACGGGTTTGAGCCCTGGTCCGGGAAGATCCCACATGCCGCGGAGCAACTAAGCCCGTGCGCCACAACTACTGAGCCTGTGCTCTAGAGCCCGTGAGCCACAACTACTAAAGCCCACACGCCTAGAGCCCGTGCTCCGCAACAAGAGAAGCCACCGCAAGGAGAAGCCCGCGCACCACAACAAAGAGTAGCCCCCGCTCGCCGCAACTAGAGAAATCCTGCGCGCAACAACGAAGACCCAACGCAGCCAAAAATAAATAAGTTCATTAATTAATTAAAAAAATCTGCACCCAATGTTTACAGCAACTTTATTCATAACTGCCAAAACTTGGAAGCAACCATGATGTCCTTCAGTAGGTGAATGGATAAATAAACCATGGTACATCCAGACAACAGAAGATTATTCGGTGCTCAAAAGAAATGAGCTATCAAGCCATGAAAAGACATAGAAGAAACTTAAATCCATATTACTAAGTGAGAGAAAACAATCTGAAAAGACTGAATACTGTATGATTCAAACTAAATGATACTCTGGAAACGGCAGAACTATAGAGACAGTAAAATGGTCAGTGGTTGTCACGGATTTGGGGGAGGGAGGGATGAATAGGAGTGCAGAGGATTTTTAGGGCAGTGAAACTACTCTGTATGAAACTTTAGTGGTGTATACATGTCATTATAAATTTGTCCAAACCCATAGAATGTACAAGGGTGAACCCTGAACTATAGACTTCAGGTGATAATGTATCAATGTAGATTCATCAGTTGTAACAAATGTACCACTCTGATGCGGAATGTTGATAATGGGGCAGGCTTTGCATATGGAGGGGCAGTGGGTATATGGGAAACTTCTGTACCTTCCATTCTACTTTGTGAACTTAAAACTACTCTAAAAATAGTCTATTAAAAAATAACACCACTGTAGCCTTTGTGTACCATCACATTAACTAATGCACAAGTGTCTGAGACAGGAAGAGTGTAGTCATGTGTGGTCTTATTGTGGGTCTAATAATTCCCTTAAGTAGCGATGAGCGTAAATGATGTTTTAAGATAACTCCAACAACTGTAATATCATATGAAAATATCTATGCTTTCCTTGGGTGATACTGATGTTGCAGATACTGAATAACAATACTGTGGTTTGTTGTCTACATTAATAATTAAAGGAAATGGAAATTTTCACTTAGAGGAAAGTGAAAATAAAGCTGTAGTTTTTTCCCATCTAAGTTCATGAACATCTGCCCTCAGGGATCTCAGCCATTTTTGTGTTTTTAAATTCCATCTATATGCTGATGAATAACTCCCACATTTGTTCACTTACTTGACATTTACACTTGGTTTGTAAGAATAGTTAGCATTTGTTGAGAGCTTACGATATGCTAGGGACTATTCTAAACATTTTACACTTACTAAGTCATTTACTTCTCAAAACAACACTAATCAGGTAAGGTCTGTTATTCTCATTTTACATAAAAATGTAATAGCTTGTCCAAGGTTTCCCGGCTACTGAGTGGCTGAGTGAAGAATGGCGCCCAGGCACTCTGCCTCCCAAACACGTACTCTTAGCCTCTAAGCAACCCTTCTCCTCATTGGCACCTTGAGCTCAAGTTGGGCAAATCAGGAGTATGGACCTTCTACCCCAAAACAGAACCTCCTCCAGCCTTTCCACATCATAGTAAGTGGCACCACCATCCACCAGGCATTAACACCCAAAACCTAGAGCATCCCAGGCTTCCCTTACCCCGTGAATCCATTCCAAAAGTTAATAGCAGTGCTATCTCCAACCCATATCCAGGAATCTGCCCCTTTTTTAACAATTCCAGTACTGCCATTCTAGTTCCATCTTCACTATCTCTAGTCTAGACCACCACAATAGCATCCTAAACTGATCTTATTTCCATTCTTGTCTCCAATTTAATCCCTTAACATGTAGCAGCAACAGAGCATTTTCTGAAACATGAATCAGTCTAGTCACCCACCTCCACTTAAAGTTGGAGAACTCCTTACTTGAGTCCTAAAAGCTTTTCTGATTTGCCCCTGCCTCTCTCTCCAAACTCATCTCGCGCTACCTTCCCCCCAATTTGCTATCACCAGCTACACTGGATTTTTTTTCCTTCCCAGTGTTTTTTTTCTCACTCAACCTTCTTTGCCATTTATTTTAAAAGGGAGGGAAGAGGGCAATAGCGACAAATTACAAACCATCAGCACTTACTTGATCAGGAAATACTGTGGAATGTTTCATAATATAAAGTCAAGATTAACAGCTTTTTGTCTACTTTGAAGCATTTGTTTATTACCCTTTGGCAAAAGCTCAAAGGAGGCTGACTTGTTCTCAGTTCTGTACTAGAAAAAGTTTTTTCAGCTAGGATTACCCTACCATGTAGATAGTTATTTGAGGAAGGGAGGCTTAATAACTTTGTGTCTAAAAAAAACTGGGGGTCAATATAGCTTCCATATGTAAATTTATGTAGGGTTTTGGAAAAAAGAATTACCAAGTGATTCAGCCCTCTGAGAACACTGCTACCTTATTAAATCATTTTACCCAGTGCTGTGTTTTTCAAAATGGTCTGTCTCATTTTCCAGGGCTTTTAGACAAGTTATACTTGTAAAAAGTTTGTTTCTTTCAACTCATATATAATAAAAAGAAATAAGCATGCACAAGAAACTTTTGAGCCACGATACAGGGCTAATTTCTACTATCAGTCCATGTAGCTAGGTACCAACGTGGCTCATTCACTATTACTAATGTTATATTTTTCCAAAATTTGTTCAAGAAAAAGGTACTTGTACTGCTTGCTACAACCATCTAGAGTTCTTCTTTTACATGCCTTTTAATCAAATATTGCATAGTGGTTATAATGTCAGATCTTCTCCATCCTGTCAAATAACGAAATATGAAAATAAGAGAAATAAAGAGAAGAGAATACAAAACCTCCCCTCCCTCCCTCTAAAAGCATGATTTACTGATAAAAATGTTTTCTTAATTAGAATTTTGGGGGGTTGCAAACAACCGTAACTGACTGGCAAACTACAGAACTATGGAAATTTATAGGAAGAATATCTAAAACTTACATTATCATTGGGAAACCTGGCAAATCAAAATGTGGAAAACAGGAAGGAACTAAGGCATTTTCTAGGACTGCAGGGAAAGAACCTCTGAAACAGTGCTTGTGTGAACAATCTGGTCAGGTCACTTCCAAGGCAATAAACAAACTCCAGCATTCACACTCCTCTGTTCCTCTGCTTGAGATTCAAGTTCCAGGGAGAATCTGATTGGCCTACTCTAGGTCACCTCCCCCAACACCACACACACACACCTTGACTCAACAGACTATATCTAATGGGGAAGAGATCATTCCACAAAGGAGAAATTGGGATGATATAAAAAAGGGAGAAATAAGAGTGCCCCCCCAAATAACAACTGCCTACTTCAAACAATGGACACAAAAATTCCCAAGGCAGCAATAACCAAAACCAAACCCACAGGCTTGCTCGAGAACAGAAGTTTATTCTATCAGTAGGTTTTAGAGCCTCTTTATGCCTTAACATCTTTCTAGTTTCCTGACTTTTTATCTGAGAATGCTGCTGCTGACAGTGTCATCTTAATATAGGAAAGCGATTTTAAAGTCTAGTGAGTAAAGCCACTAGCTTTCCCAAAGCTGCCTACTCACTTGCTTGTACTTGCACATTTCAAGTAGCTGGAGAAAAAAATGCTACCATTCTCATTGATTGCACTTCAATTCAAGACCACCACCCTTGGCTCACTGCAGTGACTATTTTTCCCTGGGCTATTGATTTTCCACCTCTTCTAGCTTATCTTGGCAGGCAGCCTCTACAAGACCCCCAATTATCCCTATTCTTTCAGGAATCCACTCCAATCAGGATTTCACCCCCACCACTTTACTAAAACCACTCTTATCAGTTCCCAATAAGCTCCACATTGTTCAATCCAAAGGTGATTCTCCCGTGCTCTTCTTGCTTGACGTGGCAGGAACAATTGATGGTTATTACTTCTTCCTCCTTAAAATACTTCTCTACTTGGCTTCCCACAATACTCGCAAGTGATTTTTCTGCTGCCTCTTTGATCACTCCTCCCCAGTCAGCTTTGCTTGTTTTTCCTCATCTTTCCCATTACTAAATATTGGAGTTTCCCAAGGCGCAGGCTTCTGATGTTTTCATGTTTCCATTTATATTCTACTCTCTAGGTGATTGCATTTGGTCTCACTGTTTTTAAAATATATGCTCATCATTCTCAGATTGATATCTCCAACCTGGATTTCCCCCTGAACTTCAGATTCAAAACCAAACTTGCTATTTTACATCTCTGATGTCTAATAAGTCTTAAACTTGATATGTCCAAAATGAGCTCTTCATACACTCACCCAAACCCACCCCTTCAACATTCTTCCCCTGCAGTTGACGGCCCCGGTACTTCCGGGTGTTGAGGCCCAAACCCTTGCAGTCATGTTAGACTCCTATTTTTCCTCTTACCCTCCATACTCCTTGTCAGCAAATCCTGTTAACTCAGCTCTCAAATATATCCATAATCTGACCACTTCCCACTACCAACACTGTTCCCATCCTGGTCCAAGTGACCATTATTCTTGCCTAGATCATTTGCACTAGCCATTTAATTAATCTTGCTGCGTTTGCCCTTGCCCCAGTGCAACAAAATAGCAGTTGGTGTTTCTTTGAAACCATAAGTTAAAGCATGTCACATTTCAGCTCAATATTCTACAGTGAATTCCCATCTCACTCAGAGTCAAATCCGTGATCCTCCATGACCTGCCCCTCTTCTCATTACTTCTGTGACCTCACATCTTATAGCACCTAGCTTGTTCTGGCCACTCCGGCCACTCTGGTTTTCCTGCCCCTTACACACCAGGCACACTCCCTCCTCACTCATTGGCATTTGTTCTCCCAGTTGCCTAGAATGCTCTTCTCCCAGATGTCCACGTGGCTAAGCTACTCACTTCAGACATTCAGAACTTTACTCAAAATTCACTTTCTCCACAACAACTTCCTGTTCATCCTATCTAAAACTCCATCACACCCTACACACACACATATACACACTATTCTTCCCTACTTTATTTTTTTCTCTCTAGCATGTATTACTTCCTAACATACTGTATATTTTACTCATTTATTTTGTTTATTGTCTGTTTCCACTAAAAATATAAGTTCTGTGAGAACAGAGATTTTTTAAAAAAAATTACTGCCATATTCTTAATGCCTAGTATACTGAATAATTGTTGAAGGCAAACTATTGTTTTGTAGGTACTTCATTTTGTTCACCATCTCTCACAATTAGGTGCAGATTCAAAATCAGGCTCCAGCACACAGCTCATTTTCCAAGTCAGTGAATTCCTTATTCATTCTAGTTCTGCAAGAGTTATCACTTTTTCTTATTATGTTTAAATTGAAGGATCAACAAGTTAAAAACCTGTCTTTTTTTTTATCATAAGGGCAGGCAGGACCATCTATATAATTGTGAGATCCCAAACAAAATGAAAATAGAGATTCCCCCTCATTCAAAAAGTATTAAGGATTTCAGGATGGTGACAGCAGAGAATTAACCAAACGTGGGGCCCTATGAGACTGCACAAGTCATATTCCCATGATGCTGGCCCTATAGGCAGGTTTTTGTTAGAGCTAGATTTTTTAAAAACTTAAAAAGAAGCACATAGTTTGGTAGTTAGGATTCTCTTTTCATGTTTCCCCATGTCCATGTTCCATGATAAGTCTGTATTGCAAAGGTTTAAAGATTCTAAAGATGAATACAATTTAAATCATTAGTCATGTAAGCTACGTAACCACTTTTTGTGGTTCCAAGTTGATGTTTTAGTTATACAAATTTCCATCTAGTTATTATTTATTGTCACTTATGTTAATTTAAGATTAAAAATCTCACTGCTGTATTTTTCAGGACATTGATTTATCATATAAATACACACTATTTATAATAGAAATGTTAAAGATACTCATTCATTCAAGAAGAATTGAGTAAAAATCTAAAAATGTAAATTACAGTGCCTGGCTCTTTAAGAAATTTACATATTACATGACAGGAAAGCAGGCTATTTGTTGAAATATCAGTTTTCCTAAAGCCAATTAGCCAAATGATCAGTTTGTTGAATGACTAATTTGCCAAGTTTGCTAAATTAAATGAATGCAGTTTAACGTAAATATTTAGCAGCTTGAACAAGACTATTTGATTTTGGTTACTGATGGTGAAATATATAGAAAAACTATACATGCATTTTTCATATTACAATATGTACTATTCATAATGTCATATTATATATGGATATGTGTATATATTATGTACATATACACATATATAAACGTATGTTTGTATATATATTTGTACATATGTACATATATAGCTAACTTGTTACAAGACTAGGTGTACAGGAAGTAAAAATATCTGGAAGGGACCATTTTAATCTAGAAGGGACCGTGTGGTTAGTACAAGTTAAGTAGAAAAATGAAATAAAACACAATAGGAATAACCATCTTATATATTATGCCATTTGCTGGTGGATGCCATTTGCTGATGGATATACTCAAAGAATTTTGTGAAACAATCTTAAAAATATCAAAAGTTTGGCAAAACAGAAATCAACATAAAAAGGTCCCTAATCGGGCTTCCCTGGTGGCGCAGTGGTCCGCCTGCCGATGCAAGGGACACGGGTTCGTGCCCTGGTCCGGGAAGATCCCACATGCCACGGAGCGGCTGGGCCCGTGAGCCATGGCCGCTGAGCCTGCACGTCCGGAGCCTGTGCTCCGCAACGGGAGAGTCCACAACAGTGAGAGGCCCGTGTACTGCAAAAAAAAAAAAAAGGTCCCTAATCACTTTATTGATATATCCAAAACTTAAGAAAAGTTTTCCTTTTTGTTATAAACAATATAGATCCTTTCTTTAAAGAAAGTCTACCTATTTCAATAATTCCTGATTAGAAATCATAACTTCAGTATATGTCTGTGACAAGATTTTTCACCTACTTCTTTTCCATAATACTTTTGAATGACATTTTATACTTTTTTAATACTAAAAGAATCGTAAATATTCTTTTTAGTATCATTTAGCTTATGTCTTATATTCAATTTAAATTTATAAATTTAAAAGCATGTGCAAAAATCAGGATTTTGAATAAAATTGAATTCACTTTTTAGTGAAGTCATCTAAAATTTAATTTAGATTAATTTAACTTTAATTTGAAAGCACCAGAAATAAATCAAAATTAACCAAACAATTCCATATAGAAATTCCCACATTAATTTTTATTTTGGTTATTGATATTGAAATATATACTTCTACATATTTCACAGCTAATAACCTAAAGTGAATATTTTTGTTAAAGCTGCTTATTATTTCTCTACAACACTGCAATCTTTAAATTTAGTAAATTTGGCAAATAATGAGCAAATTGGCATTCAATTAGCTGATTTTCTGCTAATTGGCCTGCTTCTAGATAGCAGAGTTCGGGAAGGGTGAAAAAAAACCCTGCAGGTATACCAATTTCCAAAAGAAGATGGAAGAGAAAAATATTAGAAGTGACTGGAGAAGCAGGAAGAAACCCAAGGCTATTAGGAGGGATGGAATTTCAAGAAAGATGTCGACAGTGTCACATGCTACGGAGAGTTCCAAAAGAAGTAAGGAAGGTCAGGGTACCTTTGCTGGCACTGCTTTCAGTAGAGTGGTGACAGTCCGTTTGCACAAAATTATAAGACGACTATAATTAACTAAATCTAACAAAAAAAATTTAACCCCAATGAGGTAGATAAAACTTCTGAAGAGCAAGGACTTAATTTTATTTATTTCACTGATTTTAAGTTCTCTCTTCTATTTCTTCTCTCTTCCCGCCCAACTAGAGTTGTCAGACTTAGTAAATAAAAATACAGAATGCCGAATTAAATACGAATTTCAGATAAATAATGAATAGTTTTTAGTATAAGGATGTCCTAAGCATTGCAAGCGTTCGCTAGAAGTCTGCCAAATAGGGGCCAGTGGCGGGCATAAGAGCCCTGGCTCTAGAGTCATTCTGCTTGAGTCCTCGCTGTACACTTAGGTATACGGCCTCGGGCAAGTTACTTAACCTTCGCCTCAGTCTATGGCTTGTAACGATGGGGATCATAATAATAGTAATAGTCATTTTGGAACTATTGTGGGTTGAAGTCTCTAAGGCGCGTGTTTGGGGACGTGCCCAGAGACCAATAAACCTTAGTATGATTGTCAATAAAAGGGAGAGCACGAAATTATATGAATGGGAAGGGGGAAACTGTGTGGGGTTTGCGTATTAGGTGGACTTTGAGGCTCACCTGGGGATGATTAATAACCAAGGCAGGCCGGCAGAGGAAAGTGTACAGGTCCAGAAATGGCCGGGGGCGGGGAGGAGGGAAGAAGAAGAGAGAATGGAAGGAAGGGAGGAAGAAAGGGGGTGAGAGGAGGGGAAGGACGGGAGGGAGGACAGAAGAGGCGAGATTGTCGGCAAACTTGCCTGTTGACCTCTCTCGCCAAGAAAAAGTGGGGCTCTTACACCTGCGGAGGCAGCCGTGGGGCGTTAGCAACCAACTCTGAGTGTGGAGGTTCCATGGTTACTGACGGGCCGGGGCCGGCTGCGTTCCCGGGTGAGGGGGGCGTGCGTCTGCGCGTAAAGCCAGGGGGCGCCCGGGCGGGCGGGGGCGGGGCGGCCCTGGGGCGGCCGAGTCCGCCTGCGCGCGTGGGACGCGGCGGGCGCGCTAGCCCGCAGAGCCAGGGCGCTGGCGGCGGCTGCGAGCGAGCGGCGGGCGTAGGCTCTGCGGAACTGGCGCCGCGATGGGACACCTGTGGCTCTGGGGGACGTGGGCCCTCTGGGGGCTGCTCCTGTGCGTCGCAGACCCCCGCACAGGTAACCCAGTTGGGACGCCAGGGAGGCAAGCCGGAGAGGTCCCTGTAGACACAACCCCCGCTGCCGGTGTCGCGGGAGAGGCTGCACCGTCTGGCACTGGCCCTGGCCCTGGGACGAGGCTGAGCGTGCGGCTGCATGGCGATCCTGGGGACTAGGTTAAGCATGGCGATCCTGGGGACTAGGTTAAGCTCTTGCCACGAGGGTTGCTGCTTGAATTATGGAACTTCACCCCCTCCATCCCTGGTCACTCAGTTGAAAGAGACGGAAATTTGGCTGGGGCTTGGGGACGCAACCCAACTCCTCCCTTTTCTCACTCTTGTTGGGTCCCTTCCCCTTTGAAGGGAGGACAGGGTCTCCCAGTGAGATAGGAATGGGTCTTTGTGGCGGGTGTCAGTCATTTCCAAGGGCAGCTGCCCAGGGCCTTCAAAGTAATACCCAAGAGAGGGCTGGGAAGAGACTGATAAGATAAGAAATTGGAGTTGTCCGTGGAGATAACGGGGAGGATGAACCTGAGATAGGTGAGGAACCGCGCTTCTACGAGATAGGATCCGAACCGCGCTTCTACGAGATAGGATCCAGCTCCCTCGCTGGAGTTTCCTACTCTTGGCTGTGGGCTGCTCGAAGTTACAAATGTGCCGGCAGCATGAGCAGCCTTGGAGCTCTTGCCAAAGACAGACCCACAGCGCAGAGTCATTGGGTCTGGGGGGTAGTCATCTTTATGCTGGAGAGCTTTTGCTATTGTAGGTGAAGTCCACACTAAACTTTTCTCAGGCAGGAATGAACTCAATCATAATTTCTTTACCTTTTTCTCATTCATCCGTTTCAAACAATTTAGGTGGCTTTTCTTTGTGTTCCCACTTAAATTTTTCCACCTATCCTGAGAATTTGTTACTGGATCTAATAATTACCAGATCTGTACAGTTTAAGCAGAAAATAAATCTTTTTAGCCATGATGTAACTTTGAGTTATTTTGAAGCATTAATTTCAGTTCACCAAAGAAGCTGCTCACTCACCCCTGTGTTTGCAGAGGCGCCTCTTTGTCTAGAAGTCTAGAAGTCTGTCTTTCCCGTAGTTGGTCCAGTCTAGCTAATTCATGTTCGCTCTCCCAGATGCAGCAGGAACACCCTTCTTTCAAGAAGCAGTGTGGATGAAATGCCCCTTCTTAGGCACGTGGCCCCTGTGCTCTCTTCTGTCACTCTGGGCTCCCTAAGCTGAGCTTTTGGGAAGTTGGGACTGTCACAGATTTTTAAATGCCCAGGAACCTAACACTGTTTGTTGAATGAATTAGTGACCTTTACATTAAGAACTCACTGTCATCAGAAGGCTAAAAAGGTCCCAGAACTGATCTTCCCTGAAGTCTTACTCTGTCACAGAAAACAATTACTTCTTAAAACACAACATTCCTTTTTTGTACCTAGACTATTCTTTCAATTTACCTGGCTTTGCATTTCTTATGGGCTTTGATAATGACCTATTTCTCCACAGAGCTATTTCTCCAGCGCTGTCTGCTGCTGTGTGGGCTGATAGCTGTAGTTACGGAACTGCAGCTAGCAGAGCACTACATGAAATTCAGGGTCTAATAAATGTTTTATAATATGATAGGTAAGAATAATGAAAATGATCATGTATTATTCCTCTTCTTTGTAGCATGTAAGACAGTGCTTTGCATAAAGCCAATGAGTATTAACTAAGTTAATGACTGACTCCCTGTCAAGTCACTGGTTAGTAATAGAACCAAAAATAAAACCTAGGTGTATTTACTTTCTGTCCTATAATCTCCATGATGTTTTTCTTACACCATTGTAATTTGTGGTACAAAATTTGGCGCTTGAAATGAAGTACTTGATGCTTTTACTTCTATTGTACTTTAATATCTTTCAGATGGCTCTAAAATAATTCCCAAAGTCACAGAAATAATACCTAAATATGGCAGCATAAATGGAGCAACAAGGCTGACTATCAAAGGAGAAGGTATTGTTGCCTTTTTTTTTTTCATCAGGGTTGAGGTATTTCAAAGGCTGTTTTACATTTAGAGATTTACGGTTTTTTAAAAAAATCCACTAGAGTTGCTTCTCCATTTGGCCAGAGTAGTGAAACTCTATCCTCTTTGACACCTAAAAAAACCCCTGAAAGTCTCTATCAACCTGACCATCTGAATTTGTATCATAATTACTTGCTGAACTCCAAGGTCTGGAATATAATGATTGAATTGAAAGAAACATCTTTAACCCAACTCTGCAGTTACTTACTTTGTTCTTCATGGGTCTAATAACATTTATCTTTTTATTAAATATAACATTTTGGGGGGTTCTGGGAGTAGGATGTTAGTAGGAGGGTATGATAGAGAAATAGAACGGTAATGAATGGAGAAAGACAACTGAAAGCAAAGCTTTGGATCCCTTCTTCTGCCACCCAATCCTTATCATATACTTCATCAAAACATGGGTTATGTGTAACTCTCCTTCTCTCGTCTTGGGATGAAAACAAAGTAGGCAATTAGGGAATATATTTAATAAGCAACTGTTCCTAGGATTAAATAGAAATATGTGGTTCTTTTAGCCATTAGGCCTTTATGATCTAAATGATAGTAGTATTAATATGCTTACAAATTTTTGAAGGTTGGGAAAGAAAAATTTTTTAAGAATATTAATAAAAACTGTTATTTCGTCTTTAAAATAAGAAGAACAGTGAGAAGTTTTTGGAATCAGAAAATTGACAAAGCAAGATATTTAATAATTCTGTTGTATGTATTGAAATGTCTTTCAATACTTCTAAGTAAAATTTCTGTAGAATTTAATCTCAATGATACACCTGAAATGGTTTGAGCCTCTAAATTGTGAACAATATGTTTTGGATTAAAGTGTGTTTTTGTTTTTTTAGAGTTAGACACCTGGAGACAATGTGTTTGTTAAAGACTTTTTAAAATGTCTTTATCCATAGCTCCCTTATATTGTATATTGCTGTTAACATTTGGTTAGATAGTGTGTTTGAAAGCTATTGGGTTTCTAACAGAGATTTAAATGCCATGAGAGAAATGTCCAAAACAAACAAACAAACAAAAAAAACAAGAAAATTGCTCAGCTATTTCCTTCTGCCTCAAGACCTGCACTTTTTCTGATCCAGGAACCATGGCTTGAGTTTAGGTACATAAACTCAGAGCATCCCTAGTTAGAAACAGGAAAAAACAAAACAAACCATTCCATTCTTAAGGCATTTTGGAAGAACATCCTTATTAACCTAGCTATAATCTTTGCTCTTTGGTAGACTTTCTGAGGCTCAGGAGTAATCCGCTTACTTAGGAAGCACAAAGTGTCACAGTGAATTTCTAGTTTTCCCATCAGTTTGTATTTCTGGATGCTTTTGGCAAAGAATTATAGAATAGTTAAATCCTATTTGAATTGCAGGTACCTGCACCCCACCCTGATGTGTCTTCTCTCTCCTTGCTTTAACCACACACTATAGGGACTGAAATTGTGGTACCTTATGTCTTTCTAAGAGGCTGAGTCTAAATACTGTTTGGGGGGCCCATGATATATACAGAATGTGTGTAAAGTAATGATAATGAACTTACAAAACAAACCAGACCTCCAAAGCTACATGAATGTGGTACTTGAACAAAGTTTATTTGGAGGAACTACATTCACATCATCCATCAGTGCTGTGTCTGACCCATACTCCATGTTTAGAATTGAATACAGAGATAATTTATTAATCACAGAAGAACACTTTCTAAATGGAATTGTAAATGCTAGATCACCTAAATGTTGGTCCCCTATGACTTTAAAATTTTTTATTTTTGTAAAGGCCACGATGAAAATGTAAAATAAATATTTGACTTGAGTTCTCTGAAATTAATGTTTTTGTGTATTCAAATGACTTTTGTCTATTTTCACACCTAATGAAACTTTACAGGCAAAAATTTGCTACTGCATTACTTTGTTCTAAAGGCTATCTTCAGGAGCCAAAGGTAAAATTTTACAATTATGTAAATATTATGTATTATGTATAATTTTACAATTATGCTGCCCAAGTAAAAGCGTCTTGAGGGCTTCCCTGGTGGCGCAGTGGTTGAGAGTCCGCCTGCCGATGCAGGGGACACGGGTTCGTGCCCCGGTCCGGGAAGATCCCACATGCCGCAGAGCGGCTGGGCCCGTGAGCCATGGCCGCTGAGCCTGCGCGTCCGGAGCCTGTGCTCCGCAACGGGAGAGGCCACAACAGTGAGGGGCCCGCGTACCGTAAAAACAAAAAACAAAAAAAAAGCGTTTTGAGCAGTGGCATGACCGTGGAAATCATTGTATTTCCTTCTAAGATGACTGATTGGATGAGGAGTGTTATCATTTTGATAAGTTCTAGAGTGTTTCTAACTTTATTGTGTTTATTACTTTATATTCATACCTTGTATTTCTCAATTGTCTTCTTTGATATTTATCTTTGTTAAAAAAAAATCTGTGAGCCGGAAGGAATAACTTTTTACTTTTGGTTCTTTTTTTTCTAGCTATTTCCCTATTACAATGTCTAGCACATATATTGTTGTTTAACTGAAGTGGTGAGTTATGTAATTTTTGCAATATTATGGAAAGCATATAGACTTTAGTCGGGTCCGACTGGCTTTCAGCTCCAACTTTGCCACTCCCACTAGGGGACTGGGACAAGTTTCTTCTCTAAGCCTCAGCTTCCTCATCCGTGAAATGGGATATTAATTCCTACCTGTTGGGTCTATTATGAATATTGAAAAGGATGATGTATCTAAGGCACCTATACATATCTGCTCCATAATTTAGAGCTATTTCATATTATTCTTTTGCATTTATCTTATACAGATGGTTTCATTTTTTAGAAGTTATGCTCCATCACACTGCACCATTTTTTCCCATTGTTTTGAATGTTACAGCTTTTAAGTAGGTTTATACACTCTCAACCCTGCTTTTTTTTTTTTTTTTTTTTTTTAACCAGAGAAACCCAAAACAGCCTGCATTGTACATGGCAACTGCTGGCTTTGACAACACATGCATTTTTCGTGATAGCAGCACAGGCTGCTATCAGGAGACCCAGGTTTGGGTGTCTGGCAAATTCTGTCTCCAGTTTTTCTGCAAAAGGAAAAAAATACATCAACATGTCAGGAATTTCCATCTGAAGCCTCGACCTTTTCTGTTTCCAGGGTACACCCATCCCTTCCTGTAATCTTTGTGCTTTGGAGTACTTCTAGAGTTATCTTCTTTATACCCAATTATTTATTTAGAATTATACTTTTAAATTAAAATTATTTTTTAAAGGTGATTCCTTTCTATTGCTTTTTAACTCTTTGGAGCTAGCTACAAAATTAGAAATATTTCTGTAGTTTTTTTTTTTTCACTAAAATTTATAATGAGAATATTTACAAATCTTATTGATTTGGTTCATATTTTCCTATATATTTTACTCCCAGGAAATATATATATATCACATATATATGAGACATATATATGTATGTGTATATATACATACATACACATATAATATTAAAACAACTCCTAAGCTAAAAACAATATATATCATCTTTTGTTGGCATTACTTTTTTAATTGTTTTTTTCTTAGGAATGCTGAAGAACAGATCTGCTGTTACCATATCACTGATGTGACATATGCCTAATAGGAAAACAAACACATGTATCACTTCCTGAGCCACGCTACAAGTAAAACTTTCTATTCTTTAGTTAGTTGCCAGCAGCCCTTCTGTGTATTCCAAACTCAACGTGAACGCCAAAGATAAGCAGAAATTGGCAAAAGGAAAGAGTGGTTTTACAAATAGCTTGCTTTTCTGTGTTTTCATGTATCTTTTCACAATTCCATTTCAGCAGTAACTGCCTTCCTATATTCAATACTGCAAACTCAATGCAAATATGTTTCACATGTTCAGTTGGTATGTTTGTACATTAGCCTATTGCTGGATGAGTCCTGTTCGGTTAAGTTTTAAGCTTAGAATAAGAGAGCAGCGTTTATTAAAATCCCTATCTTTTGTTGAGTTTCTACTTACTTCTTCTATGTATAAAGAATAGGAGAGGAGCTAAGAACATAGGGTCTGGAGGAAGTTATGTTGGATAACTGGAAATAGCTTTGTAATGTGCATTTTTAAATATTACTTTTCTCTGAATATCACAGGGGTGCCAAGCTGGCATCTACAACCTGGGTTCGAATCCTGGCCACCCACTTATTTGTTCTGTTATTTTTTTAAAAACGATATTAATACTGACTAATAATAACTATTTTGTGACTTATTATATAATAAGGATATATATTAATTGAGCTCTTAACCTGTGAGCCAGGGACCATGTTAAGTACTATATATAAATTCTCATTTAGTCTTCCTGATAATTCCTGCTAAGTAGATTATTGTCATTTTCCTGGTGAGGAGACTAAGACTGAGAGAGTTTATGTCTAAAACTAATGCTCAAGTTCATACAGCAAGGAGTTCACTGGAGCTGGGATTCTAACCCAGGATGTCAGGGTCCAAATGCCCTTTCCTGTACACAACACTGTCACCTAACATGCAATGTTAACCAGAGCTGTGGCACAGGGCTATGGCATTTGATGAACATTTGGCATAGCGAAGCCCTACTTCCAGTCCTGTGTTAAACCAGGCAGTATTCATGTTGTCTCATAGACCTTTGTAGAACATTGAAAATGTTCAGTAATTTAAAAAGCCACACCACAAACCTTTGGCAACCCCAGTTCAGCCACTTTAACTAGTAGAGGTTAATGTGAGCACATGTTGTAGTGGTGATTGTTTTGTTGAAACGTACTTGAAAACTACTGACAATTTAAGGTAAATACTTAATATTTATTTTTTTTCTAACATTAATAATATAAATACTTAGGATTTAAAGAGTTTAGTGTACCTCTCTGGGTTAACCTTTTTTTCCTGCTGATTTTATTATTGTACTGTGGGACAATGTGATCTGTAGCTAATTAAGTTATGACAGTTACATAGCTTATACATTTACATTAATGACATGGATGCAGATCTTTTAGTGTAAAAGAAAATGTTTCATAATTTCAAAAATATTTTAGTCATCAATATGGCTATACTGTTTTCTTAATCTTAAGAATTTGTGATATTCAGAGAAAAATAATATGTAAAAATGCACATATTTTTAGAACTCAGAATTTAGGAATTTTAGATTTTGAAGTAATCTGGGCAAAACATGTTTATTTACTGATTTGACTTTATTCAAAAAATATGTTATAACCTAGACCACTTTGTAGATTCACTGTGCATACTAGAATAGTATTAAGTACCTTTTTAACATTTTTATTAGAATACTTAATTTTAGGATTTAATCAATAGAACATTATCCGATTATCTTACTCATAGGTTTTATTTCAGAATTGAATGTGGTTTCAGCAATATAAAACACTTTAAAAATTATTTTATTGAAGTATAGCTGATTTACAATGTTGTGTTAATTTCTGCTGTGCAGCAGAGTGATGCAGTTATACATATATATGTAGATATACATTGTTTTTCATATTCTTTTCCATTATGGTTTATCACAGCATATTGAATATAGTTCCCTGTGCTGTATGGTAGGACCTTGTTGTTAAAATACTTTTATGTGGCATAAAAATAATTGATGTTTACTTCCAAACCTAGTTTGAATTTTCATATATTTATAGTAAGATTAAAATAATCTTCTGCTCTGTTTCACATCATCCATTTCTCAGTTTCTGTTGGATCATTCCCATCAGCATGCAAACATACTATTTCACCCACCTGAAAAAAAGCAAAAGCAAAATCATCAACTGTCCCCTTGGTCCACACCGCCCCCTTCAGCTACCCCATTTCTCTGCTTCCCTTTACAGTAAAACTCTTTTAAAGGTTACCAGTATTTGTACTCTTTACCTATTTTCCTCCATCTTCTCTTGAACCCATGCCAAGCAGTCATTTACACATTGCTCACTGAAACAGCATCTTCACCCCTGCCCCCAGTCTATTCTCACCCTGCCCCATCTATTTCTGGAGCAGCAGCTTGTGAATCTTGAAAAGACTATGTTAGATAATACCACTTCTCTGTTTTAAAGCCTCCAATGTTTCCACACTCATAAAAACAATCGAAATGCCTCCATTTCTAATCTCATCTCCTACTGTTTCTCCTGACTCATACTAATGCAACCACACTTGTTAAGCCTTGAATCCACAAACATGCTCCCACCACAGGGACTTGGAACACCCTGTTCTAACTAAAATGTACGTCCCATAGATATTCTCATGGCTTACTCCTTCTGAAAAGCTTCCATGACCATCTATGACAAGTGCCTTCTTGGCATCACCTCTGATATCATAAATGTTGCAAAGTATTCCCTGGGCTCTTAATTTACTTTCAATGTCAGCTTCCCTGGTAGGCAGAGCTGTGAGTAGTATACATGGTCAGTAACTTTATAAGGAGGAAAAGGTGGTCCAAGGTAAAGATATACATCAGCTCCTGGCCTGTGGCAGATGACTTGACTAGTACAAGATTGGAAAATCAGAAATAAGAAAGTCTTGGAAAGAGGCTGGTGAATGCACTCACGACAGTGAGCATGCAGATCTATAGGTCTCAAGTTAATTTCCACAAGAGAGTATCCCCAGCCGAGGAAATGGAACAACTAGGTCGATTGGATAACTTGTTCAGGAGCTTCTCTCCTTGGCCACCTGAGTGCTTGTGCAATGGGCCTCTGAACAGAGGGCCATTGGTAAAGGCTGTGCATGGACCAACACCAGGGACTCCCTTTTACCAACACTAAGCTACCTACCGCTGTTGCTGAATACCTGTTCTGTCAGTAGCAGAGACCAATACTGACTGTCAATGGGGACTGTCCCTCAAGAAGTACACCCAGCCACTCAGTGACAAGTCGACTGCATCACTCTCCTTCCCTCATTGACAAGCAGAGATTCACTGTTTCTGGAACTGACACCTATTCCAGATATGGGTTTTGCCTTCTCTTTCCACCATGCCTCTGCCAGCCTCATCTTCTGAGAGCATACAGAGTCTGAATTACTGCCATGAGATGCCATAAAACAGGGCCTCAGAACAAGGAACATATTTTATAGTGAAAAAATAGTGATAATGGACACATGACCATGAACCCTGCATCACCCTGAAACATGTGGCCTAATAGAATGATGAAACAGCCTACAAAAGGCAAGACTAAGAACCCAGCTTGGGAGCAACATCCTGTGGAGTGGGACGCTGTGCTCCATCATGTGCCATATGCACTGAGCCAATGGCAGATCCACACTGTTGTTTCCCAACAGATAGAATACATGGAGCTGGGAGTGAAGGGTTATTCCCTGTCATTATCACTCCCAGTGATCCAAAAATTGAATCTGTGCTTTCTGTCCTTGCAATTTTAGGTTCTGCTGGATTCTGGGTCTGAGTTTCCAGATAGAGGATGCTTCTGCCAGGGGTCCCAATATGGGTTCCACTGAACTGAAACTACCACTACTAACCGATCAGTTTGAATTGAGCAAACATAAGTAATAGACTGGTAGAGATGGTCCATTCTGATGATTGTGAAGAGGGAGGGTTGCTTTCACCTAATGCAGATAAGGAGCAGTATGTCTGGAATTCATGGTATTCCTGGAGCATCTCTTGGCTTCCATGTGCAGTGATAACTGAATAGGCATAGGTGGCAACCACAACCAAACACGGGCAAGGCAACTTTGGGCTCAGATCATCAGGACAAAGGTTAGCATCACTCCATTAGCTGAGTGCTGGCTAATGGTTAGGGAAATTACAATGGGTGATAGAGAGGGGACACGCATATTAATTATAGCCTCAGGACCAGTTGTATTACTGTGGCCTGTTGCATGTCCCACTAACCCTCTTGTATGAAATCTTTAGCAGAACTCTTAGGTGGCCACTGCCTTGTAGACCTGACAATGGATTGTACTTAAAAGTAGGGCCTGAGCATATCTGTATGGTACAAGGAATCCACTGTGTCAGATGCCTTTCTTACTCAGCCTCACATCCTGGTTCCCGCCTCTTATTCTAGCCACAGAAGTGGCAAAAAGTTCCCCATGTACTTTGACTCCATCTGTGCTTCCAGCTCTAGCCTCCAGGTCCCACAGCGTGTCTTTGTCCCAGGGCTTCTTTGATGCAGTGACTAGGGACGTTGGAACCCAGATGGCATATACCTATGTGCAGCCTAAAAGTGCAGGAAAAGCCATTTCCCCCACGGGGAACTGTCGGCTCACGGGACAGGATTTGATGAATAAATGCTTCTTCCCATTGATTCTTTGCTTCTGAGAAGCAGTCTATATTTTCCTTAAAAGTCTTTTCCAGCAAGATTGAACCCCAGCTGTTTTCAGTGGTGTCCAGGTTTTCTTCTTCAGGTTTTCTTCTCTCTTGTCCCTAAGGGATCACCACCCAAATAAACTATCTACTTGCGAGTCCTTACCTCAGATTTTGCTTTATAGGTACTCAAGGTAAGGACCCCATGTCTTATAAAATCGTGTTCCCTTTGTCTCCTCTTTCTGTGCCCTTTAGCCTGCTGTTTTCATAGTAGTTATCTCCACTAGACATAGCATCTGGTGGTATATATTTGTATATTGTCTGTTTCTCCACCCCTCCCCACCCTATTACTGGGATATAAGCCATTTGATTACAATGCACTTAACAACCTGACAAATAATAAGTTTTCAAGCATTGCTTTTATGAATAAATTAATTAAAGGCTAATTTTCATGTTTCCAAAGAGGATTACAATCATAGAGGTGAATATGAAATAGATTAATTGCTGACATCAGTACTATTTCTTATTATTTATTCAATGATGCAATACGAAATAAGTGTTGGATCTTTGAAAACAGAGTTCCATTAATAATAATTAAGTGCTTTCATTATTCCAGGTTTTGCTCAAGCAAACCAGTTTAACTATGGAGTTGATAATGCTGAGTTGGGAAACAGTGTGCAATTAGTTTCTTCTTTCCGATCAATTTCTTGTGATGTAGAAAAAGATTCAAGTCATTCAACTCAAATTACATGCTATACTAGGTATGTTTTAAAGTATCTTTAATAAAATGATTTTCATCATATCAGAACCACAGTTATGCATATTAGTATTATAATAGTTTTATCACTCTGGCTATTACAATAATGTTTTTCTGATTATCAGCTATTTTTTTCAGCTATTATTTTTGATTTCATGATGTTTAGACTATTTTATACCTTTGTTATATTCAGTTATAATACTCTTTCCACATATTGGCATGATCAAAATATATTCTAGGGCTTCCCTGGTGGCGCAGTGGCTGAGAGTCCTCCTGCCGATGCAGGGGACACAGGTTCGTGCCCCGGTCCAGGAAGATCCCACATGCCGCAGAGCGGCTGGGCCCGTGAGCCATGGCCGCTGAGCCTGCGCATCCAGAGCCTGTGCTCCGCACCGGGAGAGGCCACAACAGTGAGAGGCCCGCGTACCACAAAAAAAAAAAACAAAAAAACAAAACAAAACTATATCCTTTCCCAGGTTATTAAAGCTATTATCATTATTGATCTTTTTTAGAAGACAAATGGCCACTATTAAATTGTGATGATGCTCTTCAAAATATCAAAATTATGCCTTCCTGTCCAGTTTGATTAATTTTGTTCAGAATCTTGACATAGTCATTAAGATTAAAGATGATCATTTTGTAGATTGACATTTCAAGCTCTTTACTATAAGCTCAATTTGATGTTTGTTATTAACAACTTAGGAGAAAAAAATTAATCATTGTAAATAGCAACTTTCAGTACTGAAACAGGTAGCCCATATTTCAGAGGATTCCATCTACATTAGGCTGTTTTTCAGCTTACTTAGGGAGAAACATTATTAAAACTTTTTAAAAAGTAAAAGCATAAAATAACTGTACCGAGATGATATGTTACTATTTTAAATGATTATTATTACATTTGTTTTCCTTTTCAATAAGCACCAATGCATTAGTCAGAATAAGCATTTGCCTGGGGTCTATAATGTTAGAATTTGCAGTACAGAGTTCAGGATGGAGATCATCTTCTTTCCATAATATAAAATTGAATTTAATTGTATAACAATTAGAATTTCAGACACTTCTTTTCAAAAATGACATGTACATTAATGCTATATATTAAATAACAGAGTTTTGCATTCCTTATGTGTTCTTCATTTGCTTTCCAGAGCAATGCCAGAAGATTCCTACACTATTAGAGTCAGTGTGGATGGGGTTCCTATTGCAGAAAATAATATCTGCAAAGGTCACATCAACAGCTGGGCCTGCAGCTTCAGTGTACGTGGCATCTCCTCTCTAACTTACGTATAATCAATAGTACGCTTTCTTTCTTGCGGAACTGGGTTTTTATTTTTTAATTTTACAGATTGTTATCTATTTCCACATTAAATAATTTACTAGCATGTAGTTAAGTTTAATTTCACCCACTGTTAATTATCTTCTGTAGTAATGGAAGCTCTTTTATCATTTCGTGTTTACCTTTTTAGATTAATTTTATTAATGAATTAAACTTGTATACTTCCAAACTATTTTCTTGTTCATACTATTTGTTCTCTTTCTCCATTTCTGCTCCTGGTTTGATTTTCCTTTTTCTGTTTTCATCAGACTCACCTTCATTTTAAATAGAGACATAACTCTTTTCCCTTTCTTTGTACTTTCTAATGCAATGAGATAAGATGTGACTGCATGCAGCACAGAGCCATTCAAAATTTAGTTACCCTAAATATAGGTGTTCACTATAATAAATTTTCTTCTAAGGACCATCCCATATATTTTAAAAAATTGTATTTATGCTTTAAGTTGTCAATTACCAAGTGCTGTAATGTTCCAATGTAAGATGAAATGCTGAGGAAATTAGTTATGACTTCTGTCCTCAAGAAGCGTCTACGATTCCCAAATATATTGCCAAATATGAATCCCAAATATCTCTGGCTCCTTGCTCTCTCCTTAAATGTGGAGCCATCTTTTGTTTCCTAGAATAAAATGCCAAAATGGCTCCAAAGCAACCTAAATTCAACAAATCTCAAATTGGACTTCTCGTATTCCTCCTTAACCCTACTTTTTGTCTGGTATTTCTCACACATCTCAAGCTAGAAACCTGTTACATCCTTGGTTTCTCCCTTTCCTTCATCTTCAGCCCCAAACCATGATGATCCTACCCTGCAAATTAGCTCTAAAGTTCGTCGTCCCCTTATCTTCTTTCCTGATATGGCCTTGGTTTTGATTCTGGCCTTGTCATTTCTTACCCATTATCGCTGTAGCCTGTTGGTCTCTCTGTCCTTCTTCATTACACTGTTCACATGCAACATTCAAGACCATGCACGTTATTATTCCTTTCCCCTGTTCTAAAGAAGAAACATATTATTTCTAATGTATGTACAAATAATGTTTTATATGATTTTTTGTGATATTTCTAATAATAGGCTTCTTAATTAGAAATATATTTATTGCTATTTCTGAATAAAGTTTAACTATCAATATTATCTATAGTTAAAGTTTAACTATCAATATTATCTATTTATTGATAATTCTTACAATGGAAGATGAGAATTTAGCACCTATATTCTTACATCTATTAACTTGTACTGTGTAACACAACTCGCAAGCTTAGCTTCAAGCAGCAATAATTTATATTGCTTATGTAGCCATGGATCAGCTGTGTGGTTCTTCTGTTCTGGGCAGAGCTAGACTGACCTCTGTTGGACTTGCTCGTGTGGCTGTGGTCAGCTGCGCATTAAGTAGGAGGCTTTGCTGCTCTCGGCTAGGTGCTTTCACATTTGGGAGGCCTCAGCTGGAACAACTGAGCTGATCAGGCTTTGTTCTATATAGTGTCTGTACCCTCCAAAAGTAGCCCAAAGTTATTCATATGATGGAGGCAGGGATCCCTCAGGAGAGCAGAAGTATGCAGGGAGCCTTTAGCCCTGGGCTCAGAAATGTCACGCTCCTTGAACCACATTCTAATGGCTGAAACAAGTTCCAAGGCCAGTCCGTATTCAAGCCTCCATCTCTTGATGGGAAGAGCTGCAAAGACATTGCAGGTGAGGATGCAGAGAGAGGAAAATTATAGCCATGTTTGAGATGAAACTGCTACCCCTTCCCACCTCCAACACACACAGATATCCTCCCACTCCTTCTCTCAATTAGATTTGCCCCAGTTTGGGTTAGATCAGTATTCATAACAGGATTGTGTCTGTATAAGTAATATTCATAGCTGAAACAGATACTGTACTGTGACCACATTTCTCTCTCATACAGTATTTTGTTTTGCTTGGAGTTAATAACTGGGTTTTTATGTGTGTGTAGGTATTTGCCTAGTTTTCTGTGTATCAAACTCTGCACCAGAAATATGACATTTTTTCAATGTATTTAAATCATTAGGTAATTTATCAAATCATCTTTGCCTAAAAGACATCACTCCTGAATTCTTTTGTGCTCCTTCTCCAGTCTGGACAGCCTGTTCTCTAGATGTGCTGCACAGCAGTCAATCATCATGGGGTCTCCCTTCACCAGCTTTCTGGGGACTTCCTGCCTCTCTCCCTCATGTCACAACTTGCTCCCTAAATCTTATGTCTTCCTTTTTCTTGATTTACTACTCCCTCATGTTAGTGGAGCAAAGTGTACTTAGAAAATAAACTCCTTCTACTAATAGGTTAAAATAAAATCCTTCCAATACTAAAACTTCCATGCTACTCTCACATTTGGTTGACAGTTTAGTTGGGTATAGAACTCTAGTTTGGAATTTTGAAATCATATCTCCGTTGTTTCTTGGTCCTGTGTCTTAAACAACCCATGGTGAAGGATCATCTTTTTTAAAAGTTCCAGTCTGTTGTGGCTCAGTATTATGTAAAATACAATAAAAATGTCACAGCAATGTCCAGTTGTTTTAAACGTCTCAAAGTGCTTACCCTTACTTTTTGTTCTTATCAGGACCAATAACTTTTGCACACTTTTATTGGGTTGTTTAAAACCCTTTACAAAATTGCAGACTTGTAGCATCTAATTCTCATACTATTTTCTGATTTTATCTTTAATACTTTTTATCATTATCCTTGACTGCTGTTATTATTCAGACTAATTATTCTTAATTTTCAGAACCTTCTCCCTCATTTTCTATTTTCTATAAAATAACTTGCTCTGCCATCTTCATTGATTCTTTTCTTTGTAGATCATGTATTAAATTGAAAATCTGTTTCTAATCTAGCTCCTCAAATAATAATAGTAACTAATATGTTGTTTAATATGCACTCTTCAATTATTTTTTGCCACAGATGTAATTTATATGAGTACACTGTGGCTTAGAGAGATTGATTTACACACAACTTGGTAGTTCCTCTAGCTTTTCCCTTACTACTTCTAAAAATGATATTTTGCCCAAAGTCCATTTGACTAGGTATTATATTACTTATTACTTTTACATAGATTCTCCATTAACCATTTCTGAAGTGTGAAAGAATGAGTCTGAAGTCATTCTTAGCCTCAAATTTCAAAATTTATCTCTTCTTGGAAGTCTGAAAGAAATCTGTCCTTTTACTTTAAGTATCTGGGCATCTTTCTTTTAGGTTATTCCTGAATGAGAATTGGGGGAGGGGACAGCTGACATTTAGTGGGAGTCTACTTTGTGTTAGGTTATTTTTCTTATATAATTTTTGTATTCATGTAGAGGCCATCTTTTTCGCCACCAGAAACCTTCCTCCTCCAAAAAGCTTCAGTTATTCCTTAAAAATACAGCCCATGTTTCTGTCCTCTTCTGTTTTTCTGAGGTACCCTTGTGTTCCTGCAGATGGACTGTTCTTGATCTATTTCTAGCTTGTTTTTCTCCTACATTATTTGTTTTTAGGTGTAGATGTTGATCTGCTTGTATCCCAGTTATTGAGGAAACTTTGTCTATCAGCTCTGCTTTTTGCCGGTTCAGAATTAACTTTGTTTTTCAAATTTCCCTTTTGTGGTAATTATTTCTCATTTTGTCTTTTAAAAAGAAGTTGGCATATGTTTACTTGAATAATAATAGCCAATGCGTCAGGTGGTGTTCTAAGTATATTTTGTATAATAACTCTAGAAAATTATCGTTAGCTTAGTTACTAAAGCTTACTCTGATGAACTCTTTCCAAGTTTTGCTTCTATGTTTTTGAAAAATGCTTTGTTATTTTTCCTTTATAATCTTAACCCAAAGTAGGCTTTCTTTAATTTTATTCCACCAAATTCTTAAAAGTCTTTACCAGAGAGCCTTATTACTGTGGTTTGACTTACACTGATAACAAAAGGATGATTGAATTTTAAAATTCCAAGTAGAAACACTTTGAAATGAAGGAGGATTTTTAGGGAGTAAGGAAAAGATTTTGAATAATCAGAGTAATATTCTAAACTTTATTTCTCATATATAAAAGGAATATTTTGACAGTCATATTACGGATATTGTTCAACTATAAATAATGTAAGAAGCCGAGATATTTCACAAAACTAGGACCAAAATAGAGATGACTGCTTATCAACAATATTATTTTACAGGCAAAAAGTTTCAGAACCCCAACAATAAGGAGCATCACACCTTTATCTGGAACTCCAGGTCTGTTATATGACAGCTGAAATATCTTTTTTGTTTATAATAGTTAATTAATTTTTAGTACATAAACTTATTATGATACCTAAAAATTTATAAATAGCATTTTCTGATTATAAAACAACTAAAAAATTTTTTTAATGCTTTTTAATAGCTGCATCTGAATCTGTTATAATGTATTAAACTTTCTCTCTATTGAGCATTAGTTTGCTTCCAGTGTTTATTATAATAGCTATAGTTATACCAATGTATAATTCCAACAGGAATATATGAAAATGCCTTTTTCTATAACCTTAACAATTCTAGGTACTCATTTTATTTCAAGAATTTATGTGAAAAATTCTACTCCTATATCTTCTAGGGCGCTGGCCCTGGCTCCACCCGCTCCAAGCCCAGTGGACACTGGGTGCTGGAAGGCAGGAAGCCTTTTCTCCTTTTGTTTTTTTTTTAAAAAAAGAATTTATGTGAAGAATATAGTTGGGTTTTTTTTGAATATTTCCAGTTCTTTGACTTATGTAATTAAATTTGTATTTATTAACCATCTGTATTTCTTCTTTTTATAAATTATTGGTTCATCTCTCTTTTTAAGGCTAGTCATTTTTTTTCATATTAAGTTGCAAGAATTCTTTGCATTTTAAGAATATTAACCATATATACGTCATATAGATGGGAAATATTTTTTGAATTTATTATTTGCTTTTAAAATTTATTAGTGATGTTTCTGTCATTCAGACACTTAATTTTTATTATCTAATCTGTAGATCTTAACCTTTGTTATTTCTCCCTTTATTTTTATGCTGTAGAAGATCCCACCATCCCGATTATACAAATATTATATAAATTTTCACTTATTTTTCAAGAGTTTGTATGGTTTTATTGTTTATATTTAATTTTTATTTCACCTAGAATTTATTTCACTTTTTGGCATAAGGTAGGGATCTTATTTACATTTTTTTCAAATAAATCACCCATGACCCAAGCAATATTTATTGAATAATTCATCCTATCTTCCACGAAACACCTCTTTAAGCTATAAATACTTATAGATATCTCTTTAATACTATAATTATTTGTTCATGGTTTATTAGAACTTTCAGAACAATGCTAAACAATAGTAGTGAGCACAAGATGTAAGCGTCTGGATGCTTGTTTTATTGGGAAAACCTCTAAAGTTTTCATATTAAGTGTATGGGTATATGGATAGATAATCTTACACAGAGCTTTTTCTTTGTTTTGTTTTTAGGTACACTAATAACAATCCAAGGCAGAATCTTCACTGATGTCTATGGAAGTAATATAGCACTAAGCTCAAATGGGAAAAACGTTAGGATTTTAAGGTAAGTTTTCGATGTGGAGATGTATTCTTATAATTCATAAATGAGATGTGATATCCCATGAATAATGGGTCCAATGATATTAAAAACCACTACAATGTGATGGGATTAACTAGTGGTTTTCAGCCATATTAGAGGAAGAAAAATAGACTGTTGCCATGATTCATTGACAAAGAAGCAATGGCCAGTATACCCTTCTCTTTTAGTATGACATAATTGCTTATTTTTCTCTGATGGATTTTATTTATAGAAGGTACGTGGAAGCAAGTCCAATAGTAATTAAGCTAAAGTCACAGAACTTCATCACTGGAGAATTTTGTTACTTAATCTAACTGCCTCATTTTGTACATATTAAACAAAAACCTCGGAAGCCTGGAAGTCCATCACTTAGTCAAGGTCAGGAGGAGAACACAAGTCTCCTAACAGGCAATTTGGCACTTTTTCTACCACATGTCATGTATGGGACAGTGCTGAAACTAAAAACTGTCAATAGTTTATTAACAGGCTAGGATGTGAATCCTGGTTCCTCCATATACTAACTGTGGACCAGACGGTAACATTGGCTGGTTACCTAACATCAAAAAATACTGGTTTCCACCTTTTGGGTAGGAAACTAGCACTGTCACTAGAGTTATATTCCTCTAGCATAGGTGGGGTTATCTCAGTCCTGCCTTGAAAGACTGCAAGTCCTGTCCACTTCCTACAGAATCAGTATCATAGCTTTCAAGATGCTTCATGCTTACTGAATACATATGTAAAATGAATAAATGGATAAATAATAACTCACACAGCACACATACACATACATATGCATATATAATTTTGTAAAACATGCAATTTGAAAGGTTTTACTAAATGAAATAAAGATAATTTATCTGGCATTCTGTGGAGTAGAACTCTCAGTTAAATCACATTTGTGTGAATCTATAATATTCTAGAAATAGTCATGTTGATCTTATAATAAAAGAACTACTAAAATAGAGAAACAAATATTTAACATTTCATATGGACAGTTTAGTATAACTAAAGATTTTGTGTATTTCCATATAGTTGAGTGTTATGAATGTCTTTTTTAAAAATTGAAGTATGGTTGATTTATAATGTGTTTATTTCTGCTATACAGCAAAGTGACTCAGTTATACATATATATACATTCTTTTTTTATATTCGTTTCATTATGGTTTATCCCAGGACATTGAATATAGTTCCCTGTTACACAGTAGGACCTTGTTGTTCATCCATTCTATATGTAGTAGTTTGCATCTACTAACCCCAAACTCCCAGTCCATCCCTTCCCCACACCCCCTAGTGTTATGAATGTCTTATATTCCAATTCTTAATTTGGGTTCTCTAAGTCATCCTTTTCCTAATGATGGCAGAAAATAGAAAGTTTAACTTTCAAAGTGATTCCTTTTCTTTCTCCACTGTAGTTGAAATTTACTTCTGTTTAATACAAAGGAATGGATAAAAATTATTTCATGAAATCACAGCATCACAGTCAGAAGAGACCTCAGAGGACAGGCTACCCAGCCCCTATACTCTGGTAACCCTGAGATACTATATATAAATAGAAAAAAATTCACACACCTATTAATAGGAGGGACAAAGGTTTTAGAGCTGCATTTATCTCATTTCTACCACATTCATTGTGACACTGGGGCCCTCAAGGCATTTCACTGTGCCTGAATTCTGTTACTAGGAAACAATGGGCCGAGTTCTGGGCAGGACGTCAGGAGACCCAAGTGATCAAGCTGCTTTTGCTTCTCACAAGTCTTGTCAATTTGGCCAAATCTCCAAATTCAGACCAGGTGCAAATGATAGAGGACATACAAATGACTGAAGGACCTAGTGCCTACTAAGGCACTTTTGGTCTAAAAGATCAGGTGTGAAAAAAAGTTAAATATATGTATTTAAGGCCAAATAGGTTAGTATTACCATAGAAAGGCAAACCCAGACCACTTTGGGAATTATGGGGTGCGGTTAAGAGCACACATTGGAGTAGGACTGTCTGGGTTTGAATTCCTGCTCTGTCCCTTACTGGCTGCAGGCTTGGGCAAACTACTTAACCTCCCTGCCTCAGTCTCTTCATCTGTGAAATGGAAGGGTAATAGTTACTAACCCATAAGGTAGTTGCAAGGAGTAAGTGTGGTAAGTGCCTGTAAATGTTTGCTGCTAAATGTATTATTTAGTTGCAGCGAGGCAAGAAGTTAGAAAGAGAATATGAATTCATAAATCTCTAAAATGGTTACAGTAATTCAGTTTACTTCTTTACAACCTAATGTAATGATCAAATGAAAGAATTTGTGTGTATATTAAAAAGTTCAAAGTTCTCTGCAAATAGAAGTCCCTATTTTTTATAGTTGAGGTTTGTATCTGGCCTTATTTTGAGTATGGGATTTGCTGTCCCAGAAGCTGGGGGTTTGTTCTGATGGTGCAGAGAATGTGATAGCAGTCAGTTTACCTGCAAGCCTCCGATCTCCTTGGGTTCTATCAGCCTTAAAGCAATGGGTCGACCTAGTCAGCTGGGGAGACGTGAAGGCAGATTTTCCTCTCAGCTTCTAATCCTTCTCAGCTTCTTGTTCCCATTTCATTGACACTGATGCTGTTAGACATCCTCTTCATCCAATTACTTTGTGGGACCTCTGCTGTGGGCCTTGTTTAATTCTTATAGTATGAAACTTAACTAGAAAATTATATTTTGTATTTGAATTAATTGAACTTCAGGTGGAAGAGTCCCCATTATCTACATTTTCTATTCCCATAGTATTTATCACTTTCTAACACACCAAATATGTTATTATTATCATGTTTATTGTCATTCTCCCCAAGTTAGAATGTCAGTCCTATAAGGGCAGGGATCTTTGTTCTGTTCACTGATGTGTTCCAGTACCTAGAGCAAAAACTGTAGCATAATAAGTGGTCAGTAGATGTTTGTTGAGTGAATGAATGATGGATAATAATAAGTGATTGGGAAAAAAATATAAGGTAGCAGTAAACTTGGTGGGAGGAGAGCATTTTGAAATAATGTATTAAACACAATTTGATCATTTCCAATAAAATATTTATACAGAGTTTATATTGGAGGAATGCCCTGTGAACTTCTCATACCACAATCTGATAATTTGTAAGTAATTCAAATAATTTTCTTTAGAAAAATAAATAGTAGATACAAATATACTAGATTTAAATAGTAATTTCTAGCAATATTGCATAGCTGAATGCTTTATAACATTATAAAGATTATAACATTATAAACATTATAATGCTTTGTAATATTTTTACAGTAAATTATCAATCATTTATATAGTTAGATGTAACCTGATATCTACTATCTCCAGTATAGTATGATATGAACTGCTTTTAGATTATTTTGAGAAAGATGTTTTGAGAAATACCTTTTTCAAATAATTGTTTCACTTGGTAATGTTTTAAATTCTTTGAAAGGCATATCAATGGGGATAACCAAATTAATTACAAAATATTTAATTTTCAAATGAAGTTTTATTCAAATAACTTCAACCAAGACTGGGAAGTATTTTCATTTTACAAAAATTTTTGTTGTAGCAACAGTTTCTATCCTGATATATATTCTGAAATTCATAAGATGTTTTTAAGGGAAACACAATATTTTAAAACTTTAGTGTCAATATAAACTTTGAAATTAACATATATATTTTATTAGGTATGGTCTAAAACTAGATCACCCAAATGGAGACATGGGTTCTATGATTTGTAAGACGACTGGAACTTACATTGGTAAGTGTCAGTCGTCATTCTTCATTGTTCTCAGAAATGCCTATTTCCTTGTTTTGTATTCTCTTAGACCTCTCCTGTGGCCTCATCCCTTTTTTTTAAAATTAGCATTTCCTCTTTACCTTGGCTTCTTTTCAGTGTCATGTAAGCATGTATGAATTACCTTTTTCTAAGGTTGACATTGAAGTAAGCTTCTTCAAGTTTCTTTTTTCTTTTCTTCTGTCATCCAGATGATTCCATTACTAATTTACCTGTAGCTTTACTTTTACTCTGTTTTTTTCTCCTTGCTCTATGTACTTTAGACTCATAAACCTTTTAGTTATTGAATGAGCTTTATTCCTTCTGTCTCAGGACCTTTGCAAACTTCCCATCCTGAGAGTTTCAGATAAAATGTCATGTCTTCAAAAAACCCTGATCCCCAGCTTTACATTCTCAAAGTTCGTTCTCCTTCTGATTGATAGCTTTATCACAGTTTTTAGTTCTCGGTGTCATTGCTTTTGACTGACTGTATCCTCCACTTGGCAGTGTGCTCTTTGAGAAGAGCAAACTGTGTGCTCACCCTGCATCTCTCAACCCGTAGCTGAGTGTCTGACTCAATTAAATAGCTGTTAAATGAATGAAAGAAAATTGAGGGCAATATGGTTACATATATATTCTTTTCTTCTCCTTCATTCATTATTATATTTTGTCAGGTTTTCCTGGTTATAACCTTGAGACATATTATTTTGTATATCTTAAAGTACTAGGTACTTTAAGATATTTCAGTTTCATTTCTTTGAGGATTAGTAGACGGTTGCATAATTACAGTGTTAATTTTATATTTCTTTTCTTTGTTTTAAATCAGCTTTATAATACAGAGTTATTGTTCTCCTGTGATTGAGAATTTAATTGATTGCGTATATTAATTAATTCCAGGTCATCACAATGTCAGCTTCATCTTGGATAGTGATTATGGAAGGTAGGTCATTTTGTAAATAATAATTTTCATAATTAATTCAACCGGGTAAATAAAATAAAAGTGTACATTTACTTTGTGCTATATAGATCCCTAGATTAAAAAATTAATCACTTTCTTCCCCCAAATTAACATTTAAGGGATCTATAACTCCTGTTCACTCATAATTTGTGCCTCAGACATGGCCTTCCAATTGTTGGGAAATCTAGCATTACCTAAAACAATAACTAAAAAAATCTTTGATTGTGATATTATAAAGTGTTATTTTATGTTTTGTCATCCTTCTTATTTAATTAAAATTGTTTTGATAGCTAAGTAATTAAATTCTGATTTGAACTAATGTAAGAATAAATAAAACCTCATGGTTAATATTACCTGATAATGGTTTTCTCTTAAAGTGTCAGGACAAATAGAGTTTTGAAAGATGGTAGTTATAGCTTTTAATTGTTCATTTTAACACCAATGTTAATAACTTATATTTATGATTTTTAGTAAAACTAGAACTTATTTCCAGATATCCTAATTTCAGTCAGAAAGACCATCACACGCTTACAGAAATATCAGAATATGCAAGTCTCAACACATGTTGCAAATGTCATATTATAGATAATAATAATGAACATTTAGTAGCAGGCATGGTGTTAGGCACTTTACATATATTATCTAGTTTAATACTCCCAAAGAACCTATAAATTGAATGTTATCATCCACCCCATATTGCACACTGGGAAAATGAGGCTTAGGAACATTAAATAATTTGCCCAAGGATATTCAGCTAGTAGGAAGCAGAGCTAGAATGTGAACCCATGCAGTCTGACTCCAGGGCCTAAGCCTTTTATTCCAGTGCTCTGCCATGACTGATGGAGTGTTTCAGTCACAGAACCACATCTCATCAGTATTTAACATCCTGACTCAGGATTCTCTAACATGGTGGGATCACCCCACTCCTGGAGTATTTGCAAATGTTGGGGGGTGGCATTTGTTGGCAGTCCCACTAACTATAGCATGCTAATGGCGTTTTATGGGCAGGACCATGATGTGCCAAACCTAAATGAATTGTTCTTCCCAAAATGTCATAGCATCTTCCACTGGGAAAATGAGCTGGTTAATAGAAATCCAAATAAGTTACAAGATTTAGCCATCCAGTCCTAATATGTCAGTAGTAGACCAATGATAAAATAGGTCTATTGATTTCTTTTTTGTCTCTGAAGAGAGACTCAGTGCTTAGAAGTTTGGAAAGAGTGGCAATATTGTAATCAGAGTAGATGTTATTCCTGTTCATTGTTTACAGACTGCAAGAGAAGGGTGAGATTTGGTCCCTGCCTGTATGGAAATGCAGTTGAGTCGGTGAAACCAAATCGATTATCACTGTATTTAGGCATGAGCTAGTTCTAGACACCTAGAGGCAATATGTTTATTACCAAGTTATAAACCTGGGCTGGACACTGTTTTTTTTAAATTGTGGGTCCCCAAAGCACAGGGACTATATTTTCTTTTTAAAAAAATTTTTTAACAGTTTTTTGGCCTGTGCCACGCAGCTTGCAGGATCTTAATTCCCCGACCAGGGATTGACCACAGGCCCTGGCGGTGAAAGCACCAAGTCCTAACCACTGGACCGCCAGAGAATTCCCACTGGACACTTCATTATAGAATAATATATACTGCTCTAAAACCATGAAGAATATTATAATTCAAGATAAGCCAGAGTGGATGATATGTAAATGGTGCTAAGATTTACCTTTATGATTTACATGGGGCAAATGACACAGTCCCATGACTTAACTGTGATTTGCTGCAAGGACATGGCCTACTTACATATAATTTGATAAGATTAGACAATAGGATTTTATTGAAAATACTAGAGAAATATGTCAGAAGCAACAATTACTCAGTTTTAAATTATTTCATGAACTATATATGGTTCTTTTATGCTCTCAATGTCATTCTTCCTAAGGTGAGAAAAGTGACTTCTTAGTCCTGAGTCTGTATGAAAGGTACTAATTGCCAAATCCATCATATGTTTCTCAGAGAAATAATTACCCAAAAATAGAACATTTGAGTGATCAAGCTTGAATGTGATTAATAAGTATACGTAAGTCAATATGTGGCATTAACATGCCCCCAATTTTCAGTTTTAAAAAGTCAGAAAATTTGCACGTATATAGGGAAAAATATTGCATAAAATTGTTAATTCTGTGATCTTGACTTATAATCATTTTTTTCCTTTTTAAGCCAATGGATTTCCTTTTGTATTAGTGTCTCAGAATTTAAGAAATTGTGTTTCTATATAAAACAATCTTATGAATTTAAGATAACTGTTAAAAATATGACATTTACTACTTAAGAGCCTAGTTTTAAGATTACATGGCATTTAAAAACATTGTCATTTTATAAGTTATAAAATCCATATTTTACAAATTTCAGGAGTATTCCTGAATATCAGATGAACCAATTAGACAGTATTGTGGCACCCATTCTGTATTTCTTTTTTATTTTGAAGTTTAGTTGATTTACAATGTTGTATGCATTCTGTATTTCTTTTAATAACCAACCTTCTCTCTTCTATTACCCCAAGTTCAAACAACAGCTGTTCCAAACTGATAAGGTTTAGATGAGGCTCGCTTAATTGAGAAATGCCTAGTCATTATCAATGAATTAGTGAAAATCACCTCAGTGTCATACCAAATAAATTACATTCAAATTTTATTTCAGGAGGCAATTTTCCCACCAACTTAAAAAGCAGAGTTAATTTTTCAGATGCAGGATCTGACCCCAGACAACATTGTCGGAACTGGCATCATTTCAGATCTTTGAGAAATCAGCTGAAAAGCTTATAACATAAAAATATAAAATCTAGTATGAACTTCTTAAATAACTAATTTAGCATAAAATATTTTCAGGGACTCTTTAGCTTTGCAAATGCAAATTATAATGCCTGTGTTAGACTTATAGGGAGTTAACTCTTGGTCTCCACCACAAGATTTGCATTATCCTTTTAGATTCCAGTTCATTGTGTTATAATTATGGTGAATGGGTTTAGGTCTTAATATTAGAATTTCTTAACTTTTCTAATTATGAATTTAATTGAGGTAATTAAGAGAACAGCATTTAATTTTAGGATCAGATTCCTTCCTTTCCTAATCCTCTAGACTATGGAAGTGCAAGTATGTATCTGTCAAAAACATGAATAGGTTCTGTGTTTATTAAGGGTGACTTAACTCTGGTGGACTGTTGTGAACTTGCTGTCATCCATTTGTATTCTCATGTAAGTTAGTGGCACGAGAGGAGAACTGTGTAGTACCCAGGGCTCTGGACTCAAACTGCCTGGGTTCAAATTCTGTTTCTGCTACTTACTGTCTTTGTGATCTTGACTAAGATAAAAATTCTCTGAGTTTTACCTACTTCATGTAATATAAAATTGAAAATTTAATAGCATAATAAATTAAAAGCTTAAAAAAAATCTTAGCTTAAGAGCTTAAAAATCTTAGCATACCTGATAAGTGTTCAATAATGTTAGTTATTCTGACAGTAAATGGGTTATAAGAGCATAGAGCACTCTGGGGTGGTCATCAGTAGAGCCCAGCTTTTATGAAGGGCATTCCTCCTGTCTGTTTATTTTTTATGTTAATATAAATTCTTACTTTATTGAAGTATAATTTGCATATAATAAAATGTACATATTTTAAGTGTGCAGTTCAGTGAGTTCTGACAAATATATCTTCATGTATTTGTGTAATCAATAACTAAATCAGGATGTAGAACAATTTTATCCTCCTGAAAAGTTCTTTCCTGCTCCTTTGTAAATTATATGATTTCTATCACTAAAGTAAAAAAAAAAAAAAAAAAAAGAAACAGTTTCCTAAAATAAAGGTCATTTTTAAAGCAAGAATTTTTACTTTTTTTAAACAGGAGTTTATCACAAAAAATGGCATATTTTGTTTCTTCTCTCAATAAAATTTCAATGTTTCAAACGTATGCAGGTATGTGACCTTTCTGTGTGTGGGGTGGGGGGCGGGAGAAGAGATATTTCATCAAATCAAATACAACAGTGACTGTAAAGTGTACTATATTATGTTACGTAATTCTAAGAAAGGAAACACACCTAAGATGAGGAGTGAAATAGGAAGTCCTGACATTAAGCTACGATCCTGAAAACTACATTTCTGGTGTAAGGTTGATTGAGAAATACACTTATCACACTAAAAGAGACAGCAGGGAAACTTGTGCATCTCAACTTGGGCTGTTGATCAAGGGAGGAAAAAAAAAATCTCTGCTGTCAATTGAAACCACAAACCAGCACTCTCTGAGATTTATGCTGTCAGTGTAGTCCAAAAGAATCCTCAAGCAGATCATAATTTATTTTAATTTAATGAGGTCTAAGGTTGGTAGTGCCCCTAGGCGAGTGTCAGAAGCAAACACAAACCCTTCTGGAAGAATTGTACTTCCTTCCAGGTCTGGGATGATTCAGATTTCAAAGATGTTCAAATGTGAAAAAAATGTATGTCTTGGAATCAATCAAATATGATCTATCCTGGCTTTTTCTAGAAACTAATGTGAAACTCCTATGTAAAAATACATAGAACTTTGATAGATTGAACTAATAAGGATACATTTTAATAAGAATCTACCATATGTTATGCACTGGGCTATTTTACCAATATACCTAAGACTTTTATATATAAAGCCACAAGAATTCCAATCATAGTTAATATATTAGTATATGAAAAAAATATAAGATGTTGGCCCATAAATATAAGGAAGATTCATTCTTCAAGAGCATAGAGAAGAGGCTGTTCTCTTTGCCTTCCTGTTTTCTTTTGGAACCAAACATCTATGCTCAGCCCAGGTTTTCCTTGTTCTCTGGATCCTTCTGTTACCAGTGTCTCTTTAGTACTAGTTACCACTAACGCCTGGTCCCCAGAAGATGTAGGTCTCTGTGAAAGCCATGTTTATAGTCCTCTTTGTAGGATTGCATCAGAGACAAAATAATGAAACACCTGATACTTTCATTTGGTAATCCAGTACCTTCACTGTGTTACGTACTATGGCTAGGTAATTTGGAAAATTGGTAAAAATCAAACATTTGTGTTTATGTGTAATATTCATGACATTGTATTTCTTGTCCTTCCCCTCCCCCTCCCAGAGGTCACTAAGGTTTCACCTTCACAAGGAAGCATTCAAGGCGGCACCATGCTAACAATAAGTGGACGGTTCTTTGATGAGACAGATTTCCCAATCCGAGTTTTTGTTGGAGGTAATTTTCATGATTTTTAATAAAAGAACCAATCCTTCCTTTTCTTTAATAACATCTAAGAAGAATAACAGTCTTTTCTTAATTAATGCTTAATTTAAAAGCTGTGTATTTTCAGATGGGCATTTGGTTCTGGGGCTTGATGCTTTTCCCACTGCAATTCTCCAGTGAGGACCACTCCTTGCAGCCTTATATGACCAAGATTTGGGCTTTGAGGTCAGCACCGAAGGGCACTGCATGGCAGCATCATGGCTGCCATCAACAAATTCCTCACCACACTTAGCGACACACGTACCCTCTATTTAATAGACTCTTAAATTACCTTTTTGAACTGTTATTATTTCTTAAAGGGTTAGGTAATTATGGGAAATTTAAAGTGGTATTTAGGGACACTCTCCTCATCCCCTTGTCATATACGGTGCCTTATCTGGACATCAGTAATTATAGATGATATTGGCCTTAGAAAGAGCATCAATTAATGTGTTATATGTTCACAGCTGCACATCAGGCTTGATTCTCTGGTTATGCATCACTTTTATATGTCTGGTCCAGATCTGTTCAGAGGTAGGGTGCTAGGCAGCTCAAATAGGAAGTTGGGGATGAATGTAACAGTGGGGGTCTTCCCACTCAGTTATAATGACCTTACCTACCTTGACGTGCAGGGGACAGGATATCTGCCCATGCACCTGGCACATAATTTTTCTGATAGAGCCCGCTGCTTAGGTACTTTCTGCTTTTAAGGAATCTGCTAATGAGCCAGCCAAGATGTGATTTCAAGAAAAGAAATTCATAGAAAGCAACCTCATGTAACATTCATATAATGTCTTTCCTATCCCCATGAATCCTCGCTGGCCACCTGCATAGGCCAAAAGATTTTAAACTTTCATATAATATGTTATTCTGATCAGATACTATATTTTAAATATTAGAAGCAGGGACATAAAATATTTTTAATATATATAATATGTTTTACGATCTGATAGTATGATACAGCTTATATGCATAGATAACATGTTAAATTTTTTTATATTTCATTGCCATTAATGTTACAACCAGATTTGAGATTTTGAATCCTCAATAATTTCTTGAAAATAATGATCAGTTTTTGTATCTTTGCTCCAAACAAAATGGGTTAAGTTAGTTTAATATACTGTTAAAATGTACTGTTTTCTAGTTCAATGATCTTGCATTCACAAAGCATTCAAAATAGTGAAAGGTTGTATTGAAGTATCCATTTTCCAGGCCACCAAACAAAATGTGGCAAAGATACTTTCCTCCATTTCCCTTGCTTCACTGTTCATGGGTTATTTCCGTTTCAGTAAATAGTTAATGAGGGCTGACCTTACATGAGGCACTGTGAGGAATACATGGGGGTGTAAAACGTACACTCTTACTGAAGTCTGATTGTGCTTATGTGTAACAACAGTTATTTAGAATCTTGTCTGTTTTGGTTTCCATCTGTCTGTGGAAATACCACTTACAAGTTATTATTCCTTTTGTTTTCATTTGAAAAAGTTGGACAAAACCACCATTAACCTAAGAGGACTGGGATCATCTACTTTTGTAAATTCTGAACATCACTGATTTATTCAGAAACTTTCTCCAAGGAACAAAACATAAGGCTTTGCTTTGGACCCAGATAAAATATTTCACAGTGACATCATTTTATCAAATTTCGTATTTTGTTTCTCTGAAATTATGAAATATTCTAACTCAGACTTGTGAGATTTTGCCAGCAAAATGTAGCCTGTGGAAGTATGACAATTGATGAATGCTAAAGCTTTCATGGAGAATATGTAAAGGAAATTAAGACCCTTCAACTTTGCCTCTTGCTTTTGTAACTTAGCTTTAATTGAAAAAGCACTCCAAGATAGGCTGATGTGATTTTCATTCTGAAGCTCTGTAGTAACAGTTCTGCCCTTGCTTCTCTGTAGGTCAAGCCTGTGATATTTTGAATGTCACAGAAAATAGCATATGTTGCAAGACACCGCCTAAACCTGATATTCTCAGAACTGTATATCCAGGTAAGTCAACAAAAGGGAGAAGGACCATTTCTATATTTGCGTAAGAGGAATATTATTGACAGATATCTTTAGTGTCTTAGTCCGTTTAGGCTGTTATAACAGAATACCACAGACTGGGTAGCTTATAAACAACATTGATTTCTCACAGTTCTGGAGGATAGGAGTCAAAGGTCATAGCACTGGCAGATTGGGGATCTGGTGAGGACCTGCTTTCTCACAGATGAGGCCTTCTCAGGGCTAGGGAGAAGAGACCTCTGTGGGGTCTCTTTCATAAGGGCACTTATCCTATTCATTAGGCCCTACCTCCTAATACCATCACATTGGGCATTAGGTTTCAACATCTGAGTTTTGAGGGGACCCAAACATTCAGCCCGTAACATAGTAACAAAAAATATTATTTGAATTTTTTAGAATTTGTAGTGAGAATTATAATAAATTTCTTTCTAGTTTTTTTCTTTATACTTTCTGGATTAGGAAATTTTTCTATTAATATAGCTGCATCAAGGCTGCACCAGTGGAGGTAAACCTGGCCTAAATTTCTCAGATACCCTGTGAAAACTCTATTGATAGAGTATAAGGGTGCCTTTATTTCAGATCAAATGATTATTACTAAATTTTGGTACAGGCTACATGGAAAATTTTAAAATGCTTTATTCCTGGTTAAAAAATAAACGTCAGAGGTTAAATCCTTATTTGTCTAGAATGATTTAGGCATGATCACAGGGATGAGAGACACGGAACACAAAATTCTTTTCAGATTTTCACCTGTGACCAGTGAAAGTGCATCTGATGGCCTTGCTATCTGCAACTAGACCACCGTGATGCTGTGCATGTGTGTGCATGGATTCTGTATCTCATCCTGTGCACTCAGTGAAATCAGTTTATAATTGTGTCATTGATTGGTATTTGAAGCCAAGTAAATTCATTTTATTAACCTCTTAAATGTCCTTGTTTTGAACAATATTTAAAAATTGACCGGTTTAAGAGGAGGATTTTGATATTTATAATTGATTACTTTAAAGAAAGTTGTATATACCAGAGCATGCTGCTGCTATGAAAGGTTGAAGTGCTCAAGCTTTTCTCTCACCAGACTCAGGGGAAGAGTAGTACCCATTATTTTCCAGATTCAGGCACTCCAGACAAGCCTAAGGCTGCTGAACCAAGGCCTGAGCCTGATTGTTGTTGTATTTTAAAGAAGAAAAATAAAAAGTGAGACGGCTCATTATGATTAGGAAAAAATTACACTGGCAAGTGTAAGTTCACTTTAATGAGAATGTTCTCTCTCTGATTCTGTCCAAGAAGGAGGAGAAATCCTAGAGCAAAAGTAATGTTAAAAAGAAGAAAAACAAATACTGACAGAAATGTTAAGGCCAACAGTGTCTGTTCTTTGAGCCATTAATTGAGTAACTTTTATTAGAGAGAATAATCAAGGTGAAGATTTTGTAATCAAATGGTCTGAATCTTGAAGTTTTGAGTCTTGACTATATAAAGCAACATCAGTCATATCAAAAATCATAATTATTATATTATTACTATCTTATGTAAAGCATTCACTAAGTACCAGGTATTTTACATATGTGTGATATCTAATCCCCATAGTAGCCATGCCAATCATAGTATTACTCTCATTTTACATATGTAGAATCTGAGGGACAGATATGTGAAACAATAAATTGCAGACTGTCTTAACAGCAGTCTATCCTCTGGGTACAGATACACGTAGAGATATGTGTAATTGTTTTGTTTACACACATGCTGTAAAAATGTGAATAGAAATAGAATACCTATAATCACCACCCAAGTAAAAGACATTGAGATACTGCATGAAAATTCTGATGAAAGCTTTCTTTTATTTTTTTATGTTCAGGTGGGAGAGGCCTAAAGCTTGAGGTGTGGAATAGTAGCCGTCCAGTACATCTTGAAGAGATACTCGAATACAATGAAAAAACTCCAGGGTACATGGGTGCCAGTTGGGTAGATTCAGCTTCCTATCTTTGGCCTATGGGACAAGATACATTTGTTGCACGCTTCAGTGGATTTTTGGTGGCTCCAGATTCTGATGTTTATAGATTCTACATCAAAGGTGATGACCGTTATGCTATTTATTTCAGCCAGACTGGACTTCCTGAAGATAAGGTAGGGAAGCCACAGAATACTACTTGATATTATAGAAGCAATATGATAACCTTTATACATATCCCATTTATTCTACACCAAAACCAGTGAATATATTAACGAATTTATGTGGTGGGTTCTTGGTTATTTTAACACATGTGGTATGAACCATAAAGTTGTTAGAAAACCCATTGCCTAAAAGAAAATGCTTTACCATACCTGAGTTTTCTCTAACAAAAAAACCCCCACATACATTTCCTTTAAAATTGAAGATTATTTTTATTATGGTCACACATAGGAAATTTGGAGAAGAGTACAAGTATTTCACTATCCTGCTAGATCTGTTTCACTATTACTTGGTCATGAGATTAAAGTCTATTATCTCCTTTTGTCTGTATTTTGTTTCTTACATAAATAGAATCATACATCCAATTTTATAGTCATTTTTGTCATGTATTAGTATTTTCACATATTATTAAATAATTTATATAACACCATTTTTGATGACTGAATAGTATGCTATTGCATGAGTTTACTACCTTTTCCCATACTAATGAGTTTTTAACTTACTTCTGATTTTTTATGACCACAGATCATACTCAATTGAACATTTGTGTTCATTAAATTGTTCTGTATTTTATGTTATTTCTTTAGGACAGTTTCACAAATGTGAAACTAATGAATCAAATCATAAGAACATTTTATGAATCACTATATATATGGCAAGGTTGTCTCCCAGACTGGATGAACAAGTTTAAATTCCTGCCTATAACACATGAATTCCAATTTTACCATAGCTTTTCAGCATGTTTCCTTTAAAGACAGAATAGTCATTTCTAATGGGAAGCCCAAAGTCTTCTCTTTCTAGTATGCAGACCCAATTAGTAATCTTTGGCATCTTTCAGACCTCCTTTTAATGATCTCATTTGGATTAAGTCCCTCAGAGTTCTCAGCAGAACAAAAGAATATTTTATTTAACAATAACAACCTCCTCCCTGTATGGATCTTTAAATTTCCCATTTGCAGTTCTAATTGTGGAAAAGCTATGTTCTGTGTGTGTTCATGGAATAGTGGAGTTGATGTTAGTTAAGGGTGGAAGGGGTGAAGTGAGCTTTGATAATTTTTTAAAATCCGTTTCATCATGAAAAACAGATATTACAAGAAAAATGTGAAATATTTTAACATTTTTCTGTTCATAAAAGTTCTAAGACTGACAGAAAAAATAAATGATAAATAAATGCTGAAAAGGCTTATTAATAAGTTCTTTTCTCCCTCTCTCTCTCTCTCTCTCTGTCTCTCTCTGTCTTTTTGGGATAAGGTGAGGATTGCCTATCATTCTTCCAATGCCAACAGTTATTTTTCCAGCCCAACACAAAGATCAGATGACATTCATCTTCAAAAAGGAAAAGAGTAAGGTTTTTTTCTTTTCTTTAAATTATTGTGTAATATTTAAAAACTATAATTTTATATATAAAAAGATTTTCAATTTGTTTTATTGGTAGAAGTGATACTAGTTTATTGGTTTAATTTATAATTGGTCATTCGCTATAATTTGCTAAGTTTTGTTTCTATATTTTCAAGCATACTGGCATTCAACTAACCAGGAAAATTTGAAATCTAAATTATCCCTGTTGCAGAAATTACAATTTTGTGAAATTTACTTAATCCTGCTTTAGTTTCTTATTAGGACCTTTCAGTCAATCCAGCCATCTAATTTCTCTTCTCCTGTTTTCTCTATTGCTAGAGAAAAATCACAAAAACCACATGGATTTGTACCATAATTAATATATATTTAATATTCTCTTGATTAATTCCAGACCCTGGACCAGGTACTAGAAATTTAATACAAAGGATATTAAAATATATTCCCTGCCCTTAAGGAGTACTTATTTAGTGCTGAAAGGTCATTTCCAGGGAGAAAATGAGGATATTATTCAAATAGCTAATAATCCCATTCAAAAAGTCAATTCAGGATTCCTAGAAAACAGGGAGGTAAAAGATGATATATGCAAAATAGCTAAGTTACATGGAGAACATCAAAAGTTTCACTGAAATTTTCTTCCATTTACCATTTGTATCTGTTAGGTTTTGCTGCATAAGAAACCATTCCCCCAAATTTAGTAGCTTAAAGCAACCCCGTTTTGTGATTAGCTAGGTAGTTCTTTTGATCCTGACTATTTAGTTGGTGATTAATGGTCCAGGATGGCCTCACATATCAGGAGCCTCAGCTGTCCTGATGGGAACTGAGATATCTGAGATGTCTCACTCCACATGGTCTCTCATCTTCAAGGAGGCTAGCCCAGGCTTGTCACAGTGTCCCAGCAGTTAAGAGGGCAATTCCTAATGCACAGGTACTTTTCAAATTCTGCTTGTGTCATATTTGCTAATATCCAATTGGCCAAAGCAAATGGCCAAACTTAGATTCAGTGGGTGAAAAAATGAACTTCACTTCTTGATGGGAGGAGTTTGTTTTGTTTGTTTGTTTTTTCCATTTACCATGTCACCTTCCCAGATATCAATTAGATTATGCTCATAGGCAGCACCATGAAGGTGTGATGGAGCTGGACAGAGAGGGTTGGGATCAATGGTACCTGAGAGAAATCACACTAAGTGTTCTCACTAAAGTCTTAGGAATAATAAGCTTTCCATTCTTTTTCTCCTCCTTCTAGCACTTCTTTCTAAACTTAAGCATTTTCTTTTTTAACCAAGTTCACTGGGCCAGTTCAGAGTAAATGCAGCATCTCGTTAATACCTATTGCTATTAAGTGTCAATACGCCTTCAGGCTTTGCCTTGACCTTGGAAAATGAGTTCAATTTACCTGCTTGGCAAGAGCACAGAGCTTGCATGAAGGTGACTTGTAATACATCTTGCCCCTGGTATCTGTGCTTCTGCAAACTAGCTTGAAATTTACACTGGCACTTATAATGATGGTTGTGTATTCTGAAATTGAGGCCACGCAGGCTGGTTTATTGCACAGTGGTCCCTGGGACCTTTCCAAAGGTAGCTTGTCTTGCCATTTCATTTTACTCAAATAATATAGCCTTATCTCTAAGTGCATATCGCTTTGGTCACCCCCTTTCTACTTTGAATCCTACCTCAGTGACTAACTTTTAAATAATTTTTCAATCTTTAAGTTCTCTTAGTCTCTGTTATTCATATGATCAAACAGAATAATAATATATATTTTATAGGATTTTGTGAATATTAAATATAATAATGTCTGTGAAGTGCTCAGTTTAGTGTCTAGCACATAGAAGGTGCCTTAAAATATTTTTAAGCTGCCAGTAAGGATACAGAATTTAGTGGTTCTTCTCTGAATCCTGCTCCCTAATTAGTATTGCCCACCTTGATTTGACAGAGCTGGCAAACAGGTTGTCAGGGCAGCCAAAAGCCTGATGTAATCCTCCAGTATCAGTTCTATGGGGGAAGTGACCCAGAGCCCCAGCATCCTTGCCAGATGCGAGGTAATAAATACCCCTCATTCACAGTCTTACATGAACTGTGGATACTTATTCTCCATTTACAAGAGTATCTGTTGAATGATGTGAGGCAATTTAAAGGAACTCCTAGCTGGCCTCTCCAATGATGGGAGCAGTGGTTACACTGACAGAGATTTAGATAGGGAAGCAGTAGCGGCAGCTTTTCACTCACCTGTAACAGCTGATTAGTGACCACCTTATCCTGGATAGGCATTTGGATGATGGGCACGGGGCCTCAGGAATCAAGAATTCCAAATTTAAGGTGTGAATCTCATCCACCTTATTAGAGGGCCATCATCAATCTAATCAGTAAAAGTTTCCTGCGGCAGTGTGTTGTTTCCCAAGTTACAAGTGGAGGCAATATTTGAGGAACTTAGAGTAAGAACTTTCATCGGTGACACATACAACCCCTCAGATACAAAATATATGGTATGTCTAGGTCTGCCTGACAGTTTCTTACACACGTTAATGTATTTAACCTCTGTGTGTCCTCTGTTTTATGCCAGGAAGTTTATGTTATAACCTACAATGTAATTTTGTTTTAAGATCCTTGAAGATAGGGGATAGTATCTTTTTTAATAAATATTTATTGACAAAACTGAATGAATTCATCGTTCTCTTTATCTCTAATGCAGATATCTTACATAATTCATTTTCTTTTAGCAAACTGCTATGAAACTTAATATTTTAATTGTTAAAATCAGGGATACTACAATATAAATCATTTAACAAGCAGGTGTTTTATATCATATTGAAATTTTACTCATTGAAAGAAAAATTCATGACAAGTGCTCTGGAGAAAAAGTTACATTCTTTAGTTACACTATTTTCCAGATATTACATTGAAATCTTGCTGCAGGAGTACAGACTAAGTGCTTTTGTGGATGTTGGACTGTACCAGTATAGAAATGTCTATACTGAACAACAAACAGAAGATGCAGTGAACGAAGAACAAGTGATCAAATCCCAGTCGACAATTGTCCAGGAAGTACAGGTTTGCTATGATTATAGATCCACTTTGTAGAAAGTAAATGCTAAAATATAGGAGCTCTATTTGGTTATTAATTTTACTAGGTAAGATACTGTTTTGGGGGAAAACAGTCATGGAAAATTACTGAATTGTGCCTTGGAATATCTGTAATTATAAACCAAAGAGTCTGTTATTTGATGACTTACACATTAAAATAGTTTATCATTTGCAATAAGATAGGGCAATGTAGAGGCATTGAATAGCTGACTTATGATGCTTTTAAAATGTATTTTTCCATATAGTAAATATATGCTTTTTTAAATTGGGAAATAGGTTATAACATTGGAAAACTGGGAAACAACTAATGCAACCAATGAAGTGCAGAAGATCATGGTAACCGGCCCATGTGTGGAAGCTAATTTATGTTCACTTTACCAATATAGATTAATCTATAACAAGGAAAAAACTAGTAAGTTGTAAATAATAAGGGAGATTTTATTACTCTTCATGTATAGACAAAATTATAAAAAGGTATTTGCTCTAGTCAAATTCTACTGTCTGGAAAATATAGTTTTAATAGTATGCTAGACAAAGAGGCAAAAAAATATATCATGAAGAAAACTCTTCAGACTGGGATAGAAAATGGTATCAGTAAAAACAGCTTTCAGATATATACTATAATTTTCTTCTGTAAGGATCATGATAAATGCATATCTAAACACGCATAAGGAATTTATGTATCTGTGACTCACAGGTATAAGTTAATAGGAATTAAGTTCATCATTATAGAGATAGACATTTCAGTTTCTCAAAAGACCTATGAGACACTAATTTATCTGTTAATGAAGATATTGCATTTCTATATTTTATAAAAAACCCTGAAAAAATAATTTTGCTATTTCTGTTAATTGTTTCAATGAGTAAGTATTGAAGAGTGCTTGCTGTTTGCCAAACACAATGCTTATTACTATGGGAATATTAAAACAATAAAATATGAGCCCTATCCTCAATAGATCACAGTCCAATTAAGCAGCCAATATTATTGAACTTGAATCAATTTCAGAATGTAATTTCATTAAGTGATAACTGATGGTACAGACTATAGGTGCTTTAAAAAATTCAAATATGAGACATCAGTGCTGGCTGTGATAGTGCAGAGATTTCAACTCTTTTTTTTTTTTTATTAAAACCCCTAATCATTTGACTTTAATTTTTTGTTAATTCATCGAAAAGTCTGGCTACCTGCTGACGCTTCTGACTTCATACTGCAATCAGCCTTGAATGACCTCTGGTCTATAAAACCGGATGCAGTTCAAGTAATAAGAACACAGAATCCTCAGAGCTATGTTTACATGGTAACCTTTATATCAACTAGAGGTAAGCATGTATTTCATTTTGCAATTCTGTAAAGTTTTTTCTAGGAAACAAGTTTGTATCCTGCGCAACTCCACTGAAAAAGGTAAAAGCTCCATAAAATGACAGGGGAAAGTAAATGCATATTCATAGCCTTGATCACCTCCAGGAGAAACAGAAATAAATGGTTAATTTTGTTCTACTGTAATTTAAATTTTAGTTTTACTTCAAGGAGTGTACAACTCCAATGCATGAGGTATACACGCTATATACTACAAATACACTATCAGTATAGTAGCCTACTTTACATTTAGCAAAAATTAGTGAAGATATTAATTCTGGAAATGAAATTTAAGTGAATCAGTATTTCTCAGGAGACACTAGTCTGGCTAGATCTTGTTTGATAAAAGGATTCTCTGGTCAAATCCCTGTGGGAAGGTCTGTATACCACAGCTTCTCCTTGAAGGTTGATAGAGCTCATTACAGAATATTAAAATCCCCAAGGACTCTGGCAATGAGCAACAAACAAAAACAACAATAAAAACAAAAACAAAACAAAAAAAGCAGTGCACCTGTATTTAATACAGCATTTTCCAAAATTATTTGACTTCTTTATCCTTTTCAAGTAATGGCCATTAACTTCTTATTACGTTTTCAAGTCTTACAATTTTTTTCTTTTAAATTTTTCCAGTTTTTCTTCTGCAAGTTTTATAGTTTTATTTATTTATTTATTTATTTAATTTGTTTATTTTTGGCTGTTTTGGGTCTTTGTTGCTGCGCGCGGGCTTTCTCTAGTTGCGGTGAGCGGGGACTACTCTTTGTTGCGGTGTGTGGGCTTCTCATCGCGGTGGCTTCTCCTGTTGCAGAGCACGGGCTCCAGGTGCACGGGCTTCAGCAGTTGTGGCTCGCGGGCTCCAGAGTGCAGGCTCAGTAGGTGGCACATTGGCTCAGTTGCTCTGTAGCATGTGGGATCTTCCCGGACCAGGGCTTGAACCCATGTCCCCTGCGTTGGCAGGCGGATTCTAAACCACTGCACCACCAGGGAAGCCCTCAAGTCTTACAATTTCAAGTGTCACATTTTCAAGTCTTAAAGCCAAGTTTAGCAACCAATTTGGGTATTTGGGATATTTAGCTCATGAAATAGGTCCCTGAATATGTGTTTCCTTTCTTTGCACAGTCACTATTTTCCAATTCATATAAGTAAACTGTTACTTCAATGTTTATGTCTCATTTTATGAAGTTGTTAATTTGATTGTTGAGCAGAGAGTAAAGAATTCTATTTAACATGAATTGAAGTTCTAAAAACTTCCCAAAGGTTAGATTGTCAAAAAGCTATCTAAAGAAGATATGGTTATCTTTGTTCTCTCAGAGAAAGTTAGTAGGATTCCACTGTTAAAGCATCCTCCCAAAGAAGAGAGATATGTGAGGACAAGGCCTTATTTCTTTCAGTGAGATTGTATAAACAAGGTTCGCAGGCATGGGGCTACTTCCCGGAATTCATCTTTGTACTCCATTTGTAACTAAAGAAAATATCAATTTCCCAGGCTAGCCCTTTATACTAAGATGATGGTACCGGAAGAAAACTTAAATAATTTTTGGAATATTTTATTGCCCATTGATTTTTACCTCATGATCCCAATGCCAACTTTTGTTTATCTTACAAAACTTCCTTTTACGCTACAAAAACAGAACCTTAAATATATAGCACTTTATCTGCTGTTTTGCTGTTTCTACTATGGCTAAATCTCAGATTCAAGGATCTGCATCTTCTCCATTTATCCTTTTTTTTGTGATAATACAATTCTAAATAAAACTAGTTTTGCTACATCTGAGTTTCTATTATGGGTATATTGGTATTTAATTAATTAACTTCTTCAAATTCTGTTTGGTACTTCATTGCAGGAGACTTCGATCTGCTCAGTTATGAAGTATTTGAAGGGAACAATGTCACACTGGCTATTACAGAACAAACCAAAGGAAAACCCAGTTTGGACACATTCACACTGAACTGGGATGGGGTCACTTCTAGGCCTCTTAGGCCGCAATCATCAGACGCTGAAGTATGCTCTGTGTTAGTTTTTTAAACAGAAAGCCACTTAAGCATCAGCCTTCTATAAAAACACATTTTAAGGAATAGTAATACATCTCCTTGTCATGGTGGGTTGGAGCCAACTCATAGTGAGTGGAGAAGGGAGGAAATATCACAATGACAGAGGGAGTGAAAGGGGAGTTCTTGGATCTGTGCCAACAGGATCCAGGTATCTGCATATGGTGCAGCTGTTCATGAGGAATGTTTGCTTGTGAATTACTGCATTTCAACAACTACCTGTACAATGAGTTTGAGTTAATATTTGATGACTGAAGATTGTGCACTATTTCAAGTCCTTAATTCTAAATATCTGTGCTTTATCAGAGAAATATGGTATGGAAATTATAGACCTCATGAATGTGTGCCAGTTCCTATATAATCCAGAGTTATTATTTCTTAAATAATAGTAAGAGATTACAGTATATGTATCTCTTCTTTTGAGAAACAATGCATTGGAGTATATATTTTTTCCAGTTAATTTTGCATTAATTAGGAAAACTATTCATTTGGAATCTGTTTAATTAGGTGCTAATTCATTTAGGTTTGCCTCATTGCTGTCTTTAAAAAGCTACTAAACCAATATGCCTGCCTTATGTAATAACTAAATAAGCTAAGATCAGCCAGTTGGATATAACTATTATCATTCTAAAATAAAAGTCTTGAAACAGTCATTGGATACTGAAATTATCACATATTAACTTGAAATTATTTAGCAAATGACCTCATAATTATGGCTAACATGGGAATTATGAAATTATTTTTTAATTAATTAGTAGAATTAGTAGTTAAATTGGTAATGTTCTAACTCTTCATAAAGAAGTTACTAAAGCTCATATTGTTAATTTAGTTTCAGGCAGCAGTGGAAGAAATGGTTAGCGCTAAGTGTCCACCACAAATTGCAAATTTTGAAGAAGGATTTGTTGTGAAATACTTCAGAGGTTATGAAACTGATTTTAACCTGGTATGGAATATTTAATGAACTGTGAGATGGACCAGATAAGAAATCATATAAATGTTTGGAATTTTGTCATTTTTTGAATTAGCATTAATTCCTTTAACATTTAAAGTCAAGTTTCAAGTATAATTTTGTCATACATTTATTGGTAAGGTCTGTTCTAGCATCTTCCTGCATTATAAAATGACTCATTTGTAAAAACACACCTGAATTTTCTTAATCAAGAGAAAGTAGGCAAGATGGGTAAATGTGAGATCTGTAGGTTTTTTTGTTTGTTTTCTTCATTTAGATGCAGAGTATATTCTTTTTCCTCATTGGCTTCAGAGAATACCATTTGTAGTAGAGCGTTATACAGTAAATTGCTTCCCTTGCTTCTGGTCAGTTAGTACAATGCCTAGTCATTATTTACTTCTTGATGAAATACAAAGATTTTTCTTTGATGTACAATAAATTTAAAATATACTTAACTTCCTAATTCTTATTTTGAAGACTTGAGGAAGCCAGATATTCACCATTTCCAAATGAATACCATAGGAATAAGAAATATATAGGCTAGTTATTCAGTTCAGATCAATACCCCAGAAATGAGTCCTTAAAAATATATATCATGTCATGCTTTATGCAAACAGATTTATTATTGAAGAAAAGGGAAAATCATTTAATGGGTTACGTTTTCAACCTGTTTCAATAAATATACATGTATTTGGGTTCTCCTATCCTGAATGTAGTACTTGCAGCCAAGACAATTGAACAAGTAGTTTACATTATACTCCTTTCGTACTTCATCTCCCATCATCATCACAACACACATTCTTGGCTACACTTTACCTTGACTCTCTGAGTTTCCCAGCACCACTCTCTCCTGTCCCCACTTCTTTGCACATATTTTACGCTCTCTCTGATGCCCCTTGGCTCCCTTTTCCTTTTAAATTACTCCTGTTTATTCTTCAAGGCAATTCATTTGTTACTTCTCCGAGTCATCTGTTTTGATGCTTTTATGTGAGTTAGATGTCTCCTTTCAGCCTTGGTTTTATAATCCTTGGTTCCTTTGTCCCAAACTGGTAGGCTCCTGTGTGTAGGGATAGGGTTCTTCACTATTTGAACCCTGAAGATTAAACAAAAAACAAGCAAATGAACAAACAAGTAAAAATGTGGCATGGAATGAACACAAAAAATCATTTGTGGAAGGAGTGGATAAATATCCTTAAGGAGTTCATAATATAAGGGGAAAGAGAGGACTTGGGAAATAGTCAAATACAGATACAAGGGATTATGAGTATGTATCTAAATGAGTGTTATAGGATGAGAGCCTTAGACTTTCAAAGAAGAGAGAAAACATTTCAGGTTAAAGCAGTTTGGGAAGCAGTGGGATCTGAGTTGAAACTTGAATGACTTAGGTGAAGATGTTGGGGAGTAAAGCAGGGCAATAAATCATGTTTTCATTTGAAATATTATTGTTTCTGTAGGAGCATATTAATAGAGGGCAAAAGACAGCTGAAACTGATGCTTACTGTGGTCGTTATTCCCTGAAAAACCCAGCTGTTCTTTTTGACTCAGCAGATGTTAAACCAAACAGACTACCATATGGAAACATTTTATTATTTCCTTATAACCAGGTAAGCTCAACAAAATGATATGCTAATTAAATTTGTAAAATACCTTGGTAATAAAATTTCATGAAGTTTTAAGACAAGGAAAATTGCTTGTCATGTGAAGTCACATCACGTTGGACAGGCACCATGCTTCAATTCTGTGCTTGTGATTTCCTTGTCTGTTGATACTCAAAAAATGAAATTTTAAGAATACGTAGTACCGTGCACATGTATTCTGCTTTATCTTATAATTTCAGGAAAAAAACATTATTTGCACACAAATGTAAATACTAAAACAATTTAAAATATATAATCTCATTATTCCTTCATTTATTAAGAAGAAACAAAAATAGATAGCTGTCATAAAGTGATCTTGGGTATCCAGTCATGGAAAAGTAAAGGAGGATCACGAGCAGAGGAGACGGCAGTTTTAGGATAGGTATCTAAGACTAGCAATCATAGATTTACCCTTTCTCTTGTTTTAAAATTCTCAACTTGTAACACATGTTCTAAAGTTCTAAGTTCTAAATATATCTGGCATTTTTAAGGAGTTGTAGACCATTAAAATTAGTATTTAATAACTATTGTATGGTGACATCTCTAAATGTTCAGCTGCATTCACATCCTAGTTAATCTACCTGAATGTTTCTCTGTCTTCTCTGTGTGTTCTGGAGTTTTAAATTCATTGAAGAGTTTAGTTAGAACTGGCCTTAATCCTTATATAGCTCCATGACTAGAGGGAGTGAATTATTTCTATTCTTTTAAGGAAATCATATCTAAGAAAACAATAAAAGAATTAATCATTAATTGTGAGGTCACATCAACTCCTTCCTCTTCTATAAAATCTTCCCCAATTCTTCTGCATCTCATTGTCTGAAATTAATCATTCCTTCCTCTGTGTTCTGATACATTTTGTATAAAAAATGCTCAATAGATATTTATTGGATTGGATTGAATTCATTTGAATTGCTACAAAACAATTTAATGGTAAAATATTGTTACTGATTTTTTTTAATGTTTTCCATGTAGTTATGTTTAGCCTACAAAGGATTCTTGGCAAATTATATTGGTCTAAAATTTCAATACCAAGACACAAGCAAGATTACTAGAAGCACTGATACACAATTTACATATAACTTTGCGTATGGAAACAAGTAAGTTACACTATGAATTTGAAATTTTTAAATTATAGCATGTAAACTATGAAGGTAAAATCTGTTTGTTTGTTTGTTTTTGAGAAATCGTGTGCACCATGGATCTAACTGCAATTTTTTCTGCCTTCTACATAAGCTTCCTAACAGAGACATTTGTGCCAAAAATAAATCTATAGATTATGAAAATAAAAATTGGTCTAGTGTCATCATCACCCATGACCATTTAAAAGACAAAACAGTGGTAAACTTTAGAATTTAAATTGTATATTATTAAATCTAATAATGTTTCTAGATACTGAAGGAAGGTAGAAAGAAACTGCCTTAGCGCAAGATTATCATTAGACTTTGATCACTGAAAAACAAAATGAATGTGTAAATGGAGAAAATAAAATATTTTGATGAACATACCAAAGTTAAGGGAGAAAACATATTCTTAAATACTTGGTTTGGTTGCCAAAAGTTAGACACATAAAAATGCAGATAGAGAAATATAATGCGAGAAACTAAATGAGTCTAGAGAAAGCTGTTTAATGACTGTGATTGTCATAACCTCAATCACAATTTAGTTCTGCAAAACGATTTTTGGTTTTCATTAATTATTATATCTTCTGAAATTTGTCAGTCTTGACTTTGAATTTTCATATACAATACACACAAAAATTGTACTTACAATAAAACAATGACGACACATACACACACATACAACTTTTCTATTTTAAAAAGTATTCCTCGGGCTTCCCTGGTGACGCAGTGGTTGAGAGTCCGCCTGCCGATGCAGGGGACACGGGGTCGTGCCCCGGTCCGGGAAGATCCCACATGCCGCGGAGTGGCTGGGCCCGTGAGCCATGGCCGCTGAGCCTGCGCATCCGGAGCCTGTGCTCCGCAATGGAAGAGGCCACAACAGTGAGAGGCCTGCGTACCGCAAAAAAAAAAAGTATTCCTCATAAATTTTAAAGTCATGCTTATTGAAGTGCAATTTACATAATGTCATAATTTACTCTAAGTTCATAATTCAGTAAGCATGACAAATGTATACAGTTATGTAATCATTACCCCAGTAAAGATGTAGAACATTTCCTCTCCACAATTTTAGAAGGTTTTTTTTCATGTAAAGTTTATGTCATAAAATACCCATGGTATGATTTCCATGTCTTCAAAAATATTTCTAATACGTTTCTTTTGTGTTTTTTTCTGTCATAGCTACATAAAAAATCTTCTGTATCCTGTATCAATCTATATAGTTTTCATTGTACTTTAATACATATCATTTAAGTTGCTGCCATTCTGTAATATATAGAGAGGACTTTTCTATTCTCATCATAGGAGTGGGATTATGAACACTCAGAACTGCCGTGTATGGAGCAAGTGTGAGGCAGTCAGTGCCTCGGCTTAACTGTTCAGACAGAAGGGAAGAGAAAATGATCCAAAGTTAGAAATAGAACCAAATGATACCCATAAACAAAATAAAACAAAGACAAGAAATAACAGGTAAGATGATGAGGGAGATTAGAATAACTAGATGGAAAGAAAAGGCAGTTTTTTTCTTTTCTGGCTGCACTGCACAGCTTGTGGAATCTTAGTTCCCCAACCTGGGATCGAACCCGTGCTCTCTGCAGTGGAAGTACGAGTCCTAACCACTAGACCACCAGGGAATTCCTGAAAAGGTGGTGTTGATGGGGGAGTTCACTTCTGGATGAAGAAACTACTTCCAACTCTGCAGTTTCAAGCTTCCTGCTTTCTTGATCATCCCAACACCATTTTCAAAATGCAGGGACCAGCTTTCATTCCATACCTTTAGAAATGTGTATACTCCAAAACTCATAGAAATATGTTGGACTATAATGGGAATCTTATTTGTTAATGGTTTAAAAAACTTTTCAGATGGATCCCTCATGAGTTGGGGGAAAGGGGTAAAGTGGGGAGACAACCAGAGTTGGGGCCTGTAGATGCTCTCTCGGAGCTAGGTCCCTGAATTCCATCAGGAGAAAACAAGACGTGCCCACTGGGTCAGTGACAGAAGCGGTGACAGGCGATGGAACAGACAGGTGGGTGGGAGCACACAGAGCCTGTTGGAACTGTGGGACCTGGACATGGATATCCTTAGATACATCCCCTTCCTGTGCCCCCAGCCCAGCTTTTTAACCTGAAATTTTTAAAGAAGTTTTGCCAGTGCTTATGGCTTTCTCCCTGAAGAAGTGGAATGACCTTTTGTTAAGGGAAGAAGGGAAGTTATAGTCTTCAGCTTTCAAAATAAAATATTGTATTTGATGCATACCCCTCTGGCATCATCTCCTGAACATGTGGCCCTAATGCCCTTCAGATTTTCTGATCAATTGATAAAGTGAGGGCAACTGGGAACCGATTTTAAATATAGGTGTAGAATCTCTAACCATGAGGTAGGTAGCCATAGTTAAAATGTAGATACCCAAGAGATGTTTGTCAAAGAGAATATATTTAAGAAGAGTCTTTCCAAGAATTCTTCAGGACACATGAAAATTCTCCCACTGAATATTCCTTAGATTGTTGGAATAAGCATTAAAAGATACTTATTTGTGTTTTACCCCATGAATAAAATCTAGACATGCTTCCATAGGATGTAAAGAAAGAAAATTTTTTTACATACAGAGACAGAAAGTTCATCAGATACTGAAGTTTGGTAAACTTGGAGTGGACTTCAAAGGACAGAGAGCTGAGTGAGCTCTGTGTATGAAGTGGACAGTGTTGGCACGAGCTATAAGAAGCTGCTCCCTGAGAAAGTTGCAGGACACTCTTGGGTTTTGTTTTCTAACAAAAACTTAAGAAGTCAAAACCGATTCCCCACCCACCGCCAATGAAAGAAAAGTAATCTTCCTGAATTAATGCTTTAAAAAAATGTCCTTTTCCTGGCAGTTCAGATTTCATCCTCCAGTGGCATCTGATTAAACAGTGTATGGCTCCTGTGTTTGCACTTTTGGCATGTTTTATACATTTGATCCGTCTTTGTTTTCCACAGAAGATGAAGAGGAAGATAGGCAGAGAGAGAAGCAGAGACAGAGACAGAAAGAGACAGAGGAGTATTGAAGAAAGTGTTGATTCCCCCTCCCCATGCATAAATAGATCTTTTGAGGCTATTGCACAGTTTAATCCAATATATAAAATGGGATCGAAGTTAGCTCCTGGAATGAGTGAAGTGAGTGGGAACAATTCTGCAATTCCCTAGGGTAATTGTTGACTCAGAAGAGGCCACAACTACTCTCTGTTGGCCATCACATAGGAAGAAACAATGCCAGGGGTTAAGACAGTCCTCTCCATGTTAATAGGCAAGGAGCATGGAAAGTCTATGCACAGAATGAACATATCCCACTGCCTCATACCCAGTTTGATTCAAATCGGGTAATCCCATGATGGATCATTATGAAGTGAAAGTCCTTCTTGAAGGGACATCCCTACGTGCCCAAATTGAACAATGGAATCACAATTTTAATTTTGATCACCACCACCTGTATGCATTTCACTCTTCTATTGCAACAGGATTTTGGAAGATTTTACAGATCTCAATTCTTCCATGTTAGTCAAACCATCACTTAACCATATCACTAAGTAGGTCCTTCCTTTAGCCTGCAGTTTTTCTGCTGTGCCGTATTTTGAAGATGCCCTACATTTGATGGAGCTAATGGGCTTCCTTTACCCTAAATGCTACAAGATCTTTCAACAAGAATATCATGAGTTTTAAAAGAGGTTGGTTCTCTGATTAAAAACTATTACCAATCAAGGCAATGTAAACTCTCCTAGCTGGTATTTCTAGACCTGCTTTTATGTAGGTCAGACAGTCTACTTAGATCAACTAGGTGTGTTAGCATTAGTTTATTTTCAGTACATTGTTAGTGTCAAAAAGCATTGTTCTATAACCCTCCAGAACCAGTGATGTTTGTATTTGTAAATCAAGCTTCAAAATCCCAGAAGTAAAATCTGGTTTTCCTTTGGAAAATGGAATTATCTAGCCACAAAAGCACCATGTGCTGTTTAAGTTTTGATATCATTTGTAGTCTCCATTTCTCTTATATAAAGGGCCCTGCTCAGTGTACCATTTTTTCTAAGTTGTTTTTAGAACTTGGGAATCATATAATTAGTAGTAGAAGTCTACTTAGAGGCCCAAAATACTTTTTTTAATTTAAGGAGCACTTTAACTTAATGTAGTTATGCATATAATTTTCTAAAATGATGTCAGTCTAAGCTTTGATGCACTAGAGGTGGATCCCATGATGAGTTTGTAAACCATGAAGTTTCAAAATGAGAATAGAAGGTTCCCAAACTAGTCAGTTAATCAGTACAGTGGTAGCTGATGCAAAGATTATTGTTGAACTGTATTTAGTTATTTGAATGGCAGTATTTATCTCTTTACTGCAAACTCCTGTAACGAAATTGCTTATGTAATTTATGAGATTCCAATGCAGTTAATATTTAATGGAAGCTCTGAATCTAAATTATACGTTTAGAAGGCACTCTGCAACCATTTGAATCTATAAATAACTTAGCACCTTTTGTCCCTTAGTTATAGGGGACAATGCAACTCCACTGAGCTCTTCCAGAAGTATTATCAAGCTCCAGTTTTGCTTCTTAGTATTGGATTGAAATTGCTGCTCTGTCCCTGGCACCACTAAAATGGTTTGCTTCATTCTTGTGTCTTGTTTCTGTATGCTTTCCACCAAGGTGCATGCTCCTTAGCTTACTTACCTGTCACTGCAGAATGTTATTTTACATGCCTATGTCTACTGCCAAGGTTACAAATAAAAGAAAACCTATCTTTTGGATACAACATTAAATCTTTCACTGCCAATGTAAAGTTTCTGCTTGCTGTCCCTTGTGGCTGTTTTTTTGTGCTAATAAAGCTTGCTTATGGTCTTCTTGTGGAAAAAGAAAAACTTTTACTGTTCAAGATTTTAATGCTTTTTATAATGTATTTGTTTACATTGAACATTATAACTGATCTATACACCTAATTAAACAACCATATTTCAGCTGGACCTACACCTGTATAGACCTTCTGGATCTCATACAAACCAAATACACTGGGACCAGTTTTTCTCTTCAGAGGATTAGTTTGCAGAAAGCATCAGAATCACAGTCTTTCTATGTGGATATCGTATACATTGGACAGACATCTACAATTGCAGCATTGGATGGTATATTGTATCATTTCATATCTAAAACCTAAACCTTCTAAACCTACTTTGTACTAAAATCTTATTGTGGATGTTATTTATATTCTGTAGGTTAGATAGAAACATTAATCTCTAAATATTGTTATTCTTTCATCTCAATAATACTATGGTTTAAATCATATATTTTTTTAGTGAATAGGACCAGGTGATTATTCTAAAGATAAATGCATCCTTAATGTAAACTTTGTCATTAAAGCAGGAATTAGTTTTATAGTCCTGGATTCTGTTTACAGGTAAACTGTGGCAAACATTCTAATTTTGCCTTGTTTGATTTTTGAGAAATCAACTACCAAGATAGAGATCTGTTCCTGAAAGGCAACTGTTGACATTGACGTCTGTCTAGTAAGAATGAGCTGAAACTTTCCATGGACTTTATTGTGATAATTAGTAAAACTGTAAATGAAAACTTTATTTCTCAGAGTTTTAGTGTTTTTTCTAGTTATGTTAATAGACTCATATATGTGAGATATGCTAATAAAATAATAAAAATTAAACTGCAGTCTTTTTAAAAATCAGCCTAACTCCAAACAGTCACCTTAATAAGTGACTATTACCATATTTCAGAGGAGTTTTGGAATCCTTTCCTCTGGAACAGTTTTCAAGTGCAAGGTCATGATTCAACTGGCTAAAAACTAAATGTTACTGTACTCTGAGTCGCTCTTTTTGAATCCACTATCACCAGACCTACATTGTGATTGATGGAGCACATAAGACAGCTGATCTGTGCTGAGATAAAGGTTGTAGTTCCTTAAGCAACAGTCATTTAGCACCTACCGTGTGGCAGGCAATGTGTCTAGTACCAAAGAAAGAACAGAGGACCAGGCAGTCCTGGTCCTAACCTCATGGAACACACATCCTAGTGAGCACCACGTTCAGGGACCTACAACAGAGCAAAACTAACTGGCCCACAGAAGGCTGCATAGAACCCAGAGCTTGGTGGCTTTTCAGTATTTTGTTTTACCCAATGAGGCTCATATATCTAAAGACTTTAAAGCTTTATATTCTAGAATTGAAGGTTTGCCAAGCTTCACAAACTCCTTAAGGTCTTCTTTCTAAAATTTGATTTTTAAACAGCTTATTCCATGACACATGGATATTATTTGATGCTTTTCTTTTTAGCAGCACAAGCTATGCAATTTTATCTTCCATTTACTTTGTTTATTTATGTTCTTTAGAAATGCCAAAGAGAAGACTTCCAGCATTAGCAAATAAAGGAATATTTTTAAAGCACTTTCAGGTGAATCAGACCAAAATTAATGGATCAAGTATGACCAACCAATATTCTGTCACCATGACATCATGTAATTGCAGTTATAATATACCCATGATGGCTGTGAGCTTTGGGCAGGTAAGCTTAGAATTTTATGAGTAGCTGTTTTCAACTTATGAAACATTAGCCTTGACCTAGTAAACTTAAAACATTTTTTTTTAATGAAGAACTGACACACGGATTAGACATCTTTTAATAGAACAAGACAGTTATTCTAAGGATGAAATGAAGATTTAGAGGCTTGTTGAACTTGAGCATGAAAATTCACTTTAAACATTAAAAATTTTTTAACGAAATATATTGATGGGGAGAAAAGCAGGAGGAAATAGCCTTAAGAATCAGCTAGTCAGATTTAAGTAGAGTTTTCTCTGTTGAGGTAAAAGAAAAATTTGTGGGCTCTCCCAATAAAGATCTTTGAACAGAGATTATTGAAAGAAAATTTGAGATTCCACATATGTTTTAAAATTGTTTCTGTTATAAACACCATTTATTTTTTATTTGTATCAAAATTGATACAAGGGGAAAGAGATGGTTTTCCATAATTCCAAAAGGATCTGGACAGTATTTTGTACTGTTTGGGTATAAGATCTGTATTAAATGTTACAATTATGAGGAGTATTCTTACATTTAATTTTTTACAAAAATATACAATTAGTTAATATAATTTCCTACAACAAACCAAAACCAAGTATAATAAGTTCAAGATTAAAGGTTAAATAATAATTAAATATTATAATTTGAGTCTCACAGAGAACTTTGTGTTAACAGTTTTATGATTAAAAAGACTGAAAAACTATAAGTGTTCCACGAAAATTGCTTTTACCCTATCCAGGCCCAATGTTTTAGTCTTAGTATATTCAAGATAAATGTCTTGTAAATGTTTTTCAGTCTCTTAGCTCTCTAACAAAATGTAATAACAAAATGTAATAACGTATGTGCACATATGTTAAATGTCCAGATTAATGAATTGTTTTAAAAACTGTAACTTTGAGATAATTGTAGATTTATGTGCAGTTGTAAGAAATAATACATAAATATTTCCATACCCTTCACCCATTATCCCCCAATGGTAACATTTATAACTATAGCATAAATAGCACAGCCAGAAAATTGACATTGATGCAATTTACCAAACTTACTCAGTTACCAGTTCTACATGCTTTCATTTGTGTGTGCCTGTGTATGTGTAGTTCTGTACAATCTTTATTGCATGTGTAGATTCAGCTGACCACCACAGAACAGTTCCATCACAAGGATCCCTCATGATACCCTTTTATGTAGCCACACCCACCTCCCTCCCTTCAGCACAGTCCTATGTCTGGCAACCACTAATGTCTCTATAATTTTGGCATTTAACAATGTTGTGGAAAAGGAATCAGACTTTATATAATCATACTAGTATTTAGCCTTTTGAGATTGGCTTTTTTCACTCAGCATAATTCCCTTGAGACCCCTCCAAGTTGTTGTATGTATCAATAGTTTGTTCATTTTTGTTACTGAGTAACATTTAATGGGATGGATGCACCATAGTCTATTAACCACTTACCCCTTGAAGGACATCTGAGTTGTTCCCAGGTTTTGGGTGTTATGAATAAAGCTGCCATGAACATTTATCTGTAGGTTTCCATGTGATGTAAGTTTTCATTTTCTGGGTTAATTGCCCATCAGTGTAATTATGGGTTCATATGGTAAGCACATGTACAGTTTTGTAAGAAACTATCGTACTCTTTACCAAAGTGGCTGCACCATTTTACATTCCCACCAGCAATGTATAAGTGACCCAGTGTCTGCACAAATTCGCCAGCATTTGGCATTATCACTATTTTTTATTCTAGCCATTCTGATGGGGTATATACTGTTAGCTGATTTTGGTGTTAATTTGCATTTCCTAATGGCTAATAATGTTGAACACCCATATATCCTCTTCTGTGATATCTGTTCCTGCCTTTTGCCCATTTTCTAATTGGACTATTTTCCTATTATTGAGTTTTTAAAGGTCTTTATATATCCTAGATATAAGTCCTTTGTCAGGTATGTGGTTTGCATATATTTTCTCCCAGTCTGTACCTTGCCTTTTCATCATCTTCATAAGGTCTTTCATAGAACAACACTCTTAATGAGATCCAGTTTATCAAGTTTTTCCTTTTATGAATGGTGCTTTTGGTTTCAAGTCAAAGAACTCTACTCTTATCCCTAAATCCTGAATATTTTTCTGTTTTTGTCCTGAAAGTTTTATAGTTTTACATTTAAGGCCATGATCCATTCTGAGTTAACTTTTGTATGAGATGTGAAGTTTTAGGTCCAGGTTCATTTGTTTGCCTGTCCCTCCAGTTGCTCTGGCACCATTTATTGAAACAGCTATCCTTCCTCTGTTGAATTACCTTTGTACCTTTATCAAAAGTCAGTTGGGCATATTTGTGTGGATATATTTCTGGATTCTCTATTCTGTCCCATTGCTCTATATGTCCATCCTTCCACTGATACCACACCCTTCTGATCACTGTAGCTATGTAGTGAGCCTTAACATTGGGAAGAGTGATTCCTCTCACTTTACTCTTCCTGTGAAAAATTGTTTTAGCTATTCTAGGTCCTGTGTCTTTCCATATAAATTTTGAAATAGGCTTGTTTATGTCTACAAAAATCTTGCTGGCAATTTGGTAAGAATTGCATTTAAACCTATAGATTGCATGTAAACCTATAGAGAGAATTGACACCTTTACCATGTTGAGTCTTCCAATCTATGTACACAGTATGTCTCTCCACTTATTTAGGTCTTCTTTGCTTTTTTTTTGTCCAACGTATTTTGGTCTTCTTTGATCACATCTTGCATTTTGCAATTTCAGGTCAGATTCAGTACATTTTGTTAGATTTGTATGTAAGTATTTCATTTTCTTTGAAGCCATTGTAATGGGTCTTGTATTAATTTCAGTTTCCGCATGCTTGTTATTTATACATAAAAATGTGATTGGTTTTTGTGTATTGATCTGGTATCTTGCAATCTTGCTGAAGTCCATGAATTTTTACAAAGTAAATGCACTCATGTAATCACTACCCAGATCAAGATAAAGAAAATCATTAGACCCCCCCAAAGCTTTCTTTATGCCTTTTCTTTGTCATGAGATTACTTACCCTACACCCTTAGATAACCACTATTTTGACTTCTACTACCATTAATTAGTTTTGCTTGGTTTTACTCTTTTTAAAAAAATAAATATTAAAAACTATTAAATAGTAAAATATTCATTTATTTATTTATTTCCCTTATTTTTTTGGCTGCATTGGGTCTTAATTGCAGCACGCCAGATCTTTGTTGAGGCAAGCAGGATCTTTTGTTACAGCACAAGGTCTCTTCATTGTGGCACTCAGGCTTCTCTCTGGTTTCAGTGTGCGGATTTCTCTCTAGTTGTGGCATGCGTATTTCTCTCTAGTTGTGGCGCGAGGGCTCTAGGGCACGTGAGCTCTGTAGTTGGTGGCTCGTGGGCTTTCTCTTTGAAGCACACAAGCTCAATAGTTGTGGCGTGTGGGCTTAGTTGCCCCGTGTCATGTGAGATCCTAGTTCCCCGACTGGGATGGAACCCGCGTCCCCTGCACTGGAAGGCAGATTCTTTACCACTGGACCACCAGGGAAGTCCCTGTTTTTACTCTTCATATCAATGAATAATACAGTGTATACTCTTTTGCATCTCCTTTTATTTGATAATGTGAGATTCATGCTGTTGCGTATAGCTAGCTATAGTTCATTCTTTTTCATTGCTATACAATATTCCTTGGTATTAATATACAACCATTTATCCTTTCTACTGATGGGCTTTTGCACTATTTCCAGTTTGGGGTTATTATAAATAAAGCTGCTCTGAACATTCTTGCATATGTCTTTTGGCACTTACGTTCACTCCTTTATGTGGGCAATAGAGCTTATAATTTTATTTTATTTTATTTATTTTTAAAAAATATTTACTTATTTGCTGCACCCGGTTTAGTTGCTGCACATGGGATCTTCGTTGCCGTGTGCAGGATCTTTCATTGGGCATGTGGTATCTAGTCTCCTGACTAGGGATCGAACCCAGGCCCCCTGCATTGAGAGCACAGAGTCTTAACTGCTGGACCACCAGGGAAGTCCCCCAGAGCTTATAATTTTAAATTCCACAAAATTAGCAGAGATCAGAAGCAGGAGAATATCATCTTCACTCTTAGAGTTACAATCTATGAATTTTTATTGCACATGTTTCTTCTGTCAGTTGACTGACACTCAACATTAGACAGGTATTTCCTGAGTCTGGATCAGTCACTGTATTGATCATATACTTCCTTTTATTGTTAGTTAGGTTTTCAAGCTTCCATATGTTATTTCTCCAAAAAGGTGTTTAATTTTTTGATAGCCAAGACCGTATCTCATGTTTCTTTGCCTTCCCATTGTGATTAGCATTGTACCTTGAACAGAATGCCTGCTCAATAAATATTTGCTCCTTGAGCGATGGTAGGTGCACTCTGAATTAATGAGGTATTACTGTGGTATTACTGTGATTGCTGCACAGATGACTGAGTTGACTTGGGCCTCATTATCGCAGCTATATAGGTATAGCCTGTGTTGATTTATGTGACTCTCCTTAACGTTCTGAGGAGTCCTGAATACCTGAGGCTCATTTATGTCATGTCACAGGATTGTATGCCGGTGAAATAGAAATCTGGTAGCCATTGTTATGTTTAATCATTTTATCAATATTTATTTTGGAAACTAGACGATCACAAACGAGACAGAGAATGAGTCTGTTTACAGAGGAAATAATTGGCCGGGGGAGTCAAAGATTCATATTCAAAGAGTTCAAGCAGCATCTCCACCGCTAAGTGGCAGCTTTGACATTCACGCTTACGGACATATTCTCAAAGGTATATGGAAAAAGTTCATAACTTTGGTCTATGTATCAGTTGGACTGTACTGATCTAGACAACCATCATAAACATTTTGGTGTATTTCTTTTTAATATTATTTCTCTATGTAATTTATAGAGCTGAGATTATGTCAGTAATGTAAAACTAAATTGTTCAGAAAAATCACATTTTCACATTTTCTTCATCACCTCACCAGATATACCAGGTTAAATTCCCAAAAGTTTGTTTCTCTTTTACATCCATAGCTTACTGGTTATCTATAAAGTTAACTGATTTTTTTTTTTTAAATATTTGAGCCAAGGCTCAATGTCTGCGGTACGTTACTCATGTAATTTTTGTTTCTCAGAAATATATAAATGTATTGCCTAAGTAATATGCAGATTTCATTTTTTCTGTATTTGGAGGAGGACAGTTGGTTTACAAGTGATAAAACACATCTCATATATGTTAAGGGTGGCCATAGGTTTGTGAATTTTTGACTCCCGCTGTTTGCCATCCTTCTGCGAGTACAGGTATTCCCGCTGCTGCATCAGCTGCAGATTTGCAGTTTGCTCTCCAGAGTCTAGAAGAAGTGGGACAAGTCTCAGTTACACGAGAGGGAAGCTGTGCTGGATACTCATGGCACGTCAAGTGGAGAAGCACATGTGGAAAGCAGAATCTGCTGCAGGTTCCCTTACTTCACCTGGTTTCTGTTTTCTTCTATATGTTCGTTGCTTATTTGCACCCTGCCTCATTCCAAAAAGAAATGGAGACTGTGTGTATTTTAAAACTGCAAGCTATAGCCTAAACAGTAATAAAAGGAAACAGAAGATTGTTGTAAATTAAGTTGACCAGGCATTCTCTTTCATGGAGAATAGCTGTTAGTGCTTTATTCCTGATCCCCTATGGGAGAATATGCCGGTTAGAAGACCTTTGACAGGGGCAGGAGGGGCACAGGCAGGGGCAGTCTCAGAACTAAATCTGGGTATACGTAAGAGGAGCCAAGCATAACCAGCGTCGCTGTCCTTTAATTCTACCACTGTGCACTAGAGCTGTGTTCTAGGACCTTGGATTCTTTTCTGGTTTCAAAGATGACCTTTTCAAGTTCATAACAGAGCCACACCTTAAGAGCTCATCTAATTACTTTTGCTTAGAGTGTGGTTGGGGGCAGGGAGGGAAGTCAGGCTCAGAATATGTGACAGAGAAGGGTCTAGAAGAGACTGGGGGCTCAGATATCAAACATCAAAAATACGTTGCTTTGTAGTGATGGTGAGAGTGTGAGATGCACTCTCATCCTCGTGCACTCTTGGTGAGACAGTAAATTAGTACGAGCTTTTGGAAGGATAATTTAATTGTATCTGAATATAGATACCTTATGATTCAGCAGTCTCAGCTGTGTTACTCTCTTCTACTGAAATAATAATACAAATATGAAATGAAATAGGCAAAAAGTTAGTCACTGCAGCATTATTTGTAATAGTAAAAAAAACCTAGAAACCGAAATTCCCATCAATAGAAAAATGGTTGTTAAAATGATACAAACGGTGGAAATAAATACAGAACTCTACTTATAAAACCATTTTGGATAAAACAGAGGTGCTGGGGGACAGGAGATTCAAAAAAAGGTATATAAACAATAATCATAGACTATAACGTACCATACATAGATTGTATGGATGTCATAAAGATATGTGGGTTATTTTAAGGAAACATATGGCCAGAAACTAGAATAAGAAAATTCTGCAACTGAGACAGCTCTAGTGACTGATCTCCTCTTGGTCCTCTGCTGGTGCCTGCACACCTACTCCCTTCACTCTTTCCTGACCAGTCTCCTCTGCTTTATTCATCATTTCTGCTCCTGGTCACTTTGGCTCCCACAGGCCCAGCATGGAGACTCCTGTCTCTTTGCTAGACCCTGTATGCATCTGAAGGCTGCCATATTGGCAGCACGATTTTGGAATGACCAAATTATACGTATTGATCTGATTTGGTTTCATTTTTACCATTGACAGAAAATATAACTCCATGAGTGGATGAAAAACCAAGAGTAGTTTTGGTAGAGGCCAAAAATGCTAAAGGGGAAAAGTTGACTCTCGGGTGGAAAGAGGACTACATTTTTCAATTATTTAAGAATCATTTATCAAAATGGTCATATTCAGAAAGAGCATAGAATATTTTGAAAAAATCAAAATAAGTAAATTCATGTTCCTTAGACATGTTTTATCCTAAATATTCAAGTTAATTTTAGTCATTTAATTCAAGTTGTAATTGACGCAATATATGATACTGTAATGATGTTATGAGTTCTTTTCTTGGGTAGATTATGATCATTTTTGAAGAGGCTTCTTTTTCAAAAGTGTGATTAAATGGCTTTGAATTTTTTTCATCCTTTGGCTTTTCACTTTTAACCATGCTTAAACTTAAAAAGAAAAACTACTGTGATCATATTTATTATAACCTTTCTAGTAAAATAATCTCGTCTAAAAATAGATCAATGATTCCAACATTTTTGGAGAAAAGGCTAACGTGATGGTTACAAGGATAAAGGAAGGTGGCTTATTCAGACAGCGCATACTGGGAGACCTGCTTCGTACACCCAGCAAACAGCCACAGGTATTTTTGAAAGTTTCCTCCTGATGTAATTTTAAATGTATAACTATTTTGTAATACATTGAAGACCTGGTAAAACAGAAGAGATGACATCTTTATTTTTCATGTGACTATTTGTTAACAGATGATCAACTCAATGATATTATTTTGTGACTTTGGGGAAAATTATCTTCCTTATGATAAAAGATTTTAAGCTCTACTGTTAGTATTTGAAAATATATTCTTTCATTTAATCTTTATAGTAACTCTGTAAAGTAATTATTAATGTTACCACTTACTGATGAGGAAATTAAATTGTATGGAGTTTAGGTGACTTTCCCAAGAGCAACCTTTATTTTTCTTCATAGCACTTATCACCCCCAGGGCATAATGTGCATTTTCTTTTTTTGGTAAGTTTATAGGCTTATGCAAGGCTCTCTGTCCTACCTCCACTAGACTATACGTTCAGTAACAGCAGGGATGTCATCTGTTTTGTTAAATGTGCTTGATACGTTTACAACTGTGCCTGATGTATAATGGACACATTCGCTGAATGAATCAATGAAGTGTCAAAACAGAAAAAGTATAAATAGAATAGACTAATTTTTGGAAACCAACAAACCAGCAAACAAGCAAATTTCCATTACTTTTTCTAAATCCTATGCATAGTCTATTTAAGCATGCTACCCTTGTTACCTCTGTGTTTCTTTATTTGAAGGTTGAAGTCTATGTTAATGAAATCCCAGCTAAATGTTCAGGTGACTGTGGGTTTACATGGGATCCCACAACTACTCCTCAAGTCTGGGCCATAAGTCCTTCCCAAGGTAATCTCTTGCTTTCAAACTTAGAGTATGGGGTGGAAGACAATTAGCAAAAATGTAAACTCTGATAATGATTTTTTTATATTCTAACTAAGGCAAGCAGACATTTCTACATAGTGAAAAAAATCTATCAGATCAGAAAGCTATGGAAAGATCATTAATTATCTTTGCAAAAAATATCACTGTTGAAGTTGGACTCACTAGTATTCTGCTTCTCCAGTTTCACCAACTTCTAGGAGATATAGTACTAAAATGCCAGTAACAAGAGAGCTGCTGTTTAGTAAAAGAAAATAATTAGGTCCTAGATTTGAGAATAAGAGATAGAAAAATTATTGACAAGAACTCAGCCTAGGGGGACACATTGTAAAATACCTTCCTAGTATGTGATTGCTTTAAAAAAAAAACAGATTATATTATGTCTGAACTCCCAAGGATTGAAATAAACAGCATGACCAAGGATTGTAAGGGGTGGCTTTTTTTCAGTCAGAAAGGTAAGCTCAGATACTATAATCATATATTTAGTCTTGTTGACTAGTATGAAAATTCACCTGCTAATTATAAATCAAACGAAAAGAAAAAACCCATTGAAATCTTTAAAATAGCACAACTTAGTGTTGAAAGAATATATTCTTCAGACTTTTTTATAATTATAGTTCTCTCTAAGCACCATGCTCAGTGTTAGTCCCCTACGAACTTCCCCAGAGGCAATCACAGTAATTAATTTTGTGTGTATTCTTCCATGCCATTTTATTTGTTTGATTTTTTTTTTTTTTTTTTTTGCGGTACGCGGGCCTCTCGCTGTTGTGGCCTCTCCTGTTGCGGAGCACAGGCTCCGGACGCGCAGGCTCAGCGGCCATGGCTCACAGGCCCAGCCGCTCCATGGCATGTGGGATCTTCCCGGACCGGGGCATGAACCCGTGTCCCCTGCATCGGCAGGCGGACTCTCAACCACTGTGCCACCAGGGAGGCCCCATGCCATTTTAAATACCTTTTGTGTATAACACACATATGGTAATTTTGCCAGTTTTTTAAGTTTACCAATGAGCTATTACATTGCAAATATCATTTGCACCTTTTGTCATTCAGCATTCATTTTGAGAAATATTTATATGGTTTTATGTATATCTAATTCATCACTAAAATACTTCATGGATACACCAATTTATTTGTTCTTCTGTTGATGGACATTTACATCATTTACAAGTTTTTTGTTTTTACACATGACTCTATTGAGCTTTCTTGTACAAATCTACTATAACATACATGGTAGAGCTTCTTTAGGGTTTATACCTACATGTGGATTAATGGGTATATGTGTATTCAGTTCATTAGGTGACCAAATTGCTCCCCAAAGTGGCTGTACCTCCAGTGGGTATGAGAGCACCATATTCCCCACATCTTTGCCAACACTTCATATGATGAGTTTCTAATTTTGGTCAATCTGATGAGTGTAAGAAGTTATCTCATCATTGCTTTAATGTTGTCTATTCCCTGATTAGTAATGCACAGGAATATCTTCTTGTATGTTTCTTGGACATTTAGATTATTTCTTCTTCTGCAAATTGCTTGTTAACATCTTTTATCCACTTATCAGGTTGTCATTTTTCTATCAACTTGCACTGTATATTGTATGTTATGTTTGCTGATCCTTTGCACACATATTCTCCCAGTATTTCACTTATGATTTTTTTTTAGTATCTTGTTCATGGATACATTTAAATCACTGATTTATTTTAATTTATATATCTTTTCCTTTATGGATAACCATGGCTTTTTGTATCTTATTTAAGAAATCCATCTCTACATTAACGTCATTAAGGTATTCGGTTATGTTTCTTCTAAAATTTTGAAGTTTTGTTTTTCATTCTTAGCTATTTAAATCCATTTATAATCTGTGTTGTGTGTGATGTTATATGAGTCGGGTGACCGTGTCATTTATCGATCAAATCTGGATACCTTTAAGAGTGAATGGAGAACATTCAGTATAGGATGCTGGGCCAGCAAGTATAAACCTGGAATAGCCCAGGCACTTTAGGATGGGTATCATCCCAGATAAAGTAATCATATCCTATTTCAAATGGAAAGTGTCTACTACACTTATTGTACAGTTTATTCTTTTCTCAGGAGTTTGTGATGGCGGTTCTGTCCTAGTCTAAGTTACCATATGGAAATGTCTGTTTAATTTCTTTGTCATAAGAATGATTTTTCCTTTCCTTACAACATTCTATACTTAGTCAGATAATTCTTTCCACTAATCCCTATAAACACACAGATTCAAAACACAAAGCACTGTGCAGTAATTCAATGGAAAAAAAGTACCATTGCTAAATAAATGTCTTTTTTCCCTGCTTGCTTATAGGCTTATTGTTTATATCTTTTAGAAGATAGGCTCACTTTTCTCGAGAAATACCTGATTTCATAACAACAGATTCTATGTTTTGTCATTTTAATATTGTTATTTAAATTTATCCTTTTCAGGGTCCTATGAAGAAAGCACAATTCTAACCATATCAGGCTCGGGATTTTCTCCTAGTTCAACGGTATCGGTCTCAGTTGGACCAGCAGGTTGCTCTCTTCTTTCTGTGAATGGTAGATTCTTTTAAAATCATTATTTTTCAGTCTAATTGTTTTTCTCTAAGAGAAAGTAGAATCAAAGAGCAGTGTTATAATACTGATTTTCCTCTAGAGTACCTTTGGGGTTATGAAATTGGCAAACTGCTCTGGATAAATACCTTACCTTTTTAATCTTTGGTTATGACTACAGACTAATTCTTTCACTGTGGTACAGTGTCTTTATCCCATAACAGTTGATTTTTGTTCTTTTTCCTCATAAAGTGATTACATGAAATCTTTCCTTCTTTAGTGTGTCTCTGGGACACAAAAATACATGAATTGCAGCTCTGATATTGCATGGTCCCCTCTGCCCATGCTTTGAAAATGCCTCATTAGTCATAGCAAGAGGACATAGCCATCTTCCTGGACTTCTAGTCCAAACTTCATAGTCCTCTATGTATTAATGTAGAATTTAAAGATCATATTTTCTATTTATGGAAAAATGAGGACCATAATTATTTGTCTCCCTAAAAATTCTCTTTCATAATCCTAGGTATTTTTATTAATTTTAATAAGTTGGAATTACATAAGCAAATTCACCTTCCATATCATTTTAGTTGTTTTTTGTTTTGTTTTGTTTGCGGTACATGGGCCTCTCACCGTTGTGGCCTCTCCCGCTGCGGAGCAGAGGCTCCAGACGCGCAGGCTCAGCAGGCATGGCTCACGGGCCCAGCTGCTCCACGGCATGTGGGATCTTCCCGGACCGGGGCACGAACCCTTGTCCCCTGCATCAGCAGGCGGACTCTCAACCACTGCGCCACCAGGGAAGCCCTAAGTTGTTTTTAATTTACATCTTCTATGCATTCTTGAGATCTAATAGTCAGTATTGCACCTGTATTATAAGTGCACATTTGCTGTTCTAAATGAAGTGAAGAATGTTTTTCACTTAGTTTTTATCAGTTTTCTTGTTCAAACCTAATATTTTACTCAGTTTGGGACATAAACAATATATTAGACCAAAGTTTTTAGAATTATTCATATAAATGATCTTATAGGTTAGGATTTAAAATTCTTCTTATAGTAACTTTTTTGCCACAGTGTAGTACTCAGGAGCAAATTGTTTACTCCACTTTCATTATTATTTTACCTTACTCTTTTCTAGCCCTGTCTGATTCGTAACATGAGGTAGTTCGTAAAGGTTTTCCTCCCATTAATATATGAGTAGTCTTCCTTAGATATATTTCTTGGAGTATAAAAATGAAGGCCACTGTTTATATTTGAAAATATAAAATTTCAGTAATTTTATCTAACAAAAGCATTTCTTGACCATTTTCTTCTTCTTTTATCACAAGAAAATGAGATCAACTGCCAGATTCTGAATGGAAGTGCTGGACGTTTCCCAGTTGCTGTGTCCATAGCTGATGTTGGACTAGCACAGAATACAGAGGAGGAGGAATTACACTTCATTTATCAGAGTCAGATCTCACACATCTGGCCTGCTTCTGGAAGCCTAGCGGGTAATAGTTAATTGTTCCAAACAAAGAAAATTGCATACATTTCCATCATTTCATTGAACTGTTTCTAGAACAGGGTGAAGGGAGAGGACTCCAAACCTTCCTCATATAGAACAAAGGAGACTCCTCTTTTAGAAGGCACAGCGACTCAGTGGATGACTAATTCTTTCCTTATGAAGCACAAGTCAGGGTGACTGCTTCTACTTACATCTTAGGTTATTGAATTAATATCATCAATTATTACATTTGTCTATAACAAGCTCATTAATTATGTCAAGATAAGATTTATTAGTTATTATTCTGCTTACCAGCTGCTCCATTTATAATCACAGTCTCAGTGGAGCTACTAGACCCAGAAAAAGTTCCAGAAACAAATCAGGGAAAGGGATGCTGACGCAGAAGATGGAAAGAAAATAACACATTTTTCCTGTCCTGCTTCATTTCCTTTGCGTTTTGCTTGTTTGTTTGTTTGACCATGCTTAAGTGTAGATTTTGTGCTTTGGCCTTGATCTTTTTGGTGTGTTCTGTTTATATATATATATATTTTTTTTTTTTTTTTTGCGGTACGTAGGCCTCTCACTGTTGTGGCCTCTCCCATTGCGGAGCACAGGCTCCGGACGCGCAGGCTCAGTGGCCATGGCTCATGGGCCCAGCCGCTCCGGGCCGGGGCACGAATCCATGTCCTCTGCATTGGCAGGCAGACTCTCAACCACTGTGCCACCAGGGAAGCCCTGTTTTTATATTTTATGTTATTTTTATTTTGTTGGGATTTTTTCTTAGTTTTTCTTTTACTTAAAGGTATTAAAATTTGGGATTTTGTATGCGTCTTAATTCACTGTCATTTCCCACTGGTTGAGTAAATAGAAATAGCATAATTTCTCTTTAGGATGAAGACACAAAAACAAATGTTAGTTGCAAATCTGTGTTATTTCATTAAATCACTTAGCCCAACCCCTTTACGGCTCCAGACTCCAGAGCTCAGACTCGGGTATGTGGTGATGATTCTATATATCTTGAGGCTGGTCCTTGATCTATTTGCCAACCTGTCTCTTGGATGATTAGACAATTCTTGAGTGATGTTAGATGACTGCCAAAGTGTCTTTTTGTTATAGTTAATCAAATGAGTTTTTGCTGTCTGATTTTGTGTTTTTACTTATGAAGGTGGTACTCTTCTGACTCTATCTGGATTTGGCTTTAATGAAAATTCAAAGGTGTTAGTCGGAAATGAAACCTGCAATGTAATTGAAGGGGATTTGGATAAGATAACCTGCAGAACACCAAAAGTAAGGCATCTGATTTCAGTCATTTTTCTTCTAAGTCTGAAATTGTATGAATTAAGGAACATCTCAGTAAAGGGTTAAACAAATGCCTTATTTACCTAGCAAGTGCAGAGTTTCAGTTATGCTCTTTAACAATTATTTCTTCAACATTTTTTGCCGAGATCCAAATACCAAATATTATCTTCCACATTCTAGATACTTAACATCATTAAGGAAGACATACATATAAACCAATGTTAAATAGTGTGTTCCATTTGAAATGATAGAAGTAGACACAAAATGAAGATAAAATACAGCGGGGAGAGGGTGTCAGGAAGAGTTTCATGGAAAAGTTGATGTCCTATCAGAGGTGGAAGGATGATGAATGGGAGTTGACAAGGTAAATCCAAGGATGAAAAAAATATAGCAGTAATAAATAGTCTAAAAAATTCAGGGAAGCCATTCTAGACATTTTGGGTTTTTTTTAAGGAATATATATTTTAAATATGTTAACGTTTCAGTTTGTTGGCAAAACACACACAGTGTAAAGTTTCCCATGGAATATTACATCTCAGAACCAGTCATTGTTCTTTATTTTTTAAAATAGTGTTTAAATTTAAACCAAGACTCTGTTTTACTTACTATGTGCAAAAGGAGTGAATTCAGTCACTAATATTTAAAAACGTAGTAGATTAAGGGTGGGAATTATTATGTAGTTGATGTAGGAAAAGTGAACTTGAGCATGTGTTGGACTGAATGGTGGAGATGAGAATCTGGCAGATATAGTAAGTTAAAGCTTTGTTTAAGTTATGTCATTCAATTAAACACTGAGTGTGCACTAAGTACTAGATGCTAGGAAAACGATTTTTCCTAATTGGGAATTGTATAGGTGCTGTATTGGTGAAAGCACCAAATATTTTTCTTAGGTTTTAGTCTTGGATTCTGGAACTATGTCAGCAAAGTTTATAATAATGTCATTTGTCCATGAAGAGGAACAAAAATTACATTCAAGCCTATTTTAAGAGCAAAAAGCTCAAAACTTTAAGTATCGTATGCTTTATTAATTAGAGAATCACTTGTCTAGGGACTTCCCTGGTGGTGCAGCGGTTAAGAATCCGCCTGCGAATGCAGGGGACACGGGTTCAAGCCCTGGTCCGGGAAGATCCCACATGCCGCGAAGCAACTAAGCCCATGTGCCACAACTACTGAGCCTGTGCTCTAGAGCCTGCAAGCCACAACTACTGAAGCCCACATTCCTAGAACCCGTGCTCCACAACAAGAGAAGCCACCGCAATGAGAAGCCCGCGCACCGCAACAGAGAGTAGCGCCCCCCCTTGCTGCAACTAGAGAAAGCCTGTGTGCAGCAAGGAAGACCCAATGCAGCCATAAGTAAATAAATAAATAAATAAATTTATTTTTAAAAAAGAGAGAGAGGCTCACTTGTCCAGAACATCTGAACTATATTGCAGAACCCTGGGAAATCCAATACTATAGACGCATTTGAATTGATCATAAATACCCACAAAACCAGCTTTATCTAAAGAATTCAAACATGCAACCTGCATTTGACACCACAACTTTCTAAATATCTGATAGTTAACTCTGATTCATGACTTTGAGAAAAAAACATCTTTGGAAGTTTATTTTGAATAATTCCATTTGTTTTTAGCCATTGAATTTCTGTATCTCAACATTTAATATTTTCTAATTGTTTTATTTTTTTCCTCTTATTTCAGAGAATTGAGGGTACAGTTGATATATCAGTTATTACCAGTGGATTTCAAGCCATGGCAAAGAATGCTTATAGCTATAATTGTTTACAGACTCCAGTTATAACTGATTTTAGTCCCAAAGTACGGACAATACTGGGTAAGAAATTCTTCAATAAGATTAGTCATTTGATATATATGTATGTGTATACCATTTCTAAAAAAGCTTTTGAAGCAGTTTCTCTGCAGTTGTGTTTCTTAAAGCAAAACCTGTCACAGGTTTTCTTTTTTAACCATAAATTGGTCTGTTTATTATATCACTTTGAGCATGTGCAATAATAAGAAAAATATTAATTTTTAAAGTTCTTTGCCATATTTTTCCCTGTTAAACAATTAAACATGAATTTTATCTCCATGTGGCAGCTATCAACTCTTTCATTGATTTTCTTTTACCTCTGAAAGTGTTAGGATTTCCTAAATCCATTGAAACATAAGAGATGAGTTGGTTGACTTAATATTCAAATTTTGCACTAGATAATACATTGACTCTTTTTGTAAAACTTTTCTTTTAAAATAATAGGAGAAGTTAATTTAACAATTAAGGGTTATAACTTTGGAAATGAACTCACACAAAACATGGAGGTCTATGTTGGAGGAAAATCCTGCCAGGTCCTTCACTGGAACTTCACAGATATTAGATGCCTTTTGCCCAAGTTGTCTCCTGGAAAACATGATATCTGTGTAGAAGTCAGAAACTGGGGTTTTGCGTCAACAAGGTATGGTAATGACCATAAACTTTGACAGAGCTGTGGAACACATGGTGCTAATATATTGAGATAGGAAGAGAAATAGTCATTAACCTTATAATAATTCAGTTGCTCTCTTCACCTTTCTACAATTCCTTTTGCAAAAGATTCTGAAAATATCTCATAACATGCAGTGTGATGCTTAGGTTTGAGACCAATACCATTCAGATTAGGTTGTAAGATTTCTCTGCAGAACTAGGTTTATGTATATGTCACGTGACTTTCATTCATTCTGGAAATACTTATCAAGAAGTTACTGGGGGGCAGGCACTTTCTCAGTGCTGGATTTATAGTGGGGAATAAGAGGGATGTGTCCCCCACCTTAATGGTGCGCACAGTTTTGTTGGGGAGGCAGATTTCAAACAGATTACATCAATAACTGGATTATAAATGAGAAAAAGGATATGGATAAGAGGCCCCAGGTGCTACAAGAACATATAATAGAGCTAATTTTTCCTGAGGGACTGGGGACTGGAAAGAGTTCTCTGAAAAGGTGGCAAGTAAGCCAAGAAACGGGTGGGAGCTGCCAGGTGAAGGAGAGGGTGGAGAGAATCCTCCTCCAACTCTGACTTTCCTTTAAATAAGTGTTTAGTATTTTCTTCCCTGAAGCCGCTTGTCAACTGTAAAATTTTAGTTCTGGCATAAGGAAGTTACTGGTTTAGAGCACTTAGAAAAAGAGAAAACTGGAATTTAGGGATTAAAAAAAAGGCAAGTAAAACTGATGTCAGAGTAGAAGGAGAGATCATTGTAGAAGAGTCTTGTGGGAGGTGAAGAAAGAAGAGCAACAGTAAACATAAACTTCAGCACTACATCCCCTCTTAGATTCACAGGGCAGAGCTCACATGGTTCTAGAAGAGCTGTTGGCTTGTGCTTTGGCGTGATGATATAACGGGCAGAATTGACAGCATACAAAACTGGGTACTTGGGTGGTGGTTCAAAAACTACCAATTCAGTTATGATGAGGAAGTTAGATAAAAATTAACACAAAGACTCATTTGAGTTATGGTGGGAGCTGGGATGTGGAAGTCAACTCTATATGTCAGGTCAGAAAAGCACTGTACATTTTGATGGCCTCCTAGCAGATACATTGTAACGAAGCAAAATAAATTTAAAACCCTCTACTTGAAATAGTGGGAAGGGAGAACATGACAAGTTTTCAACAAATATAGAATGATAAATTCAAATTAATTGCACAAAATTTTACTTATACTAAATGTATGGAATTTCATTACTATTCTTTTTTATAGATAATGCTGCCTTTATGGGGTTTTGGGGTTTTTTTATGCCTTTATGTTTTATTCTAATAACTAGATAAAATATTTTAAAGGATTTCCTGTATTTCTTGTGACCTCAGTTCTCATAACCATATTTTTCCCATAGTATTTTAAGTTCTTCCATCTCAAATTCTCCTGCCATGGGATTTTCAGAAATGTTATTTTCATATTTAGGGAAACAACTATTATATATTTATATGATCCAACCAAATTGAGGTCATGATAATTATCAGATTATCTAGTTTGAGAAAGTAATGTTTTATTAAATATTCAAGTACTTCCTCTTAAATGAATCAGGTCCTAAGAAGAGTTTAACAACATGACCCCATGGAATGCTCGTTGAAATATCTATTAATTTTTCTTTTACAGAGACAAATTAAATGCTTCTATACAGTATATTTTGCAAGTGACCAACATGTTTCCACAGAAGGGCTCCTTATATGGTGGAACTGAAATCACTATAATGGGTTTGGGATTCAGCACAATACTAGCTGAGAACACTGTGCTTTTGGGTAAGAGTTTCATCCTCACAGGAGGGCTGTTATCATTTTTCTCATCTTAAATGATGTGCTGTAGGTGCTGTGTTATTACACAAATACTCTCAGTCATGGAAGCTTTGTTTTTCTATTAGCATGTAAAAGGTTAAGTGTATTTGGTTAGGTGGTAAAAATAAACTAAATAGCTGCTTTTGATTTCAATAAATAATTACCAAATGTTTAATGTGTATAAAACACTTTAAAAAAGGAGAGGTCTCTGTTCTAAAGCTAGTCAGTACTCAAACATGATTGCTATCAGAAAAAAGTACCAAAGATCCTACTATGTAATGGGGAGCTTTTGTAGGGCCTTGACTATTTACTAATTATACTTCTTCTCTGTATTTCACAAAAACTATTTGAGAAAATGTTTTTTCCCCCATCCTTTTTCTTTCTAGGGTCCTTCCCTTGCAATGTGACAGCATCATCAGAAAATGTCATAAAATGTATTGTTCATTCAACAGGGAAAGTGTTCAGGATTACCAACAGTGGGGAAGATTCAGGTATCAGACAGCATTTGTCTGCTGTAAATAATGGAGACATGTTACCTTGGAATTAATTTGATTTTTACTTATAATACTTCAGAGTATTCAGAGAATAATTATTGTTATTTCTTTGTATAAGTTGTTAATAGTTTGTCTAGAATTTATCCACTTGACATAGGGGGCCACATATAGAATGAATCAGCAAGCAGTAGACTTGAGTCTAGAAGGCTAGGCTTAGGATTTCCAAGTTCAGGAATTGCCACTTGGTTTTACTGCAGTATAGAACCTCCTGAATTACTATAGTTTGTTTTCCATTATGGGTTTCTAAATAAATATTCAAATAGAAATTATATAGATTTTTGCGTGCCTCAATGCCTGAGAAAATTTTTGTGTTTAAAGAATTGATCAGAGGGCTTCCCTGGTGGCGCAGTGGTTGAGAGTCTGCCTGCCGATGCAGGGGACACGGGTTCGTGCCCCGGTCCAGGAAGATCCCACGTGCCACGGAGCGGCTGGGCCCGTGAGCCACAACTACTGAGCCTGCGCGTCTGGAGCCTGTGTTCCACAGCAAGAGAGGCCACAACAGTGAGAGGCCCGCGTATCACAAAAAAAAAAAAAAAAAAGAATTGATCAGAGCTTTTAAAAATATTCCATGTGACATTTCTGAACAACTTGTTTATTGACTCTGATCTTTTTCAAATTGCCTCTCGGTCATCAGTTTTGGAGTTGTGTGGTTTATCTTTTCCTTAGCTTCTCATTATGTTACTTTCCATTATTTCTGTTTATTTTTATTATGTGTTTAAAGTAGACGTGTAAAAGTTTTACAATGTTAATTAAAAAGTTTTTTCACTCGTGGCTGTATAAAAAGGAAATATTTTCAAAGATAATTATTAAGAATTTTTACTCCTTTTCCTTTTTTCTTTAAAAATATGACTCAATTCTTGCTCCCAGTACACGGATTAGGTTACGCCTGGTCACCATCAGTCTTAAATGTGTCTGTGGGAGACACAGTGACATGGCATTGGCAAGCACATCCATATCTCAGGGGAATAGGATATAGAGTTTTCTCTGTCTCCAGTGCTGGAAGTGTAATTTATGATGGCAAAGGATTTACCAATAGAAGAGAAAAATCTGCATCAGGTATGTTTCCACTTTGTTGCGTTTTGCATCATGCTTCTTTTTCCCAGATATAATAAAAAGAAATTTGTTTAGATTTAAAATACTTTTGCATAAATAATATATACAAATACACAAAATGATTTAGCTGGCATTTTATTGCTATAGTAAAAATATTACAAATTTATAAAATATTCCAAATGAATGTCAGCCAGGTATTTTATACATCAGAGATGAGTTCTGATATCAGAAATATCTCTATTCATTCTGGAATAATCAACCAGAAAAATATATTGAAACAAGCGAAATACAAAGAAAATTGAAGTACGTGTTTTAATCATACCAATCTGAAAGCAAGTATGAACTTCTGTTGATTGGAATCAGCTTTAAAATCAGTCTTTCTTCTAGGACAACTTAGCGTCCAGTGTGCCTTTTAGACTGCCTGTTTTGTTCTACACATGTAGCAGTTTGAACTTTTTACTCATGAACACAAACTGTTTTTCATTGCATGTTGAGTTTTTCTTTAAGATTCTGTGAATTATGCCAGGTTTAACATGGTTTCTGTAGAAAAATTAATGCTGGATCTTGCCTTCCTAGAATATAATTTCATTATACAAGACAGTTCTTTTATAAACATTTTATAGTTGTTTTATAGTCATTTCCTTACTACTTCCTGTTGAAATATCACATGCATGAAAAATAAGAAATCTGTCACCTGCATGCACGTTTGAATGATTATTTCAAATTTCTTTTCAAAGATGCATTAATTGCTTGTATTTATTATGTGCAATCTCATTTTATGGTAGGTTCATTTTCTTACCAATTTACTTCACCTGGAATCCATTATTATAGCAGCGGGTATGTTGATGAGGCCCACTCCATTTTTCTCCAAGGAGTCATTAACGTTTTACCAGCTGAAACCAGGCACATTCCCCTGCACCTGTTTGTGGGTGGCACTGAAGCCACATATGCTCAGGGTAAGAAGGTTAAAGGTAGAAACCCTGTCACTTCGGTGACCCAGGGTATATGCAACCTTTCTGGAGTAGGAGGCAGATGACTGGGGCTAACTGTCTGTCACTAGCCGCATGACCCTGAATAGGTCGGGACTGCTCTGAGGCTAGAATTTATTCTATAAAATAAGGGGATCATGTTAATGTTGTCCTGTCAGCCTCCCAGAATCCTTATGTGCCTCAAATGAGATGTTAATGTGAAAAAGTTCTGATAACTCTGTAAGTGCCTGAAAATATATTAAAATGTGAGATGATGTTGTTTTATTTTCCCCATAGGGTCTGGCCTTAGACAAATTGAAAAATAAATTAATTTTTTATTCACTCTTTACTGTATCATCTTTGTCCAGGTCTTTCTTTTAACTTTGAACCGCCTGGGTCTCCTCTTGTCATTTGGGAAAAAAAGACTTACCAGAATATAAACCACCATCATCAAAATTAGAGTAATGCAGTCTGAAAACAATTCTTGTTTTAGAATTTTATCCATGACTTACAGGCAATTCTTTTGTCTGAAGGAGGACCCGTGAATTTGCGCTTAGGAAGCTCTGTGACAGGCTGCCTGGCGACAGAACCCCTGTGTGGCCTGAACAGTACCGGGTTTGCACATTCAGATAGATTGCTCTTTGAGCTTTCAAGTTGTTTTTCACCATCTATAAGCAACATTAGTCCATCCATCGGAACACTAAATGAATTGATAACAATTACTGGACGTGGCTTCAGTAATCTCACATGTGCTAATAAGGTAAGAATATAAAGATCTCCTTTTTACTTCTGTATACACAATAAAAGGAAGATGTTTCATCCATAACCTCGTAGTTTAATTTATGACAGCTTAATTGTGATATAATTCACACACCATACAACTCGCCCATTTAACGTGTACAATTCAGAAGCTTTTGGTATGTTCGTAGACTTGTGCATCCATCACCACAGTCAATTTTAGAACATTTTCTTTGCCCCAAAAAGGAACCCCACAGTCCTTAGATATTACCCCCAACCCCTCCGTACTTCCTGGCCCTAAACAACAACTAATTTGTCTGTCTCTGTGGATTTGCCTATTGTGAATATTCTTATAAATAGAATCATACAATATGTAGTCATTTGTGACTAGCTGTATTCACTAAGCATAATGTTTTCAAGGTTGATCCATGATGTACCATGTAGCAGTACTTCATTTCTTTTTATGACTGAATAATATTCCACTGCATGGTGTATACATTTTATTTATCCATTCATTAGTTCATGGACATTTGGGTTGTTTTCACCTTTTTGGCTATTATCAATAATGTAACTATGAACATTTTTGTATGATCATAATTTAGTTTAAGATTAATCCAAGATATGCCTTAATCAGCCCCCAAATTAATTTCATGAAAAAAAAGTTTGCACTTGATTGATTTTTTTAAAATTTGTTTATTGATTGATTGATTTTTTGGCTGCATTGGGTCTTTGTTGCTGTGCACGGGCTTTCTCTAGTTGCGGAGAGCGGGGGCTACTCTTCGTTGCGGTGCACGGGCTTCTCATTGCGGTGGCCTCCCTTGTTGTGGAGCATGGGACTCTAGGCATGCGGGCTTCAGTAGTTGTGGCTCGAGGGCTCTAGAGCTCAGGCTCAGTAGTTGTGGCACACGGGTTTAGTTGCTCCACGGCATGTGGGGTCTTCCCGGACCAGGGCTCGAACCCATGTCCCCTCCATTGGCAGGCAGATTCTTAACCACTGCGCCACCAGGGAAGTCCCCAATTTTTTAAATTTAGTTGTTGCTAATACAAAATTTAAGTTCACACTAGAGTAATGTATTGACTTGTTTTCATGTTCATTTTATTTTCAGGTTACAATTGGTAGCTATCCCTGTGTTGTAGAAGAAAGTAGTAATAATTCCATTGTGTGTCATATTGACCCTCAAAACTCAATGGATGTTGGCATCAGGGAAATTGTCACAGTAACTGTCTACAATCTGGGAACTGCTATCAACACACTGTCCAGTGAATTTGATAGGCGATTTGTACTTTTGCCAAACATCGACGTGGTATTACCAAATGCAGGGTCAACTACAGGAATGACAAAAGTGACCATAAAAGGCTCTGGATTTGCAGCTCCTTCTGCTGGTGTACAAGTCCTTATGGGTCATTTTCCATGTGAAGTTCTGTCAGTGAATTATACAGCCATTGAATGTGAAACATCTCCTGCTCCGCAGCAGCTTGTGAAGGTAAATCTTCTGATCCACGGAGTGCCTGCCCTGTGTCAAGGGAACTGCAGCTTTTCATACTTAGAAAGCATCACTGCTTTTGTAACAAGAATCTCCCCAAACACCATCAAAGGATCTGTAAAAGTTCTTATTGAAGGAGAAGGTTTTGGCACTATCTTGGAGGACATTTCTGTTTTCATTGGAAACCAACAGTTTAGAGCAATCGATGTTAATGAAAATAACATCACTGTTCTTGTGACTCCTCTTCCGGCTGGAATTTATCCTCTTAGTGTTGTGGTGGGAATGAAAGGCTTAGCTCTGGGAAACCTTACTGTCAGCAGCCCCCCAGTAGCATCTGTCACACCAACTTCTGGAAGCATTGGTGGTGGCACTACTTTGATGATCACTGGAAATGGCTTCTATCCAGGCAACACCACAGTCACTGTTGGGGATGAACCTTGCCAAATTATTTCTGTCAATTCCAGTGAAGTCTACTGCCGTACCCCAGCAGGGACAGCTGGAAGGGTCAGTGTAAAGATCTCTGTGAATGCAGTCGCTTATCCACCTCTGTCATTTACGTATGCCTTGGAAGATACTCCACTTCTCAGAGGAGTTATCCCAAGTACAGGTACGCCAATACCTGCTTTTTTGGTGTCTTGATATACTATGATCAGTAATGTTTACTAGCATAGAATTGGAATAATGTTTACAAATGATTTTTAGGATGTGTTTTTAGACAAACCCTCTTAATCAATACATGGGATTTGAGTTCTGTGTAGTCTCTATTGTGCGATTATTTTTTGCACATTCTTGGGATAAAATTTTTGGCCAAATTCCCATTTCTGTTTTAAAACAAAATCCCCATTAACTTCACCTAAATTTCAAAATGAGGAAGAAATAGATGGATACTTGTGGACTAAAATTGGTCATTAGTTTATGTCACTAATGTTAATATGACAGGCAATACCTGTTAAAATTCATAAGTAGTTCATCTTATTAACATTGAGAATTTTTTAGAGTATCTTGTTTCCAGGAAACTACAATTGATTTTTAACTTTATTAACACAACAGAATTCCTTTTAAGGGGGTAATTGGCCCATTCAGGTGGAAAAAATATTATAAAATAGGATTTACTTAATTATTTAGTATGACTTGCTCTTCTGAGCTAAGAATAGATTGAGATGTCTTCCTGATCCTTTGTCATTATGTTACGCTGTTTCTGATCACCTTCAAGCTATTGGAATGCTTATCATCTATGTAATGATTTCTGAAGAGGCAGCTATAGTCTAATGGCTGAGAACATGGCCTTAATACCTGGATTCACACCTTGGTTCTTCTACTTTCCAGTGGTGAAACTTTGGACGAGTTTCTTAAAATATCAGTTTCCTTACACATGCAGATACCTTCCTCATAAGGTTAAAAAATCTCATTCATATAATGCAACTTAAAAGTTTCCTTTAATAAAGAACTTATTAAGGGACTTCCCTGGTAGTGCAGTGGATAAGACTCCGTGCTCCAATGCAGGGGGGTCCAGGTTCGATCCCTGGTCAGGGAACTAAATCCCACGTGCATGCCGCAACTAAGAGTTCGCATGCCACAACTAAGGAGGCTACCTGCCACAACTAAGGAGCCAGCGAGCAGCAACTAAGGAGCCTGTCAGCTGCAACTAAAACCCAGTGCAACCAAATAAATAAATATTTTTAAAAAAATAAATAAAATAAAGAACTTATTAAATGTTGGGCTTTTAAAAAAAGTCTTTGTTAATTGTTAATTTACAGTGCCAGGAAATGTATCAGGTTTGGGTAAGATGTATTCTGTGCCTTCAAGAAGTTTGCTATTGAAATTTTCTTTTAGACATCAAGTTTTCTCATTTAGAATTTTAAAAAGCAAATATTAACAGTAGCAATGGCATACTTCCTCCCATATATTTGCAGTCATTGCAAATGAAGAACATATTGGCATATGTTCCTTATTTCCATGAACCATTTCTGTCTCATCTCTCTTTGAATGTATCTTTCAAAACAATGTATCTGAAGATAGATGAGACTTGTAGACAAGTGAGAACTGAGCTATTGGGTTGGCCAAAAAGTGCCTTTGGTTTTTAAGTAAAAATAAAAAGCACATTTTTCATTTTCACCAAGAACTTTATTGAACAACGTATTCACCCTTTTGTTCCAACTACTTTGCCGTTTTTCAGGCAACCCGTAATTCCATCTTCCCAAAACGTTTCGTCTTTTTGAGCAAAGAACTAGTCCAGGTGCCTTTTACAGTCTTCCAGGGAATTGAAATTTTTTCCATTAAGAGAATTTTGTAAGGATCGAAATAAATGGAAATCCAAAGGTGCAATGTCTAGTGAATACAGCAGATGAATCAGAACTTCCCAGCCAAGCTGTAACAGTTTTTGCCTGGTCATCAAAGAAACATTTGGCCTTGCGTTATCCTGATGGAAAATTATGTGTTTTCTGTTGACTAATTCTGGACGCTTTTCATTGAGTGCTGCTTTCACTTGGGCTAATTGGGAGCAGTACTTGTTGGAATTAATCGTTTGGTTTTCCAGAAGGAGCTCATAATAGAGGACTCCCTTCCATTCCAACCATATACACAACATCACCTTCTTTGGATGAAGACCGGCCTTTGGTGTGGTCGGTATTGGTTCATTTCACTTGCCCCACGATCTCTTCTGTTTCACATTATTGTACAGTATCCACTTTTCATCGCCCATCACAATTTGTTTTAAAAACAGAACGTTTCTGTGACGTTTCAGTAGACAACTGCATGTGCAAATATGGTCAAAAAGGTTTTTTTCGCTTAAGTGGAACCCAAACATCAAAGCGATGAACATAACCAAGCTGGTGCAAATGATTTTCAACGCTTGATTTGGATATTTTGAGTATGTCGGCTGTCTCCTGGATGGTATAATGTTGATCTCAATTAATGTCTCAATTTGATCGCTATCAACTTCAACTGGTCTACCCAACCGTGGAGCATTGTCCAGAGAGAAATCTCCAACACGAAACTTCGCAAACCACTTTTGACATGTTTGATCAGTCACAGCACCTTCTCCATACACTGCACAAATCTTTTTTTTGCGTTTCAGTTGGCATTTTTACCTTTCTTGAAATAATAAAGTATAATATGCCAAAAATGTTGCTTTTTTTCTTCCATCTTCAATATTAAAATGGCTACACAAAAATTCACCAATTTTGATGTCTTTTTTTAAATGCACGCTGATATGACAGCTGTCACATACAGTCTAACAAAATTGTTTCAAATGAAGTTAAAGACAACTAAGTGCTACTAGAGCCATCTTACGGAAAAAAATGTTCAAACCTTTTGGCCCACCTAATGTTTTATTTACTGAAGAGGCAAGGTATACATCACACTTAGAACACTTCCATATGAAAGGTGAAAATACCAGAGAAGATTAAAAACTTAAGACCTGAAAACATTTTTTAATCTTGTATCTTAAAACTATTCGTAACATGAAAGATCTCAATATCTATGGTCTTTAAAATGGCAACTTACATTTCAGTGACACTTACTATGGTCAGTTATGTAGTTATTTTTACTGTTACTACTTGAATTAAAAGCAAACTAATACGTGGTGACTCTGCATTTGTAACAAGTTATGTTGATTAATAACTATTCACTTATTATTTAAGTACGTAGGTCTGTGTTTGGATGCCCTGTGAAAAATTCCATGTGTGTAATGCCCTCAATGCTTTTTGTCAAAAGAAGGAAGGAAGGGAACAGAAGGATTGAGATACTTTATTCTATGTACATTTATTCAAGGCATTAACATCAACATTCATCTATAAGTCTTTAAATTAATTCCTTGTTTCTGTATTTACTATCTTACACCTAATTATATATCATAATTTGTTTATCAAGTCATATATATTGAAAATATTTGAATTAAGAAAAATAGTCCATTCATCAGAAGAGTTGCAAATATCAGGAAAGTACCAAAACTTTTAAAAAGTAAACCTCATCCCTAAATATGCTCTAACCCACCACCCACTGCTCAGGCATTCATTCATTCTTCAGACATTCTAGATCTCTCTTTTCCATTAGCCTGAATTATTAGTAACTTACAACTTTCATCTGTAGAATGGACAGATGTGCTAGAAAATAATGAACATTGAGATAAATATCTTATAATCAAGATACCATAGACTGCAATGAAATTATAGCCAAAATGTATATGACATGACATGTACTGTTGGTATTTATATTAGTTTTAAAATACTGGATATTATTTTGTTTATGTAAATACATGGGTATATCTTTAAATGCATGTGCAAGTATTGGAATTTAGGTATATATTTATATGGTTTGCTTTTTGTTTTTAAGGTCCTCCAGGGACTGAAATTCAGATCAATGGGTCAAATTTTGGTATTGATATCTTGGAAATTTCAGTGATGATAAATAACATTCAGTGTAATGTGACCATGGTCAATGATACTGTATTGCAATGCATTGCTGGAGATCATGCTGGTGGCACTTTTCCTGTTATGATGCATCATAAGACAAAAGGCTCTGCTGTGTCCACAGTCGTATTTGAGTACCCACTTACTATTCACAATATTCATCCAAGCCAAGGTAGGCATGAATGTACCAGAACCTAGAAATATTTTATATTGTTTCAGTAAACACTTATTTAGAAAGAAACATATTCTTCAAACCCTGCTAAAATGTGTAGTTCCTATAACACACTAAAATATTTTTGTTTATGCATCAAATTAATAAGCATGCAAGGGTATCAGTCATTTCAAAATATTTGTTTAATGCCTATATTTCTCTTGTGCTATATAATTTATTTAAAATTTAATATTATTGAAAATGTCCAGGTTTTATTTGGAAATTGTTTTTAAATCATGTTTAGATATCACTGGCCTGTAATTATGTCTATCTAAATAAGTATTATTTTTCTGTTTGAAAATTATTTTAGTGGTTAAAAACCTTAAGCATAACCAATGTGCTTTTAACTAAAATGGTAACTTTACATTTGTGTTTTGACTACTCAAATTCTTTGTGACATTTCTTTTAAATAAAATTTTAGTTCCTAGAAGTAGTTTAAATAAATGACCAGATGTGACATTTACTCAGTGAAGGTTTTAAAAAACTACAATCAAAAGAGATTCTGTTGCACTAATATAATATAATATAAATAATTTCAGTTCTTCAAATCTTTTCATTTAATGAAACTTGCTTCCATTTCAGGTGTTAAAATAAAGTTAAATATATGTACAGAGGAGGTTTTCTTTTCATTAACTTTGTCTTTCCCTTTTATATGTCTTCATTAGGGAGCTTCGGTGGTGGTCAAACCATGACTGTGACAGGCACTGGGTTTAATCCACAGAATTCAGTTGTATTAGTTTGCAGCTCCAAATGTGCAGTCGACAGACTGAAATCTAATTGCACAACATTATTATGTGAAGTTCCACCTAATAATGGTAAGTAGTCAGAAAAAAGAATGGAAGTCTTTGAGAACTGTTTAATTTTATAGAGATGAGTCTGAATTTCTTTTTTCAATTTTTTGTGTTCATTTGGGGCAATTGAATCACCTTTATGAATTTCCTGATTTTAAGCAATTTCTTCAGAATTTTGTTTTCTAGGCTTATAATATTTTCCAAGATTCATGACATTTGGGTTAGACTGAATTGTTTTTAGTAAATTGCAGTTTTTCAGTTTATCACATAAAGAGCATGCCAAATGGAGAACATGTTTTTAGTTCCTATTGGAGTATTAACTTTCCCTTAAAGGGGGGATAGTATAATGGTTATGAGCATGAACTCCGGTAATTCGTTGCCAAGATTCAAATGCAAGCTATGTCTTTGGGCAAGTTATTCAAGCTCTCTGTGTCTTAGTTTCCTCTTCTGTAAAATGAAAATGATCACATTAGCCTACTTATTGTGAGGCTTGATAAGTTAATGTATGTGAAGTGGATAGAATGGTATCTGAAACATGATATGTGATTTGCTATTATTATTACTCTTATTTATTTTTACTTAGTGGTTAAAAGTCTGGGCTCTAAGGAGCCCCTGAATTTGTTTTGCCACTAACTGTCACCTCAGCTAAGTAACTTAACTCCTGTCTGTTTCAGTTTGTCCATCTATTGAACGGAGACAATATTAACCCTAGTTCAGTGGGTTACTGTGAAGTTTAAGTATCTGGTATTTTAAGTACACAACAGATTTTAATTATCTAACAAAATTTAAGAGGAACTAAAGAGAGTAATATAGATGAATAAAGGATATGGTTTATGGACAAACATTTTTTTAAAACATTAACAAAATGTGATGAAGCTTTTCTAAACATTTTTGCTTCTTCTGACTTCTTAAAGAATACTGAAGAAAATGTAACACTTTTGTGACTGGGCTTACTTATCATTTCAACATCAGAGTTTGTATTCTGATTTTTTTTTTAGTGCAGTAATGCTATAAAGATTTGTCAAGGTTTCTTTACCTTAACAGTAGCTCCGCTTCTTTTTTCAGCGTTTTTGTATTGAGTTTTTGTAGCTTTTCTGTCTGTTACCTCGCTTTCAGCTGTCAGCGTGCTTGCTATTAGCCGTTCTTCCTTCTGTCCTCTCTAATTTGCAGTGTTGAATCCTCTAGGACTGGAAAACCAAACAGGCAGGTTTGTAGAATTGTCTACAATAAGAGGCTCTGAGGGAGGATCTAAGGGTTTTTCCCCTGTTGATAATGTGCGTGAATTTTGTGATGTGTTTGACTATTGCTAGAGATCTTTATTACTTCACATAGAGCCTGTGAAAGTGACTTTGGGAAAAGGAAGATGTTATTAAAAATATTTGGGAGTTTTGGACGTGAATAAGGGCCTAATGGCAGAATCGAACTCAGTTTGATTCCTCTTATCATAGGCAGGGGACCCAAGCAAGCCTGTGAAGTGAGTGTGGTCAATGGGAAGAATTCATCTCAGTCCACGACTCCTTTTATATACACCATGTCAATGACTCCACTCATCACTGAAATAGCTCCCAGGAGAGGCAGTACAACAGGGGGCACCAGACTTACAGTCCTGGGATCAGGCTTCAGGTACTGTCTTCACATGCATATACATCAGTGAATCTTTCCGGACTCCAGCTGTTATGCCTGCTTTCCCGTGCGCCAGGACAGTGTTTGAATATAGTCACGTAAAGTCTACCCACCTGCTCAAAAGCCACACTACATTTACTGACTACATACTCTGTGTCAGGAACCTTTCTACCCCATAGAAACGTCCTGCCTTACCTTCTTAGGTATTGTTTAATACCATTTTATGGCTAGAAGACTAAAATTAGAGAGGCTAAATAACTTGCCCCAGATCCTAGTAAGTAACATCACAAGTATAAGTCACCTTACTGTTACGCTTTCCCCAGAATCTCATCTCCAACCATCATCTGCTTCATTGGCTCAGTGAAACATCTCTTCATCCATTTCCCTGTAACTGTTTAGGTTCCTTCTTCATAAACATATGCATTATTTTGGCTCAGATTTTAGGTACTGCCCTGTCATCATCCCTCAAGTACATTAAGTTTGACTTCACAACCCCAGATCATTTAAATCATAGCGGGCAATGTTAATCCCTCAAGTACCTGTAACTACCTTGGACTTGCATTTTTACATGGAGATTAAATTCCAAAGTCTGTGAATGTGACAAAAAATGTCACATAGGCAAGATAATCGCTGAAAGTGTCTTACATAGGTGCCTGCTTGGAGACCAATGTAGAACTTCTCAATAATTTGAACCCAAGCAGTTTTTCTCCAGCACTGCAATACTTGCTAGTTTGTACAGTTTTATTTCCTGACCTCTTAATCTCTTTGTTTACTTTTTTCTCAACAAATATTTTGAAGTTTTACTACTGAAAAAAAAGTGTCAGTCTGCACTTTGATAGCTCATAGGTAAGATCATTAATTTTACAATAATGCGTATGAATAATAGGGTTTGACAATGGGACCTAGACATTTGAGAAAAACGTCAATGTTTTGTTTTCTTTTTTTTACTTTACAGTGAAAATATACAGGATGTTCTTGTTACCATAGCTGAAGCCAAATGTGATATTGAGTATTCCAACAAGACATATATTATCTGCATGACAAATGCCCACACTCCTTCAGGGTGGGCTCCAGTGCATGTCAACATCAGAAGCATCGGCATGGCCAAACTGGTAACAGTGCTGTTGGATAGAGTAGTCTCAGCAATAGAAAAACTAGCCTTATGGGAGGTGAAGTAATTGGTAATGGAGTTGTTGGGTTTTTTTTGGCTGTGTTGGGTCTTTGTTGCTGCGCATGGGCTTTCTCTAGTTGTGGCAAGCGGGGGCTACTCTTCGTCGTGGCACGCGGACTTCTCATTGTGGTTACTTCTCTTGTTGTGGAGCACAGGCTCTAGGCGTATGGGCTTCAGTAGTTGTGGCATGTGGGCTCAGTAGTTGTGGCTCGTGGGCTCTAGAGCTCAGGCTCAGTAGTTGTGGTGCACGGGCTTAGTTGCTCCACGCCATGTGGGATCTTCCCGGTTCAGAGATTGAACCCGTGTCCCCTGCATTGGCAGGCGGATCCTTAACCACTGCACCACCAGAGAGGTCCCATTAATGGACCTTTTACTTTGTTAATGTCTCCGAAAAATAACTAAGATGTGACTATAATAAATTTAAAGTAGGTTATTTTTTTTTGCTTGTTACTAAAATTTTATTATTTCAGATTTCTAATTATTCAGGATTGCAGGGTAATTGGTAATAGCTTTTTTAGTTTTTTATTATTGTGAAATTAATCAACAGGCAGCTCTAACATATTTAAAGTAGGTTATACTTAATGAAAATGTTCATTGTTTTAGGTTTCTTCATTTTGAGGAATTAAATGAAGAATTGTGATAAAACCTCTAAATTTAAAAGTCTCTCATTTCTATTACAGGATAATGCTGACTTCCTATATGTTGATGCTTGGTCCTCCAACTTCTCGTGGGGAGGAGCATCGCCCCCAGAGGAAGGCTCACTAGTTGTTATTACAAAAGGACAGACAATTTTGCTGGATCAGAATACCCCTATCCTGAAAATGTTGCTCATTCAGGGTAAATTTCTGAAAATCTGTTTATTAGACTCTGCCTGTGAAATGGTTCTGTGAAGTTAATTTAATCAAAATTCATGATTATGAACATCCATAGTTGTATCAGGTTTTGAATACAGAGTTTAGTACTGAGTTCTTTAAATTGAGTATTATAATCCATTTGTGGTTATGAAATTTTTTATTGCATTGCAACCAGAATCTTCTAATGAAATAGAATAGAAAATATCTGAGTGGGGGCTTCCCTGGTGGCGCAGTGGTTGAGAGTCCGCCTGCCGATGCAGGGGACACGGGTTCGTGCCCCGGTCCAGGAAGATCCCACATGCTGCGGAGCGGCTGGGCCCGTGAGCCATGGCCGCTGAGCCTGCGCATCCAGAGCCTGTTCTCCGCAACGGGAGAGGCCGCAGCAGTGAGAGGCCCGCGTAACGCAAAAAAAAAAAAAAAGAAAATATCTGAGTGTACTGCATCTTTTATATGGGTAAGCGTCTTTTAAAGTCAAGTGTTTCATGAAACTTTTGTTTCAATAACTGTGTGTGTGTGTGTGTGTGTGTATACACCAATGCACATGGAGTGGATTACAATAGTAAAAACGTATTTCCCATTTAGAAAAACACTAGTATAGTGGGTCCTATAGGGGTTATAAAAATCATAGAGATTTGTTAAATTCTATACTAAATGACCCCCCTGACTCCTCTTGGATGCCAGGTTGTGATTTAACCTTTGTCTGTGAACCTGCTTTCAACTGTTACACGAAGTTCTCTCTGCTTCTTAATATCTTATTTTTAATATAGCAAGCTAAATAGCCAGAACTGTGACAATTGTGTGTAAAAGAAACAATAATTGGCGAGAGTAAAACACTTGAGGCTTTAGTATATAAGCTTTGCCATAATGGTTTTAGCTGTTCATAGGCCTTTGCATTTTGTTTTTGTTTTAACTTCTGGGACAACAGCAGTGTTTCAGTTATTTGAAGTTATTAACTATTGAACCTTTGGATAGGTAAAGTTTCACTGTCCACAAATTTACATCAGTCTCTTAAAAAATGTATCTCAGCACATTCTTTAATAATGCTAATCAGGCTATAGCTGTTGCTAGTGCAAATTAGTGGATAAAAGTTCAGACCTAATGTTGGCATTACAATAGTTTATGAAAAGTGTTTTTCTTTTATTTTAATTTTTGGTTCTTAATTTATATTTTGAGGTCCTGTGCTTGTAGAACTAGAATTCATGTAGCTGCACTATTTAATAACATTTAAAATAACAAATGATCAAGGGGGAATAATCTGCCCTGGGGTTTGATCTCCTAGCAGCTCCCTGGGTCTTGTCTGAAGTTTTTTTGTTTTTTTTTTTGTTTTTTTTTGCGGTGTGTGGGCCTCTCACTGCTGTGGCCTCTCCCGTTGCGGAGCACAGGCTCCGGACGCGCAGGCTCAGCGGCCATGGCTCACGGGCCCAGCTGCTCCGCGGCATGTGGGATCCTCCAGGACCGGGACACGAACCCGTGTCCCCTGCATCGGCAGGCAGACTCTCAACCACTGCGCCACCAGGGAAGCCCTTGTCTGAAGTTTTTATACTTCATGTTGCCAAAGAGCTGAAGTAAAGTGACATGCATAGTGACGGCAGATAGGAATAAGAAGTTAAATTTTAGTGTATAACTTAAGAAATAGCTTTTAATAAGACTATTCCTTGTGATATATTTCAAAATTGTATGGTTTTTAGGTGGAACTCTAATATTTGATGAAGCTGACATTGAACTTCAGGCAGAAAATATTCTAATTACAGATGGAGGCGTTCTTCAGGTATACGAGAGAACTTGATCTGTATTCATTGCTAACCTCTCCATTTCTTTTTAAAATATTATGTGTAAAATGGACAGTTAATTATGCTAAACTCTCACTAGTTTATCTTTGTGTAGGTCTCTGTTCTTAGCATAAAATCTTTTTTCTGGATTTTAAAAGTTCCCTAGAATACTGTTGTGCTTTTAATGGGAAGATAAAGCATATTTTCATAGAGCAGAATTGTAAATAGAGCAGAAAAAAGAATTAGCTCTGAGATGCGGCTAAAGTCAGTCAGTATACTTTCCAAAGGTCTGGCATCGTATATTTAGCTGACTGGAAAATGTAAGGTTTATCTTTTGGAGGAAAGATACTGAGAATGGAACAGTTGATTCTCAAAAGAGAGGGGAGAAAAGAAAAGAATTTCCTTTTGAATGATTAGAGTTGTGGATAATGAGTTTTACTTTCTGAATGATGCTTGTGAAATCCCTTGCAGATTGGGACGGAAGCCTCCCCATTTCAACACAAGGCGGTCATTACCTTGCATGGGCACCTGCGATCTCCTGAGCTCCCGGTATATGGCGCCAAGACGCTGGCTGTGCGGGAGGGAATCCTGGATCTGCATGGTACGGGCCGAAAGGATTCAAGGAACTGGTCCAGGAGAGACTAGCCAGGAAGCCAGAGATAATCCTCCTGATAACTCTCTTTAAATGAAACCTTGCCAAACTTCTCCTGTCTTTACGTGTTCCCTCTTTACCCCTCTTTACCTCTTCCCTCCTTTATCCAGGTTAGATCAACCCCTACAGACCACCAAGACTCACAACCAAGGTCACTCCTAGGACGCCCTTCCTTCACATCCTTTGCCTAATTTAGCACTTGAAACAGTTCATACTGATTGTTTTCTTTATTCATCTATCTAAACAAAAAGGCATTAAGTCTAGAAGCAGAAATTATAACTTCTTATATTTGTATTTTAAAATGGGCTCTTTCTAAAATATAACTATAAATTTATATTTGCACTGTTCTATAACTATATGTACTGTGGAAAATTATCAGCAAATAAAAATGATTATGATCATGTTTGAGGTATCAGTGTAGCATTATTTAAAGGAAGCATGGTGTGAATCCTTTTTATATGAAGTCTTCTACATTGCAATACTCTACCTCTTTTATAAGTTTAGAATATATAAGGATGATACCCCATTATGATCATAAATGTCCTACATTATGCTAAATATATACACTAATAGAATTTTCAGAAATTTATACATTTCATCTGTCTCCAGATTATCAATTTAAGCAATTCCTATCAACAATGACGAAGATAATAGGCCTCTGCCCATTTTAACAGTAGTATCACACAATTTATATTGAGTTCATATAAAGATTATCATAAATGGGATATGTCATTGCAGAAGGATTTTTTAAAAACTTATAGACCTATACATGTTATTACAAACCTGATTATTACTTTTATAAAGCAAGCACTCTAAATGTTTCTTTTTTGAGAAAGGTATAAGATGCTAAGGTAAAATGAACTTTCTCAAAATTGATTCAATCCAGGAAAAGATTAAAATGCATGAAACTCTCAATATCCAAGAAAACACATCTGAGGAAATTCTCGGTTTGTATGTTGGCTCCAGGTCTGCCTGTTCCTGTGATTTGGACTCATTTGGCTCATACTGCAAAGGCAGGGGAAAGGACTTTGATTTTACACGAAGCAGTAACTTGGAAACCAGGAGATGAGATCGTAATTGCAAGCACAGGACACAGGTATGATGTCTTCTGGACCCGCTAATTTTGATTTAGAATAGAGATTTTTTTAAACTATGTAAACAAGGGATGATTCAGAAGGTCCACAACTATTTAATTTAAATTTGAAACCTAGAATAAAGAAGCGTGAACAGCCAAATATGTATTTGACAAATATTAACATTGGGTTGACCCCCAGTGTGTTGAGTTTCCACTGACTGAATTTACCATGAGAAAAAGTATAAATATATACTAATAAAAGATTTTAGTCATTTTCATGGTTAAGTTCCCATGTAAGATTTCGTTTGACAAAAGCATTCTGTTATTAAAAGTCAGTTGAAAACCTCTGAGTGAGAGCTTTAGCTAAGTACATCAATGCATGCAAAAATGTAAATGAGCTTCTTTGTTTGGCGCCACCAAATGACACATTTGAAAGAAGCTAGTGAACTCTTCTTATCTTACAGTCTTGGCAGTGGCTCCCATGGAGCAAAATTGTTAGTAATGATTGAATAAAAGGGAGGAAGGAAATTATAGTATGAGTGATGATTAACGTGACCTTTTACATGTCTGACATTTTACAATCGAGGCTGCTTATGACCCTTAATTTGTTTAATTATATATTTTAGCAAATAAGAAATAAAACGAACAAAACTAACACAGCTACACCAAGAATACTGGTGGGGAGAGGAAGCAAGAGGAGCCTTATTTTTGCTTTATTGTTCAAATTATAAGCAATAGCAAAATTGGATATAGTCGATGCTGATCAGGGAACAAATAGTAATTTATGACAAGAAACAGCTAAATTATGTTAAGGTCGTGACTCAGTATAGAATTAGAATTCAAGGTGGCATTTTGGGTTTGTCGTTTTCCAAGTTAAAAATAGACTTGCAGACATTACGAAGTGTTAAATATATACTTAGCTTTATAAGTGCCCTTTTTTTCTCTGCCCTTGGAATTGCATAATGGCAAAATTAAAAAGCAGCAAAATGACAGGGCTTACAAATAGAATAGAAAGTCCTTATTTATAGCTTTTCGGGATGAAATAAAAGAGTAAGTTTAGAATTTAGTTTAGGAATATTTCATTTTAAGAAACAAGAATTAAGGAGTTTCCCACCAAATCTAACTCATTGTTCACTATTTAATTCATAAATCCTATTTCAGAGTTTGTAATGCAGGTGGTTAAGAATACTACTTCTAGGGACTTCCCTGGTGGCGCAGTGGTTGAGAGTCCGTCTGCCAATGCAGGGGACATGGGATCATGCCCCGGTCCGGGAAGCTCCCACATGCCGCAGAGCGGCTGGGCCCGTGAGCCATGGCCGCTGAGCCTGCGCGTCTGGACCCTGTGCTCCGCAACGGGAGAGGCCACAACAGTGAGAGGCCTGCGTACCGCAAAAAAAAAAAAAAAAAAAAACGAAAAGAATACTACTTCTAAAGTCAGTCTGCCTGGGTCCAACCCCCAGCAATACCATTTACTAGGCCTGAGGTCATGTTATTTCACCTCTCTGTGCTTCTCTAAAATTGGAATGCTGTTAGTATGTATCTCAGAATTACTGTAAGGACTAAGTGAGTTAATATGTGTAAAACAGAGCAGAACTTGACTCAAAGTTAGTGCTAGATAAGTGTTAGATATTATTACAAAGGAAGAAAAGGTGCATTTAGGTGCATATAACATATAAAAATGCTTTTTTAGAAACTTCTTTTGTTTTTTTGTTTTTGTTTTTGTTTTTTTGGCTTCATTGGGTCTTCGTTGCTGCGTGCGGGCTTTCTCTAGTTGCAGCGAGGGGGGCTACTCTTCATTGCGGTGCACGGGCTTCTCATTTTGGTGGCTTCTCTTGTGGAGCATGGGCTCTAGGCACGCGGGCTTCAGTAGTTGTGGCACGTGGGCTCAGTAGTTGTCGCTCATGGGCTCTAGAGCTCAGGCTCAGTAGTTGAGGCGCACGGGCTTAGTTGCTCCACACCATGTGGGATCTTCCCGGACCAGGGATCAAACCCATGTCCCCTGCACTGGCAGGCAAATTCTAAACCACTGCACCATGAGGGAAGTCCCTGGAACCTTCTTTTCTAAAGAAATCTCTGTTCATCTGAATTCAAGAGAATTCAGGAGAGGCCAGTCCAAATCACCTGAGGGATCTTGTACTATTGATACACCCTATCTCAAGCATCCTTAATCTTCACCTCCCCCTGCCCTCTCCCCCTATAATTTCTTCCCTGGGTCTTTTGGAATTATGAGTTTCCCCATCCACCCACCATCTTGAAAAAAATAATAATAACTTTGGTCTCCTGTCTCTTGTAGCTTCTGTCTCTCTTTCTCTCTGTAAATTATTGAACTGCTTAAATATTATACCCATTTCTTCCATTTCATTCTCGCTATCCATGTTTTCCCTTTAAATCCTACAGTCTAATTTTGATCCTCATAAAAACTTTCCTAGTGACCTTCTGACTATCATCATTCTTCGCTTCCTGCATATCACCAGGTTCTCTTGGTCCTTCCCTTGAAATGCCTCTTCCACCAGCTTTCCATGCACTCAGTTTAATTTAGACTCTCAGCCCCTCACCCTGGAATATTCCATCATCTTCCTATTTGGGCTCCATTCCTCTACCTTCTTACCTCAGGAATTCATTCTGCATTGATTTATTCAGTCAGGGAAAAACTGTGATTGAATTGTGACACGTACTGGACCAAGTGCTCAGCATACAGAATGATTTAACGGGTGTCTTACCTAGAGGAGCAGACAGGTATGGGAAGGACAGAGAAGTAAATGCATGGTAGGACTGCAGTGTGGTGACCGTGAGTGCTGATGGGGCCTCACGCAGAGCTTACTGGGAATCCAGAAGAAGAGTTGGGAAAGGTGAGAGAGGTGCCTTTCAACGTGTTTCACATGCGACATTGTTATTTAAACTGGTAGTTAAAGGAGGAAAAAGATTTGCAAAGGGAGAGAGGAATCAAAAAGGAATGTCAGGAAGATACAGAGGTAACTCCTCTAAGGGCACCTCTGTCAACAGCACCAATCACGCTTTAGTAGATAATACACAATCAGCCGTAGAAACACATGTCTCTCTGAACTCAGGGGCACTTTCTGCTTGGTATCCCCAATACTTTGCTCTGTTCCTAGAAAACAGGATGGACACTCAATAAGTCTTTGTTGGAAGGACTCAGTACATGAATGTGTATATTATAGGTTTGGCCAGTCCTTTTGCTGGAACTTGGTATGTGTTGAAGGAATGGGTAGAAATGAGAACTCCTGAGCTCACCTCAGTCGTTTCTTTTCCCTGCTTAGGAACCTCCAATGGATTCCCTCTGTAAGGGTTTCTCAGTCTCAGCACTATTGACATTTTGGACCAGATAATTCTTTGTTGTGTATCATAGGACGTTTGGGTACATCCTCGGCCACTACCTTCTAGTAGCAACATAGCACCCCCAACAAGTTGCGACAACCGAAAATGTGTCCAGTTATTACCAAATGTCCCCTGGAGGGATGAAAGCATCCCTGGTTGACAACCACTGAGTGTGATCCTCAAAGTTATAAATGAATAGTACTTTTGAATACTTTATAGAACTAGTCCAGTTCTGTGAACAAGTATAGCACTTGGAAAATATTTATTTAATTGAAATGCATCTGTAAAATTTATTCAGTTACTCTAAGAAAGAGTAAAATACCGTCTTGGATTTCCTCTTCAGAATATTGTATGACATAAAAAGTTTTCCTGTTTTACAGATGAGTGTTCAGAATAGCATAAAACAAATACAGCAAAACACTGTTATGTTAATTTATATTAATTTTGAGAGTTTTTGGTTCAAATTTTTACAGACACAGCCAACAAGAGAATGAGAAAAGGACCATTGCATCCGTATCTGCTGGTGGCAGGAACATAACGCTAACTAATCCGCTGAATTACACACACTTAGGAATCACTGTCACCCTCCTTGATGGAACTCTGTTTGAAGCAAGGGCAGAAATTGGAATTCTTACAAGAAATATTTTAATAAGAGGATCTGACAACGTGGAGTGGAATAACAAAATTCCAGCATGCCCTGATGGATTTGACACAGGTAGTCTTAGCAGCCTTAGTGTGTCGCCAAAAATGTTTATAGACACTGCAAAAATATTCCCTGTGTGCAAAATCAGCCCCTGTTGAGAACTAATGGACTTGGTTATGCTCTAGCAATAAATAAGCCCCAAATCTTAGTGATTAAAAATGATAAAGGTTTATTTCTCATTGATGCTGCACGTGTCCAATATGGGTCAACAGGGGGGCTCTGCTCATTGTTATTTTCCAGGGTCTAGGCTGATGGAGTCTTAATCTCAACATGGGTTTCCATGATCTCTGAGACAGGAGATGAGAAGGCTGGAGAGTTAAGCACCAGCAGTTTGTTACTTTGGTCCTAAAGTGACATGTGTCCCTTCTTCTCAGGTGTCAATAGTTGGAACTGGTTCCATGACTATAATTAAGTTACCACAGTTCTCATGTATATTATATATATATATATGTATTTATAAAACTGTGTATAACCATATAAATGTATGTGTGTAGTTAAGAAACACAGTGCATTTCACAAGTCTCTTTTAAATATTTTATGTAATCACTACTACCATTACAATCCCATAAGTACTTGAATAATAGCTGATATAGCTTAGATACAGGCTTTTCTTCGATGGGAAGCATAAGACAAAGCTTACTGATCAATGTCAAAAGACCTGCGTTCTGATTCCATTTCATGTGCGTGGTCTCACAATGTCCATTGTGAAACCTAGTTTCATCCTGTTTAAAATAAAAATACTTCCTGTTCTGCCAACCTACTATAGTTGTAAGAGTTAAGTGAGATAATGCATGTTCTAATCTTGTACCAGTGTAAGATCGTATTAGCTACGTTAATCCCAAATCTTGGGGAAAATAAATTCAGCGATAATAAAACAAAATACCTGAGTGCTTTAGGGGTTGCAAAGGTGAACAAGACAAGGCACTTACCTTCCTTACTATGCAGAGGAGGAGATAATGTGAACGCAAATAATATGTTCCAGGGTGAGATTAAAATTGTATGTGAATAAAAAGGTATTATTAGGTATGAGAAACAGTCTTTATATAATTAGAGGATTTTGACACGGTTTTTCTTTATGATATCTTAAAAAATATTTTTAAAGGTGAATTTGCTACACAGACATGTCTCCAAGGAAGGTTTGGAGAAGAAATAGGAAGTGACCAGTTTGGTGGATGCATTATGTTTCATGCTCCGATACCTGGTGCTAACATGGTAACTGGAAGACTAGAATACGTAGAGGTAAGAGGCATTATCGTTAGCGCTTTGTCCAAAGTTTTCCATACAATTAATGTGAATTGAGCACCTGCTTTTTGCCAGATGCTACTTATAATCTGATAGAGGAGACATAAACAGATGATTTTAATACATCCAATTATTCACTCACATAATCATGCCAAATTTTTGTTTCTCTGCTTTTATCACACCCCACATCAAATTCCTTAACAAGGTCTATCCACTCTGCCCACAAAATACTGTATCCTGAATGTACTGTTTTTCTACCTTTTCCACCTGGTCCCTAACCCAAGCCACCATCACCTCTCACCTGGTCTACTGTGCTTTTCTCCTAACTGGTCTTCCTGCTTTCACGCTATCTGCAGTGAAGTCTCCACACGACAGCCAAAGTACAATTTTTAAAATGTGAATCAGATCTTGCTAACACTGTTCAGAGCTCTTCAGTGGCTTCCTATTACACCTAAAACAAAAAGTCCAAGCCTTTTCCAAAGGATCCACGTGATCTGACCCCCTGCTGGCCTCTATCTTGTGCGATCTACCCTTGGCGCCTGCCATGCTGGCCACATAGACCTCCCTGTGTCCCTTGCCCACGTCAGGCACACTCCCGTCTCAGGTTCTTTGCACTTGCTCTTCATCCTGCCTGGAATGCTCCTCCACCAGGTACTTAAATGGTTCACACTCATTTCAGTCAGATCTCTTCTCAAATGTTATCTCTTCAGAGAGGATGTTCCTCACCACTTTTATTTGAAATAGCTGCCCAAACACCTGTTTTTCTTTATTAACTCATAACTCCTGATATATTTTTAATTTGTTTTTTATCTCTTCCTCTAGAACATAAAGTCAGTTAGTTCAGATATTTTTGTCCTTCTGGTTTTCTGCTGATTCCTCTGTAGCTGGAACAGGACTTAGCCTATAGCAGATTCTCAATTGACTATTAACTGAACAAATATATAAATAAAAGAATAAATATGCAAGTTATGCCCAAGAGATCAGGAGCTCCTCTGTATCTTATTCATATTCAGCCTATATAATCTGGATTTAGCACAGTTTCTATCAAGTATTCAGTAAAAGGAAGGAATGGAGGAAGGGTGGGAAGGAAGGTTAGTAAAATCCATAAATCCATTAAATTTGGAACAGCTCACTCACCTGCAGTGAGGGTGGCAGAGTCAATGACTGCATATTGTAAAAAATAAACCTTCTCCTAGGTTATGTTACACACATGTAACATCTGGATATGGAGTGAGTGAGGTTGCCAGTGTCAATCTGTATAGTAAATATTATTAATAGTTAATTTTTATTTTTAGATGAAGAATGAAAATAAATAGATGCCCTACCATTTATTTCCAAACCTTATGAGATCATATTCCACACACACACACACGCACACACACACACGCACGCACACACACACACACAGAGGCATCTTCTGTATTAGCTTATTAGATCGTAGACCTATTGAAAATATAGCAGAGTGGTTAATAAGAGCACCAACTCTATAATTAGACCAGTGAGTTTAAATGAAACTTTGTGACCATGAACAAGATACTCTAAATTTCACTTTCTTCATCTGTAAAATGAAGCTTATGATAAGTGGCTACTTCCTAAGATTGTGGTAAAGACTGTGACCATGCATATAAGACATTTAGCAGAATATCTGGCACATGGTAAACATTCAAGAAATGTTTCTTATTATTAAAAAAGAATCAAAGTGAGGGAGAAAAAGAAATCTTTTACGAGGTATTTTGCTGAACACGAAAGTTTCATAACAGCAAGGTGAAAAGTAGAAGAGTCGAAGATGGCTTTTGTTCATTCATTCATTTGATAACAAGTATGGGCTGTTATAGATTGAATAAAACAAGGTGGGTTGGGGGTCAGATAACATTTTTAAATGATAAACAGGAATAATATGGGAGATATAAATGCATTAATAATAATTAATGTAAAAGTGGGTATTATTTTGAAACAAGAAAGTATGAGCCAGGCAAACTCTGAGTCTGTGTGTATCACTAAATAGCTGTGATTTCTGGGCTTGACAGATATTCCATGCTGGCCAGGCATTCCGGTTGGGGCGATATCCAATACATTGGCACCTGCTTGGAGATTTACAGTTTAAATCTTATGTAAGAGGCTGTGCAATTCACCAGACCTATAACAGAGCTGTTACTATCCATAACACACATCACCTTCTGGTTGAGAGGAATATTATATATGATATCAGGGGGGGAGCATTTTTTATAGAAGATGGTATCGAACATGGCAATATCCTGCAATATAACTTGGCAGTATTTGTACAGCAAAGTACTAGTCTTCTGAATGACGACGTGACTCCAGCTGCATTTTGGGTAACCAATCCAAACAACACCATACGACACAATGCAGCTGCTGGTGGCACTCACTTTGGCTTTTGGTACCGAATGAACAACCACCCTGATGGGCCATCCTATGACCGAAACATTTGCCAAAAAAGAGTTCCTCTTGGAGAATTCTTTAATAACACTGTTCATTCTCAAGGTTGGTTTGGATTGTGGATATTTGAAGAATATTTCCCCATGCAGACAGGATCTTGTACTTCTACAGTGCCAGAGCCTGCAATATTTAATTCACTCACTACTTGGAATTGTCAAAAAGGAGCTGAATGGGTCAATGGAGGTGCACTTCAGTTTCATAACTTCGTGATGGTCAATAATTATGAGGCTGGAATTGAAACGAAGAGGATCCTGGCTCCTTATGTTGGAGGATGGGGTGAAACCATTGGAGCAGTGATTAAAAATGCCAAAATAGTTGGTCATGTTGATGAACTGGGAATGGGGTCTGCATTTTGCACAATGAAAGGCCTGGTTCTCCCATTTAGTGAAGGGTTGACTGTATCTTCCGTACACTTCATGAACTTTGACCGTCCCAGCTGTGCAGCTTTGGGAGTGACGTCCATCACTGGCGTTTGTAATGAGAGATGTGGAGGCTGGAGTGCAAAATTCATTGACATCCAATATTCTCACACAACAAACAAGGCTGGCTTTCGATGGGAACATGAAGTGGTACTGATTGATGTTGATGGTTCACTTACAGGTAATGTGATGTTTTAATTTCTGATAAAATACTTTGGAAATATATTTTTTTGTTTGTGTTAACACAGAGAGTTGAATTGTCAAAGCAGACTCAGATGAATCACAGATCTTAACTGGTGCCAAACTTTCCTAATGACTTAAGGATATAGGTCAACACTAGGCATAGATGAGATATCCTTTTCTAGCAAAGTCTCAAACTATCAGATGCAGCCTCCAAATATGTCCCTTTTCTCCTGCATTTGCACTTTGGTTTTGAATTAACAGCAAATTTTGAGCAATATTTATGGAATGTTGATCACAATAGGAAGCCATTTCATTTGAGAATGCCTCCATTTTGTACTCGGTTAATTACGCAGAGGAAACTGCTTACATGACTACCCAGATTCTCCAGCCAGTCATGCCCAATAAATGTATAAATTCCAGGTTTATTTACATAAGCAACAGACTGGATGTATCCTCCTCAAGTACCTTAGAGGGAAGTAATAAGTCACAGGCCTGCTGTTAGCCTTTTTCTTTCCAATCTAAATTCTGAATTTGGAATTGATTCAAAGAATATGGGAACTCTAGTACAAAATTCAACATTCTTTGTAGGTTAAATCTTTTCTACCATTTCAAGTTCAGAGTAAGTCAAATCCTTTTGTAAATAATCATGGTTTCTAGAGTATAGCATTTTTATAAAATTTTAATGATAATGACTTGGCAAAATCAGATAGGAAGTGTGTGTGTGTGTATGATTCTGCATAATACTTTATAAGAGAGACAATTGACAAGTAAAGCTACAGATATTTGAAAGCCTTTGAAAGATGGAAGGTTCATCTCAATACTCAAACAGACTGAATTCTCAACTACAGTTGTTGACTTGTCTCCTGTTCTAACTGTGGCTTTAAGAGGGAGAACATTTAGATGGTTCTAATATTCAGAGCTTTGTGTGACCTTTATTCATTTACTTAATTCAGCTTAGATTCTTAAGTTTGCTGACAGTCCATTGGTTGAGAGCGCAAGCTCTGTGGTCAAACTGCCTGGATTTGCATCCTTCCGTGTGTCCTTGGCCAAGTTACTTATCCCACATTCCATCCCCTACTTTGGCTCTCATGGGTGCTTCAGATCCCATGTTTCAGCAGCATCCATGATAAGCTCCCTGACAGAAGAGTCCACTGCAAAGTCTTTGTAGAGGTCCCCTTACCCCATGCCAAAAAAAACCCCCAGGAAACTAGACTTTTAGATTGTATTCGTGGCACTATGGGTTATAGTAAATGTATGTTTTAGACAGTTTAGCTTTTTAGTTTTCTAACATGAAATAGGAAGTCGGCTGTTTGTGTTCATTTCCTAGGTCACAAAGGACACACCGTCATTCCACACAGCTCATTGCTGGACCCTTCTCACTGCAGTCAAGAAGCCGAGTGGAGCATAGGATTCCCTGGGTCTGTCTGTGACGCCTCGGTCAGCTTCCACCGGCTGGCATTCAACAAGCCTTCTCCAGTGTCTCTGCTTGAAAAGGATGTGGTTCTCTCAGACTCCTTCGGTAAGTAGAACACAATCATTTAAACCACTCATTTAAAGATGTTTTCCTCAATTTTCATCATCATCTTCATGAGAACACTGGGAAAAGCATAATATTTATATCAGTCAGAAACCAGGCAGGAAACAAATACCACATCCCAAAATGGGCTTGTGAGGAGTGTTGAATAAACGCCTGGACCAGCATGACATTCTGCCGATTAAGGAACCTCCAGCCAATATTATGACAGACAGCAGGAATGTTGACATAGCTTTAGGATCAAGACAGTAAAAATATACCATTTTTTCTGCCACTGAAAGCAAATTATTTTGATTACCTTTGCTGATTGAAATAGGATGGGGGGAGCATCTGCTAGGCCAATAGCTGCACAGAGACTGTTGATTTACTGATTTGTTTCAGTAAAGCTAATGTACCTGGAACACCAGATGGGCTTGACATCATTGCCTGACTAGATTGCATTAATTTACTGTCATTATTCATGATGCATCTGGCATATGCACCAGCCAGACGAGCAAGTTAAATGGGGATATAGTAGTAACCCTGGTTCTCACATGTCTCAGATTTTTCACTGTGCTGTTAGTATCTACATTTTCCCCCCTCAAGGTTTTAGAGTTGCTTTTCTTTTATCTTCGTAACAGGGTGGGGGAGCATGGTTCCTAGAGTGTTCACTCAGTCCTTCCTGCGTGATTTTCCCTCCCTCCATTAGGAATTCTCCCAGTTACTAAGTATATCTATTCTCATCACATCTGACCTGGCCTGCCCTGACTGGCTCAGATCTTTATATCATTCCATCCATCCATCCGTCCACACATCCCTCATCTGTCTATGAATTATTAGTTAAAATATTTATCTACAATTAATCCACTCTCATATCACTGTTCTGACAGACTGCAGGTTTTGGAAAATAGGAAAGGCATTGATGAACCAAACATGTGCTATCAGATGATTCTCAAATATGGTTTTCTACATTTTCTGCATAAATCTAAATGATGTAGCTTCTTGATGACAGCGTTCCCAAATTTCCACATTTAATCATATTTACAAGGTAGAAACTTGCAATTTGAAACTAAAATTATGTATCTCAATATAGGCCAAGTGAATTTTGAAATCGTGTAGCATAATTATACCAGCCATACTATAACTGCTAAAATTATAGTTGTGAGAATTTCAACTTCTGCCCTTCTTCCAAACAAAGTTCTATGCCTGTTCCCACTATACATTTTGGAACTGGAGGAATAACCATAAGATGAGCCAGTGGCCTCAGTGGACCAGGCATGAGGCTGAGCAAAGACTCACTCTAGGGCCTGGCCTTCATAAGCTGCCACTCCAGCTGGTAGACCATGGTGGCATTAGGGTGTCTGAGGGTTAGTATCAGTTCAGAGCCAGAAGCTAACAACTCTTGGAAGGTCTGGATAGTTTCCTCTCCTTAGTATGCAGTAGCCTGATAAATGGCCACAGATTTCTCCCACTCAGTGGAACTGCTTCCAGTCTGTGAATTGTCTTGGATCTAGGAAATAGGTAAGAGGTAGCAAATTTCCACTTGGGTAACTTGAATTAGATTTCTGTCCCCCCAGATCTATATAATTTTTCTGTCTGCATCTGCCAAAGGTCACCTTAGTATGCTACCCACTATTCTCCTGGGGGAGCCTCTTTGCATTGCAGTGACAGAGCCTCAAGAGGGCATGTTTCACCCAGCAAGCACTTTTAAGCCTTTGCAGTGTCAGTTCTGCTAATAGCCGAGGGACCAAAGAAGTCACCCAGTATCCACAGAGCAGGGAAGTCTATCCTGCCCTCAAGGAGGGGAGAGGAGTGGATATTTGCTGAATAATCCAAATTATTATGGTTCTTCTCATACTCTGCAGGTCTTCTTAAACTGTGAGTTTTTAGTGCCTCTGGTCATGGGCTTTTCAAAACTTAATGCTAATTCATAAGCCAAAGAATTTGTTCCTCCTAGATATTGGAATTTGTTTTGCCTTATCCCCAAAGGAAAAGAATGACAGTTTATTTTGTAATCTTGCGCCTAGCTTCTTCCACCTAACTTTGTAAGGGAAGAGCTTGCAAATTTAACATAAAATTCAATCAGAGATGAAAAGAAAGAGAAGGGAGAGGAAAGAACAGAATTAATTCATTAATCACAGATGTTTTTCTTTATATTGTGAGAGATTCTTTTCAGATCTTCAACTGAAGTTGTCAGGCATTCTCTCAAATTAAATTTTTTTCCCATTACAGGTAGTTCAGGTTCCAAGTTCATCATTCACAAAATTTAGGGTATCATCGCCAGTGTTAGAGGTAGGTCTAATTTAGTCTAGTTCCTTAAGGGCTCTGAATCAAAGCTTTCCATTCATACTTGCTAGGCTGATTTTGATTAACACAACCCATATAGGAGAATCTAATAAAGTTCAGGACTTATATTTGCATATTTTGCAGATCAAGGATTCTGAAGAATTAAGTTCTTAAAAGAATAGAAATGGAATTATATTTTTAGATCAATGTATTTTAAAAATTGCATTGATATATTTAAGCACTTTTGTCTTAGTGGTCATTATTGTCATCATAGTTCAGTTTTATTTTTCCCTAAGGAACAAAGGCTCCATCTCAATTCAGAATTCCAAGTGAGAAAGCATTTTATGTTTCAGTTAAGTGTGATATTGAACAGTGGGGCCTTCGGGTAAGCAAAGACATTTAGAACATAAGTAATGAAATACTATACTGACCTCTTTAGAGACTTCCGTAGACTAGAGTAATATTTACGTTTGCACTTGTTCATAAGAGAAGGAATTTTCTAGATGTAAAGATTACTGTGATTTGTTTTATGTTCTACAGGCACAAGCGTTGTTCCCTTTCAGAAGAAACGACTGACTCATATGTCTGGATGGATGGCTCTGATTCCAAATGCAAAGCACATTAACTGGTATTTTAAGAGTGTAGATCACATAACCAACATTTCGTATACGTCAACATTCTATGGATTTAAGGTAAACAAAGAATTGCATAATCCATATTCTAATAATTTTGATTACATATTACTCAAAAGCAGCCCACACACTCATCCTTACACCAACTGTGAGGCCCAGAATGCCCTTGCCTCACATATTGACCTGGTAAAGTCTGCACACTTTTCATGACCCATCCTAAATCTCAGAAGCAAGCCAAAAAAAACCCCCTCCTTTAAGAATCAGAAGTAAGCCATCGTTCTGCCACATTCCTATAGTACTAAGCTTGTGCCCTGTTATTATTACCATGATAATAACTAACATTTATTCAGTGCTTATGATGTTTTGGGCACCAGTTAAGGGCTTTATTATTTGTATTCTGAAATATAGCAAGTACAGAAAATAACAGGCCGAGTCCTATATTCCCACCACCTAGATCTATCTGAATCTAACATTCTGTGACTATGTACTTCAGATTTTTTTAAAGAAATAAACATTTTTAGGTGAAGTGGAAGTCCTCTATATGTCTTGCTCTGAAATCAATCCCCACTCTTCACTGCTAATGGTCACCAGTATCCTGAATTGGGTGTTTTCATCCCTGTTCACATTCTTCTACTTGTACTACATATGGGCAGCAAAAAAAAACAATACCTAGCACTGTTTCAAATGTTTTGAAACATTATAGAAACTAAATATTCTCTGAATGTATACATATATATGTATGTGTGTGTATATATATATATATATATATATATATTGAGAAAGAGAGAAAGAAAGAAAGACTTTCATTACCTTAGTGATAGAGTTAGTGTTATTACCATAGACAGGTAAAACGTTCATAAACAAAATATAAATGCAAGATGAAAACCAAACTAAAACCAAAAGTTAAGTTTTAATATGGGGTTAATTAATTAATGTCATCAAAATTAGTGTATGTTGGGCTTCCCTGGTGGCGCAGTGGTTGAGAGCCCGCCTGCCGATGCAGGGGACACGGGTTCGTGCCCTGGTCCGGGAAGATCCCACATGCCGCGGAGCGGCTGGGCCCGCGAGCCATGGCCTCTGAGCCTGCGCATCCAGAGCCTGTGCTCTGCAACAGGAGAGGCCACAACAGTGAGAGGCCTGCGTACCACACACAAAAAAAATTAGTGTATGTTATGCAGGATATTAGCATATAAAACAAGTCACTTTTTTGCAAACTTTTATAGGAACAAGACTATGTAATCATATCTCATAACTTCACTCAAAATGCTGATATGTTTAATATCATTGATATGAGGAATGGCTCTTCAAATCCATTGAATTGGAATACTAGCAAGAATGGAGACTGGCACCTTGAAGCCAACACTAGTACTCTATATTACCTGGGTATGTATTCAATAGGCAAAAGTGATTGTTTTATCTATTGCTTCATCTAAAGGAGGAGAAAAATTGCCTAATGGGCAAATGTGTTATATAGTGCCTTGTATATAGCAGGATTCAATAAATGTTTGTTGAATTAAAGAATGGAGACTAAATTTACCCTGGAAGAGGCTTGAGTTGAATTAAGAACTTACATTTTATGTTTGGATGTAGCACCAACACTCGTAATTGGCTCCAACATTTATTTCACAAAATTAGAGGAAATGAGTACAATGAACTGTCATATATTTTGTTTCCATTTTTATTATTTAATTATTTTTGGAAAATAAAAATATTTAAGAGTACAGTTTAATCGAGTTCTAAAATATTTGTTTTTGTCAAGGTATTTTGACTATGCTTCTTAATCAGACATGTGCATTTTGTCAGAATTTTTTCATACCTATTCCATACATTTGAATTATACCAAGTTACTATCTAAAGAATATTTTCAAATTGCCATATTTTGTTTACATTCAAGTACTTTGATCATCATGTTAGTTTAAACTGCTTTTACTTCACTTTCAGTGTCAGGAAAAAATGACCTTCATCAGAGCCAGTCCATTTCTGGGACCCTGGATCCTGATGTGAAGGATGTTGTTATTAATTTCCAAGCTTACTGCTGTGTTCTCCAGGATTGCTTTCCTGTACATCCTCCATCAAGAAAACCAATTCCCAGGAAGCGACCAGCCACATATAAGTATACAGGCCTTTTGTTCGTTAATATACTTAAATAGTTCTTGACAGCATCCTTTTCATATGTCATCCTGGCTGAGACACTGGTGCCCTCCTCCTGTACAGTAGGTCCCAAAGCACTTCCTCACTCATTGCTTCACTTGAGCCTTACAACCACCCTGATGACAAAATGGAAAAAAACCTCACACAAATTATGTGTGAAAGTTACTGGGAATCTCATACTTGCAGAACGTTAGATCTGGATTTTTAGACCAACTCGCTTATTATATAGGTGAGAGAGCTGAAGCCTGAAGACGTTAAGTGAATTACCTGAGATCACAAACTTCCAACAGCACCAGAAACTATGTCCTCATTGATCCAATGCTTTCTTAGCAGGTGGCATCTCTTTCTCTAGAATAACTGTCTTTTTGTGTCTGTGTATGTGAGTGTTTTTATTTTTATTTATTTTTTAAAATAAATTTATTTATGTTATTTATTTTTGGCTGTTTTGGGTCTTCATTGCTGCATGGCAGGCTTTCTCTAGTTGCGGCAAGCGGGGGCTACTCTTCTTTGTGGTGTGCGGGCTTCTCATTGCAGTGGCTTCTCTCGTCATGGAGCACGGGTTCTAGGCACGTGTGCTCAGTAGTTGTGGCTCACAGGCTGTAGAGTGCAGGCTCAGTAGTAGTGGTGCACGGGCTTAGTTGCTTCGCGGCATGTGGGATCATCCCGGACCAGGGATTGAACCCGGGCCGACTGCATTGGCAGGTGGATTCTTAACCACTGCGCCACCAGGGAAGTCCCTATTTTTTATTGAAGGATAGGTGATTTGCAGTGTTGTGTTAGTTTCTGGTGTACAGCAAAGTGATTCAGTTATATATATATACGTTTTTCAGATTCTTTTCCATTATATATTATTATAAGATATTGACTGTAGTTCCCTGTGCATACTTGTTTTTCTATTTTATATATGGTAGCTTGTATGTGACAATCCCAAACTCTTCACTTATCCCTCCCCACCCCCCTTCCCCTTTGGTAACCATAAGTTTGTTTTCTATGCCTGTGAGTCTGCTTCTGTTTTTTTGTTTTCTTTTAATTTTTAAAAAATTTTGGCTGCGTGTGTCTTTGTTGCTGCGCACAGGCTTTCCCGAGTTGCAGCAAGCGGGGGGCCACTCTTCGCTGCGGTGTGTGGGCTTCTCATTGCTGAGGCTTCTCTTGTTGCGGAGCACGGGCTTTAGGTGCACAGGCCTCAGCAGTTGTGGCACACGGGCTCAGTAGCTGTGGCTCGTGGGCTCTAGAGCGCAGGCTCAGCAGCTGTGGCACACGGGCCCAGGTGCTCCATGGCATGTGGGATCCTCCCAGACCAGGGCTCGAACCCGTGTCACCTGCATTGGCAGGCGGATTCTCAACCACTGTGCCACCAGGGAAGCCCCGCTTCTGTTTTATAAATAAGTTCATTTGTATCATATTTTAAATAGAATAACAGTCTTGGTCAAGTCTCATAATACAACTTATTTAATTTTATTTCAAATATTCAGTTTCCAAAATATATATTAAGTCTTGTAGTTAAAAATAATTTTTCTGTCTTTGAAACTTATAAAGTCCTTTACCTTTATTTCTCATATGAAACATAACTTTCTACTTTATATTATAGTAATTACCATACATGATGGTACTAGTACACAACAGTACTAGTCTTTAAGACCCTTAAAGGCATGATCCTGATTTGATGTATATTTGTGTCCCTTATGGGCAAATAATAACCATAAAAATAACGATGGTGATGATAAAAGTTGACAGTGGGCAGGTAAGAGCCCACTATTGTGCATCAAGTACAAATCAATATTATTTATTAAGTGAATTACGATTTCAGAATATACAGATTCTGCGATAACATTGCACAAAAGAATAATAATTGAATTTGTTTATATGTTCATTCAACCATTAAAAAATAGCACCTGCTATGTGCCAGTCACTGTGCTGAGCTCTGAGATTCAGTTGTGAACAACATAGATGTGGTCCCTGCCCCCATAACACTCACATTCTGTCTGAAGAGACAGATGCCAACACACGCAAACAAACAAAAAAGTAAGCAGAAAATAAAGCACATGAGTTTGAGTTGTGATAAAGGTTGTAAAGGGAATGGATGAGGGGCTGGGACAGAAGACAACATGGCAGGGGCCTCCTTTGGGTGGATGGTTAGGAACAGCCTCTCAAAGGAGGGGATATTCTAGCTGAGACCCAAAGGGTGAGTAAGAGCTGGCTGTGTGAAGGTTGGGTTCGAGGCCAAGGGGACAACTTGGGCAGAGGCCCTGATGTGGGGACGAGTGCGGCATATCCAAGAACTGAGAGGAAATCTGCATGGCTGGACCCTTGTGAGCAGGGGAGAGTGGCCTGGACATAGCATTGGACATAGGTGGAAATCAGACCATTCAGGTCATGCAGGCAGTTAGTGTTAAGAAATATGAGAAGCCTTTAAATGTTTCAGCTGATAAGTGACATTACATTTTGAAAAGGCCACTTTTACTACTCTGTGTAACAGAGGGACAGTAGAGAAAGCAGGGAGGCTCATAAAAAGAGTCTAGAGAACTTCAGAAGAAATATGGGCCATAAAGATTATTGGCCAAAAAGCCCTAGATAGTCTAAGGTAGATAAAATTATTCAATATTTACTTAATATTTATTATGACTCATTAATAGATTTAGATTGGTGTAGACCAGGATGTGATAGAGGTATGTGTTGATACACTACATGTATATGTCATAGGATAGGTGTTTTTCCTCTCACAATATGAGCTCTGCTCACTGGAAATAGCTATAATTGGAATTATTAATTGGTATTTTGCAAATAGCTATCAGTGAAAACAAACAGAATCTTGATCCAAAACTGGTACCTCAGGACTAGAATATACAGGTCTAGCTACATAACACACAAATGCTTAGTTTAAGAAGTACTGGGCTTTTTTGATTGTAACAGTGGGCAATTAGTAGAAGAATGTATAACATGTGGTATAGTGCTGCTGGGGATAAGAATGAAAGGCTTGAGAAAAGCTAGATGAACTCAACTATTGAATCTGCACAATCCTGATCAATTTATTTATTTAGATAGATACAACCTTTAAACAAACCTTCATTGAGATTGCGTCATGAAAAATGTATTACTGTGAATCTAAATAATCCTAAATGATCGTTTAATTGCTAACCTCTCTTTTAAATCCATGAAGACAAAATTTTTATGACAGGATTTTTGATCAACAGAGTTTTTAGTAATACAGCTTAGTAATTCAAATGTGTGATAAAAATGTACTTTTAATGAAACAAACTATATTGGTTACTTGTAAAATTCCTGCATTAGTATCATAGAATTTTTAAACATTTCTACTAGGTCAGGAGAGCAACCCCTGTGAACATTTTTAAATGGGAAAATGCAATCAACTTTATAATAACATTCTTTGTAACAATTTGCACTGAGATAGTTTCAAGCAGGCATAGTGATGGAAAGTGGAGACCGTCTCTCTTCTAACTGTGCTTTCCATATTTATTTCAATGTAACGTAACCTTAACTCTGGTTATAGACCTGCCGTCCTGCCCACAGCCCAGCGGCTTACCCTCATTGACCCATCCTTGCCTATTCACAGACCATTCTTCCAGCCTTCCCTTCATAGAATCTAGGCAACTATATACCCTCCTGTCCCTTTCCCTACGAAATAGCACCATATGTAAGGGTCTTTAAATGGACAAAGGATGCATTTCTTTTCACTTTTCCACCATGTGAAATCTTATAAGGAAGTTAAATTATTTACATTTTAGACAAAATTAGGGTATCACAATAAGGATTTAGTAGGAGAAAATGTGATTCAGATTGTGGGTGGAAAGGAAGTTTTCTTCAATGGAGAAAAAACTATATATGTAATTGTGTGTGTTGAGTACCTTACTAATAGCGTACATTAGCTTGTCTATTTACTGAAATTACAAACTATCCAATTTGCATTCTGTCATCCCTAAAACATCTAGTATAGTGCTACACTCTCAGGAGATGCTCATTAAATATACAGAGATAAAACTTAATGGAAATACTTCTTTTCTCTTTTCAGCTTATGGTCAAATGATTCTTTTTGGCAGTCATCTCGAGAAAATAATTATACCATACCTCACCCAGGAGCAAATGTTGTTATTCCTGAAGGTAAATGCATAAATGTAAATAAATGAAACGCTGTGTTTATACCACAATAGTTAGCAGTTAGGGTAGATACCTTTATGCAGCACACCTTGGAGAAAGAGAAAATGTGAAGAGATGGATTCAGTTGTGTCCTGGATGTCAGACGTTGCTTCTGGGTTTTATGTGGGTTTAAACCTGAATATTAAGAATAATGGATTTTCTGAGAGAGACAAGAATTAGTCATTGTGTGGAAAAAGGCTCACCAACTTCTAAATTAGGACTCACTGATAGGGCTGTCAGTGTTTTATCTATAGGCTATAGTCTATGGATTATGTTATATTCCTTATATTAAAGTCTTGTTTTATAGGAACATGGATTGTGGCAGACACAGATATTCCACCAATGGAAAGACTCGTTATTTGGGGGGTTCTAGAATTGGAAGATAAACATAATGTGGGAGCTGCAGAGTCTTCTTATAGAAAAGTTGTTTTGAATGCTACCTACATATTACTGCAGGTAAGAGTGACAGTCTTATAATTTACAGCCTTATTAGCCAAATGCTAGAATGTTGGAGATTTACTAAGCAAATTATAAGAAAGCATATGCACCTGATGTGATTAAAACACAACTGGCTCTACCGCATGAAATGCAAGCCTAAGTTCAATATATTTCTGCTCTCCTTTAAATATTAATGACACATTCCTAAAGCAGTAATTATCATGCTACTTTTTAGTGTGAGGTTTGCTCATTTTCAATCCTTTAGAATATTTGTATTATTATTAGGTAAAGTTAAACTCACAGCTTGCTGCAACTAACAGAGAATCCACTGGAGTTCTGAGGAAAAAAAGATTTCAAGCCTTTTTTTAAAAGAAAACAAACAGTATTTCTTAAAATGAATGGATGTAGGTGGGATTATGAAAACCAGGAGCAGACTAATAAAAATATTTCAGTTGTTTGGAATAATCACCTCATTCTCTCATAAACCTCAGATGGTCTTGAACATGTAATAGTTTAATTGTTCTGTCAGTCTTTTATTGGTGTTCATTTAAAAGAATAGCTTAACCAAAAAGGTATTAAGCACCACTAAAGAATAAGTGGGAGCCTTTCTTTCATAAAACTAGGCCTTTAATACTTTAAAGGTGTTAGATACAGAGCTTAGAGGTAAATTAATGCTACGATTGAATCCTTACCTCACTGTTTAATAGTTTGGTAACAGGTTACGTTATCCGACTTCTTTCTGCATCAGTTTTCTCACCTATGAAATGAGAATAGTAATTCCAGTTCATGGGTTTAGTGTAAAGGTTAAATGATATAAAATATGTAAAACCTTGCATGTTATGCCTGGCATAGAATCAGCAAGCATTTAGTGATAGCAATTTTTATTAACAGTGATGGCTCATGAATAACATAGCTTAGATATAAATAGAAGAGTATATTTTATATATGCCGCATTATTTTAAAGTACAGTGTGATCTGTTCAAACAGCACTAGTTTAGGTTTTAGGAGGTCTCAGTTTCAGGTCCAGTTCTGACAGTAAGTAGATGTTGAATTTGACCTTGGAAAAATCATTTAAACTGCCCATCCCAAAGTGGATGGGTTAAATTAAGGTCACTTCTAGTTACAGTACTGTTCTTTATAAAACAAAAATTCATTCATTTTTACTAGGGGAGGCTGCCAGTCTTCCTAATTCCTTTTTTATGGGGAAATTTTTCCTGCTCAGTTTTGAAGTATTAACAATTTTCTGCTTCACTGCAGGGAGGTAGATTAATTGGTGGCTGGGAAGATAATCCTTTTAAAGGAGAATTACAGATTGTTCTTAGAGGGAATCATTCTACTCCAGAGTGGGCTCTTCCAGAAGGACCAAATCAAGGATCAAAGGTCCTAGGTATGTGTTTCCAGATACCAAAAGAGTCATATTAGTTTTGCAAATCTACTTTAGAACATGTAGCACTAAAAGACTTGTTATGAGTTCATGATGTTACGGTTTCAGAAGTTTTTACAGACATTGATTTGTAGTAACAGGTTATAAAAGTTGCTGAGATTTTAAAAAATTAAATCATGTCACATTAAAATAGATACAGATGTGCATATTTCCAAAATGTAATTTATTGCAACACTAACATTAATGAATCACTCCATATGTATATTGTTTCTCTAATCTGGTTTTCTTCGTAATCTTTCTTTTATATAAGCAATAATATTTTTCATATTTTAGTACTTTTTCCCTAAAAGGTAACTTTCTTATGCATTATTCCTACACAGTGTTAAAAATCTGTGGATCAGTTGGCTCTGCTATTGATCTCGGGTGTTGAAGCAGGGTTTTGGTTCCCCGCCAGTGATTGAGGTCATGTCGCAGTGGTGACAGCACCAAATCCTAGCCACTACACCAGTGGTCAGTGACAAGGCCCTGGCCCTATGGCTTTACAGAAAAAGAATTCCCACAAAGATGGAAAGTAGTGAAACAAGTAAAGTGTTTATTAAGAGAAAAAAAGAGTACAGTACTTTTGGATAGACACACGGGTGGACTCAGAGAGAGAGTCGTACCCTCGTGGCAGTTTGAATCACTTTTATGGGGCATTTCTTCCCTGTTTCCTTTGACCAATCATTTTGACTTGCCTGGTTCAGAGTCCGTATTTGGTGTATCTCAGGATTTTCCCATGTGTGCATCTCTTAGCCAAGATGGGTTCTACCGAAGAGGCCTGTGGGTAGTAAGCATTAGTTGCCATCACTTAGAATCACTCCCTTTTGACCTCCAAGGAGCCTTTCTGCTCATGTGTAGTTGGGGAGGTCTCCTGACTTCAAGAATGAAGAATATGTGGTCTCTTATCTTCTATCTGGGCAGGACCCAGCCTCCTCTCTCAATTGTCCTGTTATTCCCACCGCGGAGTATCCGTCCACAAGGAATGAACTCAAACCATTTGTCCTGGGGGCCCTTATGTCTCCTGCCTCACTATCAGTTATCCAGTCGCAACTGTTGCTAAGTTTTAATTTTCCGGTTGCATTTGTGTGGCTGTACATATTCCTATTCGAGCCTAGAAAGCAAAGGACCTGAGAGGGTTTAATTTGGTCCTAATAAATAACTGCTTTTATTAATACCACTGCACATTTATTTAAAAGACACATAAATGTGCTTCAGTTGCTCCGATGTACAATTTCTAAAACAGTGACAATAAAAAAGGGGATTAAAAAGTGGCTTAAAATTGAATTAGCTCTTGCGAGACAGACAAACTCAAATCTTAAAGAAAAATTTCCTGAGGCAAACAAATTCAGTCTTAAAAAATTTTTGTTTGCTTTTATGTGTTTATTTTTTTATTTCAAAAATAACATTTCTAGCAACACAGAACCATATCAAGAGAAAACATACATCTTCTACTCTCCCCTTGAGGAAACTAACATTAACAATTTTTACATGTGTTTTTCGTGCTTTTTATCTATGCCTGTATTCATATTACATACAATGACTTGTGGTGCCTTATACAAAAACATGGTCGAACTAAATATATTACTGCGCAATTTTCTTGTTAACATATTATGAATATCTTTCCAGATTGATACTTAACATGTAACACTCTTCATTTTTATAGCATATTACACTACAGTATTAGTAATATATTCTAATTTACTCCTTCATTCTTATAATGATATACATTTGGATTAATTCTAGTTTTTCTAATATTTCCAAATATTGTTGTATTAAACATCCTCATTGATGTATCCTTGTATACTAATTCAATTTATAGAGGCCAGATTCCTAGAAGTAGGGCAAAGGGCCAAAGCCTTCTTAAATAGCCCTGAGCAGATAGCCCCGATTCTTTCCATTCATTCTAAAATGTTCAGTCGCTTATTAAAATATATCTACTAACTGTTTCATTTTATACTAGCATGTAACTCAGTTCTATGCAGTGAATAAATAGGAGTGTGTTTTTCTCCTGTAGGGGTGTTTGGTGAGCTGGATCTTCATGGAATTCCACGTTCGATATATAAAACTAAGCTCTCAGACACCGCAGAGGCAGGTTCCAAAGTCCTCTCTCTGATGGATGCTGTGGATTGGCAGGTAGAGGAATTACTATGTGGTGGAAAGTGAAAACACGCCATGGGTCAACTTAAGGTTTCTTCTTTATTCCAATGGACATTTATTTTGTCACATGATTAACCAGAAGAGAAATGTATGTTTTGCAATTAGCTTGCACTCAGAAAGCTGACTTGATAGCAGGCATTTAAAAATTGTGGTGTCAAATGTTCTTCAGAACATATAAAGAACATTATGTATATATTAGTCATGAAAGGAAAATATGAAAGTTTGGGGGTAAAAAATATTTATTTACAAATTCTTGCAAAACAGAAAAAAGAATTATTTTAAATACATTTTATTGTTATCTTGGTTATCTCTTTACTTCTAATTTGTGATTTTACATGTTAAGCATTTGGGAAGAAAACAAATCCTGATGCCCAGTGATATTCAAAACATGCCTGAGTTAAATAAGAGATTTTGGTAAAATATGAATGGTGGCAATTCTGATCTCTACTACACTCCTAGGCTTGCATAGGCCACAGACTCACACCTTTTACAAATACTCTTTTTAATGCGAAAGGGTCAAGGAAATGGATGGATTACTTTTCCGGGCTCTCAAGATTTCAGCCAGTTCCTTTCTGCTGAGAATAAGCTATAAGGTCACAGAACAAAGTGAGGCTTAGTCTGAGTAAATGAATACAAATCATCAAAACATATGGGGTTGGCTCTCTTAATGTAGTGTAAAATCAGTAAATAGAAGGAGGATTTATTGAGAGTTATTATAAGCTACTTACAGTATATTCATATTCGTGATAGTTGAGGTGTGATTACTTTTTAAAAGGTGATTAAATGATTTAAATATCCCTATTATTTATCCAATTATCATTTATTAGTATTTATCCAGTTAATATTTTCTGCATATTATTTATATAATCAATATTTAGCCTAATGTCAGACATTTTCTAGGCATAGAGGATTCATTTGTGAAGAAATTGGTCAAACTATAGGGGAAATTGCATTGAAGTGGGAGAGGCAGACACTAAATGAACAGATAAATGTGTGTTATTTCAGATTATAATCTTTGTGATGAAGGAAATAAAACAGGGATGACAGAGACTGCCATGGTAGAGGGTGGCAGATAACATTAAATAGAGTGGCCAGAGAAAGCCCCTCTCAAGGGTATGACAGGGTTCAGGACATGCTACCCCAAAATATGAATAGTTTAAGGGAAGAAATTTCTGCATGCGCAGGAAGGACTTTCTGGCTTTCCCCTGAAGCAGGTCACAAAACCTTCATGTGAGAGTTGCCCTCCTTATACCCAGAGGAAAGAGACATCCTCAGCTCTGAAGACAAAGTGACACAGAGAAGAATCTGAATGGCCAATGCTTGCTGTTTCTCCCAGTTTCCTACACTTAGCTCATACCCTATCACAATTTTCCTCTACTCTCCACTCTTCCATGAAAATGCTCAGGTTTAACCATTTCTTCAGGGCTTCATTTCCTGTGTCATATAAAATTTATATTGAATAAATCTATATGCTTTTCTCTTGTTAATGACTTTTGTTACAGGGGTCCCAGCTGAGAACTTGGAAGGGTAGAGGAAAAAGTTCTTTTTCGTCCCCTGCAAGTACTTTTGAGCAGAGACTTGGTTGACGAAGAGGAGCTTGTCATATATGATATACAGAGATTCTAAGACTTGACCGTGCCCTGTCACTTATCTCTGCCTTTCTTACCTTTCAGGAATATCCAGTGATAGTTAACTGTGTTAAAAAAAAAAAAAAAATCTGGGGGAAATTTTTTAAGTCTTAAGAGTATTATCCTGACCAATTTTTAATAAAAATATGAATATATTTGCTTTGATATATCTAATTTTAAAAATGTATATCACCTGTGATTTTATTAAGTGACTGAATTCAACTTAAGGAAATGTTGAGATAATTCAAAATATAGAATTCTTGCTATCAAACAAAACCATATTTATTTTAGAGACCTAAATGTATGATTTGTTCTCGCTGATAATACCATGGTTGTAACCAATGTAAGTTACATTAGAATTATTTAATAGTTTTTAAGAAATATAAACCTATTTTTTAAAAATTGTTCCTGAATTTGGCACTTGAATTTTTCTAAGGAAGGAGAAGAGATTGTGATAACAACCACAAGCTATGATTTCCACCAGACTGAAATTAGAAGTATCGTTAAAATCCTGCATGAGCACAAAATTCTCATTCTCAATGATACCCTTTCCTATACTCACTTTGGTAAGTGGCTGTTCTTTAACCAAATAGATATATAATTTAAATGTCTCGAAATATTCACAGTTTAGTGCTCTCCTCTGTATTTACAATCATTTGATAAAACATCTCAGATTTTTAGAGGAGCATTTCACTTAGGTTGGCACTGGTACCCAAAGGATGCTACTGTTTGTGTGTTGGCTGCAAAGAGTCCCTGCTGTGTGTATTAATTCATTCAGCAAATATTCAGCAGTGACCATTACATTCTATGGGATAAGGCTGACACTTTCTGTTTTAGGCAAGCTTCTAGAGATTCTTATGCACACTGAAATTTGAGAACCCTTGATCCAAGAGCATCTTTGTCCTGATTTGTTTCATTGACACATTCCTCAGCGGTAACTGCACTTAGACAAGCTGCAGCAAAATGGTAAAACTCTAATTCTCAAGGAAAGAAGGAATTAATCAGAATCAACTGAAGATGATCTTTCAACTTGTAGTATCAGGGCTTTCCCAGCACCCCAGCCTTTCCCCATTTCACATGCTACCTTCATCTGAATCCCAGGAAGTGGAAGCAGACAGGAGTGCAACGTTAGAAAAGCCATTCAGATACTTCTGATGCTCCTGAGAACTACAGCTAAGGTGGCATTATGCACTGGTGGATATCAGACCTGCATGAAAAGGAAACTTAAAAGAACTTTTTAAAGCAGTATTTTGATAGAAGCACGTGTCTGTCATTCTATATCACATATTTTTTCTTTAAATCAAAAGAAAAAGGTTTCTTTGAAGAACATTTTAATCGTAAAACAGTGTTTGAAGTTCAACAGTATAGATTCTTTCATTTAAAGTACCAAACACTTCTCTCTGCTTGAAATGTACCTGCTTGTCTTAAAGTTTTGGGTAAGACTTCTAGAAATGTAGAATGTAATTTAGGTTCTGTTTTTTAAAATTTTATTTATTTATTTTTGGCTGTGTTGGGTCTTTGCTGCTGCACGCTGGCTTTCTCCAGCTGCAGTGAGCAGGGGCCACTCTTCATTGCGGCGTGCGGGCTTCTCACTACGGTGGCCTCTCCTGCTGCGTAGCACGGGCTCCAGGCGTGTGGGCTTCAGTAGTTGTGGCATGTGGGCTCAGCAGCTGTGGCTCGCGGGCTCCAGAGCGCAGGCTCAGCCGCCATGGCGCACTGGCCTAGTTGCTCCACAGCACGTGAGATCTTCCCAGAGCAGGGCTCAAACCCGCGTCCCCTGCATTGGCAGGCGGACTCCCAACCACTGCGCCACCAGGGAAGCCCCTAGGTTCTGTTTTAAAATTATTAAGATGTAAATGTCCAGACTATGTTTGATATACTACTACATATTTATAAAGAATTGTAGTTGGTACAAAATATGTCACAGGAAAAGAGGAACAAACCAAGGTTTAGGCATCAGGAGAGGTAATACCTACGTATTGCTGACTGTCTACATGGCCCTGGGCAAGTTCATTGACTTCTCTATCTCATTTCCTCATCTGTTAAAATTACAGTAAGCTTCCCAACTTGTCTCAAAGAGTGTTTTTGTGTATAATTTGAAGTGTTTGCAAAATACCTATGAAGCAGTGACTTTGTAAGTGCTGATTATAATAACCTTTTTGCTGTAAATAGGAGAAATACTTTTGATTATATTTATTTTATAAATAAAAAGGTATAATTTCCGACTGCCATCTGTGTACATTTAAGCGTGTAACTCTAATCAATTCATGTATTTGTGTTGACTTTTGGCATATTAGAAAGTTACGTGGTCTGTGAGCTGCAAAGAAACTAATAAAGACAGGTATTTCTCAGTGTTGGTAATAATCTAACTGTCCTTCCGCTGCAGCTGAAAGATACCTTGTTCCTGAAACCGGTCAGAGCTACACGTTAGCAGCTGATGTTGGGATACTGAATAGGAACATCAAAATACTTGGTGAGGATTATCCAGGTTGGCTGAAGGAATCTTTTGGTGCACGCGTCCTAGTCAGCTCATTCACTGAAAATATGGTGACATTTAAAGGTTAGTACAAATTCAGTTTATTTTTCTAAATGAAATATAGCAGGGTCTCTTCTGTGTTCAGTTCTTAAATAATCCTTACTCCTTTATAGGATCATTTGTGTTAAAAAACAAAATCCAACTGAGGAAATTTTAAAGATCTTACTGGCTTTATTCAAGGATTCATGAATCGGGCAGCATCCAATCTAGCTGATACAAAGGAGCATCAAAGAGCTGTGCAAAATAAAAGACTTTTATAGGCAGAAGGGAGCAGGAACAAGGTAGTTTTACTAGGCAAAAAAGAGGATTGGTTATTGCAAGGTTACTTCCCGTGTAGGGGGCAGAGGTTTATCAGGCAGATTACCTAACCCATGCTGATCAGGCAATTCGTGATGGACTGGTTTAAGGTTCCATTTCAGAACTGAAACTGTAATTAAGTCTGTTTGATGATGGAGGGCTTAGCAAAAGTGACTCCATTTTGGGCCTGATGTCTTGTTTTTAACACATTGAAAAATAAAGGCTTGAGAGGGATTATGCAGTCAGGTACCACCCTCCAGAACCAAATTCCTAACATTACACTACTAATTTTATCTTTATAGGCAAAATAATTATCAAATTAACAAGGACCTTAGGTAGCAGCTAGCCCAACCTTGCCCTCAAACAGAAATCGTTTCATAATAAGCACACTGATCTGTTATTTTTGTTTGAAGGGAAACTTCAAATATATTTCAAAGATAGAGAAATGTATAATATAATGCTTATCATCACCAATTACCACAGGTATCAACTTTGGCCAGTCTTGTTTGATCTCTGAGCTCACCGACTTTCTTCAAGCCCACGGATTATTTTGAAGCAGCAAGCATATATTTTTTAAGATATATTTGACATATAACATTGTGTAAGTTTAAGGTCTACAATGTGTTGATTTGATACACTTATATATTACAATATGATTACCACAGTAGCGTTAGCAACATCTCTATCATGTCATATAGTTATTATTTGTGTGTGTGTGTGTGGTGAAAACAATTAAGAGCTAGTCTCTTAGCAACTTTGAAGTTTATAATATGGTATTTGTACTGTATCCCTAAGCTGTACATTATATCTCCAGGACTATTTATCTACTAGTTACAAGTTTATACCCTTAAACAAGTCCCTATTTCTCCCACCCCACAGGTTCTGATAACCACCTTTCTATTCTCTATTTTTATGAGTTCAGCTTTTTTAGATTCCACATATAAATGAGATCATACAGCATTTATCTTTCTATCTCTGACTTATCTCACTTAGCATAATTCCTTCAAAGTCCATCCATGTTATCCCAAATGACAGGATTTCCTTCTTTCTCACTCATGGCTGAATGATATGATATATGTATACACACAGTGGAATGTTTTAGATAGATAGATAGGGAGGTATCTCACATCTTTATCCATTCATCCATTGATGGACATTTAGGTTGTTTCTGTATCTTGGCTATTATGAATGAAGCAACCATGTATTACTTCATCCAGAAATATTTCACTGTGTAAATCTAAAAGACTTCTTTAAAAACATCTCTAAGAATCAGATTTTAAAATGTTAGTAATAATTTCTAAACATCAAATGATTGTTCAGAATCCTCCAGTTCATTCCTTCTTTCCCTTCCTTCCTCCCTCCTTCCCTCCTCCCCTTTCCCCTCCCCCTCCTCTTTCCTTCTTTCTTTCCTTCTTTCTCTTTCACTGTCTTTGTTCAAATCAGGGTCTAAATAAGATCCATGTTGCAATTGGTTATGAATCTTAAATCTCTAATTCATTTCTCTTTCCTTGCAATTTATTTATAAAAGAAGTTAGGTCATCTGCCCTATAGTGTTTCCAATAGTCTGAATTTAGTGATGCATCCCTAGAATTTAACTAGTCCCTGCCTCCCTTGTATTTTCTATGCATAAGTAGCAAATTTAGAACTAGCAAATTGACCAGACTGGGACTCAATTTTTAGGCAATAATTCCTCATAGTTGGTTGTTATTTTTCCATTAATAGGCACATAATGTACGATTGTTTTTCCTTTTGTGATGTTAGCAGTTATTAATTATCATTGCCTGGATCTATTGAATCACTGAGGTTTAAAATGGTGATATTTTAATTCTACTATTCCCTACTCAGTTATAATCTCAAATATTTCTCTAAAGAGAAGCTTCCCCAGACCACTGTTTGACTACCCTGAAGGATAGTTTAGATAGAAAAAATGTTTGATTCTTTCCTCTTATTAACTAGTTTTTCAAAACAGTGAGTTGGTTGCCAAGCATCCTCCAAAGGTAACAAGGAGTTTTCGTTTTGTTTTGTTTTGTTATTAGTATCATTATTAGTTCCATGGATTTAAACATATTTGATATGTTCTAATCCATTGTGAACATTAACCTTATTGATACTGAAAATGCCCTCTTGTTGACCTTCAGAGCTTTTTCATGTTGGTGCCTAAGTCCTCCTCCTTATGACTGTTGTGTTTTTTTTATTACAAATTTATTTATTTATTTATTTTTGGCCACATTGGGTCTTCGTTGCTGTGCACAGGCTTTCTCTAGTTGTGGCGAGCGGCGGCTACTCTTCGTTGCAGTGCGCGGGCTTCTCATTGTTGTGGCTTCTCTTGTTGTGGAGCACGGGCTCTAGGCACGTGGGCTTCAGTAGTTGTGGTGCATGGGCTCAGTAGTTGTGGCACAGGGGCTTAGTTGCTCTGCGGCATGTGGGATCTTCCCAGACCAGGGATTGAACCCATGTCCCCTGCACTGGCAGGTGGATTCTTAACCACTGCGCCACTAGGGAAGTCCCTGACTGTTTGGGGTTTTTTTTTTTAGCTTCTTCACTTTCTGATATGACAAGCACATGTTGTAATTTTTTTTTTTTTTTCTTGCTGAGACTGGGAGTAAGTTCTTCCTCCAAGTAACCCTGGTTCCTTTTTTTTGAAGCTGATGTTTCAATCTCACAATCTGGGTACCAGGAGTAATCCTCTATTCTTGACTTGAACTGTTTCAGCAGGAGCTCACTTGGTTACAATACTGCCTATTCCATTTTGCAACAGCTCTCATTTTAGAAAATCTTTATATTGAGCAAGCAGCTGTCCCACTATAACTTCTACCTATTGGTCATAATCTGCCAACAGAAGCTTAACTGATGAGGAGAATAGTAATGATGATCATAAAGTAATACAAGATTCCAGACACTGTGCTAAGGACTTAACACATGTTATCTCATTCAGTCCTCATAGTATTATGGCATAAATATTGTCCTCTTTTTAAAGATAAAGAATTAGATGATTAGAGGGATGAAATTACTCTGATCTTGGATACTTAAAGTCCCATAATGGACCCTATTCACATGTCAACCTTTCCTTGCTCCAATAAATTATTTTGTGATGTAAGTAAACAAAATGCATCTATGGCTTTTGTAGGCCCAGGGTCTGTAGTAATCATTTCTTCTCTGTATCTATCTTATTAATCTTATGTTCTCCACCATACACCTAATCGCTGGCTCATGGATTTCCAGACAGGCTTTTCCCTTCTAGTATAAAATGACTCTTCTCCAATGTATTTTATTAGATATCAGTTTTTGAAACAAAGAATACCCTCTACTGTATTTTTACCAGCCATGAATCTCTGTGCCTCAGTTTCCTTGTATGGAAGACAGGAATTATAAAAGCTCCTAAGTCACAGATGTTGTGTGAGAATTAAACCACACATTGCCTGTTAAGCACTTAGTACAGAGCTTGGCACAGAGTCATGGCTCATGGATAGTTATTGCTGTTCTTAATAATCTATGAAATTGCCTTTTGTCACTTCAGTGGCACTTGTGACAAACTCGATCAGCAGATACTTGGCAATGCATATTCTGGAAAAAATTATGTAAAGATTATGTCCATAACAGCTCTTTAGAGCATCAAAATTGAAATGTCAGGTAAATTATAACTTGTGCCTTATGCCATGCATTCTCAACAGGGACTGTATCACTACCAACAGGTGAAAATTGACTCTTGGGGGGAAAACAAAACGTAACCAGTTTGTGGTCCTCCAAAGGGCCTCCATACCTTGACAGATATGTAGTATATCTGTGGTATTAAAATGTCATGGAGAGGGAACGCTATTCAGAAAGAGAAATGTCTAAAAAGGTTCTTGTGAGGGGCAGTAAAAAAACAAATTCAGAAACATTGCCTTATTTGGATTAAAAGGGCAAAGAAAAATGAATACAATTTTCATGAAAACAAATTTGTCATTTGGAAAATTACAAAAACTTTAGTAGTTTTTCAAAAAGTTTTATTCAGCTTCAAGGAAAAAAAAAGTGTAACTCTTTTCCCCACTAGGAAATGCAAGAATAAGTAATGTGGAATTTTATCACAGCGGTCAAGAGGGCTTCAGGGATAGCACGGATCCAAGATACGCTGTAACATTTCTTAACCTGGGACAGGTTTGTACTTTATTTTAATTTTTGCATATACCCAAAATTAAGTATTTTGATTTTGATTTTCATTTAACTTTACTAAATGCCCATATCTTAGAATTGCTAAGACTATAATCTAATATAATAAAACTTTCTTAGATGTATTTCCCATTAACGTTTTTAGACTACAACAGTATTTGATTCCAACCATTTCATGCATTATTTAAGGTCAGTAAAAAAAAAAGGAAAATGGAGCACAAAAGGTGAAAGAATTGAAGATCTATAATAGTATTTCACACCTCTACTTTACTTTACAATGACCAAAAATATTTCCAAACAGTTACTATTAAACAAAGTGAGTGTTGCTTAAATTTCTCAAATGAAAAGCATGTCTGTATATCCATGCCTCTTTCAAAAGTGGGAAAATCAATATGCTTAGAGGGCTGCTGATTTAAGAAAAAATGAGAAAGAGCATATTTCTTATATAGAATTTAAAAAAGAATAGATACATGTATAACTGAATCACTTTGCTGTACACCTGAAACTAACACAACATTGTTAATCAACTATACTCCAATATAAAATAAAAATATGAAAAGTAAATAAATAAAATAAGATTAAAAAAATATATATTATGGAGGGGAGATAAATTGGGAGTCTGCGATTAATATATACACACTACTATACATAAAATAACAAGGACCTACTGTATAGCACAGGGAACTATACTCAATATTCTTGTAATAACCTATAATGGAAAAGAATATGGAAAAGAATAGATATATATGTATAACTGAATCACTTTGCTACACTTGAAACTGACACAACGTTGTAAATCAACTATATGTCAATAAAGATAAATAAATAAAAATTTAAAATCATGTAGGTTTGGAATTGAAACCCCTAAACTACTCATTGACTGTTTCCTACAGACATTTGAATTATAACCCCTGCCTTGAGTATCGACTTCCGTGGTTAAAAAAAAAAAATCCCTTCTCATCATATAATAAACTGTTATGAAAAATAATTTTTAGTTCCTTAGCATTTTGTAGGTAATGATAGAAATATAAATGCATAGAAAAGCACTTGAGAATTTTTAATTCACATTTAAAATAAGCATTTCTTTTTGGCTCTTTTTAATCATAAACCGAAGATATATGGAAATTTCCCAGCATTAAAAGGTCTGCTGGGAAGTCATCTTCTTTCATGGAGTGTAAATTGAGTATTTTGTTTATCAAGATTTGTTTTCTGAAAATCACCTACTTCAAATTTTTTTCTTTAAATATCCTTTAACTTTGTTTTTAAAATGTTCACTGAATCCTGATGTTTTATAGATTCAAGAACGTGGCTCATCTTATATTCAAGGCTGTGCTTTTCACAGTGGCTTTTCCCCTGCAGTTGGTGTATTTGGAACAGATGGATTGGACATAGATGATAACGTGATTCACTTTACAGTGGGGGAAGGTAATATGATAATATTTCGGTCCAATAACATGTCTTCTGAGACAACCTTGTCTGCAAACTCTAGAGCCAGGGTGTCCAATTGATCTTTCTTCAAGAATGGAAATAAAGGGTCTGTGTTTGTGCTAACATGGCAATTACTAAACTGCATGTGGCCATTCAACACTTGAAATGTGGCTAATGTGACTGAGAAACTGGATTTTTAATTTTAATGGTACTTAATTATATTACTTTACATTTAAGTAGTCACATGTGGCTATGGCTGTCATATTGGACAGTACAGCTCTAGAAGAACTATTTACCAGACCAGGATCTTATGTGAGTTATTTAATCACCAATAGTTTAAATTACTGACTTTTAACATACTTCTCACATATAAAACAAAAAGATTATTCACAAATAAAGATAATTTTTAAAAAATATATATTTGATTTGATTTAGGGGGTTGTCCTTTCTTGAATATCAGTCTAAAGCATAATACAAATTCATTTAAGGTGTATAAAATTTGTGTGTATATTTGTTAAAATCTAAGGTGGAGCCTGTGAACCCACATATTTAACAAAAGATTTTAATTCAGGTAGTCTATTAAAGAGGTAGAGTATCAAAGAGTTCAGAGGGTTCACTCTAAAATCAAAAGGGTTTGTTTGTCAGGTTCAAATGAGAAAACTAATTTCATGGAAGAAATGAAAGACATTCCCTATAGTACTCATTTGGGGGAATTTTCTTTTTTTCCAGGCATGAGAATATGGGGGGATGCCAACAGAGTCCGAGGAAACTTGGTTACACTTTCAGTTTGGCCAGGAACCTATCAGAACAGAAAAGACTTGAGCTCAACGCTCTGGCATGCAGCAATTGAGGTAGTGTGAACAAATTTAAAATTATAAGTAGACAAAATTATAATTTGTAATTCCCTTATTGAAGATTATAATTTCTGTATAATTTGTAAATCTCAAAATGTCATTGAAAATGATTTCTTCTTAGATAAAGATTGTGGATAAAGTGAGCTGATTAAAGGAGTGAATGAACTTTCTTTAAAGATGTTGTGAGCTCCAGTAGCCATTGGATTTTTCTCTGTGTTGACGTCCATTGGTTTAAATAGTTCTCTTATTTACTTGCTTCTCCAACATTAATTATTGCTTTCAAGTTCCATTACAGGGTCTCTCTGCTTCTAATTGACTGAATGCCTTACACATTTTACTATTTAACTCTGAATTTAAATGCAAAATTATAATGATAGACTATAAAATCTCTAAAATCCATTTCTCATCTAAAACTCTTATGATTCTATATGCAAGGTTATTTACTCTTATCGGATATTACTAATTGGACCTTTCTTGCTTCCCGTGAAGTTTCTTCAATTACTATAGGTATTTATTTAGATGTAGAGTGAGATTGTAAGCAAGAAAATAGAAAGTACAGAGAGGATTTAGAGGAAAGATAGCTTCCTCTTGTTTTTATCTTACTTACTTATACCATAGGAAAGAAAAGGAATTTTAAAAGCTCTCTTTGAAAGATAGGATAAGGATTGAATTTTGTTTTTGTACAACTATTAATAATTACCTTAAAGCAAAATCTGAAAGCCTGGAACTTAGTATACATTTATAAGGTAATAATGTTCTCTTTTTGTCTATTTATAGATGTTAGAATGTAATCAAATGTCAATTCCAAATCTTTAAAGTTATCTATATCTTTTGAAACCATTTTTTTTAGTTTTATGAATTCCATTTGACTCTATTTTTATCATAATCTTTAAAAATAAGGCTGTTTAACATGCTTTAAATAAGTGAGATTTGGACCGTTTTGCTGATTCTGTGTAGGCAAGAACTAAACCTTCTGTGCTCCATACTTTTCATTTTCTACCACTCTGATTTGGCTCATAAAATAAATTTGTTTAGTAATTACCTACTTGTTCTAACCCAGTTTTTTATTATAGCAGATTTTCTTTAATGAATGCCTCTACTGAATTTTATGGTCCACTGTAATTGCCTTAGTTGTCTTTTTCTTAATAAATCAAATTGGTAACAGAATATAACCAAAAAAGAGTGATAAAATTTTTGTAGCCTTGTTATAATACTGGAATTTTGTCTATGGCTTGTTAATATTCAACCACGTCCAGTGGATTCTGTGACTGAAATGAAAAGTAATCTCTTTAATGTACTTTTGTAATGAAGTCTAAAGTATAGTATCTAGTGGTAGGTTTACACCAAGAAGCTAAGGTAATTTCAGTACTTCATTTGTATTATAAATTTGAATGGGGTGAATGTGAATTAAATTTTTACTCCTGGAAGTATCGTCATAATTAGTTTTCCAGTGTATGTTGCATACCTGCTCTCATTGCATAATTGTGTAAGAGCCTGACCCAAAGCATTTTCTTTATCGTTATACTAGATAAATAGAGGGACCAATACAGTCTTACAAAATAACGTAGTGGCTGGATTTGGAAGGGCAGGATATCGCATCAATGGTGAACCTTGCTCAAGTAAGTCTTTGGCATAGAGTCACTAAAATTAGGAAATAACTTGTCCAAATTTGTTCGAAACAAATAATTATTGCTTGTGAGTTGAAAAGTAATATTGCTTCTTCCTAGGCACTGAAAGAACTCAACAAACTAAATTATTTCCATATAATATTGGGTTTAAAGAAAAAATTAAAACCAATTTTCTTCTCATCCTTCACCCCTATCACCCTTTTCCGGCAGCCCCAGGATGCCATGCTCTTCCCTGGCCCTAGGACACTGCAGCCCCAGGACCTCTCTTGAGACCCCGTCCCCATCCTCACCCTCCTGAGACCGGGCCTTGCTGCTCCCCAGGCCTCCCCTTCACAGTCACTGCCTCAGGGAGGTCCCTGAGCCCCAGGCTGAGGAAGGTGACCAGCCCTGTCCTTGTGATACCCTCATGTCCTTCTGTCCAATCCCATGCCACTAGCTGTGCCTGCCACAGCGTGTTTGCATTCCTGATCCCACTGGACATGAGCTCTTCCTTGACAAGGGTATCTTTATTCTATCCCTGTGACTGTAGAGGAGATGAGAAGAAAAGAGAAAATCAGAGGGATAACCAGGGAGACAGAGTGAGCCAGAGAGTGTAAGGGAGAAAAAGAGGGGGTAAAGTAGAGAATGGTGGACAGTTGGGTCTGATGGACTTGGGAAGACACAACAAGAGTGAAAGAGAGTAATCCGAGCGAGAAGCAGTGGGATGAAAATAAAAGGGATCAGCAGAGAGATGGGGGAGGACAGAATAGGATAAGGTGTGTTGACTAATAGTATCAAGGGAATAAAAGAAGGATAGATCCTTTAAAAACAGGCTTTTAAGATAACTATTTTCTATGTTTATGATCCAAAAACTCTTAACAATAGCTTCAGTGCTTGTTTGATGGTACTGAACAGTGATTATCTTATCCCACCATCACTTTCCCAAAAGCAACTTGTAAGCATAGAGTTACATGCCTATAGGGATATGTCACTACTTCATGCTTCCGCTTTAAAGGAATACGTGCTCACTCACTATTCATATGATAAAGCCTGCAAGCATGAAAAAAATCAAAGGACATGAACAGAGGGTTCTCAGACACATTTCTATCAGATTAGTAAAAATCAAGAATTAACTGAACAACTGCTCTCCTGGCAAGGCTGTAGGGAAATAGTAACATTTACACTTTGCTGGTTGAAGGACAAAATGATATAACCCCTACAAAGGGGAATCTGGCAATAGCTACCAAAATTATAGAGGCATTTACCTTTGACTCAGCATTTCTACTTCCTGTAATCTAACAGTTGCCTCTACAGCAGTTAGAAAAAGAGCTGTGAACAAGGTTATTCATCACAGCGTTGGCCTGTACTGGCCGAAAATGGAAAGCTACCCTGTGTCCAGTTACTGTGGGCTAGTTGTATAAAGCCAAACACTGGAACACTGGGCCCCTCTAAAAAAAAGAAGGAAAAAAGATGCATACTATGTATTAATATGGAGAAATCACCAGAACATTCTAAAATGATAAGTGGAGGTTACTTAGAAAGGGAACAAAAGAATATGTATGGTATATGCATTTACATAAAGAAACACTGAAAGTGTAAAAGCAAAAAGTCATTGAAGGTGAGTAGGAACAGGGTGACTGGTCACTTATTACTGTATAACTTTCTATAAACTCTTGACTTTTAAACCAGTTAACTTCATTATTGAATCAAAAAAGTCAAAGAATGCTAGACCTGCTGGCTTTACCTCTTGGGAAACTTAGCTAAAGGAAATGGAATTTTATCTGAAAAATGTATAGCCCTTCTACAGTTGATTTTTTTCAATCTCTATAGGTATTTTTGAAATTCTTTGAATAAGCATTTTTTTCTGTAAATTCAAAAATTATTGGACTTCAGCTAATTTTTTTCTTGTGCAAAGTACATTTTGAAGGAATAAAACAACTTCGCCACAGATATAACTGATTCCTTGATGTATGTTCTTTTTAAATATTTTAGTTCCCAACAGCTTAAAGTAGCTTTTCTTTGACTTAAATTTTTAAAATATAGGGCTTCCCTGGTGGCACAGTGGTTGAGAGTCCTCCTGCCGATGCAGGGGACACGGGTTCGTGCCCCAGTCCAGGAAGATCCCATACGCCGCAGAGCGGCTGGGCCCATGAGCCATGGCCGCTGAGCCTGCACGTCCAGAGCCTGTGCTCCGCAACGGGAGAGGCCACAACAGTGAGAGGCCCGCGTACTGCAAAAAAAAAAAGAAAAAAAAAATTTAAAATATGTAATTTCTTTACAACTTCTTTGAAGTATTGTTGTGTTTTTTAATCAAAATATGACCTGTGAATGTGAATATTTACTAACATGTATAATGCCACATAATGCATTTTTCACTGAATATATTGATCTTCCTAAATAATCGGGAGTGTTTATGAGGAGCAAATGAAATATGAGGCATCACAGAGGAACTGAGGGTTTAAGTTCCCGGAATGGGACATCAATTTACACAGTTCATCTCCCTAACAAGGGACAGGCTGGGATGCTGGGAAGGGAGCTCTGCCACACGTGGGTCCAAAGGTGGAGCCATCCTTGTCCATGGGGCTGCATTGTGCAGAACCAAGGTGTAGCCATGCAGACAGCTTCTGAGGGAGGAAACAATAGAAACCAGGCCGACGACCGTAGGTGAAATGTCAGTCTCAAAGGACACTAGGAAGAAGGGAAAAGCAATCGAAGATGGAGGAAGTCAGATCTTGGGGAACTTGGACAAGAGAGCTGGTACAAAGTACAGTTTAGGAGGGAGTGCTGCTCTTTATGGGGAAACCTTAAATTTATGCATGGCTGGGACGAGTTTTTAAGGCCACTGATCTGATTTGTACATAAGTAAAACTTTCGTGAAAATCCACTTTAATTATCCTGTATATTAATAATGGGTATAGCTTCCATTTATTGAGGCACTTTATGTGGGTTATTTCATTTCATTTTGAAACAACCCTGAATTAGACATTATAATTTTTTATATATGAGGAAACTTAAGTTATAAAATGCTAAGCAACTTTCCCAAGATCATGCAAGAAGTATTTGATGAGCACCTACCTCTGCATTACCTTCTAGGCTCTAAGAATCTGGCCATGAAGGAGCTAGACAGTTTCTTCTTTCATGAAGCTTACGTTCTTATAGGAGAGAGGAGATGAATAATTCACAAAAAAGTAGTAATTAAATATCAAAGTGAAAAAAATTTTAATTGCCATGTTAAGTGACTGAGGTGCTAACTATGAATCCGGTAGTCAGAGAAGGCCTTCTAAGGAAGTGACACTTAACTTGAAAATGGGCTGACCAGAAGGAACCAGTAACATTTATAGACAGCAAGTGGTATCATTGTGTTTTTCAAGTTTAGCCTTGTTTGAATTCAAACTTCATAATCTTTCTAAAGAAATTCATGTTTAACCAGATATAATAAGTTAAGGGTGCTAGCACTAAAGTAAACTTTTGCAAATGAATATACAATTATTCTGAGTAACATTGAAGAGACAAATTAGATAAGAGAAATACTAAATAGAATAAACTGTAAGTAGCTGAACCATACAAATATTTGATCATGTTATTAAAATTTGCATCAGGCTCATATATTTAACTTTTAAAAGAATTTCAACTTTAACTGATACTGCTTATAACTCTATGACTTGATTCATAATGTTAATTTACTGGTTCCATATTTCCTTCAAAGGTCAGTCTTATTCTCTGGAAAAGTGGTTTGACAATGAAGCCCATGGAGGTTTATTTGGTATCTATATGAACCAAGATGGCCTTCCTGGATGCTCTCTTATACAGGGATTTACCATTTGGGCATGCTGGGATTACGGAATTTATTTTCAGGTAAATGGATCCCCAAACAGTGATTGTTTATTTTCTTTTATGATTATATTTCATACGATGTAACCTCCAAGTTCTATTACAGACCACGGAGAGTGTGCGTATCTATAACGTGACCCTGGTTGACAATGGAATGGCCATTTCTTCAATGATTTACACGCCACCTGCTGTATCTCACAGAATTTCCAGTAAAACAGTGCAGATTAAGGTAAGAATTGAACGCAGCCACACAAAGCAGAAAGAGCAACTCTGACAAGGGTAGAATTCTTGAATACAGATGATTTTCTTGACCTCTTTGCCCTACTAGCCACGCCTCCTGCCTCTGTGCTCATTGCCTTCTGCCAAGAAGCTCTCGGTCCTTCCCTCTCCCCACTCCTTCCCTCAGCTCTTCTTGCTTATCACCTGCTAATCTTGCCACAATTAGTTAAATTTTCACTATCTCTATGAAGTCTTTCCTGAACCAGCTTAGGTAGTTTTGACACTCCCTCCTCTTTTTGTTCCTACTTGCCTTGCACATATTCCTATCATGGAAACATAACATCTCTTTAAATATAATTATTTACATGCCTGTCTCCCCCATCTGACTTTGAATGTCATCCACTTGGCGCAAAAATCACATCTTTTTTAACTTGGTTTAATGAATGATCCACTTCTCAAAGTTATACAGGTTGTGTTTTGCTACAGTGGCATTCATTATTATTCATTATTATGTTTTCTTTTAAGAAAAGTTATTAATAAAGCTTACTGTTTGAACTTTTTTTTAAAATAGAACTCATTAATTGTTGGAAGTAGCCCTGAATTTAATTGCTCTGATGTCCTAACTAATGATGATCCCAATATTGAACTTTCTGCTGCCCATCGAAGCTCTAGACCTCCCTCAGGTAAAGATTTTAGAACTTTTAATTTTGGGGTTCATATGAGTGCATATTCAAATTTCACTAACTTTCTTCTTTTATAAAAGGTGGGAGAAGTGGGATTTGCTGGCCTACCTTTGCTTCAGCACATAACATGGCACCACGGAAACCCCATGCAGGGATCATGAGTTACAATGCCATCAGTGGTCTTTTGGACATCTCAGGCAAGTTTAAACATAGTCTTTGAAAGTCTACTCAGTTAAGTTCTGTAAAGAATATGTAGAATATAACTAGTGATGTTTCATTGTTAGTTAAAAAAAATAATGATTAAATTAATCTGCTCAATACGACAAGCAAAGAAACCAGACATCAGAGTCAATTTCAAGAATAGTTCCCTGGCAACATTCATACATATAAAAGAACTGACATTTCATTTTCTTTTTAAAACAACAGAAAAAGCACTGGTATAGTGATTTAATATTAATTAGTTTCTCTAAATTGTAAAGCCCTTTTATATAATTAGGGTTATATTTTATTAGAAGCTTTTATGACTGCAGAAATTTTAGTTCATAGAACTTAAATGTTTTGCCAAACTCCCACAGCTGCTGGCAGAACTAGGATCAGAATCAAGATCTCTTGACTTAAAATCTGCTGCTTTTTCACTGAACCAGGCTGCATCCTTAAAAATGTAAAATAATTAAAATAGATGTAGTAAACATACCAAGTATTTTTGCTTTGCCCATTAAATACACTGAGCCAGCAAATCTCCCTTTCATGATAACTTTAACCAGTGTCACCTGAAAGAAAGCAGTTCAATAAATTAGACATCTAAGTTTTGACATATTATTTCTCATAACTTTAATTCCCAGAAATGCAGAACAAATTATCATTTTTTAGTGTTACTTGTAATGATACCCCTGCCAAAAATTATTTAACATGCTACATAGGTTTAGGACCAATAAAGGAGATCTACACAGGGAACAAACCGCATCTATTACTATAGTATTTTATTGATACTCATCTACAGGCTTATATTCATGTGTATACAATATTTTCTTAGGAGAAAATACAGTCAAGCAGGGTAGTATATAGCACATAACTAATTTAAGAATTTTTTGGACTCACTTTTTGCTGTTTTCAGTTTTGAGTTACTGGATTTTAAGTGCAAAGGGGATCGTTTTTTGATCTAATCAGTTTTATCTTTTGGCCACATAATATATGCAATGAGACCAAGAGAGCAATAATATTTCAGTTAGCCTTTGCTGCATAACAAACCATCCCCAAAATTCAAAGCCTCTAAACAACCGTTTATGAGCTCATGATTCTGTAGATTGGCAATTTGGGCTTTGTTCAGCTCGGTGATTCTTCTGCTAATCTTACCTGGGATTATTCACTGAGCTGCCATCACTTTACAAGATGTGTAGAGGCTGGTTAGTCTGGGATAGCCTCACTTCTATGTCTGGTGGCTGGTGCTGGCCCTTGATGGGGTAATGAGAGTGACTGAGCCAAATGTCTCCTAGGCATATTCACATGCTGGTAATCACAGAATTCCCCAAGAACACCAAGAGAGAGTGAGCCCTAATATGCAAGCACTTTTCAGATCTGTTTATACTACAATTGCTCTTGTCCCATTGTCCAATGCAAATCACAGAGAAAATATGCCAAGCTCAGAGAAAATATGGGAGAGGACTACTCAGTGGTGTGGATACAGTCCACAAATAGTGGTGGACTTATGTGCCACATGAGGTGAGAGTTCCATGTTCAAGGTAATGTTAAATGATCGGTGGAATATACATGAAATGAAACTGATTTTACCCTTTCTCTATAGGAAATAATTGTTTTTCTATTATTTATGTTTTAGGTTCCACATTTGTTGGATTTAAAAATGTTTGTTCAGGTGAAACTAACGTGATATTCATTACTAACCCTTTAAATGAGGATTTACAGCATCCAATCCATGTGAAGAACATACAGCTGGTTGACACTACTGAACAATCAAAAATATTTATACATAGACCCGATATAAGGTAAAATATATGATAACTCAGTTTCTTCTTTTCTGTCATCACAGTTTTCCATTGTTTTCTTCCCCTGCCATAGATCTGAGAAAGTTGCTAAATTTAAAGTAACTGTTTATGTCTATGAAATTTCAATCAACATTGTGAAAATTAAGAGTATTTAATATATCTGTGTCTTCAGGTAAGTTGAACAAGCTAGGCCTTAAAATGTATATTTTCTCATACTTTTGTTTTTCCCATGTATCATACATAGCACCATCATTAAACATAAAAGAGAATGGGTCAGAAGTATATTTGTACGTTAATATCTCTCCATTAATAGTCATTAGGAATGAAAGTCATGTCTATCATTTCTTCCCTTTCCCTTACCTCTTTTGTTTCCTTTTGCTTTACAAATATCTTATTATATGCACCCCAACATGTACTTGGAAATTAAATGGGAATCATTATAATCATTGTGACTAAAAATATGCAGAAACTTTGAACAGTGATTTTTTTTTCAATCACAGAGGTTAGTTGGTGTCAGAATATTTCTAGAAGCTGAACCACGTAGATTCTAATTCTTGAAAGAATATAGCCAATAACTGCTACTCTTCAAAAGACATGCAGACCAGGAATTTAGATATAAGACAATATTGGAGGAAAGCAAGTTTCCATTAGAGCTCTTTGACCATTTTCAGTATAGAGAGAAGACAAGAAATAATGCTAATTAGCTATGCATCTCTTCAGAGAAATGCAGTGTTTCATAAATAGTTTGACTTCATCTGATCTTATTTTGATGACAACCCCATACCTCCTCATTTAATAATTGTTGAACTGCAGTGTTTTTTGGCTCAGTAGAGCTTCTCCCCACTAGAAAGCTGTTACCTCCTATTTAGTTATCATTGAATCTTTCAAATTTAATATATAATTTTAACATCTAGGTCATGAAGAAAATATTACATTTAAAAATATGTCTTTGAGTCCTGTGCTTTTATTGGGATACTGTTGGCACAATCCCAGATCCCTTTTACTGAGTAGCTCACCCAGTCCCCAGATGCTCTAAATGTTGGCCAATAATGACCTACATTTGCCTGCTTTTCCAGAAGATTGCTCTTAGCCAAACAGAAATAGCTGTGAGAGGCTAAAGCTCTCCCTACCACTGCCTTCTTGTAGTCCACAAAAAATGACGAATTTATGCAGGAGGACGGAAGGCCAGCCCCCTTGTCTCAAAGTGGAACAGCTCTGGGTGTAGTTAGTGATCAAGAGATTCTCCTGGGATCAGATTGAAGCTAGTCTATAGACCATAGTCATCTCCCTTTTCTTTCCCTTGCCCTATATGGCTTCTCTCCTTCCCTTTTCTCTCCTTCCCTTATTGAGGACTCCCTTAATAACTCACTTGAACAAAAATCCACATCTCAGGCTCTGTTTCTGTGGAACCTGAAGTAAGACAGAGCCCTAAACCATAATGTAAGAGTGCCACTGGGCAGTCTATTCACAGACTTGCTCACAAAAACACTCTGCACACACTTGAACACAAAGAACACATGACCCACAGAAATATTTACTCAAATCATCTCCAAAACGAATACAGTAGAGTAAGGGATAAGTTATAGCTTCACATCTTTCTTTGCAAAAAGCTCAGATCTATTAAATAGTATTTTGCTGCTATAACTGTAGAATGAATTTCTATTTCCCCATGGCGTATATCATATAGTGTAAGTATGCTGTATACTATATATAATATACAATGTATAGTACATTGCAAATTAAGCAGCCATTTTATTATTATAACCAGTTAACAGTCAACACTCCAGGTAGTTCAGAGCGAAGGCAGAATACCTTCTACGATTGAACTGCATGATGAGTTTATAGTATTTCATCTCTTACAGTTCAGGTGTCTACAGAATGGTTATTAAAATATATAGCATAAAAATCATAATTTAAGTATATCTGTTTGTATATATATGTAGGCAAAAGTCTACAAGAATATATACTAATCTGTAATTGGTGATGAGCCTAAGAGCTTAGGATAGAAAGGTGAAGGGGACTGAACTTATATTAAGTATTTAGATTATTTTATAAAAAGCATATGATACATTTATAAATCTTACAGACCCATTAAAAAAAGAGAAGGAAGGGGAAAATATAAAGACTTCCCTGCTAACACAAGGATTTTGTATGTCTGCACAACTGAGTAATTTACCTGTTCTTTGGGCAATGTTAGTATATTTTGAGCAATGCACAAATACGAAATCTATCATTCGACAAAATATGGAATAGCAAAATGGAATTCTAATTTTATTTCCCACAGGTACAATTTGTCCTTTTGAAATGTTAATGGATTCATAATAGTAGACCAAATCAACACAGTGGAAAATCAGGCCTCATTACAATGCTAATTACATATGCTACTTGGTCCCACTTTGAATCCTTTCTGAAATAAGATTCAATCAATTGATTTTTTTGATACTCTTATCAAATGCGCAAGTATATTCAAATGCTCTCTAGAGACAGGGAGGTATACCAAATCTAAGTATTCATGCATTTCACCTTTTCTTCACAGTAAGGTGAATCCATCTGATTGTGTAGACATGGTTTGTGATGCCAAAAGGAAATCTTTTCTTAGAGATATGGATGGCTCCTTTCTGGGGAATTCTGGTTCAGTGATACCTGAAGCAGAATATGAATGGAATGGAAATAGCCAATTTGGAATTGGAGACTATAGAATTCCTAATGTGATGCTCACATTCCCAAATGGAAGTAGAATTCCTGTCACTGAGAAAGCACCTTATAAAGGTTTGTTGGATCTTATTCTGTTAGTCCTCTGGTTCATGAAACAAAATATATCTTTTATTTTTAATGATTGATGTACTCAACTAATTTATATTTTCTACTTATTAATGTTATGTAACAAGCAAAAGATAGTATGTGGAAGCTTTTGTAAGGAGATTCTGTTTCATTTCTAAATGTGTATTCCTATGTTTCTAGGAATCATTAGAGATTCAACCTGTAAGTACATTCCAGAATGGCAGAGCTATCGGTGCTTTGGGATGGAATATGCAATGATGGTTATTGAAAGCCTGGATTCCGACGCAGAAACTCGCAGACTCTCACCAGTAGCTATAGTGAGCAATGGTTATGTTGATCTCATTAATGGTAGGTATTCAATGTAAACAAACTAGAGTTACTCAAGGCATTCACTATTTACTACATTCATGGACGTGTCTCATAAATTATCTATCACATAAAACTAGTAAACATAGGGATTTCCTTGCCTTCTGTTTGTAAGATCTATGTGCAGGAGAGAGACTTGACTCTTCAGCAGTCCCCCACATTAGAAAGCCAGGACAATTACTCCAAATTGACCATTAGAAAAAGAAGAGGACATAGGTGTATGTATAACTGATTCACTTTGTTATAAAGCAGAAACTAACACACCATTGTAAAGCAATTTATACTCCAATAAAGATGTTAAAAAAATAAAATGCATTAATATCAAAAAAAAGAAAAGAAAAAGAAGAGGAGGAAAGTTATTCCTTGAGTAATCTTTATAGGTATGAAGGTGGCATAAATATATTTAAGAAAAAATTGATCCAAGAGTCTGCAAAAAAAAACAATTTTCTTTACATAAATTTAAAAAATGATAATATGATATTTGGAATACTTGAGAATGAATATTCTCAGCCTGCTTGTTTTTCATTCTCATGAATACTTGGAAGAATTAATCTTGAATCAGTGTGTTGTGGGGTTTTTTTGTTTGGTTGGCTTTGGTCTTTCTCATTCCTAATTCCTTTAACTGTCATGACTATCTTGTCAAGCTCCACAGTCTTAGGTCTCTTCCATTCTGGTCCTTGGTGGCTGTAGCCCAAGGAGAGGCAATGGTCTCCATGAGTCTTGTCATTCAAGACTTTTTGAATAAATAGGTGAACTTCTAAAAGTTACTGAAAACAGAGGGCAGGGACTCATTGTCTATTCCTGAAGTGCCATTGGGGGCTCAAAGATTAGTCTCTAATCAGGCTTAGGGTCTTTGGAGTGCCAAAGAGGCACATAACCTGGATCGGAAAGGTCTCTGTGTCCTGACGATGTCACAACATGTACTAAAATATTCTAAGATTCCCAAAATAGTCAATACCCTACAAGTTCATTTTTTTTTAACTTGTTGAAGAGAATAGAAGGAACTAAATCAGAAGTGTCTCAAAGTTACATGCTTTTAAGTCACTCCCCACTTCTGCCCCAATATGCAGTCTGCCTGGTTTCTATGACCTATGATCAACCCAATTTCAAATGCTGCCTTTCAGATCTTATAAAGCAGAGACTGTGGGAATAATTTTAGACCAGTCGGTGAATAATGAAGATGTTTTCGAATTGCCCTGTTTTATATGGTGGAGAAAGGTTTCATTCTATTTGTTTTTACATTTTCCTTTTCTGAAAGGCCATATGAGTTTTCCATTTACAATAGTGATATGACATTTCTCTTTTAAATAAATTTAAATTTTTAAAATGTCTCAATTTAATGAGAATGTAATTTAATGATAATGTAAACGATAGAAGCATGGCAAAAATTATGTAGGTGTTAGAAGGATTCTTGAAGCTTGGGATGCACTATACTAGGTGGAAAGAAAAATTCCCAAGATAAAATTTGTACATACCACTAGAGTTTCCCTTTAAATTTTAGTACTCAATTTTATTTTTAAAATATGGCTTTTATCACTCTAAATTTTTCATTTTATACATAGAAATTTCTATTTTCAAAACCCACAATGAAGGTTTCTTCAAAAGTGGGATTTATATTTTGGATAATAAAGGATAGGTTATGCTCTACTTAAGCTTCAGAAGTTTATATTGGTTTAAAATTCAATCAAACTTCATTTATAAATATTGATAATAATTCCAAGCAAGCTAGGAAATTAAGCAAAGCTTATGAATACCTCAAGAAAATTCATCATTTCATGTCTCACTCACTGTTTTATACTTTAAAACTGAGTGAAATAGAGAAGTTTTCTATAGCAGTCATGTTACATGTGTTCTGGATTCAGGTGCAAAGCATCCACTTTCTTTTGGTTTTCTAGAAGGTTTAATGGAGTGTTATTTCTCAGATTGCTTCAGCTATTTAATGACGTTGACCCTCCAATAGTACCTATAGTCACAGTCTTTAACAAAAATTTATTAAAATAACAGTGGAGGAAGGTTAAAGGCAATAAAAAAACACAAAAGAGTTTGTTGAATTTACAAATTAATGAACAAATGAGTGAAAGAAATAATTAATAAATCAGTGGTTCAGACATACAAATGTCCCTGTTTTCTATGTACAGGCTTTATTTTTAACAAATTATCTCTGTTATAGCATAGTTCTCAGCAAAGAGTCTGAGAAAGTTGGTTCCCCACCCAAAGTCACACTTGTTAAATAGGAGAAAGCATCAAGCATTTTCTTCCTCTCCATGGGGCCTGGACTTAAATGATTATTGAAGTAGAGATACAAGTAAATCTATTTCCTTCAGTGACCTTCCAGCACAAATCCTCAACATATACCCTTCTGACCCTGGGCAGTCTAAAAGTGAGGATAGTAGAGAGGGAGTTGCTTCCCTGCCTTCCTTTTTAAGGCAAGGTTTGAGAAATAGCTTAGATCACTGAATGGATGGGTGGATGGATAATGGCTGTAAATGCTGAACTTGACCACTGCAATTTATTTTTAATACAATTACTCTTCGGGCTTTGCACTAATAATATTCATAGCACAGAACATGAACTTTCATTTGTTTGGATGTAGGCCCACAGGATCATGGCTGGTGTGCCGGGTACACATGCCAGAGAAGACTGTCCCTATTTCATAGCATCGTGGCTCTGGGCAAATCTTATGAGGTCTACTTCACTGGCACTAGTCCCCAGAATCTTCGACTGATGTTGCTTAATGTTGACCATGACAAGGTAAGGCAAGATAGAAATTATTTCTTAAGAGTAATTGGTTTCAGGTGCACAGGCAAGTGATTGATTCAGTTATACTAATACGTGTATCTATCTGAAACTAACACAACATTGTTAACTACACTCCAATATAAAATAAAATTTTTTAAAATAAAAAAAATAATTATTGATAGCTATGTAAAAAAATAATAAAAACATAAAAATTATCTATTTCATTTATTGACTGTCAAGAAATGCACTTTGTCATTCAGTAATTCTATGAAGATTACTTCTGTTCAATTATTTGAAGTAATAAATTTTTTAAAATCTAAAAAAGAAAAAGGGTTATTGGTGTTATGTGCATATATTTCTATCTGCTAAGGACTTTATCTCCTTCCCTGTCCTCTGGAACATCGTCAGCCTTACAGCTCATTTTCAAGGACCAGTAGGGTACCATAAAAATACTGTGAGTCCAGACAGTTTTCATCAGCCTGAGAGCACATATGAATTCCAAACACCTCTCCCCATATGTACTTGTTTGTGCTTCTACATTTGAGGGGTAAGAGTGATTTCTGACTTGTGTGATTAGCAAGCACACCTGAACCTTTACATAAAAATAGCATGCATCTAAAACTGGTCACTCGGGATTATATTTTCATTCTTCCATGCTGCTATTATTTATATGTGTCAGAAATACACCTTTGGAATTTACTTCAGAGATCACAGCACATTATCTGAAGTATCTTCAATAATGTCAACTCTGCTATAAACGGAATTCAGCCGGGATGATTAACTTTATATACGCTATGTCAGTGGAAAAAGAGTATGAGGTCAAGCAGAAGTCTCATAATATAGATTTTCTTTTCTAAGAGTATGAGATTTGAAAGTCCCAGAGTAGAATGTGAAGAAAGGACACTGATAAGAGGAAGCAGAGAGAGGAGTAAGGAAAGGAGACACCTGAGAATGGCGATAGCAGTTCCGTCCTTTTAGCTGCTCAAGATAAAACCTTGGAATCAGTCTTTTTTTTTTTTTTTTTTTTTTGTGGTACGCAGGCCTCCCACTGCTGTGGCCTCTCCCGTTGCGGAGCACAGGCTCCGGACGCGCAGGCTCAGCGGCCATGGCTCACGGGCCCAGCTGCTCTGCGCCATGTGGGATCTTCCCGGACCGGGGCACGAACCCATGTCCCCTGCATCGGCAGGCTGACTCTCGACCACTGCGCCACCAGGGAAGCCCTGGAATCACTCTTGATTCCTCTCTTTCTCTCACATTCCTCATCTAGTCCATCTGCAAATCCTGTTGAGTCTTCCTTCAAAATAACCAGAATCACCACTTCTCACGTCCAGCGCTACCATCCGGCTTGAGCCAACATTATCTCTTCCCTGGATTAAGGCAGTTGCTTCCCAACTCCTCCTCCTGCTCTGCCTTTGTCCCCTCTGCTGCCTGTTCTCACCTCATTAGCCACCGAGATACCTTCAAGACATAAGTCAGAGCAGGCCATTCCTGTGCCCCAAACCCTGCAATAATTTCCCTGTTGGCCTTTGCACAAGAGCCAGAGTCTTCACAAATGGCCTACAAGGCACCCTGAGACTCTCCCCCAACCCTTAGCTCTCTGACTTCTTCTACTCCTCCAGCCATACTGGGCTCCTTGCTGTTCCTCAATATACCAGACATGCTATCACCAGGGCCTACGCTTCCAATGGTGAGTCTGCCTGGAATATTCTACTCTGGGTGGCTGACTCCCCCACCTCGTCAACTCCCATTCTCCTCAGTAGGCCTACCCTGACCACCCCTCCGTGCCTGGCTCACCCAATTACTCAGACTCTGATCTACCTTTTTTTTTTTTCCATAGCACTTATCACCTTCTAACATGCTTCATACTTTATTTTCTATTTTATTTATTGTCTCTCCTTATTCTAGAATGTAAGCTCAAATAGGGCAGAGACTTTTGAGAGTTCCTGAAATAGTGAATGAAAGAGAATATTTTTAATTTTAAAAATAAAAATGGTAACTCTGAAGTAACGTGACTGTTAATATTCTGAGCCTCTGCAAACAATCTCAAAAGAAGATTCCAAAACTACCTGTAGCTTATTAGATTCCTTATAAATTCCTCCCCACCTTTGCAAAAGCTAAGTCTCCTCACTTTATGATTATACCTGATAGCATGAATGTGGGGAATGAACATGAAAAATGACCAAAATTTAATGAGGATAGTCTTTTGACTGACCTTTTTTTAGTCTTATTACCAAAATCAGAGATAAGCATTTTTTTCAACATTAAGTGCCTAATTGTGTGTGGTTGCATTGTACAGAGCACTGCTAACTCTCCTGTTTCCCCTGCCCCTAGAGTTGAAAGCCTGTATTGAACATTACCTTTTAAAGGAACCCTCTCTTTAATTTAGAGATTGTCCTCTAATATTTTTTTCTTACATTACATTCTTTTCTATGAATGGTTGAATGTAAATCTTTTTAAAATTTTTAACTCAATATGTATCCTGAATCCATAAAAGTTAGTTTTAATATTCTCCAGAAGGCATGTATAAAGGATATTTTTTAAGTGCTAAATTCTAAATATTCTGTTTCATTGTTCTCTTAAGATGCAAAAATGTTGTTTATTTTTAACAGGCTGTTCTGGTGGGAATTTTTTTCCCCACACGTCAACGTTTGGATGTCTATGTGAACAATTCATTGGTCTGCCCCCAGAATACAGTATGGAACTCCCAAAAGAAACACTGTGAACTTAAACGACATGTGTATACAGGTATTTCCTCAGAAAAATACAGCATACATTGTATATGTATACTTAATTATGCATAACATTCTTTATAATGTTTCATTATAATATTTTTAGTTCCTTAGCCCTTGACAAATACAAGAGAAAATAAATTTTTACCCATGGTCCACCAAACACTAAAATGTGTTCATTTATAACATGTGTGTCCTGAAAGATCACTCCAGATGGAATTCTTATCTATCTGCACACATGCAGATAAAAGTTTGTGCGTGTGATGGATATTCCTTTGCCTCCTGAGAACATTTACATTCTACATATTTAGTTCACTTATTCCTGCGTACAGAAGAGATTTTTTTGCTTAAAATTTTCACCCTATCTCTGCTTTACTTCTGTTTCATAGAGGTCAGAACCTAAGTTCATTGGCAGTCACCAGAAGTATTGCCAAGAAAGCTAGCATAACATTAGTTGAGCACCATGAGGTAAATATTATGACGTAAACTCTGGATTTAAAGGAAATATATGGAAGAAGCTAACTTACCCATTTACCAGTGTTGCAAGACCAGGATTTATCTCTATTCATCGAATTTTTTTATTAAACAGGTACTAATAAGGCCAATCCATTCCTTTCCACATGTGCTACTTATCATCATTTTTTAGCTGTGCCCCATAATCTTGGCTAACGATTACATAAATGTGTGCTGTAGATCATAATATAAGCTTGACAGGAGAGTATGAATGGATACCCGTATTCATTACCATCTGCGAAGCAAGTCCTACTTCTACTAATAATATGAACATCTGATATTTCCAGAGACATTACTGTGTGTCAGGCACTGTTCTAAGTGCTTTGTGTATAATAACTAATGGTTACTATATCCTAATAATAACACTTTGAGGTAGGCACAGGCGAGTAAACTGAGACGCAAGGGGGTGAAGTAGTTTGCCAAGCTTTCTGTCTTACCTTGGGCTGCCATAACAAAATGCCGTAAACTAGATGGCTTAAAAACAAATTTCTTTTCTCATGGTTCTGGAGGCTGCTAGTTCGAGATCAGGGTACCAGTATGGTCTGGTTCCAGTGAGAGCACCCCTCCTGACTTGCAGATGGCTGCCTTCTCGCTGTGTTCTCAGGTGGCAGAGATAGAAAGTGAGGGGGAGAGAGAGAGAGAGAGTGCTCTGGTGTCTCTTCTTATAAGGGCATTAATTCATCATGAAGTCCCCTCCCCACCCTCATGACTTCATCTAAACCTAATTATTTCGCCAAGGCCCCTATCTCCAAATACTGTGACATTGGGGGTTATGGCTACAGCACATGAATTTGGGGGGGCACAGTTCAGTCCAGAGCAGTATCAAAGGTGGTAGGGGCAGAGCAAGGTACCGATCACAGAGAGTCTAGCTCTAGAACCCACGCACTTAGCTATTATGCTACATTGCCTCTTTAGAAGCTAAGAGAGTGTGTTATTTTTACGTACAAATGATTGCACATATTTACAGCTTAATTTTCATAAATTTTAACTCTTTTTTTAAAACGGTGCTTTTGGCACAAAGTACTGTATCATTCAAGTCAAGAAAATAAAAATTATCTCAACAGGCAGAATTTAATACAAGGAACTGGTTACACAAGGCTGCAAAACAATACCACCACTGCCCTTTTAGAATGATTTTTTTCTGAAATAGCATTGCTTTTAGATAAACATTTTGCTTTGATACTTGGAATGGAAAATAATATCCCTGTATTATGAATCTATACATATCTTTTTAGATTACCCAAAATGTTTATTATTATCTATATCTCTGATTCCTTCCATTACTGTGAAGACATGAGAAAGTTAGCTTGGATAAGTGGTGTACACACCTGTAACAGTAGCTTGACAGCAGCTTCAATTTATAATACAAAAACACATTTTTCAGATTCACAGAATGTTTAAGCCAAATTGCATCTAGAACTTATACTAGAAGATATTTTTAAAAATGTAGTAATAATGAAATGGCTTCTTAATGCCATTGCTATGAACGTTTATTACATTAATAAGAAATTACCTCTTTTTTCTAAGATTCTAATTCCTTTTTCTTAGTAAGCCTCACCATGAAATGTGGCAAGAAGCTACATGTCACATTCCAGTATTACTATACAGTCAGACTTTGGGCTCAATATGTGTTTGTGGATTTATTACTTCTTGGACGCTGTTTATACTCTGCCCTGAAATCAATAATATTTATTCATTACATACATATATATGTATATATAATCTCAATCACTTTTACAAAATTCAGTGCCCTAGTAGAATTTTTGTGTTGACCGTTTTCAGGCTGAAATGTAAACTTCTTTTATTGATGTAAAAGCCTTTTGAGATGTTTTAGTATATACTTCATTTGTATTACATACTTTTGTCCTTAGTAAAAATAGAAGCACTGAATCATCATTTTTCCTTAAGAGATAGCACTGCATAAACTAGATGGCTGTTAAACTTACATTTTAAAATTACCAAATGCCTTTGGTCAAGGCTTTAAAATTCTGAAAATGTGAATAGTATTACAACATAGGCTCCTGGTTCATAATTAGATTTTATTTCTCATTTGTATGTGTCTATAGCTAATTGTTTTTTAAAATAAATTTCATGTATAATTATTAATGGTATTATTTTTAAAATTGATTTTAATTTTGCATGTCAGTTCTATAAGTGTTTTTGTTTTTAATATGCACATTTTCCTATGAAAGAATGATAATGTTGAACTTTTTCGAAATTTCCTAGATTTAAACAAATATTAAATACTGCATGGTAATTACGATAATGTAAATAAATTTAACTGTGCTATTTTGGCTTTTTTCGTTCATAGAGCAATCCCTTCCTAACCTGAATTCCACTGTCCTTGGTGAAAACTACTTTGACAGAACGTACCAGATGCTTTACCTTTTGGTTAAAGGAACTATACCTGTTGAAATCCACACCACTTCAGTCATATATGTCTCTTTCCAGTTACCTGCTGTAACAGAAGATGACTTTTACAGTTCTCATAATCTGGTTAGAAATCTTGCCTTGTTCCTAAGGATATCAAGTGACAAAATCCGTGTCAGCAAAGTAATACGAGGGGAGAGTCTGCGAAGGAAGAGATCCACGGGGCTCACAGTTGAACTGGAGATTGGAGATTCTCCCCCTCAGTTCATAACCGATGACACTACAGGTATGAAAAGTAGACATTTGAGACAGAGTAATGTAATTCAAAACCACATCCATAAATAACCCTATCAAGGCTTGGTAAACCGGGCCTCAGGAAATCCCACCAACCCCACATCCTGAACCCTATAAGGGCCTAGAGACCCTTCTCCCTGCTCTACTCCCAAACTATTTTGAATTATGAAGGAACTTCAACCTTTTTTTTTTGTTATTGTAGCAGTTAATTACTTCAACAGAAGGATTTGACCTAACATAAAAGATCCTAGAGGTGACGTAAGGAAGTGACCTTGTAGCTAAGAGATTAAGGGTGAAAAGAGCTGGTCAGTGAAAAGTGGGAGGTGAGAGGCTGGAGGCTGAGGAAGTAGTTGGTGAGTTTGGTACATTTGAAGAACAGGAACGGACCCAATATGTCTGCAGCAAAGGCATCAGGAAGGACAAGCTGCCAGACACAAGGCTGAGAAGGAGGCAGATGCTAGATTGTGGGAAACCACAAGAAGTTCTCCCCTTTGTAAGGGAAGAGAAGGACAGTGGATGTTTTCCTAAGGGACATAATAGACGATTCTGAGAGGTCGAGTGGTGGGTTAGATTTCCAGAGTAAAGTCACATATTTATACTAACAAGTGCAAATGTACCAGAATATGTTGTCTTTAATTTCTGTGATTGACCTAATCAGCCTTACCAGCCATCACCGCTTTCTCTGTCCCTCACTCCTCATACCCTATTTCCTTTTTTAAAAAATTTATTTATTTATTTATTTTTGGCCGCATTGGGTCTTCATTGCTGCGCACGGGCTTTCTCTAGTTGCGATGAGCGGGGGCTACTCTTTGTTGCAATGTGCAGGCTTCTCATTGAGGTGGCTTTTCTTGTTGCAGAGCACCGGCTTTAGGCGCATGGGCTTCAGTAGTTGTGGCATGCGGGCTCAGTAGTTGTGGCTCATGGGCTCTAGAGCACAGGCTCAGTATTTGTGGTGCACAGGCTTAGTTCCTCCACGGCATGTGGGATCTTCCCGGATCAGGGATCGAACCTGTGTCCCCTGCATTGGCAGGCAGATTCTTAACCACTGCGCCACCTGGGAAGTCCCTCATACCCTATTTTCTAGGTATCAGAGATAAAAATAAACTCAGCTATCCCATCAGAGGAAATTTTGTTGGCTTAAATTATGATTTCCTTAAGGTGACTCAGTTTGGTTGGGCATTTGGGTAAATGTTCAACCCTTCAGATTTTCTTCCTCTCCATCTGTTCAAGTTGGTATCTGAATACCAAGGGGCTTTCCTGACCTCAGGCTCTCTTGTTGCCCTCTTGTTTTCATAGTCTTTGCGACAGCATGGGTGGTCTTCTCTGCTCTGTATCAGCCTCTCTTGTGGTGCAACTGAACTTTTCTGGCCTCTTGACATGGAATCACATCCCCAGCTGCTAATTCCCAACTGTACCATTGTTTCTAGTTGTCAAGCACAAGTACTCTCACCTAGGCATACCCCTCTCCAAGAAGATGAGATCTGGGTCTCTGTCAGAGGAATATTACCATCCAGCTAATGAAGCTTAAGATAAAAGACCCTTTACTTGTACAAGTTCTGGGAGGGGCTTTAACTTTCAAGGCCCTGGGAGAAGGGTCCACTTAATAATGTGGTCAAATAATTGACTGTTACTATAAAAGTTGCACAAATAAGACTGGTTCATAAAGAGAGCCTCCACGCTGTATAAATTTCAGACTCAGAAAATCCTGATCTACCCTATTCCTGTCCAGCATCTTTTTCATTAAACTCCCAGGCTCTCTTATGTGTAAACTTAGGTACTGGGTGAAGTTCTCATCTTCTGCCACTGGGGGTCATCACTCATTTCTCCAGGAGGTTTGCTTCTGAGCTTGAACCCCATGCATCTGCCACATTGCTGTTCTGGAATTCTACCAGTTAGGCAGGCAGCAGGTTCTTCCCTTGTGGGGATAAGCCTGTGAAAAGTCTTGCGTGAATGGAATGAGGTGCTCATCAACTCTCTTTGTTGAAGGAAACAGGAAGCATAGGCTTGTGCTGCAACCAGATCTTACAGTGATGTTCTCTGCCCAGTCACAGGTTACTTTCCTTCATCAAACTTGTATTTCCTTGTAGCTACAGAATCAGGGCTTTGGGCTCAACATAGTCTGTTAATTTAGTCTAGGAGTTGTAGCAGGTCCATGCCACATATATAGATTGCTCAATGACCCTTAGAAATCCCTGGTAAACTCTTATTCAACATAGTTTTGGAAGTTATAGCCACAGCAATCAGAGAAGAAAAAGAAATAAAAGGAATACAAATCAGAAAAGAAGAAGTAAAGCTGTCACTGTTTGCAGATGACATGATACTATACATAGAGAATCCTAAAGATGCTACCAGAAAAATACTAGAGCTAATCAATGAATTTGGTAAAGTAGCAGGATACAAAATTAATGCACAGAAATCTCTGGCATTCTTATACACTAGTGATGAAAAATCTGAAAGTGAAATTAAGAAAACACTCCCATTTACAACTGCAACAAAAAGAATAAAATATCTAGGAATAAACCTACCTAAGGAGACAAAAGAACTGTATGCAGAAAATTATAAGACACTGATGAAAGAAATTAAAGATGATATAAATAGATGGAGAGATATACCATGTTCTTGGATTGGAAGAATCAACATTGTGAAAATGACTCTACTACCCAAAGCAATCTACAGATTCAATGCAATCCCTATCAAACTACCACTGGCATTTTTCACAGAACTAGAACAAAAAATTTCACAATTTGTATGGAAACACAAAAGACCCTGAATAGCCAAAGCAATCTTTTTTTTTTTTTTTTTTTGCGGTACACGGGCCTCTTACTGTTGTGGCCTCTCCCGTTGCGGAGCACAGGCTCCAGACGCGCAGGCTTAGTGGCCATAGCTCACGGGCCCAGCCGCTCCGCGGCATGTGGGATCTTCCTGGACCGGGCCATGAACCCGTGTCCCCTGCATCGGCAGGTGGACTCTCAACCACTGCGCCACCAGGGAAGCCCCCAAAGCAATCTTGAGAACGAAAAATGGAGCTGGAGGAGTCAGGCTCCCTGACTTCAGACTATACTACAAAGCTACAGTAATCAAGACAGTATGGTACTGGCACAAAAACAGAAATATAGATCAATGGAACAAGATAGAAAGCCCAGAGATAAACCCATGCACATATGGTCACCTTATCTTTGATAAAGGAGGCAGGAATGTACAGTGGAGAAAGGACAGCCTCTTCAATAAGTGGTGCTGGGAAAACTGTACAGGTACATGTAAAAGTATGAAATTAGAACACTCCCTAACACCATACACAAAAATAAACTCAAAATGGATTAAAGACCTGAATGTAAGGCCAGACACTATCAAACTCTTAGAGGAAAACATAGGCAGAACACTCTATGACATAAATCACAGCAAGATCCTTTTTGACCCACCTCCTAGACAAATGGAAATAAAAACAAAAGTAAACAAATGGGACCTAATGAAACTTAAAAGCTTTTGCACAGCAAAGGAAACTATAAACAAGACCAAAAGACAACCCTCAGAATGAGAGAAAATATTTGCAAATGAAGGAACTGACAAAAGATTTATCTCCAAAATTTGCAAGCTGCTCATGCAGCTCAATAACAAAAAAACAAACAACCCAATCCAAAAATGGGCAGAAGACCTAAATAGACATTTATCCAAAGAAGATATACAGATTGCCAACAAACACATGAAAGAATGCTCAACATCATTGATCATTAGAGAAATGCAAATCAAAACTACAATGAGATATCATCTCACACCAGTCAGAATGGCCATCATCAAAAAATCTAGAAACAATAAATGCTGGAGAGGGTGTGGAGAAAAGGGAACACTCTTGCACTGTTGGTGAGAATGTAAATTGATACAGCCACTATGGAGAACAGTATGAAGGTTCCTTAAAAACCTACAAATAGAACTACCATATGACCCAGCAATCCCACTACTGGGCATATACCCTGAGAAAACCATAATTCAAAGAGTCATGTACCAAAATGTTCATTGCAGCTCTATTTACAATAGCCCGGAGATGGAAACAACCTAAGTGTCCATCATCGGATGAATGGATAAAGAAGATGTGGCACATATATACAATGGAATATTACTCAGCCATAAAAAGAAGCGAAACTGAGTTATTTGTAGTGAGGTGGATGGACCTAGAATCTGTCATACAGAGTGAAGTTAAGTGAAAGAGAAAAACAAATAACGTATGCTAACACATATATATGGAATCTAAGAAAAAAAAAAGGTCATGAAGAACCTAGGGGTAAGATGGGAATAAAGACACAGACCTACTAGAGCATGGACTTGAGGATATGGGGAGGGGGAAGGGTAAGCTGTGACAAAGTGAGAGAGTGGCATGGACATATATACACTACCAAAGGTAAAATAGATAGCTAGTGGGAAGTAGCCACATAGCACAGGGAGATCAGCTAGGTGGTTTGTGACCACCTAGACGCTGGGATAGGGAGGGTGGGAGGGAGGGAGACGCAAGAGGGAAGAGATATGGGAACATATGTATATGTATCACTGATTCACTGTGTTATAAAGCAGAAACTAACACACCATTGTAAAGCAATTATACTCCAATAAAGACGTTAAAAAAATAAAAAATCCCTGGTAAGCCCTTACATGTATTGGAGTCCAGTATTTACCACACTAGCCACTCAGATGTCCAAAGAAACTGTGATTTATTTCCTCTGTGTGATCTAAACTGCTTCACACACAACTTCTCCCACTCTCTACTCCCTTAAAGCAGTTTTATCTTGTTAGATTTGTCCAGATATAGGCATAATACAGTCTAAGAACATGGAAATAGGGGCAGGAGGAAGGACAGATCAATGACCTATTTCCCAGACTTAGATTGAGGTAGGGTTTGAGGTCTTGAGGAAAGCCCTACAACCTGGCAAGGAGTGACATCACAGCAAAATATTGGGAAGTGGCAAGAAAGATGTGCATGTATTCATAGTAATACTCCTAACTCCCCATAGCCTTCACATAGTGTCAGGCGATCCAGAAGTTCCCAGATGTCCTAGAAAGCAGTTACTTAAGTACTGAGGGGACCTCTGGATAAAGAGTCATGTCAGGAATAAGAGCTCTTCAAGTTAAGGTCTTTGGTTTCTAGAAGGCAGTCGGCAGAAATGGATGCCTTCACACATCAAATGGTCAGAGAGAACCTGTTAACAGTGCAGACTGGTCAGACTGGCCACCCTGCACCGAAAACCAGTGAGGAGAGGTGGTAGTAGTAGTGTATGGACGTGAAGCTCCTTTGTACTGCTGCCACGTGAGCCCTCCTACCTGGGAAGCCATCTTGTAGGAGAGTGTGTGGAGGGAGTGGCGGGGGGAGCCCGCTAGACTGCCATTTACCCCAAAGAGTCTGAATCAACCAAAGAGACCTTTCCAAGGGACAGGGACTGAAATTCCCCAAGGGTGTGATTTTCACAGTGTCGCGTGAGACCTGCTGCCCAAGAGTGTTGCCTCCTTCTTCCCGAGCACACTAAGCTTCAGGGCTTAGCCTTCATGGAAGAAACTCAACGATTGAAGTCCGTAAGGCATGACTCTGGATGTGGAAGGTGCTAGAATCATAGAAACAGTACACCAAAACATCCTGGCTGCGGTTTCTTAAATGATCACTCTGACTACAGTGTATGGAACGGAGTGCAAGAGGGAGAGAATGGATACAAGAAAGCCAGTTTAAAAGCTGTTTTAGTATCTCTGCTGCTGCTGGGTTAACTAGGATTTGCGCAGTGGAGGCAGATTTAGAAATTGAGAACTGATTAAATGGTGTGCGAGAGAGGTGAAGTAGAAGAAGGGTTCAAGCAAGAGTTCCAGGCTTCTGACAAAAGGAGTACAGCGTGTAGAGGTGTCCCTTCATAACATAAGGAGCGTTAGGGGGGCAGTAGGTTTAAGGGGAACTGCCAAGCTAGAAAAAGGGAACAGAAACTACCTACCATGTTAGAATTAACCTTGAAAATTGTCAATGTCCAGAGCAAATAACAATTTTTTGTTAGTAATTTAATGCTAACGTTAGCAATTGATTAATTCATACTATAAATTCGATGATGTTAATTATCCTTCCATTCCACAATTAACATTCTATTTTTAAAATGTGATATGCGATGATAGACATACATGATAGTACTTCACTTCTAAACAAAAGATGACATAGGAAAGTAGTTTTCTCAGCATGCTCTCACTCATTTTTCTTGAATTTATTTTATCTACCTTTGTTTTTTCTTTAATTCCAGCTTAAGAAACATATTCTACTGAGTTTTTTATTTTCCTGACCTCCTTAGTATGACTTAGTCATGTTTAGCTCATGTACAGTTAGAGAGCTGTAAAATTCTATAATTTGGATGGAGCAAGCAGCACAAACAAAAACGAAAGTGAGATATTCTCACATGTTCTCACTCTTCCATATTCTTATAATCCACATGTCATAACACTGTTTCCTCATAGGTCAGATGCAGTTATCTGAACTCCAAGAAACGGCTGGTTCTCTTGGACAAGCTGTAATTTTAGGAAAAACCAGTAGTATCCTTGGATTTAATATCTCTTCCATATCTATTACCAGTCCTATCCCCAGCCCAAGTGATTCTGGCTGGATTAAGGTAAGAAAATGTGACTAGAAAAATGCATTTTAGCTATTTAAAACGTTGCTTATTTCTCATTTTAACTATTTTTCTATTTCAATACAATAATTTAGAGGGCATGTCTTTCTAATTTATTGCTGATTATTTTCTTACAGTATTACTAAAATGATAAAGTAGTTGAAAAAGGAGCATATCTTCTAAAAATTATGTATTGGTATGAAATGTGCTTTGCTTTGACTATTTACAACAATGCTTCATAAATTTGCTCTGGAGGAAATATTATAATAATATTGACTTAATGTATTAAACATACTTTTAAATAAACAGTGATATAACATTTAGCCTGGCTAAGATGAGTTTGCTACTGAATGTAGTTTATCATGTGAAAACCACTTCATCACTCATGACCATTTACAGGTGACTGCCCAACCGGTTGAAAGGTTTGCATTTCCTGTTCATCATGTGGCCTTTTTGTCCTCACTGTCAGTGATCACTCAGCCGGTGGCAACACAGCTGGGACAGCCGTTTTCTCAGCAACCTTCCGTAAAGGCAGTAGATTCTGATGTAAGTTATAACTCAAAGATTTATTTAAGTGGAAGAATTAAGCTATAAATTCTGGAGGGTGAACCGACTTCACTAATCCTGGTAGACTGGCAACCTAAGGATTGCACTGCCTCTTCAAAGTTGGACTAATATCTATGACTATCACCTTTTACTGTTTTAAAAATGTTTCTTTTCAGTGAATTTGCTCCACTGCCCAAACTCTTTGTGTAGGAAAAGGAGCTTCTATAGATTTAAAATTTGAAATGAGGCATTAAAAAAAATAAAGTTCCAAATATCTTTCTTAAAAAAAGCTTGGGAACAGGACAATTGTTATAATTCTCTACTATTTTTTTCTTTAGGGTAATTGTGTATCAGTTGGGATTACTTCACTGACTTTGAAGGCCATACTAAAGGACTCCAGTAATAACCAAATCAGTGGTCTTAGTGGAAACACAACAATTCCATTTAGCAGCTGTTGGGCCAACTACACAGATCTTACTCTTCTTAGAACAGGTGAGTGTACTATTTTGGATCCTCACATATATACCCAACTTTGGGACAATTATAATTTGCTTTTAATGAACAAAGCAGTCTATACTACACTGGTCAATAAATTATAGAAATCAGAATGTCTGGCTTACAAAAATACATTTAATATGCAAAACAGAGTGAAAAAAAAAATAAGCAATTAAGGGAATTAAAACAGGTAACTTGGGCTTCCCTGGTGGTGCAATGGTTAAGAATCCGCCTGCCAATGCAGGGGACACGGGTTCGAGCCCTGGTCCGGGAAGATCCCACATGCCGCGGAGCAGCTAAGCCTGTGTGCCACAGCTACTGAGCCTGTGCTCTAGAGCCCGCGAGCCACAACTACTGAGCCTGCGTGCCACAACTGCTGAAGCCTGCGTGCCTAGAGCCCGTGCTCTGCAACAAGAGAAGCCACCGCAGTGAGAAGCCCGCACACCACAACGAAGAGTAGCCCCTGCTCACTGCAACTAGAGAAAGCCCGTGCGCAGCAACAAAGACCCACCACGGCCAAAGATAAATAAATAAAATAAAATAAACAGGTAACTTGAGGATGTACATCAAAATTATATCATGATTCGTATTTTCTTCTTTATCCATGTGTGTACTTTTCTAAATTTTCTCACTATGTATGTATTACATTTATAATAAGAAAACTTAATATATAGATTTTTCAAATTCAAGAAAAGAAAGGATAATATAGTGTCATATAATTTTAATGGCCCATGCAGGAGTTCAGAGTTGGGCTGGAAGGTGGGTCCTAGTCTTTCTGAAAGCCAATGCAAAGGAGAAAACATGAGCATTACCATGATTCACAGTCCTCTGCAGATAGACCAGTTGCTGTGGAGAATCACAACTTGCTCTGAGGTCAGAACAGATGTCTCCTATGAGTTCTCATGAAGTATACTCATGATATTGCCAACACGTAAATACATGATATCTTCAGCAGTAAATACGGTCATGACTTCCACAGTGAGGTTTCTTATATTATCTTCGTGTGGATTGATGGCATAACTCCAACTGGTAAAAGCCTTTCTACCAAGGCAAAAATATGTCCACAAAACAGGTCTCTACTGATGATAGATTATTCAGTATCGAAAAGAATGAAATACACCGTGAGAGAAAACAGCCTTAAGATGATGCTTACCCATGGAAGGCAGAAAAAGCAGGTCATCAAGGACAACACAGAGCCACTGGATCAACCTCCTCTGAAGTTCAAACAGTCCCCAGATTTAACAGATTTGACCTCATCATTAAATAGCTACAAACTGAAAAAAAAAGAAAAGAATGAAATAGACTCCTTGTACTGGAGACAGGCCTCCGTTAATCTGTTTACCTCAACCTTTATAGGCCCTAACTCCTGCAAAAGTTTTATGGTGATCCTCACTCTTCTAACCACTGTTATTTCAAACACACACACACACTACAGGTCAGAATAAAAGCCAAAGTAAAGAGTAAGAGAAGTTAAAGAATATCTAACAGTAATCTGGGTTTTTTTTTCCATAAGAACTAAATATCAAAAGCTAAAATCATTCCAAAAGAATTTTTTCCTTATTTGTTGTTTCCTCGTGCTTTGATGATGCCCTACACCAGAAAAGTTTGATCTGCCTACTGGGCAACAATATCTCAACCTAGAGTTTGATGGGAATCCAGTGGCAATGATTTCAACATTGTGCTCTGGGACAAGTACCTGGAGTGTCCAGTAAGCCTGGTGACTAAGGACAGAGCCTAATTCGTTAACAGTCAGCCTAAATGGAGGTAGGACTGGGAGCCTTTTATGGGAAATGAGGAACTTGACAAGAACCTTGCCTGAGAGAAGGTTACCCACCTCCCCAGGAAGGTGGACTCAAGAGGTGCGCAGTGACAAAGACCCAACCTGAGGATCAAGGTTTCCAAACTACCACTTCCAAAGGCAATGTTCCAAAGTAACGAGGGTCGCTGGAGTGCTGAAGCAGTAATGTAGGTTTTGACGTTTTTATGATAACAAAATAGTGCTCTCCTTTTATCCAGTATATTTTCTTTAAGAGTTCAAAGCTTCCCTTGGAGTGTCTATCTTACTTGCTATGGAGAACAATCATTGTTTCTAATTCCCTTCCTTCCTTCCTGCCTTCCTTCCTGCCTGCCTTCCTTATTTCTTGCTTTCTGTCTTGCTTTTTTTCTGTCAAGTGTAGGGTTTCAGTTCTCTGGTTGTGTATAGTAAGGAAGGTCAAATATAGTCATCTCTTTATCATTTTTAAATCAGTTAGCCGGTTTTTAGATTAACTGTAAAACTGCAGTAACAATAAAGCAAATGAATAAAGCGTCTTGTAACACTTTCCAGTAGGTATCCCACTTAATTGCTGCGCTGTGGGAAATCCCCTTGCAGATTAGGCGAGCCTGACCGCGTGGCACCACACCCTCTTCTACTTATAGCTCCGTACAGAGCAAGGCAGGGGCCACTGGGTAGAGAAGGCATGGGTCTCACACAGAAAATAAAAATGTGAGAATTAGGTAAGAAAAAAGTGCAAGAAGAAAATAAACAGCTGAGACTGCATCTTTTGAACAATCTGGATTCAAATAATATTACTAAAGGATAATAACATTGGGGACACGTTTATTTAGCAACCTATGTGATACACAGCGCTTGTTTCAGTTTCTAATGCTACTTAACAAACCAGCCCTAAATCTGATGGCTCAAAACAACAACGATTTCATTTACTCACAATAACGAGGGTCAGGAATTTGGGATGGTTCACCTCTGTTTGATGATGTCTGGGCCTTCAGCTGGGATGGCTTGATTGGAGTAGTGTCACTGAGGTTTTGATCTTGGATTTTGGCTGAGTTCTTCACTTCTCCTCTATGCAGTGGCCTCTCCACTAGCCTACCTTGGCATTCCTCACAATACTGCAGGAGAAAAAAACATAAAAGCAAAGCAAAAATATCTAAATTCTTCACATATCAAAATCTTTAAGAAAATGTATACCTGCCACAAAAATTCAGTTTTTTCAAACTGAAAAGAAGAAAGACTTAAAAACACCATTGTCATGAATTGTAACAGTGGCAGAATATTCTACAGAACAATGTCTATCCACCTTGAAAGTTATAGAATGCATTCCTATAGAAAGCACAATGTGGTCAATACATTCTCTCCTGAAAAAGAAAAGACGAGTGAAAACAGAAATTATTTTTTTTTAAGATAATAGAAAAAAACAGAAGAATGAAAACTTTGGAATTATGCCAAGTATTGCACCTTCTGCTCTGTATGGTAACTACTTTTTTTTTTTTTTTTTAGTTTGGCAGTTCACTTTATTTTTATTTTATTTTTTTTACATCTTTATTGGAGTATAATTGCTTTACAATGTTGTGTTAGTTTCTGCTGTATAACAAACTGAATCAGCTACATGTATATATATATTCCCTCCCTCCCTATCCCACCCCTCTATGTGGTCACAAAGCACGGAGCTGATCTCCCTGTGCTATGCGCCTGCTTCCCACTAGCTATCTATTTTACAGTAACCACTATTAATGATAGCAGTAGTCCAAGAAGAAATTACGTCATGGAAAAATATATTGGTTAACTGATATTCAAAACTATGGGAAGATTTAACATATGGATTAAGAAATATTTAGATGAGTGTTTCACACTCTAAATATATCTAGCATGTGTTTCCTCAAGCTTGTCTACCTTGGGTAAAAGGAAAGGGATCACTATCTTGCAACACGAAAATAGCATCTGACTTAAAGCAAATGTGGAAAACAGTTAAAAATTGTTGAGTCTAAGTCGAGGGCATATGGGTGTTTGTGGTACCATGCTTTCAACTCTTACGTTTGAAGTTTTTCAAAATAAAAAGTTCAGTGTCCATCCCCACCTATCCCAACTGAGGCTGCAGCTTCTTCACTCCTCAGTCAAGTGTATGGGGATCAGACAGAGGTTCAGCACCCTCACCTCCCTTCCCTACTGTCCTTCATTTCAAACAGCCTCTGGGCACTAGGAAAGAACCCCTAAGAAGTAGGTACTGATGCTGCAGAAAGAAAATCTACCCAGAGTCCTCCTGCCCATAGTTGTTGGGCAGATGGAACTCTTCTGACTCTGAGACCCTCTCTACACTTGTTTATACTTTAATTTATTTGACTTAATTTCCAAAAATACTTCGTTAAGGGTTACACAGTATTTGTAAGTCAATGAAAACCCAACTGGAATTGTACGAAAACAAACAAATAATAAAAGGAAGTCAGACACTGTGATGATTTTTTTTTTTGCCCTAGGAAAAAATTTTAAGATTGAATTTATCCTGGATGACGTCGTTCAGGTGGAGTCCAGGACTTTCAGCCTAGCCGCGCAGTCTGTCTCTAGCAGTGGCAGTAGCGGCAGCGGCGGTGGCAGTAGCGGCAGCGGCGGTGGCAGTAGCGGCAGTAGCAGCAGCAACAGCAAAGTGTCTACTGTGGGCACAGCTGCCCAGATAGTGACTACAGTAGTTAGCTGTCTGGTGGGAAGAGTGTTGCTCTTGGAAATATTTACGACTGCAGTTTTGATTTTGAACTGAATTCTCGGTAAGCACAGTTCACTTTTTCTATGTTTGTCCCCACATACTGAGGTACCAGAAAATGTTTACTAAATAAAGACTGAGTGCAGCATAGCACCACAGACAGAAAGACAGATCTCAGCCATTGAGAAAGTTAGAGCTTCAATGGTAGAGACAAGACCACCCTATGGAAATGCTATTCACACTGTAGGATGGCGTTTAAGAGTGTGGGGAATGAGAAATGCAGGTTACATCCGGACTCTTTCAGTTGCAAAGGGCAGAAGCTCAGCTCCAATTGGTTTAGGCAATGAAGTGAACTCACTTAATTGAGAAGTCCAGAAGTAGTCTGATTTCTGCCACAGTGAGAACCAAGGGCTCAAATGACATCATCTAGAACCTGTGTCTCTCCGTCTCTCAGCTCCATTCTTCTTGGTGGCAGATTCACTCCCAGGCAGACTCTTCATCAGGCGCCCCAACCCTCATGGTACAGGTACCACCAGCATCTTCATGTTTATAGTCTACTGGCCCAACAGCTAATCCAGAAAGAGCAAACCTCTTTCCCAGCACTTCCAGCAGAAGTCCCAAAGCTATGTGATTGACCTGGCTTGGGCCACATAACCATTCCTGAACCATTTGCTGTGGCCACGAGTTGCCGTGAATTTGAGATGGGGTAATAATTTAGAAGAATACTGAAGTATTTCAGTAGTAGAAGCCAAGACTAGATTTTAAATTTAAAAATAAAGAAGGTCAGGATGAAAGGAAACAATAAGCCTGGTTCTGGGAGTAGCAGAACAACTGGAGGCTGGGGCTTCAGGAAGAAATAATCCGTCCTTCCCTCCTCATGGTAGAAACTAATTAGAAACCAGCTGTCAAGGGAGAAGGACAGTTTGAAGAGACCCAGCCCTGGCCTCTTAAAGCTAATATAGCAGGGTGGGTTTGGAGCTGAGGGACAAAAGGTAAAGACCAACACACAGTTATTGTATTTCAATGCCTGTTTTCCTGTCTCCGGAATTCTAATAAAAGTAAAACTTGTTGTCTGTTTTATAATAGCATGATAGGTATTGCTTAAGTTCATTTGTTTCTTCCCAGAAGCATTAAAATATAAGGTATAAGTACTCCTTATTAGATATTTGTTCATTTTGTGTTTCCTCATTAAATGCATTTTTTTCCTAATTATCTTCACTGACTTTCTTCCTACTCGTACTTGACAACTTTGGGATTTTACAAAATTCAGAAAATTCTATTTTCAAGTCATTAGTAAATGATATTCTTCTTGGTGTTTTTTAGGACATTTTTTCCAGATAAAAAGTTAATCAACAGCTTCCCCTTTGCTACTAAATAATCTATCATTCTTCAGTTAAGACATAAGAAGACTTAAACACTATTGTCTTAGTCCTTTCAGGCTGCTATAACAAAATACCAAAGACTGAGTGGCTTAAAAACAACAGAAATTTATTTCTCACAGTTCTGGAGGCTGAAGTCTGAGGTCAGGGTGCCAGCATGGTCAAATGAGGCCCCTCTTCTGGGTTGCAGACTTGTCACTGTATCTTTACATGGTGTAAGGTGGGGGTTCTGTGGGGTTGCTTATAAAAATACTAATCCCATTCATGAGGGCTCCACCCTCAAGACCTAAGCACCTGTCAAAGGCTCTACCTCCTAATACCATCACATTGGACATTAGGCTTTAAAACATGAATTTGGGGGTGGGGCATGTTCAAATCATAGCCCATTGATGAAATGAAATTATGGGTTTTTTATAACTTTGCATTCTGAATTAACAGTATTTTACTTTTAAGAGAGTTATGAAATTATACTAAATAAAATGACAAAACTTGAATGTGAAAAATACAATATATAAGCACCACTATTCTCTCTCCATGGTTCCACACAAAAGCACATTAAATTGATAAACTCTGAAATACTAAGTTTTGCCTTATTAACTATACCATGAAATATTAGAAAAAGTTAAAATTAATAAAACATTTTAAAATCACACTATATTTTCTTAAAAATATTTGTATTGTTTTCACTTTTCAGGAAGCAACTGAAGTGCTATTCTGAAGAACAGGTTGAAAACACAAACACAAGAACTGCTTATTTAAGAGGTATTTTGTTGCACAATAAAAAGTCTGTAGCATTTTCAAGAAAATATACTAAAAATATTTTTGTAATATATAAAATGTATTACTTAGTTTTAATCACAAAAATCAAATTTCTTCAAAATACAAATTTCTTTTGATTCCTTATGTTTGTATGTGCTTATTTCATCAAAAAAAAAACCTTTTAGAAATTTTTGATTTGTAAGCAGATATACCACCTCCAAGTTGCTGTACCAACAAATCATGAAATACTTTAAATAGTTGAAAGATCTTTCTAGTTTTGACCTAACTGCTTTAGATCAGATTGGAAGCATTCTGAATTTCTGTATGTACCGGGGGATCTGCTTTTCTCTATCCATTCATAAGACTCTAATTTTCATAGATCTAAGCCATTTTCATTTCTAAGGATTTTGGAGAGATGAGATTGTTTTAGACAATCTCATTTCAGATTGTCTAAATTGCTGTTTTTCAGATCCACAGGAATCCCAGGAATTCTAGATTATCCTAGATTTCTGGGCCTGCCAACACTGGCCAGTCGTCTAAGAAGAGTTTCATTGGTGTCCCTTGTTTGAACAAGTCCAGACTCCTCTGCTTACCCCTCCTTTCCACTCAAAACTGTCACTACTAAGAGTGTGACCTCCTGCAACCCAAGGCTACACCAGAAGAGATACTTATTTTCAAGAGGATAAAATTAGGGAATGTAAAAAGAAAGCCACAAATTAATGTAGCTAAACTAACCAAAAGCTCTCATGCTATAAAAATTGAAAAGAAAAGTTGAAAAAGAAAAATTGAAATAGAAAAGTCTAAAGGAAATGCTATATTTAGAGGAATAACCCCAGTCAAGGCTTTGTGGCCATGTCCTGAGCAAGTAGAGTTGGTATTCACAAAAGTTACCTTCCAGCAAGTGACACTCAGGAAGCATTTGGAACAGCTGAGAGAATTCAGCGAAACCCAGAGCTTTTTCTACTGTGTACCATTTCCTAGAATGCTCGCCCCAGGTCATTGTTAACCTTGCTTAACAAAAAATTATTAACATTTACCATGTAGTAAATCCAAATATCTTTGTAAATATTTGGCATTTTGTTCAGTCAAACAAACATCTATTTAACATTTGCTAGATACCAGGCATTCTAGTGAGACTGCAAGGAATAAGATGCTGTCTTCACCTTCCAAGGATCTACAAGGTAGTTGAGGAAATAGTGGTGGAAAAGGTGATACACAAAACACAGAGATACAGTATCATATGTGACAGAAAGAGACATAGGGTGCTGTAGGGGCACAGAGGAGGGGCACTTGGCTGGGGGTAGGAGCATCCTGTGAGGATGGAGATGGATGAGGGACAGATTGCAGAATATGATGCCTGAGATGAGTGGTAAGGAATAAAGCATGAGATTAGCCAAGGAAGAGTGTCCTGACAGAAGCTGTGGGGGTAAGAACAAAGGCTGAAATACCATTAGATAGTGAGTTCCTTGAAGGCAGTAAGGCTCTTCCTTAGTAAGCATTTCTCTTGCCCTCTTACGAAATGTCTGGCACTAGTAGATGCAGACTCACTGTTTAGTGGATGAATGAAGCATGGAGCACGGGGAAATCAAGAAGCCGTCTCATGTTACTGGAGCACCAGTACACTCCCTTCAGTAGGAACAGCTTTCATGTCCAGAGAGCACGAATTAGACCACACCACTGGTTAATTGAGGACTCTCATACTTCCCTCCGTTCCAACCTCAGAGGTATGAGAAAGCTCTACCACTCAAATGGGGAGGAGGACAGAGAGACCCAACAAGAAAGACTTAAAAATCAAGTTTTCTAATGCAAATTCAGTTTACTCTCCATTTCAGGACATTTCCTTTCACTGAGAAAACTGAATTCCAAGAACTACAATTGTAGCATCTATGGAACAAATTCCTACATTCGGTTTCTGGGAGATGCAAAAATATTCTTCACATCTGAACACTGTGAAAGCCACAAAATTGGCCACTATCTGTAGTCCTTCCTTACCTCAAGTTTTAATCCAGTCCACTGGAAACTTTTTGTCAAAAATTTTCCATTGGGGCTTCCCTGGTGGCGCAGTGGTTGAGAGTCCGCCTGCCGATGCAGGGGACGCGGGTTCGTGCCCCGGTCCGGGAAGGAAGATTCCACATGCCGCGGAGCGGCTGGGCCCGTGAGCCATGGCCGCTGAGCCTGCGCGTCTGGAGCCTGTGCTCCGCAACGGGAGAGGCCACAACAGTGAGAGGCCCGCGTACCGAAAAAAAAAAAAAAAAATTTCCATAGATTTTTAATAAAGAACTTTTCAAACGTAACAGAGCAAGGGCTTGTGGGCCTGCAGCACAAAAAGCCAAACTCTGACAGGGGATGTTTGCTGCAAAGTAAGGATTTATTTGCAGGGTGCCAAGCAAAGAGAAAGGGCAGCTCAGAAGACTCCCAAACTCCCTGATGGCTTTTAAGCAAGTGTTAGGGGAGAGGGTCTTAGGATGCCTGATCAGCTCCGGGACATTCTGGCTCATTGGTTGGTGGGGAGGTGATGTTTCCGGAATCTCGTTGGTTGGTGGCTCCAGTCAGTCTGGGGTGTATGTGCTTGTAGTCAGCACGGAGTCACCATCCTCCACTGGGTGGGGGGTGGGGGTCTTAGTTTTTACTGAACAACTCATAGATATGCATCTGATTGTTGTTTATATTCCTTCAGCAGGAACTAGGAGTCGAGTCTTGTGACTCTGTTCTAATCATCAACTGCTCCAGTCTGCTCTTTGGAACTTAGCAAAGGCCTAGAAGCCTAAAGCCTTTTTTCTGCAAATAAGAAATGGGGGACAGGGAGGGACTTTTGTACCTGGGAAGGCCCCACAGGGTCCTGCTTGGTTTCAGTCCCCCTTTTTCTTTGATACTCCTCCATCCTGAGGGGAACAGGGATGGGACAAGAAAGGGAATAAGGTTTTAGATAGATTAACCATAAACTTCGCAGGGGAGCTCGCTTTTAAGGGGACTGGGTTTCACTAATACAAGTCATTTGAGAATAAAAGGAATTTCTAAATTTTTGCTTCTTGGCCACAGACTTTGTTAAAAAGTTCCTGATTTAACTTCTTTAGGTTTCTGCCTGTCTGCTTTTAAAATTTTTCTAAAGTTATTATAGTACATACCCATAATTATTTATGCCAGATAAATTACAATTTTAACTACTAGTTTTTTTTTTTTTACAGCTTTATTGGAGTATAATTGCTTTACAATGGTGTGTTAGTTTCTGCTTTATAACAAAGTGAATCAGTGATACATATACATATGTTCCCATATCTCTTCCCTCTTGCGTCTCCCTCCCTCCCACCCTCCCTATCCCACCCCTCCAGGCGGTCACAAAGCACCAAGCTGATCTCCCTGTGCTATGCGGCTGCTTCCCACTAGCTATCTATTTTACGTTTGGTATTAACTACTAGTTTTTAAAATGCCTAATTGTTAAAAATCCGTGGGCAATATGGCTTCACATAGCCTTCATTCACAAGCTGGCCACTTTTTTTTTTTTTTTAATAATGTTTCTGTGAACAATCCTGCCTTAGAAATTTGTGTTTAAATTTTAAAAAGTACTTCTAAACGTAACAAGTGGGTATTTAGCTATTGAGCAAGTCATTTAAAAATACTTTGTGTGTTAGTACTGTTTCTCCAGGATCTGAAAGATTCGTAAAGTAAGTATGATGTTCCCATTTTGGTCAATATAAGGAAGAGAGAATAAAGAGGTAGTAAGAATATCTTCCTGTATTTCTGATAATAAGTAAAACATGTATTTCTTGTACTATTGTCTCTACTCTTTTCTCAGCTGCACCACCTTCTGATCATTGCAATGATTTCTAGGTGGTCTACCTACTTTTACCTCTTCTCCATTTTATCCTGAAGAGTGCTAGCTAAAATACTACTAGTACTACTACTAATAGTAATAACAATAACAATAATTAAAGATTTACCACATCTTTACTACACTGAGTGTTCTACGTGGACTCTTTCCTTACATTTATGCTATGAAGATATTACCCCCTTTTCCAGATGAGGAAACAATACATAAAAGGATTAAATTAAATGCCCCAGTTCACAGAGCTTTTAATGGTAAAGCTGGGATTCAAATCTAACTCCAGATCTCAGCTCCAACATTTAATTGCCTCCCACTTTTCCCCAAGCAGGAGAAAGTGTTTCACTGTGAAGAGAGTTTTCAGAAAAACATATTTAGGTCCAAATTTATGTTCAAATTCTAGTTTAAATTTTACCACCTCTATGCCCTCAGGCAAGTTCTTAGTCTCCTTTATTTTCAGTATCTTCACCTATAAAATGTGGGAAATATCTACCTTGCAATGTGGTATTTGAGGACCGATTATCATATATAAGGCACCTAACCCAGTGCCCAACAGGTGGTAAGCTCTCAGTAAAAGGTAGCCACTCCTGTTATTGTTATAACCATAATGTTGCCTGTATTATGTCATTCGCTGGCCCATAAACCATTAGGCTCCGTATTGTACCAGAACAGTACCTAGCATGTAATGAACACAATGTGAGTGTTAATTATTAGAAACACTGGCCAGGTACAGGGCCACGAAGAACAAAGACTTTCTCAGCAGTGAGTGCAGCGAGAAATGACCAATTTGTGTACAGTGAGGGGTTTTTTTTTGTTTTTGTTTTTGTGTGTGGTACGCGGGCTTCTCACGGTTGTGGCCTCTCCCGTTACGGAGCACAGGCTCTGGACACACAGGCTCAGCGGCCATGGCTCACGGGTCCAGCCGCTCCGCGACGTGTGGGATCTTCCTGGACCGGGGCACGAACCCGTGTCCCCTGCATCAGCAGGTGGACCATTGCGCCACCAGGGAAGCCCTGTACAGTGAGTTTTTATAAACAATTTTGTGGCATATTCTAGGAACTTTCCTTAAAAGATGGCTATTATGCATCCCTTTGCCCTTCTGCATCCTTTCCTGTTTTTCCCGCCTAATGGAGCAAGACGTCTCCTTGCACCAGGAAAACAAATGCCAGCCCCTTTGGGGAGGGTATAGAGAACTCAGGTAAAAAGAGTTTGGGCCCCTGACCATACCAGCCTTTGCTGTTTCAGGGTTTCATTGCTACCCTGCCAGAGTCCTAATCCTAACTGATACATCTCCTGGTTTCATCAGATTCCTGAGGTGGCAAAACATGAAAGGAACAAGAGAATAGGGAATTCATCCTTTCTACAGGGGAAGGTGGGCAGAGGCAATGCCAGGGCAAGGAAATTGTTTCAAATAGCTCATACTTTTTTTTTTTTTGGCTGTGTTGGGTCTTGGTTGCTGCACAAGGGCTTTCTCTAGTTGTGGTGAGCGGGGGCTACTCTTCGTTGCGGTGCGTGGTCTTCTCACTGCGGTGGCTTCTCTTGTGGAGCACAGGCCCTAGAAGTGTGGGCTTCAGTATTTGCATCTCGCGGGTTCTAGAGCGTAGGCTCTAGTCATGGCGCACGGGTTTATTTGCTCTGTATCATGTGGGATCTTCCCGGACCAGGGCTCGAATCCGTGTCCCCTGCATTGGCAGGCAGATTCTTAACCACTGCACCACCAGGGAAGTTCCAGCTCATACACTTTTGAAGTTATTATCTGTATCCTCCAAAACAGAGATGCTTAAACCTTGATCTGAATCCATGTGTATTTGGTTTGGGAAACCCATCAGAAACCATTGGAGGGGAATTTCTCAGGTGGCCCAGTGGTTAAGAATCCGCCTGCCGATGCAGGGGACACGGGTTTGGTCCCTGGTCCGGGAAGATCCCACATGCCGTGGAGCACCTAAGCCCATGTGCCACAACTACTGAGTCTGTGCTCTAGAGCCCACCAGCCACAACTACTGAGCCCACTTGCTGCAACTACTGAAGCCCGCATGCCTAGAGCCTGTGCTCTGCAACGAGAGAAGCCACCGCAATGAGAAGCCCGCGCACCGCAACGAAGAGCAGTCCCGGCTCGCCGCAACTAGAGGAAGCCCGCGCGCAGAAACAAAGACCCAACACAACCAAAAATAAATAAATAAATTTAAAAACATTAAAAAAAAAAAAAAAGAAACCATTGGAGGGTCACACCCTTCTTCCATTCTCATCAGTGGACATTTTCAGCTTCCTCAGGTTGCCACCAGCTGACAAGAAGTGTTCAATCTCTAGTGAAAGAAACATAAAGATTTATCCCTGCCAACTTGGCCTCCCCAGAGAGTAGCTACAGACACAATGTGTAAGACCAAAAAAGAAGGGGCCTGCTGTCAGCGTTATAGTAGGTATTGATACTCGAATACTTGTGGGCAGTCTGCCCAGTTACAAACCTCTTACCACACTAGTTGCAGGCTCTGATACACTACTCTAGTTATTATGATCAGATCATGCTAAAATTAGAAAGCTCTTTAGGAAAAACTGTTCTTCCAGGAATTCTGTTTACCCTTGACAAGCTGATTTTATTAGGGAAATTCCTTTCAGTTAAGGGCTGTGTGTTCTGATTCCTCTAACATGCTTAGCACACACTGTGCCCATGGTAAGGGTTGAGTAAACTGTTTAATTAAGCAAGTGAATAGACAGCATGATGAAACTTCCTCTATGAGATTTTTGAGATAAAGAAACCCTACCAAAATATAACAGAAATTGCACTTTACCTTGACTTACTGCCTTAACATTTCAAATAACAGTGTATAAAATTCACACCCAGTTAGAGACCACTAGTTACGATTGCCATGGTAATGGGCTCTGTGCCTATGAGCAGAAAAAAATAATTCCTTTTGGGCAGGATACTTATGAGTGTGTCTGGCTATGTGGCAAGATATTTTCCTTTGGTTTTTCTTGAGAGTAATGTATGTATTTAAGCAGATGATCCTTTATACATGTAAATTCTCCCTAGGAAGAGAGAAAATAAATAAGTTCTTTATACTGAAAACTTCTAGGATGATTATAATATGGATTTAATTCTCACTTATAAAGGGTTTAATTTCAAATAAAAATTAGAGCAAGGAATACATATTTCACTCTGAGAAGGTAATTTTCACTGTATGAAATGTACATCTTAGACAGATACCTTTAACAAGAATTGCTGATATGTCTAATATTTTAAAGGGCCAGAGGTGGTCAGAGAAGGATCCAAGAGCAGCACTTTGAAATTAAGAGATTAAAAAGCAACAGTCAAGGGATTTCCCTGGCGGTCCGGTGGGTAAGACTCCTTGCTTCCACTGCAGGGGCCGCGGGATCGATCCCTGGTTCGGGGAACTAAGATCCCACAAACTGCGCAGCCCAAAAAAAAAAAAAAAAAACCAAAAGCAAAAATCGAGACAGTATCCTCCTAAGTGAATTTGCATTAATGGACAACAACAAATCTCTATTTTGAACAGGAGCGTTAGCATGAAGAAGTATGTGCTTGAAAAATATTTCTATTAATCATACGGTGACGTACTGAGCTGAACTAGAGGATCAAAGATCATTATGATAATCCTGGTGTGCTAAAATAATAGACACTGAGAAGAAAAAATGGACGAAATTTGGCAACAGATAGTATTTTGAGAAAAATATCCAGTGAGTAGTGAGAAACAGCGTGAAGAGGGAAGGGTAGGGCTGTAGGTGATTTTGTTCTAATAGCTGCTCTTTCACCCTATATCTTTAAAGCAAAGAGGCAAAGGAGGTGGGGGGTGAACTCAGAGCACAGCTTCAAAGTTGAGTGTTCCTTCCTCTTTTCCCCTTTTTAACGTGTTACTAATAAATATGTCTATTTCTGCTTGCTGATGACACAAAATTCACCTCTGTTCTCCTTAGAAGCACTATTCCTTGTTGTGAGCTAAAAGAAGATTCAGGGACTTGAAGAGGATAAACCTGTACATCTAAGAGCGTTCATTGATTTTATTGCTTTGTTTCCAACACATTTCCATGTACATTATGCCACTTACTTTGACAAATAAATCCATAAGGCAGGAATTATTAGCCTGATTTTGCAGGTGAGAAAAGGCTCAGACTTGTTCAAGATCAAAGCCATAATGTCCATCATGCTATAGCTGAATGGAGTAAGCTTTCATTGTTGATTCAGTGTTGCTTTAAGTTTTCAATTCACATGTTAGTCATGTTATAAACTGTTATGTTATATTGGTTGAATGAATCATATTTACTGTTAGAAATAGTAAATGGCATTAGATTGCCAGGTCTGCTCAGATCAAGTCTACTTAACTCATAATATAGCTGAATTATATTATAGCTCTGATAACAATATGGACAGTGCCAAGAGGTATTACACTGCTGAACCTCACTACTGAAACATAATAATGAAGAGTTCACCCCATTTTTTCATATGAATCCATTTCTGAAAATAAGACATGGATTATTTTTCTCCATTCCTATCCAGACATCTTCTGAAGGGACTTGGTTAACTCTTAATTATTCTTAAACCTTGAGTCTTCCTGTATTTAGCAATAAAAATTACTACTAATTGAAGATATGCTATAGAAATAATGATGAAACATATTTATTTAAATCCTTCACAGAATGTTAATTTTCTTTTAATAGAAAAGAAATTAAAAAGCTGCTTCAGGGTTTTTGGTTTCTCTATTAAGCAATTGATCCTAACTCTTAAATGGTGATTATGGATATTAAGAAATAAATTATGGTTTTCCATAACATTAAAATGTACTATTTTGAAAGCAAGCAAAATTCTCTAGAAAAGAAAGATCAATAAATCAATCCATTAAAATTATCACCAGATAATCCTTTGCTTTCAAATGTATCTGTTCAAAACTGTCACTCTATAAGCTACAAGGCTTTGTTTTGCTTGATCAAGAAATGAATGTGACTTTACAATCCGTATTCAACCGTGAACAGCTGCTCATCAATAAAAAGCCACTAATGTCCAAGTCAGAACAGCAGGTCTAAGATTGTGCTTAAGGAAAAAACCATCCCTTCAGTGAAAAGCCAGGGAACTGAGTTGGGAAAGACCTGGAAGCCCTGGGCTGTGTTTGCAAGGTCTGCCCTACCTCCCAGGCAGGGATGGGAGGTCAGTTGACAAGACACTACTCAGAGCCAGCTGGAGAATTCAGAACAAGGAAGCCTATCCAGGCTTTGAACTGTGAGAGTTAAGTGGTGTGTTGGAAGCTGATAGAATGAAAATAATCAAGCTGGTGATTGGGGATTGGGCAGGCAAATCAGAAGACTTAAAGTGGGCAAAATGGTCCTGACACAGAGCAGGTATAATTAACTGTATCCCATGAAAAAGAGGCAATCCAAAAAGAAATATTTCATATATCAGGTTCTATCCCTTATGCCCCTCCCACTTGACATTTGGTGGTCCTCCTCCCCACTCCACCCAAGCCTTGGGCAGAGAACAGGACTGCAAATTGCACACTGCCAAGAGTTGTCCCCAAGCAAGACCCCAAATTATTGGCACTTATCCCCAATTGTGGGATTACTACTCAACAACTAAAGATGATTTTTATTTTATTATTATTATTTTTTGCGTTACGCAGGCCTCTCACTGTTGTGGCCTCTCCCGTTGCGGAGCACAGGCTCCGGACGCGCAGGCTCAGCGGCCGTGGCTCACGGGCCTAGCCGCTCCGCGGCATGTGGGATCTTCCCGGACAGGGGCACGAACCCGTGTCCCCTGCATCGGGCAGGCGGACTCTCAACCACTGCGCCACCAGGAAAGCCCTAAAGATGATTTTTAAGTATTCTTTTATAGGTATTTTTAAAGTAAATTTTAAGTTTGCAGTCTTTAGCAAGCTTTCTGTTTGTTTTGTTGTTGTGCTGGAAAACAAGTATTCACTTTGTTTCTGGAAAAATATGTACCTTTTGTTTCATTTGCAAATGGAAAATTTAATAAAGAAAACTGAGGAATAATTAAAAAAGAAAAGGAAGAAAAGACCATAGGGGTATAATAAATAACTTGAAGCAAAGGTACACATCACTAAGGAAAAGCATTTTGAAAACATGCTCATATCAAGATGTAAACTAGCCTGGATTTTTGATTTGGGGAATCAAAAAAAAATTCTAGAAATTTTGAATTATTGGAATTTAGGCATTTGAAGAGTTTAAGGGCTAGAACAGGCATTTAAGGGACTGTGGAGGGTCGAGTGGACTTAGGGAGCTGTAGTTACTGGGAATGATTTAGTAGTAATGTAGTACTAGTAGCAGGCAGTAACAGCTCTTATTTAAGAATGCTTGCTATGCACCAGGGTCTGCCCTAAGAGCTTTGTAAGCATTGGCCATGAAGTAGGCACTATTATGGCCACTTTACTGATGAGGAAACTGAAGTTTAGGGATATAATAACTCATCCAAGGTTACACAGAATAATTCCAGAGCAAAGTAATAAACATTCTTTTTCTTCCCCTCCTGAGGATAAACAAGTTAAATTATTAATAGAAATGTGGTATAGACTGGGGTGGGGGGAGGGGGTGGAGGTACTGGAAATTTAAGTGGGTAGGTAAGTGCTGGTCAGGGTGACAGAAAGAAGGTAGTTGTAGCCAAAAAAGAGGTTAAAAAAAAAAAAAAAGGCTGGTTGAGGAACAATTTGCATGAACAGCTTTCAGTCTTTGACCAATATAAACTTCTAACCTCCCTCACCAGTCACTTTACAACAGTGGAGCAGATACTTTTCTGAGGGCCCCTTACCCACAATAGCAAAGGATCCTAGCCTTTTAACAGCATACAGGATGAAAAGAAACAAAAAACAATCAGGCTTCAAAGACAGAACCATAGAAAAAGAACACCTTAATTTGGAAGAGTGGCTAGCTCGGTAAGCCAGGAACAAATGCAGGGACACGGTGAAGTGCCACTTTTTAACTTCCAGTTAAAGGAAATTCAATCAAAAATTACCAGCAGGAGCCTAAATTCTGAATTAAACTCAGCGCTTCGCACCCCTAAAGTTGTGGAATGATTGAGATCTGGCCAGATCCATCATTTTGAGACAGCTACGACTCCCTCATTTTTTGCAATCTAAACACGTATTTCTCTTGGTCCCATCTGGTAGGGGGATTCTGTGGATTTAAGGAAAGGGGGCATGGTTGGAGCGGAGGCACTGTGTATAGAAACTAGAGCAACACGGGACGAGCCCAGACACTCAGCAAAAAAACAGTCTGTATAGCCAGGAACGGTCACAAAAATTCTACTCCTGACCAAGCCCAGGCAGCTGCCACGCCGGCCTCCGCCACTCACCCCGCCCCCCAACGCTCATTGGCTCTCAGCTCCGACGCCGGACCCGCAGCCTCTCGCCTATTGGGCCAGACAGGACCTGGGGCGGGGTGCGGAAACAAGAGTTTGGGACTACTGAGAGCCGCCTTCGAGGGCTAAGGAGAGGCAGGAGGTGGGACTGGGGGTGGGTTTCCCGACGAGGGGGCGACTATGGCAGCTGCGCGGCGGCAGCGGCGGCTGAGACGGAGCGCGCGCCCGGCTTTGAATGAGCGGGGCTGGGACTGAACCGGCGGAGCGCAAGCTCGAGGAAGCGACCGGCAGCGCGCGTGCGCGCGCCCTGTGTGCGCGCGCAGCCCGCGGCAGCTCGGAGCCTCCGCCGGGCGGGCGGGGAGGGGGAGGGGCAGGTGAGTGTGTGCGGCTCGCGCGCCCTCGAGGGCCTTCCCTCCCCCACCCCCATCCCGATCCGGACCCGGGTCTTGGCGGGGGGGGGGGGGGGGGTGTCCTCTGCCCTTCCCCAGTTAGCCCTCGTCTCTGCCCCGCACTTCCCGCCCTCCCACCTTCCTTTTCGGCCCTCCACCCGGTTTCGCCCCACCGAGGCCGACTGCCACTCTATGGTACTGTTTCCGGGTCAGGGTGACCTCTGGGGTGAGGGAACCGCGACCCGGAGCGGGCCCCGGGCGTGCAGCCCTCACCATGCGGTCTCACGCGTGGGAGACCGTGCTGCGGGGCTCCAACCGGAATTCCCGGGTCCCCAGATTCGTCCCCCACAGGGAAATTTGCCCGTTCTTCCTGCCCTTCCTCTACAGGCCTTGCTCCTTCCCAAGCAGATTTTTCTAAAATCCAAGTCCCAGTCCACTTGGCACCCACTTGGAGCAATTGAGAGCGTTTTCACCAAACGCCGTACATATGGCGTCGGATTGTGCAACCTGAAAACGCTCCTGTTGTTTTTCGCATCTGTACAGTGGGTATGATTGTTTTTTATCAGACAATTTCAAGTGGGTAATCTGAAGTTAAAACATTTTAGTTACGAAACTCGTTCCTTTTGAGCCTTTCAGGAGACTTTACTCTGCCTTTGTAAGAGCCTCAGTGGTATTTGAGGGCCTGACTTTGAGTTGCCTTAGATGGTCCAGTGTTCGCCAGCTCTCACGTTCTACTTCTAGTTCCCCTTCTCTTGCCGCTACCGAACTTTGGTTTTTCAAATTTAAGCGAGGTCAGGTGGTTTTATTTTTGGAGCCTTGTGATATACCTTAACCTACTTCAGAGATTTACAAACTTAATTTGAGGATATTCTGTACTGTACTAGATTATATGGTGTTTCAAATTTTGGTATTAAAAACATTCAAAAATATAGTTTTAGAAATACAGCAATTAGTGACTTGTTTAGTGTGTACCAACATAGATTTTGGCTTGGCTTATTTAACAATTTGTGAGATAGTGACTCTACTGAAAAGATCTCGCCAGCAGTTTACATGGAATTACAGGGAGGAAGGATACATTTAATCTTTCAGTTTCTAATGCATTTTTTTTTAAATTGTAGGTGAATCTTTTTCACTTGACACAGCCAAGCTGTCATTCCTGTTGACTTCCTAGAGATGTCATTTGTCCAAAAGCGCTGAGGGTAGGTTGCTTTATGGTTCTGAACCTTATTTCGGCTATGTCTCAAGTTTTTGTATTTTTGTAGTAATTTTTAAGGAAACTTTAATTTTAAAATTAGATTATATTAGCATTTCTCAGTTCTAGAAAGTATTTCGACAGAGTAAAAATGCAAGTAGCTTAAGATGTGTACTTCTCAGTTTGGTGATCTAGAGAGCGTTTCAAAAATCAACTGAGGCAATGAGTGTAAAATTTAAGAAGAGGTTTCTTAAATGGGATGTGGTGTGGGAAGAGCCTGGGCTTTGGGGTCAGTCTCTTTAACTTCTGGGTGAGTGAATGTGAACTTCACTAGCAGTTGAGCCTCATCTGTTAAATGGGAATAGTGAAATTCACCTCCTTTGTTTGTCGTTAGAGTTCCAGTGAGACCATAGAAGGTACATTGTCTAGAACTATATTGAGTGCTCAAGGAATGATAATTTCCCTTCTTTCAACAAATATTTGAGTACCTACAATGTGCTTAGCATTGGTTAAGGCCTAGAAATACCAACTGAGCAAGACTGATGGGGCCCTGCCTCCCTAGTTCCTTGCATTGTCACTGGCTTGTGACAGTTGAGCAGCGTACACAGGGTTTCTGTGTACTGGGTCAGTAGTGTTTCCCATCACCCGGGGTAGTATCTGTTACATAGTAGGTGCTAAATATACGTGTGTGTGATACACACACACACACACACACACACACACACGCACACACACAGAGAAATGGATTGGAACATTAAGTAAATATGGGTCCCAAAGAACTGATTCCTGCCTTCAAGTCAGTGTAATTGATAAAATCAAAAGTGTTGCTTGATGGTTAACATGATTGCATTTTCCCCCATTTCAGTTGCAATTGGTTGGAAAATTTATCTTGGAAATTATAATACCATTACTGAATTACTAAAAATGTTTATTATTAGTGAGGTATTCTTGGCTTTTGAATTAAATAGACCTAGATTTGAATCTAGATCATTGGGTGTGGGAACATGGAAACATGAGCTTATGCTCTGCTTCAATTCTATAAAAAGAGAGCAATAATATCTATCTCATAAGATGGTTTTCTGGTGAGATAATACTTAAGTAGTGCTTGGCACATAGTAGCTAGTCAGTGAATATTAGTTTTTCTCTTTTATTAATCACAAAAGCAACTTTTCCACAGAATGAGGATATTCTTAATTGCTAGGGAGAGAATTCTATTCTGGTGTCAATAATAGTCCCACTTTCTGATTTACTGTTGGAACAAAACTTTAAATTTTATTTTTAGTTACCATTAAAGTCATTCAAGTTGAGAAATACTTACTGAACAATGACACATAGCAATATTTGTGGCAGAGCGATGACCGTTGTTACCAAGCCTTTATATGAAACTTATTCTCAACTCTTCATTCATGTAAATCCTGAGACCGACTCTTTTCCCCAGTCCTTAAATATTAAATTCTCCCTTTGATGTTCTCCCTTCAAAACATCCTGATAGAGTATCTCCTCAACTCTTTCCCCTTTTCTCCCTAATGCCACATGCTCTACGGTCTCTTTTCTACCTCTTTTTTTGTTTATAATTTTTCTGAAAATTTAGGCTAAATCTTCATTTAGGGAAGTTTGCTTTCTTTTGGTTGAGAGTTTTATTTTTGACAAATTAGCTTTAAAGTGAAGCTTTTGTTCATCACCTTAATTGTTCACATCATTCTGCTCGTACTGAAGCAATCAAACCTTTCCTTCACGTCTTATTTTGCAAGTAGTAACTGGAGGTAACAGATGAATAAGATCCTCATGGGAAGGACTGTACAGGATGAATACAGTATATAGAAATAACTATGGTACAAAATAGAAAATGTAGGTGCAGTAAGAGAAAAATACTGCAATTAAAAAGACTTTGCAGTAGCTCAGCAAGAAGTAATAAAGGCTTATGCTAGGGAGATTGCAGTGGAAATAGGGAAGAATATGGATAGTATTTAGGAAATGGAATTAGGTCTTTTTGGCAGTTTGCATGTAAGGGGATAAGAGAAAGGAGGAGTCAAAAACGTTGCATTTTTTGAATCCTTTTAAATTGCTGTTTGGGGATGTTTTTGACAGAAATATTTTAGTTACTTGAACAGTGAAATTGTTAATATTTTCTTCGTTCAGTTTATTTTAGAGTCACGTTCTTTTCATCCTCTCAGTTAGTAGGCCAACTCCAGGCATAGGCATTCAGAAAATCATTCAACGCATATGGCAATACAACCTGCATATGTACAAAATGCATGAGCATTGCTAAGGGAGCCTTTTGGAACTCTTCTTACTGAAAAGAGTCTACTCGCCCTTTACACCCTTCTAACCCTAGGAGTAGAAAGTGTTTTGCCTTTCTTTAGAAGGGATTGGCAATAGTGGCTCTACAGAGCAGTTTAGGATCAGGTACTGCAAGAGTTAACTGCATTTTCCTTGCTTTCTGGTTTTGTTTCGCTTTTATTATTTTTGTTTTGTTTTGAACTTTCGTATCAAGGTATAGTACACAAGCAGTGTATACAGTAAAATAAACTGGTGTTGCCACCACTCAAATTGAGATACAGACCTTAGTTCCCTCATGCTTCTATACCACCCCCCCAATCAGAGGTGAACACCATCTTTTATTATGTAATTTTTAACCAGTCAATGTAATATCTTACTAGTTGAGAAAATTATTACATGCTCTTTTCAAGACTTTAGGAGGTTATTGCTCATATCTAGTAATTGAAAGCAAAGCAGTGCTTTCTCCTTTAATCCGCTTGAAATACTTTTTAAAATAGCATGTTAGTACAGTGATGGTATATTTATCCAGGGAGATTTAAATATTTATGTTATATTTTAAATTTCATTGCTTATCTTATATCCATATAAGATAATTTTAAAATAAAAGTCAGCATCTCAGTTTTGCGTAGATGGAACATACAGCTATCTTTTTAATTTGGCTCCATGATCATTATTACTTAAGTTACATTCTATTCCCTTTTAAGTAAATATGTATAGAACTGAAGTCCAAATATACTGTTGATGTTTTCTTATTTTGGAAAAAAATATTAAATTATGTTTTCTTTTTTTGTTTTATGGAATCACTCTACTCCAAATATTGGTGTTAACCGACTATAATGATTGCTTGGAAACTTTCTACTGATGGCCTAGGAGTAGGATAAGTTTTAGTTGTGACTTTGTCATTGGTTTTTGCCTCACCTTGAACAGAAAAGTTAACTTCAGTGTATCTTAAGTCTGCTAGTTGAGAAAGCTAAGAAGTTGGATGATACATTGATATATTCAAATTACCCCAACATAAGAATCATGATTCTAAATAGTTACTCAGTAATTTTTCTCCTTTGACAGATGAAAGGCAAGGAAAAGCTAAAACATAAAATTCCATTGTCAGAAACATCATTCCTCTCTCTGTGTGTGTGTGTGTGTGTGTGTGTGTGTATACATACCTGTAATTTCTTGTGACTTGATTTAACATGTGATCTACTCTACCTCTATACTGGAAAAATAACCATCTCTCATGAATTTACAAATTTTAGTTTCCTTTTACCTCTTGTGTATTTATTTTGAGTCTCTGAATGAGGAAACTTATGGTTACTTAATATATTTAACTCTAACTTATGCCAAAACTCATTTTAAGAAATATTTAAATTAGTGATTGTTAGGATAATATATGTAGTACATATATGGTATAGGTGACTAAAATGTGTAAAGAAATATTTGGAAATAATGACCATGTTTAAAAGGCTAGCAAAATGATACCTGTTTTGCTATTTTTGAGAATTTTTTTATCCTGTGGTTGCCACGGCTTTAACTAGTTCCCAGTTCCTTAGCATTTCTTTTATATAAATCATACCTTTTGATTTAATCATAGGGAGGCAGTATGAGTGTGATCTTTTAGGACTCAATCATTAGACTACCTGGGTTCAGATTCCACTTTTGTAACTTAACAGCTCTGTGTCTTCGGGCAGCTTACTTAACCACTCTGTGCCTTGGTTTCCCTATCTAAAATAGGAATAAAATAGTACTTACCTCCAGTCCTTCATAGGGTTGTTCTGAGCATTAAACGAGTTATGACATGTAAAGCACTAAGAAAGCTTGTATTAGAGTAAGAGTTAGCTATTATGGTATGTTGAAATGCTGCTGTGAAATCAGAGTTCCATTCCTAGAGAAATTCTGTAATATGTTTCTTGTCACTAATTGACTTAGTTTCCTACTGAAAATTGGCTCTCCACAGTTGCAACTAATCAATATAAAATAATGGTATTAATGACTTCTTTTAAGATTCTAATCAGAATCTGAAAACTCATGACATAATACTGTTTTTTTAATGTCTTATTAGATTGTTTTTACTAGATTTTTGAGCTACAGTTGACACAAAATGAACTGCACATTTTTTAAATGTGAAATTTTATCAGTTTTGATTAATATATACACTCCTGTGAAACCATCACCACAATCAAAATAGTAAGTATATCCAGTACCTCCAGTACTCATGCTCCTTTGTACTCCATCCTTCCCACCCCTTCCTGCCCCATCTCAAGTCACCACTGATCTATTTTCTGTCACTAGAGATTTGTTTGTATTTTCTAGAGCTTTTTTTTTTTAATAAATGGGATCATATAGTATATATTCTTTTTTTGTCTGGCTTCTTTTCATTCAGCTTAATTATTTTGAGATATATCCATGCTATTGCTTGCAGTAGTAGTTCATTCTTTTTTATTGTTGAGTAGTGTTCTATTATATGTATATACCACAATTTGTTTATCCATTCACCTGTTGATGTACATTTGGGTTGTTTCCAGTTTGGAGCTATTAAAAATAAAGCTGCTGGGCTTCCCTGCTGGCGCAGTGGTTGAGAGTCCGCCTGCCGATGCAGGGGATACGAGTTCGTGCCCCTGTCCGGGAAGATCCCACATGCCGCGGAGCGGCTAGGCCCGTGAGCCATGGCCGCTGAGCCTGTGCGTCCGGAGCCTGTGCTCCGCAGCAGGAGGGGCCCCGACAGTGAGAGGCCCACGTACCGCAAAAATAAAAAAAAATTTAAAAATAAAATAAAGCTGCTATTCAAAAACAACACATTTTTGAATGGGTGTATGGTTTCATTTATCTTGGGTAAATTCCTAAGAGTAGAATGGTTGGGTCATATGCTGCATGTTGGTTTAACTTTGTAAGAAACTGCCAACTGTTTTCCAAAATGGCTGTATCATTTTACCTTCCCACTACCAGTGTATGAGAGTTATGGTTGCTTCACATCCTTGACAGTACTTGGTATTTTTAATTTGAGCCATTTTAACATGTGTGTAATGGTTTTTAAGTGTTTTTCTTTTTAACATCTTTATTGGAGTATAATTGTTTTACAATGTTGCGTTAGTTTCTGCTGTATAACAAAGTGAAAAAAAAATGGAACGCTTCACGAATTTGCGTGTCACCTTTGCGCAGGGACCATGCTAATCTCTGTATCGTTCCAATTTTAGTATATGTGCTGCCAAAGCGAGCAATAAGTGTTGTTTTAATTTGCATTTCTCTGATGATTAATGATGTTGACCATTATTTCAATGTACTTATTTACCATTGTATATCTTCTTTGGTGAAGTGTCTATTCACACCTTTTGCCCATTTTTAAAAAATTAAGTTGTTTTCTTACTGAGTTTTGAGAGGTTCTTATGTATTCCAGATACAAGTTCTTTATCAGATATATGCTTTGCAAAGATTTTCTTCCAGCCTGTGGCTTGTCTTTTTATTCCCTTAACAGTGTTTTTGAATTGTAGAAGTTTTAAATTTTGATGAAGCCCTGTTTATCCTTTTTTTTTTATGGATTGTGCTTTTGGTGTCGTATCTAAAAAAATATTTGCCTAACCCAGGCCACAAAGATTTTGTCCAATTTTATTTTTCTAGAAGTTTTGTAGTTTTAGTTTTTGGTTTTTTTGTCTGCGTTGGGTCTTCATTGCTGCTTGTAGCTTTCTCTAAGTGCAGCAAGCGAGGGCTACTCTTCTTTGTGGTGCTCAAGCTTCTCATTGTGGTGGCTTCTCTTGTTGCAGAGCACAGGCTCTAGGTGCGTGGGCTTCAGTAGTTGTGGCATACAGGCTCCGTAGTTGTGGCTTGCGGGCTCTAGAGCACAGTCTCAGTAGTTGTGGCGCATGGGCTTAAGTTGCTCTGTGGCATGTGGGAGCTTCCCGGACCAGGGCTCGAACCCATGTCCCCTTCATTGGCAGGCAGATTCTTAACCACTGCACCACCAGGGAAGTCCTAGTTTTAGGTTTTATATTTACATCTGTGGTCCATTTTGAGTACTTTTTGTAAATGGTGTGAAATATGGATTGAAGGTTTTGGGGTTTTGGTGGCTTTTTTTGGCATATGGGTATCCAGTTTTTCCAGCACTATTAGTCAGAAAGACTGTCCCTTCTCCACTGAATGGCCTTCACATGTTCATAAATTTCAGTTGTTCATATTTTGTGGGTCTATTTCTATACCTTCCATTGATCTATTTATCAGTCTTGACTCCAGTACTACATCATTTTGATTACTGTAGCTTTATAATGAATCTTGAAATCAGGTAGTAGCCCTTCTGCTTTGATTTTTTTCAACATTGTTTTGACCATTATAGGTCCTTTACGTTTCTATATGAATTTTAGAATTAGCTTATCAAATTTTAGAGAAAAAAGCTTGCTGAGATTTTGATTGGGATTTCACTGAATCTGTAGTTCAATTTAGGGAGATTTGATATCTTAAAAGTATCAAGTCTTTGAGCCATGAAAGATCTTTAAGTTAATAAGGGTCTTTTAATTTCTCTCATCAATATTTTATAGTTTCTAATACATAAGTCTTTCATTAGATTTGTCCCTAAGTACTTTATATTTTCTGTACTCTTATAATTTTTAAAAATTTTAGTTTGTGATCATTTGTTGCTAACATAAAGATACAGTTGATTATAGATTCCATTGAATTTTCTACATGGACTATAGATACAGTTTTACTTCTTCCTTTCCAGTCTGAATGCCTTTTATTTCCTTTTCTTGCTTGACTGCACTGGCCAGAACCTCTGCTACAGTGTTAAGCAGAAGTGACAAAAGCAGATGTGCTTATGTTGTTCATAATCTTAGGTGGGAAGTGTCCAGTTTTTCACCATTAAGTCTCATGTTACTATGGGTTTTTCATAGATGTCCTTGGTCAGGTTGAGAAAGTTCCCTTCTATTTCTAGTTGGTTGTTTTTAAGGAGTTTTGTGTCTGTTCATAAGATACTGGTCTCTAGTTTTCTTTTCTGATCATGCCTTTGGTCTAGATTAGTGTCAGTGTAATGGTAGCCTCAAAGAGTGAGTTGATAAAAAATCCCTCTCCTTCAGTTTTCTGGCAGTGTGTGTAGAATTGGTATTACTTCTTAAGTATTTGATAGAATTCACTCATGAAGCCGTCTGGGCTTGGGGGATTTTTAACTACAAATTCAATTTCTTTAATAAATACAGAGATTTTCAGGTTATCTGTTTTTTCTTGCTGTGCTTTCATAACTTGTTTCTTTCAAGGAATTTGTCCATTTCATCTTGTCAAATATAGGCATAAAGTTATAATACTTTCTCAATATACTCTTCATATTTGCAGACTCTCTAGTAATGTCACCTCTCTTTTATGATATTGGCATAATTTGTTATTAGGGACATGTGTTTTGGGTTCTTATGTACTTTTGATTAACTGACCCCTTTATCACTATGAAATGAACATTTTTATGTCTGCTAATATTATTTTCCCTAAAAATCTACTCTGTGACATTGAAATGGTCAATTTAACTTTCTTTCAGTTAGTGTTAGCATGGTATATTTTTCCGTCATCCTTTTGCTTTTAACCTATTTGTGTTTTTATACTTAAAGTACATTTTTTGCAGGCAGCGTGTAATGATATAATTCCTTTTTTTATCCTATCTAACAATCTCTGGCTTTAAATTTGCATTTAATGAGATTATTGCTCCAGTTAGATTTAATTCTGTCCTCTTGCTATTTGTTGTTCCATCTAATATTTGTTCCCCTTTACCTTGTTTTCTGCTACCTTTTCTATTGAGTATTTTCTATCTTCTCTGTTGGCTTATTAGCTATAACTGGACTTTACCCCTCAGAGAATATGATTTAATTGATTTACTAGGGGTGGGCCCAGTTATCATTATTTCTTTAAATATGTGTGAACTACTGGACTAGATGATCTCTACAGTTCACTTCCAGTTTATTAGCTATGTGCCCATAAGTTATTTGACCTGTCTTAATTTCCTCGTCTACAAAATGGGTATGATAAAATGTATCTATCTAGAAGTTAAAAGTTTTATATATTTTGAATAGTATTAATATGTTCATATGATTCAAATTTCAAAAGGTGCAGAAGACTCAGTATATACTGTTTTATACTTTTTTGATTTTTCATTTTTTAATAGAAAAATTATAAATAAATTGTAAATAGATGATTTAAGTACAATTTAAAAAAACATTCTGAGAGTAGTTTGAAAAGGTTTTTTTTCCTTCCAACTATTCAAAACTCTTCAAAACTTTCTTGTCAATACGATTTACATTTTAATTTTAAAATTTACTGTGTTATATTTGTACTTTCTAAAGGAAAGTAAAAAATATGTCTGATTTTTACAGTTCATAGTAGGACTTTTCAGGTTGACTTCAGAACATGAGTATAGCTTATGAAATCACCTTAATGTATTTATTTTTGTGCTTTTTCCACAGGTTTTGATTCCCACCATGGCTATCACACAGTTTCGGTTATTTAAAGTTTGTACCTGCCTAGCAACAGTATTCTCATTCCTAAAGAGATTAATATGCAGGTAAAGAAATTTTATGTTCAAATTGACCTGGTTATCTTCTTGCTGATTTTAGATACCTTTGTAACTACAAAAAGGCAGGACATACTATATTTAAGCTAAATATCTTGATTGCAATATTCATTTATTAATCTCTAGTATTTTTAATATTTTTTTCAGATTTTTATATATTTTTTCGGATCTAGAAAGTAGAGGTTCAGTTCTTTTCTTTCAAATTCTTACATCTTCCATTAAAATAACATTCTCAGTACTATAGAATTTCAGAGATAAACTAACTTTCATTGTTGTAATCATCAGAAAGTTTTTATGTACATAATTGTTTTACTATCAGGATATTTTAAGATGGTTAGGTGGAACTAGGCATAGGCTTTTCTTTTTTTTTTTTTTTAATTTATTTTTGGCTGCATTGGGTCTTTGTTGCTGTGTGCAGGCTTTCTCCAGTTGCAACAAGCGGGGACTGCTCTTCTTTGTGGTGCACGGACCACTCATTGCAGTGGCCTCTCCCGTTGCAGAGCACAGGCTCTAGGCACACGGGCTTCAGTAGTTGTGGCTTGCAGGCTCTAGAGCGCAGGCTCAGTAGTTGTGGCACACGGGCTTAATTGCTCTGTGGCATGTGGGATCCTCCGGAACCAGGGCTCAAGCCCCTGTCCCCTGCATTGGCAGGCAGATTCTTAACCACTGCGCCACCAGGGAAACCCCCATAGGTATTTCTTTACACATTACATTATGAGTGTTATTTTTCTGTTAAAAAAAAAACCACTTTAACAGAGAAACCCCAAACAGAATAGATTTTTTTTTTGTCTCTTAAATAATATTCCAGAATGTACAGGTAGTCCAGGGTAGATAAGTCCTTCTGCTTCAGTAAGTCATTCAGAGACTCAGATTCCTTCTATTTTGTCATACTACCAGACCCTAGAGCTATAGTTCCTAAACCGTATGCCAAGGTACTTCAGGGCTTGCATTACACTCATGGGGTACTGTAGGATACTTCAAATTTTCCAACAAAACACAATGAATGTGATAGTGTCTATTAAACACTAAACAAACTGTTGGCTCAAGGTAGTTCACATTTGCAACATTAGATCCTGCAGTATGTTTTGATGATGTTCTTGAATATTTGAGATAAGTTTTTGTTTACTTGTATTTTGGGTGACCTATCTTTGCAAAGCTAGGTTGTATTTAAAAGCAAGTACTAAACCAAAATTAATATGGAACAGAAAATAAGGGTGAATCCAAGGCTTGAGGAGCTGTGCAGTATCCAACAGGCACACACATTCCATTAATAAGTAATTGTGGTTATTAAAGAGTGAAATCAACATATTATTTTTTCTTTAAATTCATATGTATTTTTTTCTAATGGCTACTAAGCAGATAGGACATACATAAGTATTAAATTGTTTGGGCCTAACTACTTAATCAGTGGAATTGTTAGGTATTTCTTTTGGCCTAGGAGTACTGTGAAAAAAGTACCGACACAGTAAGAGTAGGATAGAATAAAAGAGGAAATGGAAGGCAGTCAGCTCTTATTTTTAGTGGATATGATTTAGAAGTTACACACAATTCTGTTCACAGCCTATTATCCAGAGCTTAGCCACCTAGCTGCAAGGGAGGCTAGGAAATGTAATCTCAAGCTAAATGGCCATTTTATAACTTCTAAAACTCTGAAGATTAAGTGGCATTGAATTTATTGTTAGAAGTAGCATAGCCAGAAAAAAACTAGGTTAAAGCAGGATGAGTGTGGGTATTAATGCCAGGAGGCTGGAGGTTAAAAAGAAGTAGTTGTGTTAACAGTGGTGGTAAATTATAGGTGCTTTTCTCTTTGCATCTGTTATTTTCTAAAACTTTTGTTGAATATAGATTACTTTTAGTATAAGATATTGCCTTTGATTTAAAAATATTAAGGACATTTTTGTTGTCACTATGAACTTCTCTTGTCAACGTAAATATGTTTAGGATTGATTGTATGTTCAGTTTGAAAGAAAACTGACCCTTTGTTAGAATAAGCTTTTCTTGTCAGAAAGAACCTAGATCATGTGTTCTAAAATACCAGGTTGACATCATAAATTTAGTAGTAGACTGTATTACTTTTTTTATTCATCCTTTAAACAAAGTATGATTTCTAAACTTAGCTGACTTTACCAACTAGTTCTAAGCAGATGCTTCATAGATTATTTGAAATGAAGCAAGTGACTGATCGTTTATAATAGCTACCAGTTTTTAATGTGTTATTAAAAAGCAGGCACAGTCTAGTGTCTAGCTATTTTAAATGTCAGTTAAATCCTCACAACAACCTTGCAAAGGTAGGTTTGAATACCTGCCTTTTACAGATGAGGATACTCAGGCCGAGAGATAGGTAATTCTAACTAGATTCATAATTAATAGAAGTAACATTGAAAACCATGGTTTACACAGATTCCATAGCCCCTGCTCTTAACAACTCTGTGACAATACTTATCTTCTTTAATATAGTACTTTTCCCATTAATCCTTAAAACTTGGGTACAGTTTATAGTTGAACCCAGTGATTTTCAAACTTCTTAATAGTTTAATAGTAATCTTAATGAGAAACCAACTATGTAAAGCAAAAGCCAGGCCACCCTGGTTAAAGCAGCATAGGTATCCGAGAGCTTCACTTACAGAATTCACAGTACTCTTAGGAGCATGGTTTGAAATCAGTTTGTGTTTTTGTTTTTGGCTTTATATTCTTCCTGAATTTGACTATAATTCTGAATCCTAAGCCAAAAAGCTGTTGGGTTATCCTGTCCAGTATTTTAAAAATATTTAAAAGATATTTGATACATGCCTTTTCTTTTCATATCTTAACAGATTTTTCTTTTCATATCTTAACAATTGTTAATTATTAAAATAAATAATTCAAAAATTGAAAAAGACCTTCTCTTATAAGCCTTAAGTTACTGTCCATAGTGCTTTTACCCATGCTTGTTTTGGTAGTTTCTTGAAATAAATTATTTCATTTTTGTTTTAGATCTGGCAGAGGACGGAAATTAAGTGGAGACCAAATAACTTTGCCAACTACAGTTGATTATTCATCCGTTCCTAAGCAGGTAATTTTTTTTTTTGAATGTTGAATAAGTGTTCCAGAACCATATTTTTCAAACTGGGTTGCCGACTATTAGTATGTCATGAAATTAATTTGGTAGTCAGGGTCAGGATTTTTATTGTTGTTACTAAATTTTTTTATTCTAAAATTTTTATTTTGTTCTTTATTTTCTGTTTCTTTGCTGAGGATTTCTTTTTTTTTTATTGGTTTTAAGAGTGTTTGCTATTGCTTATTGAAGCATTTTTATAATAACTATTTTAAAGTCTTAGATAATTCCAACATTTATATCATCTTGGGTTTTGTGTCTGTTGATTGACTTTTTCCATTCAAGTTGAGATTTCTTCATTGTTCATTTGCAGGTTACTTCATGGATATGTTGAATATTATGTTTGGGACTCTATCTTATTTAAATACTATAAAGAATGTTATTATTTATTATTTTATCAGGCAATAAACCTGGTTAAGGTTAGATTGCAAGTTCTAAGTCTCCTTCTGTGGGCTGTAGTTTTAATGTCAGTTCTATTTTTAAAGCAAAAAAATTTTCTTTTGTTTTGTTGTTTGTATTTTTTTAATGGGTAGAACAGAATGTCCAACTCATAGAATATTTCTTTTAAACTTTTCATCTAGTTTTGGTATGTGGTATAAAATTTGTATTTTCCCATTGGTCAAAAAAGTTTGAATAACCAATGTTTTAGAAAGCTCATTTTTCTAATAAATGGTGAATTAAATTTAGACAGATGTTGAAGAGTGGACTTCCTGGGATGAAGATGCACCCACAAGTGTAAAGATTGAAGGAGGGAATGGGAATGTGGCAACACAGCAAAATGCTTTAGAACAACTGGAACCTGACTATTTTAAGGACATGACACCAACTATAAGGAAAACCCAGAAAGTATGTTAAAGATTTGTGCTTTTGGAGATAAAACTATTAAACCACTCTTCAGATTCCTATAATTAAAATTAGTATAATTGGTATTTGTTAGAAAGCCTATTTCTAATTAGCAATTGTGTTTTCTGTCATGTTAAAGAAGCTTATATATTCAAGTGACCTGGACACAGATCTAGTAAATTGTACCCCCAAGTCTTTTAAAATTGTGTCTAAGCATTTATAGAAATCCTACTGTATGTCATATTCTAGACTCCAGTCTCTGCTATGGAGACTAAGCTGAATAAGATACAGTTCTAACCTTAAAAGATTAGTTCACAGTTTAGTGATGTCTACAAACTGATAAGTAGTTTCCATTGTTTATAACCATTATCAAACTGATGCAAGGCTCTGAGAACTTAGTGTAATCGTTGTGGGTTTGTGTAGTCATCCACACTTTATTTTATCCCTTTTGAGTTATATAGTTATATATGGACAATCACTTAAAGATGCAGGGAATTATTAGAAAAAGAACAATGGCTGAGTATTTTCCTTTCTTTTTATCAAAATAGTACATGTACATTTGAAAGTTGTTTTTAAATTTATTTATTTATTTATTTATTTTTGGCTGCGTTGGGTCTTTGTTGCTGCGCGCCGGCTTTCTTAGTTGCGGCGAGCCGGAACTCCTCTTCATTGCGGTGCGCGGGCTTCTCATTGCGGTGGCTTCTCTTGTTGCGTAGCATTGGCTCTGGGCGCACGGGCTTCAGTAGTTGTGGCACACGGGCTTAGTTGCTCTGTGGCATGTGGGATCTTCTTGGACCAGGGCTCGAACCCATGTCTCCTGCATTGGCAGGCGGATTCCTAAGCACTGTGCCACCAGGAAAGTCCCTGAAAATTGTTTTTAAATCAAAGAATATAGAAGAGCTTATAATGAAAAGCAATAGGGCTTCCCTGGTGGCGCAGTGGTTGAGAGTCCGCCTGCCAATGCTGGGGACACAGTTCGTGCCCTGGTCCGGGAAGATCCCATATGCCGTGGAGCGGCTGGGCCCATGAGCCATGGCTGCTGAGCCTGCGCGTCCGGAGCTCCGCAACGGGAGAGGCCACAACGGTGAGAGGCCCGTGTACCGCAAACAAACAAACAAACAAACAAAAAAAAAGAAAAGCAATAGACTTCTGCCCCATCATTCTTCATACCAGTTCTCCTTTCTAAAAGCAGCCACCCATAACTTTTTCTGTTTGGGCTTCTAGCATTTTTCATCATATCTGCATATAGTATTCTTATATTGCTATGTCCTGATTTACCAATCACAGATATTGTCCACTGACTGCATACTATGGTAAACGGGGGTTTATTTCATACCCTCTTACCCCCTTTTCAAATACTGTAATGTTTTTATTCCAGTCTACCTCATCAGTCATCCTGCTGTTTTCAAAAGAAAAAAATACTTAAAGTTCCATTGTTCAATCAAGCATAGAAAATATTTTTTATAAATATACTTATAAAATGAGGACATTATTTATTCCACAATTCTCTAATAGGGTTTTTCACCCTCTTCTAGCTTCCAGCCAGTTTCATCTGTATATTTATTTTTAGATATTCAAGGCTGATAACATTTACATGCTGTAATCATAGTTGTTTTTGTTGAGTTGTCCAAATGCATTAAGTGGTATATTTTTCAAGGAGTTTTAAATGAATTTCTTAGTAGATGAGTACCTTTTATTTTGAAAGTCTATTTTGCTGCTCTTAATAGGAACTCAGTATATTACAATAGTACCTTAATAAATTAGTTAGAATGAAAATACTTTTAAGCTACAAAACTAATACTACTGGCCTGAAAGAGTTAATGTATTCATAGATACCCACATGCTTAGAGAACTGGTTATACTTCTGGTAGGATATGATACATGTTCTTGTTTAATACAGTGACTAAAAATGCCTAATTATATTTTGGGGGGTCCAGGGAAAGTAGGGAAAGAGGAAGAGGAAAATTTATTGTTTTAGAAAAAAGTGAAATATAATTTTTCTTAGTATGCAACTGATTTGTGTGACAATTGCCTAAGAATTTTGGTACTCTATATAAACTTTAAAAAAATTTTTTTACATTTTAAATTTTAAAAGAAGAAAGGTAGAACATATTTTAAATAATTATAAAATGCTTTGGTCAGTTAATTTGTCTGTGTTTATATAGTGATGTGTAAAATGTTCCTATAATTCTCTTTCGATTAATCTTTCAGATCATTATTAAGAAGAGAGAACCATTAAATTTTGGCATCCCAGATGGTAGCACAGGTTTCTCTAGTAGACTAGCAGCTACACAAGATATGCCTTTTATTCATCAATCTGTAAGTATGCTAATGGTATCTAGGCAAGAGCTTTTTTTTCATTTCTATTTTCTTAAAAGAAGAAGAAAAAAATTAAAATGAATTGAACATAGTATTTGTATTTGTATGACTTTGAAACAGGTGTAGCAGATCAAGAGACGTTACCAATCCTGTCCTTTTATGAGATTATAAATTATATCAGATATGAAGATCAGGGTCCATTGTACACATAAAAGATAGAGACAAAAATGTTGTTGAAAAATATGACCTTTACATTTTTAAGTCTTTTGTCATTACAGACAGTTCTGGGTGTACTCTGATGCTTTCGCAAAAATGTTCCTATAAAAGGGTTTCATCTTCAAGGAATTCATGGAAAAGACTCTGACAAGTACAGGTTTCTGGTAACTGCCTATACTGCTGAACTGAATGAATAAGCATTTTCAGAACTCTAATGGAAAACTGATGAATTCATAAAAGTGCTAACAAAAGATCAAGATGAAAAAGAAATTACATGGGACTAAGTGAACTGATGAGGATGATTACAATTTTTGTGACTTTCTGTTTGAATAAAAATAAAAAAATCCCACAAGGACTCAGAGGCAAAAAATATACAAATCAATTTTCACTGCAAAGTAAAGGACCTGTTACAGTGGAGGATTACTGGACTGAATGTCAATATTATGACATAGTGTGAGTGTGTTTAGTGTTTGGTAATTGCAGTCGTTGCTTTTGTTGTGGTCATCCATTTACAATGCTTGGTGTCAGTTTATTTATCTCTTGTAAAAATAAAATACAGTGTGTGTGTGTGAAAAAGAAATATGACCTTTAAAGAGATTACCACTAAAATTTAACCTTAATAGCAGGTTATTTTTAAGTAAGTTATGAATTGTTTCCCTAGTAGAGTATATTTACATTTAAGTGTGGTTTAACTTAAAATAGATTTGACTTAAATACAACACTTCTATGGACAAAAGTAGTGAGGAAAGTATATAGCTGTGATTTTCAACCTTGGAGGCTATCAGAATCAGCTTTGAACTTTTTTTTTCTTTTTTTTTATTGATATAGAGATGTCACATTTAATTTATTTGAAACAAATTAAAGGGAAAAATCATTGTGGAAACTCTCCTATAAATGACTGAAATTCTTATATCAAACTAAGTCATTTTTTTATCTAGTGTTGATATGAGAAAACTCTTTTCTCAGTAGAAGTGCTCTATTTCTTAAGTTAGCTCCATAAATCTCTACATTCTTTCCAACTGATTAAGACAAGTTCACATTTGGAATATGAGGAGTCTGAAATGGAAGTCGAAGGTACTCAAAAGTATATATAAAGTACTTTCTAGACTAAAAGCTTTCCTTAGAACTGCGATATAAAAAGCAGTGACTAAATATATAAAACGATAGCCAGATTACCAATAAGTGTTCATCTCAAACGCAAACCATTACTTTGCATTTAGGGAAGAAAAATATTAAATTCTTGCATCTTGCTTAATGTTCAATCTGCTTATGTAAGTAGATGTTGGTTTTTTGGGTTTTTTTGTTTTATTCAAATAGAAAGTCACAAAAATTAAAATCATCCTCATCAGTTCACTCAGTCCCATGTAATTAATTTTTTTTATCTTGATCTTTTGTTAGCACTTTTATGAATTCATCAGTTTTCCATTAGAGTTCTGAAAATGCTTATTCATTCAGTTCAGCAGTATAGTCAGTTGCCAGAAACCTGTACTTGTCAGTCTCTTCCATGAATTCCTTGAAGATGAAACCCGTTTATAGGAACATTTTTGCAAAAACATCAGAGTACACCCAGAACTGTCTGTAAATGACAGAAGACTTAAAAATGACCACGGTTAAATATTTGATGAAAGTTGATGATAATACAATTGACAAGGAAATTTAGTTATTTCTGAGATACACATTTTAAAGTAATAACTAGGACTTATAACATTCTACCAGTACATATAAGATTTTTAGGAATTTCATGTAATGTCTGAAACATTTATATTAATATATTTCCATACAAATAACCCAAAGAAAGTTTAGTTTTTGTTTTTAATAAATTTATTTATTTATTTATTTTTGGCTGTGTTGGGTCTTCGTTGCTGTGCCCAGGCTTTCTCTGGTTATGGCGAGTGGGGGCTACTCTTCATTGCGGTGTGCAGGCTTCTCATTGCGGTGGCTTCTCTTGTTACGGAGCACAGGCTCTAAGCGCGCACGCTTCAGTAGTTGTGACAAGTGGACTCAGTAGTTGTGGCTTGTGGGCTCTAGAGCGCAGGCTCAGTAGTTGTGGTGCACGGACTTAGTTGCTCTGCGGCATGTGGGATCTTCCTGGACCAGGGCACGAACCCGTGTCCCATGCATTGGCAGGCAGATTCTTAACCACTGTGCCACCATGGAAGCCCTTTTTTTTTTTTTTTTTTTAATTTTTAAATTTAATTTTATTTATTTTTTTATGCAGCAGGCTCTTATTAGTCACCAGTTTTATACACATAAGTGTGTACATGTCAATCACAATCACCCAATTCAGCACACCACCATCCCCACCCCCCCACGGCTTTCCCCCCTTGGTGTCCATATGTTTGTTCTCTACATCTGTGTCTCAACTTCTGCCCTGCAAACCGGTTCATCTGTACCATTTTTCTAGGTTCCACATGCATGCATTAATATACGATATTTGTTTTTCTCTTTCTGACTTACTTCACTCTGTGTGACAGTCTCTAGTTCCATCCACGTCTCAACAAATGACTCAATTTTGTTCCTTTTTATGGCTGAGTAATATTCCATTGTATATATGTATCATTACTTCTTTATCCATTCGTCTGTCGATGGGCATTTAGGTTGCTTCCATGACCTGGCTGTTGTAAATAGTACTGCAATGAACATTGGGCGGTGCATGTGTCTTTTTGAATTATGGTTTTCTCTGGGTATATGCCCAGTAGTGGGATTGCTGGATCATACGGTATTCTATTTTTAGTTTTTTAAGGAACCTCCGTAATGTTCTCCATAGTGGCTGTATCAATTTACATTCCCACCAACAGTGCAAGAGGGTTCCCTTTTCTCCACATCCTCTCCAGCATTTGTTGTTTGTAGATTTTCTGATGATGCCCATTCTAACTAGTGTGAGGTGATACCTCATTGTAGTTTTGATTTGCATTTCTCTAATAATTAGTGAGGTTGAGCAGCTTTTCATGTGCCTCTTGGGCATCTCTATGTCTTCTTTGGAGAAATGTCTGTTTAGGTCTTCTGCCCATTTTTGGATTGGGTTGTTTCTTTCTTTAATATTGAGCTACATGAGCTGTTTATATATCTTGGAGATTAATTCTTTGTCCGTTGATTCGTTTGCAAATATTTTCTCCCATTCTGAAGGTTGTCCTTTCGTGTTGTTTATGGTTTCCTTTGCTGTGCAAAAGCTTTGAAGTTTCATTAGGTCCCATTTGTTTATTTTTGTTTTTATTTCCATTACTCTAGGAGGTGGATCAAAAAAGGTCTTGCTGTGATTTATTTCAAAGAGTGTTCTTCCTATGTTTTCCTCTAAGAGTTTCATAGTGTCTGGTCTTACATTTAGGTCTCAAATCCATTTTCAGTTTATTTTTGTGTATGGTGTTAGGGAGTGTTCTAATTTCATTCTTTTACATATAGCTGTCCAGTTTTCCCAGCACCACTTATTGAAGAGACTGTCTTTTCTGCATTGTATATCCTTGCCTCTTCTGTAAAAGATTAGTTGACCATATGTGCCTGGGTTTATCTCTAGGCTTTCTATCTTGTTCCATTGATCTACATTTCTGTTTTTGTGCCAGTACCATATTGTCTTGATTACTGTAGCTTTGTAGTATAGTCAGAAGTCAGGGAGTCTGATTCCTTCAGCTCCGTTTTTTTCCCTCAAGACTGCTTTAGCTATTCGGTGTCTTTTGTGTCTCCATACAAATTTTAAGATGTTTTGTTCTAGTTCTGTAAAAAATGCCATTGGTAATTTGATCGGGTTTGCATTGAATCTGTAGATTGCTTTGGGTAGTATAGTCATTTTCACAGTATTGATTCTTCCAATCCAAGAACATGATATATCTCTCCATCTGTTGGTATCATCTTTAATTTCTTTCATCAGTGTTTTATAGTTTTCTGCATACAGGTCTTTTGTCTCCCTAGGTAGGTTTATTCCTAGGTATTTTATTCTTTTTGTTGAAATGGTAAATGGGAGTGTTTCTTTAATTTCTCTTTCAGATTTTTCATCGTTAGTGTATAGGAATGCAAGAGATTTCTGTGCATTAATTTTGTATCCTGCAACTTTATCAGATTCATTGATTAGCTCTAGTAGTTTTCTGGTGGCATTTTTAGGATTCTCCATATAGACTATCATGTCATCTGCAAACAGTGACAGTTTTACTTCTTTTCCAATTTGTATTCCTTTTATTTCTTTTTCTTCTCTGATTGCCGTGGTAGGACTTCCAAAACTATGTTGAATAATAGTGGTGAGAGTGGACATCCTTGTCTTGTTCCTGATCCTAGAGGAAGTGCTTTCAGTTTTTCACCATTGAGAATGATGTTTGCTGTGGGTTTGTCGTATATGGCCTTTATTATGTTGAGGTAGGTTCCCTCTATACCCACTTTCTGGAGAGTTTTAATCATAAATGGGTATTGAATTTTGTCAAAAGCTTTTTCTGCATCTATTGAGTTGATCATATGGCTTTTATTCTTCAATTTGTTAATATGGTGTACCACATTGATTGCTTTGCGTATATTGAAGAATCCTTGCATCCCTTGGATAAATCACACTTGATCATGGTGTATGATCCTTTTAATGTGTTCTTGGATTCTGTTTGCTGGTATTTTGTTGAGGATTTTTGCATCTGTATTCATCTGTGATATTGGTCTGTAATTTTCTTTTTTTGTAGTATCTTTGTCTGGTTTCGGTATCAGGGTGATGGTGGCCTCATAAAATGAGTTTGGGAATGTTCCTTCCTCTGCAATTTTTTGGAAGAGTTTGAGAAAGATGGGTGTTAGCTTTTCTCTAAATGTTTGATAGAATTCACTTGTGAAGCCATCTGGTCCTGGACTTTTGTTTGTTGGAAGAGTTTTTTTTTTTTTTTGCGGTACGCAGGCCTCTCACTGTTGTGGCCTCTCCCATTGTGGAGCACAGGCTCTGGAGGCGCAGGCTCAGCAGCCATGGCTCGTGGGCCCAGCCACTCCGCGGCTTGTGGGATCTTCCTGTGCCGGGGCACGAACCCGTGTCCCCTGCATCGGCAGGCAGACTCTCAACCACTGCGCCACCAGGGAAGCCCTGTTGGAAGATTTTTAATCACAGTTTCCATTTCATTACTTGTGATTGGTCTGTTCATATTTTCTATTTCTTCCTGGTTCAGTCTTGGAAGGTTATACCTTTCTAAGAATTTGTCCATTTCTTCCAGGTTGTCCATTTTATTGGCATACAGTTGCTTGTAGTAGTCTCTTAGGATGCTTTGTATTTTGGTGGTGTCTGTTGTAACTTCTCCTTTTTCATTTCTAATTTTATTGATTTGAGTCCTCTCCCTCTTTTTCTTGATGAATCTGGCTAATGGTTTATCAATTTTGTTTATCTTCTCAAAGAATCAGCTTTTAGTTTTATCTATCTTTGCTATTGTTTTCTTTGTTTCTATTTCATTTATTTCTGCTCTGATCTTTATGATTTCTTTCCTTCTGCTAACTTTGGGTTTTGTTTGTTCTTCTTTCTCTAGTTCCTTTAGGTGTAAGGTTAGATTGTTTATTTGAGATTTTTCTTGTTTCTTGAGGTAGACTTGTGTAGGTATAAACTTCCCTCTTAGAACTGCTTTTGCTGCATCCCATAGGTTTTGGATTGTCGTGTTTTCATTGTCATATGTCTCTAGGTGTGTGTTTGATTTTCTCTTTGATTTCTTCAGTGACCTCTTGGTTATTTAGTAACGTATTGTTTAGTCTCCATGTGTTTGTGTTTTTTAATGTTTTTTTCCCTGTAATTCATTTCTAATCTCATAGCGTTGTGGTCAGAAAAGATGCTTGATATGATTTCAATTTTCTTAAATTTTCTGAGGCTTGATTTGTGACCCAAGATGTGATCTATCCTGGAGAATGTTCCTTGCACACTTGAGAAGAAAGTGTAATCTGCTGGTTTTGGATGGAATGTCCTATAAATATCAATTAAATCTATGTGGTCTATTGTGTCATTTAAAGCTTCTGTTTCCTTATTTATTTTCATTTTGGATGATCTGTCCATTGGTGTAAGTGAAGTGTTTAAGACCCCCACTATTATTGTGTTACTGTCGATTTCCTCTTTAATAGCTGTTAGCAGTTGCCTTATGTATTGAGGTGCTCCTATGTTGGGTGCCTATATATTTATAATTGTTATATCTTCTTCTTGGATAGATTCTTTGATCATTATGTAATGTTCTTCCTTGTCTCTTGTAACATTCTTTATTTTAAAGTCTATTTTATCTGATATGAGTATTGTTACTCCAGCTTTCTTTTGATTTCCATTTGCATGGAATTTCTTTTTCCATCCCCTCACTTTCAGTCTGTATGTGTCCGTAGGTCTGAAGTGGGTCTCTTGTAGACAGCATATATATAGGTCTTGTTTTTGTATCCATTCAGCAAGCCTGTGTCTTTTGGTTGGAGCATTTAATCCATTCACATTTAAGGTAATTATCGATATGTATGTTCCTATGACCATGTTCTTAATTGTTTTGGGTTTGTTTTTGTAGGTCCTTTTCTTCTCTTGTGTTTCCCACTTAGAGAAGTTCCTTTAGCATTTGTTGTAGAGCTGGTTTGGTGGTGCTGAATTCTCTTAGCTTTTGCTTGTCTGTAAAGCTTTTGATTTCTCCATCGAATCTGAATGAGATCCTTGCCAGGTAGAGTAATCTTGGTTGTAGGTTCTTCCCTTTCATCACTTTAAGTATATCATGCCACTGTCTTCTGGCTTGTAGAGTTTCTGCTGAGAAATCAGCTGTTAACCTTATGGGAGTTCCCTTGTAGGTTATTTTGTCATTTTTCCCTTGCTGCTTGCAATAATTTTTCTTTGTCTTTAATTTTTGCCAATTTGCTTACTATGTGTCTTGGTGTGTTTCTCCTTTGGTTTATCCTGTATGGGACTCTCTGTGCTTCCTGGACTTGGGTGTCTCTTTCCTTTCCCATGTTAGGGAAGTTTTCGACTATAATCTCTTCAAATATTTTCTCGGGTCCTTTCTCTCTCTCTTCTCCCTCTGGGAACCCTATAATGCGAATGTTGTTGTGTTTAATGTTGTCCCAGTGGTCTCTTAGGCTGTCATCATTTCTTTTCATTCTCTTTTCTTTATTCTGTTCCACAGCAGTGAATTCCACCATTCTGTCTTCCAGGTCACTTATCGGTTATTCTGCTATTGATTCCTTCTAGTGTAGTTTTCATTTCAGTTATTGTATTGTTCATGTCTGTTTGTTTGTTCTTTAATTCTTCTAGGTCTTTGTTAGACATTTCTTGCACCTTCTCGATCTTTGCCTCCATTCTTTTTCCGAGGTCCTGGATCATCTTCACTATCATTATTCTGAATCCTTTTTCTGGAAGATTGCCTATCTCCACTTCATTTAGTCATTTTTCTGGGGGGTTATCTTGTTCCTTCATCTGGTACATAGCCCTCTGCCTTTTCATCTTTTCTATCTTTCTGTGAATGTGTTTTTGTTCCACAGGCTGCAGGATTGTAGTTCTTCTTGCTTCTGCTGTCTGCCCTCTGGTGGATGAGGCTATCTAAGAGGCTTGTGTAAGTTTTTTGATGGGAGGGACTGGTGGTGGGTAGAGCTGACTGTTGCTCTGGTGGGCAGAGCGCAGTAAAACTTTAATCCGCTTGACTGCTGATGGGTGCGGCTGGGTTCCCTCCCTGTTGGTTTTTTGGCCTGAGGCAACCCAACACTGGAGCCTACCTGGGCTCTTTGGTGGGGCTAATGACAGACTCTTGGAGGGCTCACGCCAAGGATTACTTCCCAGAACTTCTGCTGCCAGTGTCCTTGTCCCCACGGTGACCCACAGCCTCCCGCCACCTCTGCAGGAGACCCTCCAACACCAGCAGGTAAGTCTGGTTCAGTCTCCCCTGGGTTCACTGCTCCTTCCCCTGTGTCCCGATGCACACACTACTTTGTGTGTGCCCTCCAAGAGTGCAGTCTCTGTTTCCCCCAGTCCTGTCGAAGTCCTGCAATCAGATCCCACTAGTCTTCAAAGTCTGATTCTCTAGGAGTTCCTCCTCCTGTTGCCAAACCCCCAGGTTGGGAAGCCTGACGTGGGGCTCAGAACCTTCACTCCAGTGGGTGGACTTCTGTGGTATAAGTGTTCTCCAGTCTGTGAGTCACCCACCCAGCAGTTATGGGATTTGATTTTACTGTGATTGCGCCCCTCCTACTGTCTCATTGTGACTTCTCCTTTGTCTTTGGATGTGGGGTATCTTTTTTGGTGAGTTCCAGTGTCTTCTTGTCGATGATTGTCCCTTTGAACTTTTTAAAACACATCACTGTCCAGACCCCTCCCCAGACCCTAGCTTTTAAGTATGTTTTGATTGGTTAATTATTGATTAGTAATTATTGACTGCTTGATTACATTAGTTATCCATTGTTGTATAACAGCCCCACACTTAGTGGCTTGAACAACAATAAATATTTTTTTTATCTCATAGTTTCTGTGGATTAGGAATCCACAGAATTCCTAATTCTGTGATAGCTCTTTTTATACTAAGGATATTAACTCTTTTCTGTCATCTTTTACAATTTTATTATCGGCTTTATAATTTGGTTTGGATGTTTTTGATGGGCAGATGTATTTAGTTTTTAATGTAGCAAATCTGTTAATTAAAACTTTTTCTTTTTTACTTAGAAGACCATCTCTACTAAAGGATCAGTTACTCTTTTTTTTATGGTCTTAGTCATTTCACCTTTTTTGTATCTAAATGTTTTATACACTAAAAGTCAAACACCTCAGTGGAAAAATGGATAAATTTACAAATAAGAAATAGACATAACATGATAACATGAAGAAAAGTTTGATCTTATTAGTTCTCAAAGAAATTCAAAGTAAATTAACAAGACACCATTTTAAATCTTAACATATTAGCAAAGATAGAAAAGAAGGCAATTACCTACTCGTATTGACAAAAATACAAGGAAACAAACTTCCACCTACTGCTGTCAGGAGAATAAGTTGGTATAACTTTTCAATAGAGTCATTTAGTGACTTAGAAAATCCTTTTCTTTGATTTAGCTAGTTTACTTTTAGAAATTTACATTAAACATACAATCAGAATTTTTTAAAAAAAATTTTTTAACAGAGGATTGTATCTCATTTATGGTTAAGAGCAGAAAATTCAACACATTTTATTTCGGTTTTAGGTCTAAGTACTCAAAAGAGAATATAATAAATCTGTTCACAGCTTGGTGCCAGTTATTTTATGCATGTAATTATTTCCCCACCAACTAAACATTCTAGAATGAGCATTTTCATTGTTTGTGGAAGGAAAAAGTGAACTTTTAGAGGTCTGGCCTGGGGAATAGTAGAAGGTAGTGTGGCCAGCCCAGTGGTATCAAGTAAGTAAGACAGGCAAAAGGAAGCACAATATAGAAGAAGTACTCCAATAAAGAGTAAATTTTGCCTGACTTGTCATTTTTGCCTGGGACCGAGACAGTAACTGCCTCTGAAAAATCTAGAAAATTACTTGTGCTTAAATGGAGATGACTATGCTAGTTTGGAGACGTTGGTTCTCCCAATTCATCTCCCCAGCACAGAGTAGTCCAGTCAAGCATCTCTAATCCAGCCTGGGATCAGTCTGTCTCTTCTCTTTCCTCCACCCGCCACTCCTTCTTCTTATTGAAAAGAGAGAGAACAGAGAGAACAAATGTTCTATTCTTGTCTATTCCAAACTAAAGTAGGCAAAAAAAGAAAAGTTAATATAAAAGGAGTATCGTTTAAAACATAAAATAGGAAGAAAGCTGGACTTGCCAGGACTGTTGAGTATGGAAGGTCATGCGTCTCAGGAAATCCCTCAGTTCCAGGCAAACCAGGGGCAATCATTTGAGCCTATATAGGATGTGTTAAGAAAGTGGAGAAGATACAGGGCAATGACAAGGTCTGAGTTATGCTTTAAAAGATACTCTTCTTGGGCTTCCCTAGTTGCGCAGTGGTTAAGAATCCGCCTCCCAATGCAGGGCACATGGGTTCGAGCCCTGGTCCGGGAAGATCTCATATGCCACAGAGCAGCTAAGCCCGTGCACCACAACTGCTGAGCCTGTGCTGTAGAGCCTGCGAGCAACAACTACTGAAGCCCACGCACCTAGAGCCCGTGCTTCGCAACAGGAGAAGTCACCACAATGAGAAGTCCATGCATCGCAACAAAGAGTGGCCCCCGCTCACTGCAACTAAGAAAGCCGCGCACGCAGCAATGAAGACCCAACACAGCCAAAAAAATAAATAAACAAATAAATAAATAATAAATTCTTTTAAACAAAAATACTGTCTTGACCACTGAGTGGAAAAAGGATGGCTCTTGAGCATTGTAATTTTGCTTTGTTTTGTTTTATTGTAGCCTGAATTAGGTGACTTGGATACCTGGCAGGAAAATACCAATGCATGGGAAGAAGAAGAAGATGCGGCCTGGCAAGCCGAAGAAGTTCTGAGGTATTTGAGTAATATTTACACTGCAGCCTGAGTAGAAGAACTGGTTTTGTTCATGTCGCATTTAAGGTCAAGAAAGCTTATTCTGCCAAATGTTGTATTTTTCGTCATTCTCATTTGAACCTTGATAATATGGGATAGTTTTTTTGTATTTCAGACTACATATGCTATTTTATATGATTAAAACCTCACAGAAACCAACAATTTAAAGCAATATAGATACAAAAGAATAATTTATTAATGGAGAATGAGACCTTTTACATATATACACCATATTGAACTATATGCTTTATACTTCATTCCCTATAACATATATTTATCTCTTGAAATGTCCTACCGTGAAATGTGAGTCACAACAATGTATGTTCTCTAGGTCAGAAGTTATACCTTTAGTTTTGTTTCCCCGTGGTCTGGCATAGTGCCGTCACTGCTCATTTGAAGAGAGCAGTGAATAGCACTGCTATTTGAAAATAACTTGTATTGTGCTCTACATTTGTATGTGTACTTCAATTTATGTACTTGAAAGCCCTGAGGTAGATAACATAAGTCATATACTTACTGCCTGCTCTACAGAAAATATTATTCTGGAGGTTTTCAAGTTTGTTTTTGTTGGTTATGTTCTTATTTTTTTGTTTTTGTGAGCAGTAAACTTAATTCTTGATACTACCACATTAGGTCAAAAAGAAAATTTACCTTGAGAGAGTCTGTGACTGTCATCACTGATGAAAACTCAGATATGTAAATGTATCTAAATTACTTTTGCATTTTTCAAGATGATAAAGTAAAATATAGCAATGTGTTTTTTTCAAATATGGCTTTTATAATTGGATAGAAAATGAATTACTCTTTATTTGACTATCTTAACGAAACAACTGATTTCATTTTTGTGTTGTCCTTTCCTGCCTTTACCAGTAAATTATAATTACCTTGAACAACCAGCAGAGGGTGTAGTTAAATAACTGGGAGTTAAGGCTGACCTTTTTTTGATCTTATCCTTACTGTTTTCAGCATTTTTTTTTAAACAGGAAGGGGTCACATTAGTAAATTTGTGAGAGTTTTAAATATTTAGTCCCTGCTTGATAATTATTCAGTATAAAGGAAATAGTTTTAAAATTGTAAACATTTATGTTGCATGGATTTCAAAAAAGGTGTCACTTATTTTTTCATTTTTTATTTTTTACTCTGTTTCTTTTGGATAAATCATAGATACAGAAGTCTGGGTATTTTAGAACATTTTGGGGATTCTAGTGATGATTGGTGTCATCAACCACAAGGATGATAAAGGAAGGAGCTATTCATTTTGAATCCAGTAATCTTAATGCCAACACTGTAGAGTTTATGAGTTCACAAGTAGCTGAACATTCACTGTACAAAAACCTTTTCTTTTTCACCCTATCTTCTTGCACCCTGAACAAAACAAAACCAAAAAACTCAAACTTAGTGCTTTTGATATGACAGCTTGGGAGAGGGAGCCTATTAGTCAGTAATAGACATGTTTCTTGCTTCAGGTTGCATAAGCAGAGCCAAAAACACTTCCATATGTTGTTACCGCCCTCAGGATAACACTGAGAATTTTAAAAGTGTATCCATAATCCATAGCCTCTAACCTAGCCTGTTCCCCATTGCCACTTTAAATACTACCAGTACTATGATCAGTATCATTAAGGAAAAAGATTCTGGTACCTTAGTGATTCCAGACATGTATCTGGACAGGAAAAATATATTTTGTCTGCATTAATGTCTAATTTGCCTCTTGTACCAGAAATATTAATTGTTGATGTTTGTATATCAGCTAGTAACTAGGTCAAAGCTCGATTATCTTATTTGTTTGTAACCTAGCCAGCCCTTTTTAATTCTTTTTCTCTTTCTTTTTTTGCCACAGACATTTTGATGTTTTTAGTGCAGATATCAGTTTTGCCTGAAAGTGAGCAGAGCTAGTGAAAAGTAGATTTTTAAAAACTATTCTTTTGAAATTTTAGTTAATTGATGGTGGCAGTCAAAATGTTGCCTAAACTAAGTCTCTCTACTTTCTTGAATTGTGGTCATCCATACCTCTGCTTACTCCCATTTGTAAGTATGGTTGAGAAGTGTGTATACATTTCACTCACTATAGCCAGCTTTGAGCTGTCCCATATATGGGTAATCCACACTAGATTTTTCTCTATATAATCCAGTGTTGCCTATCTGCTGCCCAGCTGTGCCCTATAGCTTCCTTCCTCAGCCTTGTGTGCTTCTTGACTTATTTTCTCATATCCTATACCTTCAGACTCAGGACCAACTTCTGTTCTTCTTTGTCCTATTTCATCACCACACTCCTACTCCCACTTCCCATACAAATCAATGAGATAGAGCACTTAGATGTGGAATCTAAAATATGACACAAATGAACCTATCTACGAAACAGAAACAGACTCACAGACATAGAGAACAGACTTGTGGTTGCCGGGCGGGGGTGGGGGTGGATTGAGACTTGGAGGTTAGCAGATGCAAACTACCATATATAGAACGGATAAATGACAAGGTCCGACTGTATAGTATACAGACTATATTCAATATCGTGTGATAAACCATAATTGAAAATAATATTTTAAAAAATGTATATATATGCATAACTGAATCACTTTACCATACAGTGGAAATTAACAGAACATTGTAAATCAACTCTACTTCAATTTAAAAAAATCAATAAATATAGAGGGGTTTAGTGATTCTAGATCAGTGGAGTTAGGGAGGTACTGGGGGGAAGGTATTTCATAATGTGTAATTAGTAAATACCCACCATTCTGCCCCTTCATTAGTAGAGCTAGTCAAATCTTTAAATAGATTTCTAGCTTCTAGTTGGAAGTCATGTCTTAGGTTTCCATTTTCTCTTTGCTTTGTGCTCTGTACATCTGTGTTCTTGACATCCTTTAGCTGACTATTTTTAACTATTATAATAACAATATTTAATCCTAAATATCAGGCTTTTCTGAATGGTACCAAAAAGAAGGTGTGGTCCAATGGTAGTAGTGTTTTAGTGAAAATAATCTGAAGAAGAGGGATCAGGAGATGTGGATTCTTAACCTTAATCTTATGATTTTGGACATTTCACTTAACCTGAATGCCCCATTTTACTTTTTTTTTTTTTTTTTTTTTTGCGGTACGCGGGCCTCTCATGTTGTGGCCTCTCCCATTGTGGAGCACAGGCTCCGGACGCGCAGGCTCAGCGGCCACGGCTCACGGGCCCAGCCGCTCCACGGCATGTGGAATCTTCCTGGACCGGGGCACGAACCCGTGTCCCCTGCATCGGCAGGCGGACTCTCAACCACTGCACCACCAGGGAAGCCCCCATTTTACTTATTTTTAAAACAGAGATAATACCTTTTTTATTTTGCAAGCCATGTTCTAAAGATTAAAAATATATATACTGTTTTTGAAAATCTTTGAAATTTCAAAGCAGTGAGAAGAATGAAGACTTTTTAAACTTAAATTTGATGATAATAAAAGGGCAGTGCTGTTTCTTTCTGAAATTTATTCGCCATTTTACCTGTGTAGTGTTTTCTAAAAGTAAAAATACGAATATGTTTCTTTTCAGGCAGCAGAAGATAGCAGACAGAGAAAAGAGAGCAGCAGAACAACAAAGGAAGAAAATGGAAAAGGAAGCACAGCGGCTAATGAAGAAGGAACAAAACAAAATTGGTGTGAAACTTTCATAACAAAATGTCCTTCAGATGCATAGTGCCAGTGGGAGAAATATGAGCTCCACAACCCAAGCAACATTTGTATGGAGCTAAGAGTATTTTCAGAATACAAATACTCTGCTTGATTTTGATGCATTCATCAGGCCATACAGGACACCAGGATTCTCTCAAAGTCCCTTGAACTCTTGGTGATTGAGACTCAAAGAACACAAAAGACTTGTGAGACAATATTTTCTTCAACATGTTCCAACTGTAAGACAATTGTTTGCTGTAGATAAATTATTACAAATGGAATATATCAGTACCTCTTCAAGCTAGTGTTTCTAGCTAATTAAATGGGTGTAAATTTTATGGTGGGAAAGAACTCTGCTGTCTATAATGCTTTCCTTCAATGTGCATAATGATAAAATAAATAATTTTAAATATTCTTTTGTTTCCATGATTACCTGACCTAAATCAGACAGACTTGCAGAGCTTTAACTTCTTATTTTTGTTGTCAGAAGCTGGTATTGGCACACATTTCCTTTAACTTGAACTGGTATTCATTAGGGATCTGGTAATTTCAGTTTTCAAGAAAATGACATTAAATGCAATAATTTTATTTAGTACAAATATTTTGTACATCATTTTCTTTTAGATGGTGTTATACATATTTGTCATTTATATTACATGTATAAACATTGAAAATCAGTTAAAATGGCAAATTTGTTTTACATTATTATCACTTGTGAGTTTTAAAAGCTAGTATTAGTAGTTTTTCCCTGTCATTGTAGATTTTAAGATGTTATGGTATCTTTAAGTACCTTAGTTCCTCCCCACCAAAAGGTATTAATTTACAAATGCATATAGCCTTCAGTTTTACTATTTCAAAGCTTTTAGATAATTTCTATATTAGTTTTATATATCTGACATAATACAGGTTACCTATGTTGTTGACTAAGGTAACATTATTGATTTATTAAAACAAGATAGGAATAATAATACTTCTATTTTCAGATGTTGACTAGCTCCAAAATAGTTTTCAGGAAATAGATATAGACTGTGTTCATAGGGAAAAATGTAGATTTGATAGTTTAAAATCTCATTAATTTTGTCGCCACAATTAAAATACATCCAGCCTGACCTTCTATGGCTTTAGAATTTAATATTTTTACTTTCTTAAAAGCTGTTGCCCAAATGAACATTTTGTGGATTTTGAAAATGTCGTAAATACTCTACAGGCCAAATACTGCTAATTTATTTGAATTAAAGTGATATTTCATGGTAAAATCACAAACTATACAATGAGCTAAGTTCTTACCCTAAGCTCCCAGACTAAATGCAATTTATTTTTTATTTTTAAAAAATTTTTATTGGAGTACAGTTGATTTACAGTGTGTTAGTTTCAGGTGTACAGCAAAGTGGAATTGGTTGAAATTTAACTTTGATAAAAAAACTTCCTGTTATAGCCCCAAGCTATATTTTCAGTTATGTTTATTAGAGAGTTTTTGCCAGTAAACTCCCAATTAAATAGAATTAGACTCAAATTTTTAATAATAAATGAATTATCTTATGTCATTTGTATTTATTTTAGTTATTATAGGAATGCTACATGCTTTCTCTAAATTGGGGGTTCGAAAGGATAATTTCTCCTTTAGTACAATCAGTCTTACTGTTTTTCCCCCATAGTTTTTTTTCTTTTTTTTCCCCCATAGTTATTGAAGTCTGCTTTGGTCATAATTTTCATGTGTGAGATTTTGTTTTTTGTTTGGTTTTTTATTTTTGTTTATTTAGAAATAAAGACTGGATAGAAATTATAGTCTGTATAGATTAATTAGGACGAAAGAGATTTTTCTCATGGAAAGAATAGATAGGAATTCTTGAATTTTTTGACCTCTGTTGGTATGTAAACTAAACTCCTGTATTAAATTGGGTATATTGTTCCAAAAGAAGTCATGGAGTTAAATACATATGATAAATCCTTTAGTAGCAAGCTGGCTCCTTTAGCTTCTAAATTTATGGTTTCTTAATTTTAGCAAAGGATTATCAGTTTTAGAAGCTTATTAGTAGAAGTGAAAAAGAAATATGGATAGGCATAGACAGAATTAGTGAAGTGCTACCCATCATCTGAATTGTGCATTTCATGTACTGAGATAACAAATAATCAAAAACATGTGAAACTTACTCTGTGTTTTTTATATATATATTTCATGGTTTCTAGCCATCTCCTTTTATTAAGCTTTAGCTAGGGATATCCTCTAATTGAATCCTGGCTCTTTTTTAGTAGCATCTTTAATTGAGTCAATATTCAGCATCTGAATTCCTCAGTTTCAACATGTACTCGCCTCTGGCCAGGGCAGTGACTGTTCCTGGATGAAGATTGGTGGTTGGGAAGAAGGTGGTAGCTCTAGAAACTGGCATCTGGATTGATCTTCAACACCACTCTACAAGCTTACCGCTAGAGTATAAATTTAACCACGGCCAATGTTCCAAAAAGCCTAAACTTTGTCAATACAGGTATACCTTGTTTTATTGCACTTTGCTTTGTTGTGCTTTGCAGATACTGTATTTTTAACAAATTGCAGGTTTGTGGCAACCCTGTGTTGAGCAAGTTTATCAGCACCAATTTTCCAACAGCCTTTGCTCACTTCTTTACATTTTGGTATTTTCACAGTATTTCAAACTTTTTCATTATTGTATTTGTTATGGTGATCAGTGATTTTTAATCTACTGTTGTTTTTGGGGTGTGAACCATACCCATATAATACGACAGTGAACTTAATTGATAAATGTTGTATGTGTTCTGCCTGCTTCACCAACTAGCCCTTCCCCTGTCTTTGTCCCTCTCCTCCCACCTCCCTATTCCCTGAGACACAGCAATATCGAAACTAGGCAAATTTAAAACCCTACGATGGCCTCTAAGTGTTCAAAAGAAAGGAAGAGTCATACATCTCTTACTTTAAGTCGAAAAGCTAGAAATGATTAAGTCGTGAGGAACGCATGTTGAAAGTTGAGATAGGCCCAAACTAGGCCTCTTGTGCCTAACAGCCAAGTTGTGAATGTAAAGGAAAAGTTCTTAAAGGAAATTTAAAGTGCTACTCCAGGGAACATACAGATAAGAAAGCTTTATTGCTAACATGGAGAGAGTTTTAGTGGTCTGGATAGAAGATCAAACTACCCACAACATTCCTTTAATCCAGAAGCCTTATCCAGAGCAAGGCCCTAGCTCTCTTAAATTCTGTGACGGCTGAGAGGTGAGGCAGTGGTAGAAGAAAAGTTTGAAGCTAGCAGAGATTTGTCCATGAGGTTTAAGAAGAAGTTATTTCCATAACAAATGTGCAAGGTTAAGCAGCAAGTGCTAATGTAGAAGTTGCAGAATATCATCCAGAAGATCTAGCTGAGATTATTAATGAAGATGACTGCAGTAAACAACAGATTTTCAATGTAGGTGAAACAGGTTTACATGGGAAGAAGTTGCCATCTAGGACTTTCATATTTAGAGAGAGATCAATGCCTGGCTTCAAATCTTCAAGAGACAGGCTGACTCTCTCGCTAGGGGCTAATGCAGCTGGTGACTTTAAGTTGAAGCCAATGCTTATTTACCATTCCCCAAATCCTAGGATCTTCAAGAATTATGCTAAATCTACTCTGCCTGTGCTCTACAAATGGAACAGCAAAGCATTGATAACAGCACGTCGGTTTACAATATGGTTTACTGAATATTTTAAGCCAACTTTTGAGACCTACTGCTCAAAAAAAAAAAAAAAGATTCCTTTCAAAATATTACTGCTTATGGACAATGCTCCAGCTCTGATGGAGATGTACAATGAGATTCATATTGTTTTCTAGCCTGCTAACACAGCATCCATTCTGCAGCTCATGCATCAAGGAGTAATTTCGATTTTCAAGTCTTATTATTTAAGAAATACATTCTGTAAGGCCATAGCTGCCATTGGTGGTGATTCCTCAGATGGATCTGGGCAAAGTCAATTAAAAACCGTATGGAAAGGATTCATCATTCTAGATGCCATTAGGAGCATTCATGATTCATGGGGAAAGGTCAAAATATCAACATAAAAGCATTTGGGAGAAGTTGCTTAAAACCCTCATGGATGAGTTTAAAGGGTTCAAGACTTCAGTGGAGGAAGTCACTGCAGATGTGGAAATAGCAAGAGTACTAGAATTAGAAGTGGAGCCTGAAGATGTGACTGAATTGCTGCAATCTCATGATAAAGCTAATTGGATCTGGAGTTACTTCTTACAGAAGAGCCAAAGAAAGTGGTTTCTTGAGATGGAATCTGCTCCTGGTGAAGATGCTGTGAAGATAGTTGAAGTGGCAGCAAAGGATGTAGGATATCACATAAATTGATAGAGCAGCACCAGGGTTTGGGAGGAGGGACTCCAATTTTGAAAAAAGTTCTACTGTGGGTGAAATGCTATCAAACAGCACTGCATGCTACAGAGAAATAATTCCTAGAAAGGAAGAGTCAATCAATGCATCAAACTTCATTGTTATCTTTAAGAAATTTTCACAGCCACCCCAGCCTTCAGCAACCACCAACCTAATCAGTCAGCAGCCATCAACATTGAGGCAAGACGCTCCACCAGAAAAAGATTATGACTCACTGAAGGCCCAGATGATGGTTAGCATATTTAGCAATAAAGTATTTTTAAGTTGAGGTATGTACACTTTTTTGACATAATGCTATTGCACACTTAATAGACTATAGTATAAACGTAACTTTTCTATGCACTGGGAAACCAAAACATTCCTGTGACTTGGTTTGTTGCAATATTTGCTCTATTGTGCTCATCTGGATGATGTATTTACTAAAGGCATGCTCTGGGCCACATAGAGCTAACATTTACATTTTCTTCAATCCTTTGTAGTTCAGCTTTGAGATAACCTACTGAAACGATTTTCACACTCCTTAGCCCCTTGTTCAGAGGAAACCTTTCATAAGTGTGTCGGCAAATACAGCAGTTACCAAGGTGGGTGCTTCTGGCTGAAGTCAAATTGGGAGGTTGGGGTGCTCTAGGGCCTGCAGACGGCTGCAGGCGAAGGAGCTTCTCCCCTCTCTTACAGGTGAATGGAGGGCTGAAGAAGATGGTGGATCCATTAAGAGCTCATTTTAGTAGCTAATAACTTAATCAGCTTGTTTTTCCCATTATGCAGATTTTTAAAATTTAAGTTCTCTCCTAATATCAAAGACAGCTTTTTTTTTCTTTGTGTAATTTACTTCCATTTTCTTTAATACAACCAAGGCTGTTTCAAGGTTATATCAACAGCTAGTAACTTTCTTTCACTTTGCTTTTTTTAAAAATTATTATTTATTTATGTTTTATTTTGGCTGTTCCAGGTCTTAGTTGCGGCACGCGGAATCTTCCTTGCAGCCTGTGGGATCTTTAGTTTTGGCATGCGGACTTCTTAGTTGTGGCATATGGACTTCAGTTGCAGCATGCATGAGAGATCTAGTTCCGTGACCAGGGATCGAACCCAGGCCCCCTGCATTGGGAGCATGGAGTCTTACCCACTGGACCTCCAGGGAAGTCCCTCTTTTACTTTGCTTTCTTTTTTTTTTTTTTCCTTAAATTTGTGTATTCATTTATTTTATTTTTGGCTGTGTTGGGTCTTCGTTGCTGTGCGTAGGCTTCTCATTGCCATGGCTTCTCTTGTTGCGGAGCATGGGCTCTAGGCGCATGGGCTTCAGTAGTTGTGGCTCGTGGGCTCTAGAGCGCAGGCTCAGTAGTTGTGACACACAGGCTTAGTTGCTCCGCGGCATGTGGGATCTTCTCGGACCAGGGCTCAAACCCATGTCCCCTGCACTGGCAGGCAGATTCTTAACCACTGCGCCACCAGGGAAGTCCCTACTTTGCTTGCTATCTTTTATTTTCAGTGTCCCTTAGTCGTGGCCATTGGACTGCTCAGTAACTAGAGTAAGTTTTGAGAGTAGTTAATTTGCTTTTTCACCAGAAGCCTCAATCTCCTAAGCTGGAAAGAGACACTATTCTAGAAGACCCCTCATCCTCCACCCCATACAACAGATTTCTACCCTTGCATAACTGCTGTTGCAACTGCTAATCCACAATCAGGAGTGTTACAGAGAAACTCACTAGAAGTCTTTGACCACCCAAGACAATCTCAGCCTTTCCCTTCAGGGAACTTCCATGGCTATTTTTGCAGGGACCTTGCCTATATACTGCTCTGATCACATCAATTTTGAGAGCTTCTCAGAGTTCTCCAGCTGCTGCAGAGATGGGGCAGTATTAAACAAATCGCCTGTGATTGCAAATCTTTTGAATGGTGGTGGTGGTTTTAAGGGTTAACTGAGACTGAGTGTTCATTATAGTGCCTGGCAACATATATAAGTGCTCAACAACGGTAGTTGTGAGCCCCTGCACACACTTCCTTATGAGCCCCTGCACGCACTTTCTCATGGGATCCTGTGCACACCTCCCACCTCTTACCACACACTGATGTTGCAGCCCCTTCCCTGAGGAGAGTGGGAGAAGTTGACTGATCTTACAAAATTAATTTTTACATGCCTTTAAGTTGAACTGCAAGTTTAATGAGAAAGAGAATCAACATTGACTTTGTGGCTCGGCACCATCTGAGAATTTTAACTATCAGGGACTCCTCACATGCACTGAGGTGGACATTATCCCCACTTGACATGTAAGGAAAGCAAAGCTTAGAAAGACAATTGTGTGCCAGCTTAATGGAAAGGAAAATAGCAAGCTTTGAGAGCAGCTGTATTAGTGTTTAATCAGCATTCTAAATGGACTATGGTTTCCAAGGCCTATCTTCACTTGATGAAACTACGAGCTGCCACAGAGTGAGCTTTTAGTCATTCTTCTCTGGTTCTTAAAGAGCTCAGTGATGTTACAAATGATAGTAGATAATGTGTTTCTAAGAATTTATTTAATAAACATGAAAGAAATTAGCTTGGCTTTTATTTTCATATAAATAACAACTGTGGTTGAATGTCAATGCCATAGAATTAAGTATTCCCAGGTTACTTGGGTCAGATGTTATAATCAAGGCAAAATGAAGTGTGGTTTATATTCACACATTTACATAGGCCAATTAGCTCACTTGATTGGGTCACATTTCAAATGAGGCCAAGGTCACAGGTTTCATACATGTGCAGACCAGTACTACACCCAGAGACCTTCCTGCTACAAATTGTGTCCCTGACCTTGTCCGGGTATCTTCCTAACACGTGTCTTCAGGATCTGGTTCAGAGAGTGACTGGCACAAAAAAAATCATCCCCGTGAACGGGAAATTCAAAGGACATAGTCTGAGTTGGTGGTGTGTTGAGAGAAATTGCTATAGTTTATTATTCTTGGGTCAATTTTGGCTCATTATAAGATATTAATATCTTCTGGTAATTGGTTTCATTTGTTAAAATATTCAGACCTTAATTTGAATCCTTAATTTATACAGCAATGCAGTTTCCAAAACTGTTGACTATTCCTGGGTAAAATGAGTGGTTACCTATTTTATGGAGAAAAGTGACATCATCATTAGATATACTGGCCCTTGAAATAAATGAAAAAAAAATTTTTTACTCGGTATTTTATTGTAGTGGCCAATAAAGTAAGCTGTGCATAAGAACAGAGATATGAAGTGTGCCCTATTTAAGTTTAAAGCACACAAGTGATTTTGATTCCTTTTTGAAGCTCTGCAGTGCATCCAGGCCTCTTTAATTGCCTATCTGTCTTGATTCGAAGGAGCCCTTGTGGAGTAACGTGGTACCTGGATGATCATCTTTAAAACTTTTTTCCATGTACTGCTTTCAGTGTGAAAATTATTAAGACTGCTTTCAAGTTTTTCATTTTCTCCATACAAGCCAGAAATAATGCGCTGGTTCAGAAGAATTAAAGGTCAGTTTAAAATACCAGCACCTATTGTTTACTGTAGAAAGTGAGGCTGGCAAACTGTTTCAAAACAAACCCTGTGAGCTATTTGATTGCAAGGAAGGAGAGAAAGGACCTTTCTTACTGCACCATCAAATTAGAGAAATATTGCAGTTGTTAATAGTTTTCAGATTCCAGTCCATTAAAGCTACAGTCTAGCAAAAATTTAATTTTTCAGTTATTCAAATAGCTTTGATCAGAAATGCTACTTTCAAGGAACAAGGGTGAAAATATCTCTGAAGGTGGGCCAGATAAGATTACCATGGGAGGAACTCTAGGGCCACGAGGAGGAAAGCTCTGACACCTGCCTTTAACAGCATTCACTAGAAAGCCTGGACTGTGGGTCTTACATCATCATTTCACATCCATAATCCCAGATGCTTCCATTGCCTCTGGAGATGGAGTGACTCTCTTCCCACTCAAATCAACAGAGCAGTGGCAAGCAAAGTTTTGTGAGAAAAAGGTTAGAAAACATCTCTATTAAGCATTAATTTGTTTAGGACAGTAGAAGATCGAGTCCTTCAGCATTATCCAGAGTACTTACTCTTCTAATGAACTGAGAGTTACCACATAGGAGATCTTACTTGAAGTGGCAGTTTTCAAAGAACCTGGTATATACTGAACTGGTTTTTAAACTGTTCGCAGAGGTGACACTGGAACCACTGCAGGAGATGAGAGGGAGGCAAAGGGGAGGTCTCCAGGCCTGGTGCCCTGTTCCAAACACTGCACTTTTATGTGTTTTGTGTATTGGGTTTTTTTATGTTGAAAATTTATTTTTGAGAGAGACACACCTTTTACAAAACTTAAATGCTGCTGATATAGTCCAGTCTTCTAACACAAACTTTTGAGTAGCATTTAAACCTTTTTTAATTTTAAAATTCTTTGGAATCATTGTTATAACCATTAGTTACCACAATCATCGTGATTGAGGGAGAATCAGTAGTCACAGCAGAGAATGTCTTCCAGTGGTTTGAAAATAATTACCTGATATAAACATGTTGTTTATATTCTATTTGGACCTTCCAATTGTTTTTTTTCTCCCAGGACCATTGGGAGTTTGTTGACATTCTTTCAAGATTTGATTTCTGTAAACTGCTATTTTTAATTGCCTAGGTTACTGCTTCATTGTACACATTTTGCCTGGTAAGACTGGGAATAAGTGAATTTTGTAAAAGTGCTCACTGAGCCAAAATGGAAGTCGGAACCTACCCCCAAACTTTCAAAATCCTCAAGAGAAAAACATATTGGACCCAACCACTACTTAGGCAGGGCCTATGACAAATGCAAATCACAGACTTCCTTTTTCTCCTGCCACAAATGTCAGAAACACTTGGCATCTGAGTGTATTGCATTTTTTCCCCTTTCTGAACAGCTCAACTCGGAAAGGTCAGCATATCCCTTTGGGAAAAATCTTTTCTCGTAAATTGGAATGTTTGCACACATAACTGTAGGAAATGTTTAACATTTGCTTTGATGGGACAGCAATTTATTCAATAGAGTAGAATTGTTCTTCTTTTTCCATCTTCCTGCCTGTTTGTACATCACAGGCACCCAAATTACGGAAAGCAACTTTGAGGCAGTTCTTTCTATGGGATCAGATCATCCTGTCCACAAAACCAGCCAACGCCTTGGGCTTCCGAAATGCAAGCTATGACCCATCTTTTATTTACTCTGAGGGACTCATTTGTGTTCTGAGTAAAAGCAGTAATTTTCCACAATACATATCGAAACCCTGGGAAAGAAGGAGGAGGAAAAGGTGGGGGAAGGAGGCAGGGAGAAAAAGAAAAACAGAATAGCCACTGCCAGGGTCTCCTGTTTTACCTTCGCACAGATTTGTTTCCATGTGTATAACAAGTTACACTACACTGTGTCCACTGTTGCAAATGAGTTAACTTTCTTTGAATCTTCTGGTTTGAGTAAAAGAAGAGATACAGGTCATTAAGACAACAAAGCAAGTTTCTGTTTGGGATCAGCCGCCCCCAGTGTGGTCATCACCATGATCATTTGCAGCTCACAGAGAATTCTTCACCAGCGCCCATCTTGCCATCCATCTTGAACTGATGAACAGTTCTGAGTTTATGTGGTTCTATTTGTTTCTGTAGCAGCAAACGGATACCAAAAACACGCCTGTACTTTTTCTTAAAAATGCTTAATTTAGCAATGATGAAAAATAAACACAAGGAGGGAGTGTAAGGAAGATAGCAGTATCTAGGTGTTGGTCTGGGCTAGACTACAGGAAGGGACCTATGTCAGCATGGCTCATTAGCTTGGGAAGCTTCCGATTATTCACTTCCAGAAACAGCTTCCCTTCCATTTCAGCCAAGTCCCTCTGCTGCTGAGCGTGTGCTGTGTAAGAGCCCATATGTGTGCCTGAGGCACGTGTGTATCCCACGGAAGAAACAGCCTATCTGAGACAGCCCACCTCGCTCCACAACTCCATCCTGTCCCTTTGTGTCTTCTCAAGGACTTCCCTCCTTCAATTAATTCTTTCTCTCCTAGATCATCAGTTTCTTTCTCTTCATTGGCTCAATCACAAAAGCCTACAAACATTCTCTCCTCTCAATATTGAAAAATAAAACAGATCCTTGCAACGCATATCCCCTTGTAACTGCTACCCACTGCCCTACTCCCCATTCACGGTAAAACTTCAAAAAAAATTAGCTGCACACATTGATTTCCGCTTTCTCTCTTCCATTCACTCTCCAACCCACTCCAGTCTGGCTTCCATCCCCATTTTTGCAAAGAAAATGATCTTGACAGTCACTAAGACTTTGTTGTCAAAGCCAGTGGACATCTATCTGTTCTCATGTTACTCAACTTCCTAATAGGATTTCAACACAGTTGACCATTCTCCGCTCTTGGTTTTCAGAATATTGCAGTTATCTAGTTTTCCTCCTGCCTTTGGGCTGCCTCTCTCAGGCTGTTTTGTTGGTTCTACATCCTCTACCTCTATCTAGATGTAGAAGTGCTCTTGGACTCAGTCCCTGGCCTTCTTTTCCTCTTTACACTCTCCCTGGATGATTTCATCCATCCCATGGTTTTAAACGGTATGTAAATGCTGAAGAACCCCTGTTTTATAACCCTAGCCCTGATGACTCCTGTGATTTTCACATTCATACATGCAATTACTCACTTGACATTTCCACATATTTAACAGACTTCTCAAATTTATTGTCCCAAACTAGCTTCTCTTGAACTTTTCCATTCTCAGTAAATGACACCACTATTGACCCAGATGCTCAAGTCAAAAACCTGAGTGATCCTAAATTTCTCTCTTCCTTAAACCCTACCTCGTCTCCTCCCCACATCCCATCTATCAGCAAATTGCATCAGTACTATTTTCAAGATCTGTCTTTAATTATTCAACTTAATCTCCATATCCACTTCTACCTCCAAATTGTCATCACTCATCTGGACTATTACAGTGGTATTCCTGCTGCCACTCCTGCCTCCGTACAATACATCCTGCACATAGCAGCCACAGAGTCAAAAAAAGAAAAAAAAAAAAAAAAAGGAAAAAACCCGGATTGTATCATTGTCCTGTGTAAAGTCTGTTAATATTTCTCATTGCAGTGGGAATAAATTCAAACCAACCCTCCCATGGTTTACATGGCCCCATATGAACTAGCTTCTCTTCCACTTCTCCAACCACCCCCGTGCCCCTCACTCTGCTCTAGCTACGCTGGTCTCCTTGATGCCTCTCTAACATGTCAAGCCCTTTTCAGCCTCAGGGCCTTTGCCTCTGTTGTTTCTGCAAAATTTTACCCCCCATATCTTCCCACAGCTTGCTCTTTATCATCCATTAGCACTAATGGTATTTCTTCAGACAGGTGTTCCTGGCCTTTGTCCCCATCAGTCTTGGTCAAAGCATCTCATTCCCTTGGAAGCACTTACCACTATCCAGAATTAATTTGTTCATTTGTTGGCATGTTCTGTGTCTTTCACAGACAGAATGTGAGTTCCCCAAAGGCAGAAGCCTTGTCTGTCTCCTTCGCTATTGACGACAGGCCTAGCGAAGTGCCTAACGTGTGAGCACCCAGTAAGTATTTGTTGGATGAATTCATTCAACAGCTATTTTTAGAACCCCTACAATATGCCACCTACTGTTCTAAGTGCTTGACATTTTTCTGTGAACGAAACAGAACACAGATCTCTGCCCTCAGAGACTTAGTATTTTAGTGGGGGAGATGGGCAATAAGCAAGACATAGTAAGTGACAGTACAGTACGTTTAAAGGTGATAAGTGCTGTGGAAGAAGAGTTTCTCGGTGAAAACTTAGGATATTCCCCAGTCTCTTCCACTTGTGTGTAAAGTGGAAAAGTCATTTGCTTTGCAGACCCTTGAAATCTTGGCTTCTAGAGATGAAAGATGAGATCCTGAGCAATCTACCTCTTTAAGGCTCAGCTCCATTATCTGTAAAGTAGAGTAGTACCCATATCACAAGATCGGTGTGAGGAATAAAGTAATGCAGATTTAATACTGTCTCATCCCTTCCCAGCCACCCACTCTCACCCTATTATTCCAAGGGGAGGACACATACGGTGAAGCATTTTCTCCCTCTCTGAACCCCCAGCATGCTTTAAAACAAAATCAGCCCAACTTTCCTGAAAATACTCAGTATATCCTTACTGAATAAATATGTGGACTAACAAGTGTATGGATAATTTCAGAGCAAACAAACAAAGCTACTTGTCTTCAGAAACAATGCTTTTTAAAAGACAGAGTAGGAAGTCCTCACCTTTCTTTAATAATTATTTTTCCCTCTTTATCATTTAATTCCATTTTTACAGATCCCTACTGTTAAAGATGGAAGGATCTGCTATCCATTTAGTCTTTCTTACCATATGTAAAAGTAAAATCACAGAGATAATTATTTTATAGGAGGATAGAACATTTATTTAAATGGAAACACTAATCTTTATTTTCATCATGCTGAAGTGTGTGGTTACAAACGATATTCAATAAAACACTATATATAATAAGCAAAAAATAAGTTAATACAATGTAAACCTTACATATAGTTTCATCAATTGACAGGTTTAAGAACAGACAAGCCATTTAAGACTTTGGAGCTACATCTAGTAGAAAACTGCAAACACTCAAACCTTATCAACCCCAAGTAAGACACTAAAGAGCTATCAAGACTTCTTCAAACCAGTTACACAAATACATTTTTCTTTTTGGTTACAATCCCCTGCTATGCACAAGACCACTGGAATGCTGTAACAATTACACATTTTAAAACGGCAAAAAGCAAAGCAAGGAGATAACATGCCAGCCTTATAGAAGCTGTCTTGAAAGTGCAAACTTTGCATTTTCTCTACCTGCACCACTAGGATAAGTACGGGTACCTCAGACGACACGGCAAGATCGTGAGCATGCTTTCTATATCACACTGGTGGGACATGTACTGGAACCAGGTCTCCATGCCTTCGAAGATACCTCCCGTTTTAAACAGTGAACAGGCTTCAACTAAATATAGTGCAAATCAAATACCGAGGAACAAAAACGACAGAATAGAGACCGCCACAGGTCGACCCGCTGCTTCTCCACCTAGCATCAGGCCACACGGGACAGACTGGCACACGGAAGTGACACCTTCTGTCTAGGGTTTGATATGACAGGTGGTGCGGCGGAGCGAGTGCAGGGCCACCATGCAGCAGCCCCGCAGCAACGCCCCGATGTTATAGATGGGATCCGTTCCCCCCCTCTGAGTACTGAACGCCCACAGCACGGTGGGGACCACGGGGGCCGCCACGGCCAGGAGATCCACCAGGAAACTGCTGCTCCAGTACCGCCCCACGACGCCCCCGCCGCACAGCGGGACCAGGCCGTTCAGCCTTTCCTCCGCGGAGCCTGCAAAATCCAGCTCTCTCATGAGGCGGTTCCCACGTGCCTCCGGACCCACCTCGGCGGTCGGGGTCTCCACGGGAGACAAAAGGATGGCGGAGTTTGGATTTCTTGGCGTTAAATCGACCACGATGGCAGAGATGGACTCCAGGAAGCTTTCCATCGAGTCGGCCCTGGACTCATCCTCAGGGGACGTGGAGCTGGAGGGACAGGGGTCCTGGAGCTTGAGCACATGCCGGATGAGCTCGGAGACGGCAGGGCTGTAGGGCACCACGTCGGTCTGCACGGCCTGCTCTGCCACCGCGCTGCCCTCTTCCTGACCCTCCAACTCCAGGGCCTTTGCCCCAGGGCTGGCACGAAGCAGCTCCAGGTCGCCGGCCTCCACGGCGGCCGTCACCAGCTCATCGAACACATCTGTGCCGTGGCCTGCGCTGTGTTCCCCCAGCAGCTCGCTGTTGGCCCCCGGCTCCTCTGGGGTCAGCGCCTCGGCCGTCGGGCCAGAAGCCGTGCTGAGGGCTAAGCCCTTCTCCGGGGAATCACACGGAAAGTCGAGACACAGCTCGTCCCTCAGAGAGCCGCTGTGCGCCATCTCCATGCTCTGAAGTAGAGACTCCAGCTTCTTGTTTTGAATGTTTATGTCCACAAAATACTTCTGAATGCCTTTGTCCTTATCGGCCAAGCTGCTCCTCATTGTTTCGATGACCTGTTTGAGCTGTTGGATCTCCTTCCTGGCTTCCTTGAGGGCCAGCTGGGCCTCCACCCGGTGGCACTCTTCCTCAATCCAGTCCTCCCGCATTCGGGCCAGCTGGGACTTCAGCTCCACGATCTCACTCTCCCTAGAGCCAGAGGAGACAAGCCCTGCTCAGAAAAAGGCCAACTGTGAAGCAGGCAGCAAGCAATTCTGGCGCCCAGCCCAGCCCATGCTCTCCCACCGGAAACATACAGGTTAAATCAGTTTTGAAATTTTATTAGCCCTGAACTGCCCCCTTAACTGTAAAACAGCTAAAATAATAACAGTAACTAGAATCAGAATAAAAAATGCTATTATTGTTTGTTTTTTTTTTCTTTTTGAGTGCCCGCCATATGTCTGGTATTTCACTAAGTTCTTTTCAGGCATTATCCTCTATTCGATACAGACCGACCTCGTTTGACTGCACTTTGCTTTATCGTGCTTCGCAGATAGTGTCTTTTTTTTTTAACAAATTGAAGGTTTGTGGCAACCCTGCTTTGTCAGACGCTGGTTAGCATTTTTTAGCAATTAAGGTATTTTAAAATTAAGGTTTGTGCACTGTTTTTAGATATAATGCTACTGCACCCTTAGTAGACTCTAGTGTAGTGAAATAACTTTTATATGTGATGAGAAGTGAAAAAATTCATATGACTCACTTCATTGCAATATTTGCTTTATTGCAGTGGTCTGGAACTGAACCTGCAACATCTCTGAGGTAGTCCTGTATTTAATATTGGAAATTGTTTTATTGGAACACATTAGTGTCTCTTAGCTTGCTTTTATCTCCATAGTCTACTCTTTCCTATGTCCACAAAACAACTTGTGGAAGGAAAGTCCGTATCACTTTTAATTACCTATCAAAGGCAGAAGGCAGACTGATAAGCTTTAGCAGTGCAAAACAGTTCTGATCATATACCAATGATAATTTCTTAAAAATTTATTTAAATCATAAAAAGCTACATGTTGCAAGGACTTTGTGAAATGTTGATCATTCTATCTCCTCTCAGGCAAGATGACACTGGATCCATCCTACACTGAAGGGAATCTATTTTTTTTTTAGATCCTTCACAGGACCCTATTTCCAGATATTTGTCAAAAAATTCTTCCTTACATATAATTTCTTCATAGTCCGTATAAATATATGTCCTCATATTCTCAGTATTTATGAAGACCAGGTAGTCAGGATCCTGACATATTTGAAGAGATGCTGTAAGTATTGCTTCTTTAAGTTTAGGCTTGACTCTTCTCCAGTTTCACTGCCTTCCCATACCTCCCTCCCATGATTATTCAAACCCTCCCATAGATTCCTCAAATCATAAACCAAAGACTTCCAGGGCTTCCCTGGTGGCGCAGTGGTTGAGAGTCCGCCTGCCGATGCAGGGGACACAGGTTCGTGCCCCGGTCCGGGAAGGTCCCACATGCCGCGGAGCGGCTGGGCCCGTGAGCCATGGCCACTGAGCCTGCGCGTCCGGAGCCTGTGCTCCACAACGGAAGAGGCCACAACAGTGAGAGGCCCGCGTACCGCAAAAAAAAAAAAAAAAAGCTGGACACACCCAGAAAAAGCAGAGGATCCCTTCCAACGCAGGAGGGTTCCCTGGACCCCTGAAACAGCAGGATTATAAAATAGCTCTTTTGAGAGACTGATTTAAGAAATGTGACAAAAATTAAATGAAGTCATTTGTCTTCTTTTCTTGTGTCGGTTCATATTTCATTTTATGGAAAAAGAAAATGTCCTAAGCCACAGCGTGCGAGGAACGTGGATTCACCTCTCATGCAGTCGGCGCTCAGACTCCTTGAGCCTGGTCTTCAGGTGTCTCACTGTAACCTCTTTCTGCTGCAGAGGAGTCAAGTACTGCTCTGGACTTGGGGGTTTGACACCATGATTTTCACCACAGGACATGTACCTTCCAGATCGTCTGAAACAATCGAAGTAGCGACATGTTACTTTTTCTATAAAAAGAAAAGTTAAGGCACAGCTAACAGGTTGAGAAGAAATGGCAGCCGTTTGCTGGGACCTTAAACCCCAGCAGCGTGTGACCTCACTTCAGAAGGGGGACAATAATCCACCTGCCAATCTTAGGACTGTTCAAACTGGGAAGATTGGGGGCGGGGTGTTTGTGGAGGGGGCGGGGACAGGGGAGAGGGAGATTTTCTGTGGCCTAGGGATGATCTCATATAAAACAATGCACAATTGTCCACGGGCCTGCCTGGCAGTTCAGAGTAACAGGCTATTATGTTAAAGGACAGTGAGTAGGGGCAGGTGGGAGGGCAGGAGGGAGAGAGGTGACCTCGCTTCCACACAACGTGCCACTTGCCTAAAGGTCCCGATTGTTGTTAGTTGAATTCAGATTGTTCTGACATCAGTCCCTGGTGTGAGTGTGCTGACTTGGTGGAAACTTCCCTACTTCTGCAGGGAAAAAGGCTAGTCCAGTCTCACCAGATAGGTTTTGTAAGAGAGGCACCCAGTGCTCTACAAAACTTCCCTTGCTGGAATCTTGGCCCCTCTTAGGCCTGGCCAAGAGTTACTGCTCTGGGCAGTACTGTGCCCAGTACTGCTTTACACAGTACTGGGCACAACGTGGTGCTCAATAAACATCTGGTGTTTGAATGAATGAGCAAACACACGAATAGCTCTTCTCTGTTCGGAGGGAAATGCATAGGACCCTCCTGCTGCCGCTGTGCCATTTTTACTGCCTAGCCAGGAACTCCTGGGACTGTGGAACCTTATTAGAAATGAAACTGTGGCTCGTGTCCTTTCTGCAGCAGCCCTTGAAGGATTAGCTGAGTGTGGGAAAGGAAAGAGAAGTGTTGTATGACAGAATAAGGCAGGGGATCAAGAGTTGTATCATTTAAAAAAAAATTTTTTTTAAAAGAGATGCTTACCAAGTAGGACAAACCAAGAGTCATGAATTGGGAGATAGACGGCACTCACCTCATGACGGGGCTGCAGTCACTTCCCTTGTAGGAGCCGGAGTTGCTGCTACTGGGGGAAGAAGGCGCATAAGTGGGATGGATGTTAACGGGACTCAGCTGATTCCTGCACAGCATGGACAGAAGGTCCTTCTCCCGTGGGGAGGGTGGGCTGTTGCCAGTCTTGTACGATGAAGTTCCATTGCTCCGCCCGTGGGGACCTCGACTGGGAGAGAAGCATGAAGAATGTTAGAATCCTTGGGGCTGTAGATACCCAAATGCGAACGCTTTGTTCCTTCTTAAAAGCTAGTCACCACTGAGGAAATCCAATCTATAGGGTTGAAAAGGGCAACATAATTATTAGAGCAATTTGGCTTTATGAGTCGCCTTCTTCCCACCTGCCCGATATTTTCTCTCCTGTGTCACCAGCACAGGCAACCTCTCCCTCTTCTATTCTTTCAAATAGTTTCTGACCATAGATTAAACCCAGCTGCCTGCTAAGAACACAAACCATGTAAAATACTGATTTGGTTTCGTTTCGTTCCAGAGGCCATTTTGAACATGTGGCTTTTGTTCCAGTATACCTGTTTCTGTGTAAAAATATTCAGGTTTGGCTCACGTTGGGTAAGAAAATTAGGGTGCTTCATTTGGAGGATGGGGGAGAAGGGGTTTGCCCGTAAAGAAGAAGGAAAAAACAGGATAAATATAACCCACATAAATGTATCGTCTATAATTTTAACCACCTATTTTTTTCTTTTTCTTTCCATCCCCAATGACATAGCACAACCTTTATCATTTAACTGCTTAAAATGTTAGCCCCTGCCTCTTGTCTTGCCCCTCCAGCAAGGAGGCCGTCCCTGTGGTGAGAGTGGCTTTTCCAATATGGAATTTGAGTATCGCTGGCCTCCTCAAAGCCATTCAGTGATTCCCCGCAGCCTCCAGAATAAAGGCCAGACCCCTTAATACAGCTCACAAGGTCTGGCCCCACCACCCCATCCAACGCACCCTCTGCTGTTCCTCCCCCTGCATTCCAGACGATGTACAGTTTCCTGATGGTCCACGCTCTCCATCATCTTTTTATTATTCTCTCTGCCTAGAATTGTTCTTCTGCTCCTACCCTGAGCCTCTGGGTACCTCCTACTTCAAGACTGACGGGAACCTACTCCAAGCAGCCTTCTCTGGACCCCTCACTCCCTCGGCCAGTGTAGGTGCTGTTCGCCGGTGCTTTCCAACACCCTGTGCAGGCTTCACCGTGGAAATTATCACAGTGCATCACCACAGCATGTCTGTCTGTCTTTTCCACTAGACTAGGGCATCCTGAGGGCAGAAACACAGCCTGTGCTTTTACATCCCCACTACCTGCTGGCACATGCTAGGTTCTTCCTAAATGACTGCTAAGGGAATAAACTGGGTTGAAGTCCTGGCACTGCCACTTACTAGGAACTTAGGCAAGTAAGCCACTTAATATTGGGGATATATGGTAACTTTCACAAAGTTGGCGTGCAAATAAATCAAAGAATGGATGTTCAGTACATTGGACAAGCTGTTAAGGGCAATTCAACTGCAGGGTACTGTTTCTGGATAAACTGTTTGAACTTCCCTGTTAATCTAGTTCCATTAAATTTGATACCCCGGAGTGTAAGGAAGCATCTAGAGAATGTTGAAATTACTTTAAATAGGGTAGCACGTCTATGTCAGGAATATATCTTGCTGACATTACAAGGAAACCAAAGGGAACAAGATACTCTTCATATAGCAGGACTTATTTTTGTCAATCCCTCTTTGCAATTTTGATTAGAACTGTATCCAACGGACACATCTCACCGAGAAACATGAGTGAACGTGAGTATGAGTGTGTGTGTGGGTCTACTTGGCTCCAAAATCACAATTACTTATTTAAAATCGAATACAGTTTGAACTAGCAGTCAACCCAGTAAATCACATATAAATGAAACATCACCAAATTCTAAACTTAAAAAGTTCTTTCCTTTTGAAATCATCCACATGGACTCTGCCTCCTTTTTTGTGAGAAGAGGACATTTTATATGGAACAGATGGGCTGGTGGCTTTGTGACAAACCAACTTCAGCAGTTCTTTGGTGGGTGTGGGGCAGAAAATAATATGTACTCTGGCTTGGATGTGCCTCTCTATGCTTCACTTCTGTTGGCCTGACTGTTTCTTAATGTGGCTATGAGAAAGATGGAGAGTCAACCATTGCAAGTTAGGAGAAAGAGTAAGGAGCTATCCCTCATGTGGACCTGGGGAATTCTATTCTGAGTTAACCTTTGCTGAGAACCTTCTGTGACCCAAGCCTTGTTGCAGGTGCTCTATGAACACTGTTTCACTTAATTTTGACCATCACGGCAATAAGGCTTATGGCAATAAGACTGGTACAATGATCATTTCCCTTTTATATTATGTGAAGTACAGGCAGTACTCAGTTATGTGAAATAACTGAGGCTCAGGGGAAAAAAAAAAAACTGGTTCAAGAACTCACAGCTCCACTGGGATTTAAATCCAGGTCTCAACTCTACAGAAATGTCTCCAGCTTTATACAAATGGAATGTATTGTTTGGGTCTTGTAAACAGGTATATTAGGTACTGGCTAGGTATGTGGTTATTACCTGAAGAATTTACCACCGACTTCTTTAGTTTGATGCATGCACTAAAATGCACGATTAGTGACATACAAATTAAATGAGATGAGGATTTTGTAAGAACTCATCTGCTATACAGAAAAGAGCAAAAACTCTTCAAACTATCAAACATTAATAAGGTATAATTGAGTCTTGAAATATATTTCAGGAAATGAGTTATTAGGCTGTTTGTAATAGCTAACTTTAAAAAAAGAAACTACATGCTTTAAATTATCAGTTCTGTTCCTTACATTTAGTTTAGTTCAAATGCTAACATATGTGGGTACAAACTCATTGTGGATGATAATAAAAAACATTTGCAATGGAGAAGACAGGATTCCATGTTTGTCAAGGCCGTGCACAGGCAAATCTGACGCTACCTTCCTAGCTCTCCCCGAATCCCTTGGTCTGATGGACAAAAAGAATGCAGCCCACAGAGAGGAGATAGAATTCTGGTACCCCGCCCCCTTCCTGCAAATCTTCCTGCAAAACTGGAGAGTGAGAGAAAGGGAGAAGTGAAGAAGGGATCCTCAGAAGGCGCCCAGATGACTCTCTATTCTCCAGGCATTGCCCTTTCCTTCAGGTAACATCCTCACCCTCACCGTCACCGTCACCACCACCATCACCAGCACCATGCTCACCAGCACTATTATGGGCTGAATGGTGTCCTCCCCAAATTTGCAGGTGGAAGCCCTAACCCCCAGTACCTAAGAATGTGACTGTATTTGGAAACGGGGCTTTAAAAAAGGTATTTATGCTAAAATGAGGCCCTTAGGATGGGCCCTAATCCCAATTTGACTAGTGCCCTTATATGAAGAGGAAATTTGGACACAGACAGGCACAGAGAAAAGACTAGGTGAGGAAACAGGGACAACACAGCCATCTACAAGCCAAGGAGCAAGGCCTCCACAGAAGCCAGTCCTGCTGACACCTTGATCTTGGACCTCTAGCTTCCAGAATTGTGAGAAAGTACATTTCTGTTGTTTAACCCACCCCCCGCAGTCTACGGTATTTTGTTATAACAGCCTGAGCAAACTAATATGATCATATTCACCACCACCACCACCATCAGCAGCAACAGCGGCAGCATCTTGCCCATTAGTATTATTTTTATCACTATTGACTAAAACAAGCATGTAATGGCTCTTTTCCTGAGTTCTGGGCACCGTGTTAAGCATTCATATCTATCAGTTCATTTAAATCAGTGAGGTAGATGCCATTATTACCCCATTTTCCAGAACAGGAAACTGAGGCTCGGGGCCCTGGGTCTTGCACCTAATAAGCAATGGATGCTGAACTCAAGCCCAGGTCCATCTGACTCCAAATCCCGAGCTTTTTTTTTTCTTCTTCTTACTTCTCTCTGCCTCTGATTAATCGTTTTAGCTTTGTTGTTGTTATTTTTAAATTAATTATTTTTCGCTGCATTGGGTCTTCGTTGCTGTGCATGGGCTTTCTCTAGTTGCGGCGAGCGGGGGCTACTCTTCGTAGTGCACGGGTCTCTCATTGCGGTGGCTTCTCTTGTTGCAGAGCACGGGCTCTAGGTGTGCAGGTTTCAGTAGTTGTGGCACGCGGACTCTAGAGCGCAGGCTCAGTAGTTGTGGCGCACAGGCTTAGTTGCTCCGCGGCATGTGGAATCTTCCTGGACCAGGGCTCGAACCCGCGTCCCCTGCATTGGCAGGCAGATTTTAACCACTGCGCCACCAGGGAAGCCCTAGGATTCTAGTTTAAGAAAGAGAACTCCTCAGAAATATCAGCAGAGTTGGCCTTCTCTAAGAAGAGATGGTTTGTAAATCTTTTAAGTTTTGTTTTTAAAATTGCCTGTCAAAAGCATTCCTTCCAACTACCTCTGTCCTTCATTTCCCCCACCGCTTCACCACATGTTCCTGCTAGCCTTCCTCCCAGGATCTAATTCTCCACAAAGAAAATTCATTTACTACAGGAGGAACCAGCCAATTAAAAGGATCATAAGTTATTTTAAAGTTTTGCATGGTACCCGGCCCATCTAGAGGAGCTATCCTCAATGCATGGTCCTGTAGAACACACAGATTACGTGAAACACCTGAGATGCTCCAGACCAGATATCTACTGATGGTGCTCTGTGCCTGGGTCAGATAAAAAAAGTGAACATAACGGACAGAACATTTGCCTATTTCAATTTTCTATTATGCATATATTAGTCTATTAAGCATATATCTGATTTGCACATAATTATATTTAACAACTTTATGTTTAACACATCAATTTTTCATCACTGAGAGAATTCATGGATTCCAGACTAGAATATTTTCTCTAAGTCACTCAGTATAACTGACATTACCTTGGAATTTAACCACAAACACAAATTCCTTTGAAATGCTTAACAAAATTTGCTTGCTCTTCAGGCCGTTTCTTTTTTCTTTTGCCTCTCTGTTCTTTGATGCCTTGTACCAATGGGTATGTGCTAATTTCTTGAATGGGTGAGATAAATGGCTTATTCTCAGAGCAAGCCACGTCTGATTTGTACAGAGAATGTTTATAGTTACATCCTGTGATCCCAGAGGCACTTTATTTCCAAAATAAATGGTATTTATCGATTCTGAAGAACAACTGTGCTTCTTCACTGTAGACTTCACTCTTTAGTTACAAGTTTGTTTGGCTTCAGCTTTAACAATAAAACTCTGCACTGGGGATCTCAGGTCCCTTTATAAGTATCAGCCATATCTTCTGCTCACCTAAGAGAAGTGGGAAGCATTTGCTTGCTCAGTCCTGGAAATGCAAGCTTTTAGAAACTAAACAGCTTTTCTTCAGCAAGTAACCTTAAAAATCATGTGGCCCAATCTCCTTTTTACACATTTGGACGCTGCGGCCCAGGACAGTCAAGTGACAGTCACCCCTGTGTTGTGTGGCTCACTCCATCGCTTTGTTCAGGTCCCTGCCCAGAGCTCACCTCATCACAGAGTCTCCAGGAACCAGCCTATCTAGAATATACCAAACATCCTATTACCCTCCATATCCTTTCCCTGTATTTAAAAATATATAATTAATATGCATTTATTATCCTTCTTTCTCTACTAGAATGAAAATAGTTTTTCATAAGTTTTGTTGACTGCCATATCTCTAGAAACTGCCTCACAGTAGATGCTCAATAAATACGTATTGAATGAATAAATGAAGCCACTGACGGCAGCAGAGAATCCTGAGGCTGACTAGCTGTCCCGCCAAACGTGAACAGTGGCTCCCATTTCCCTCACAGACCTTCTCTCCCCCAGTCCAAACAGCACCAATGGCGAACACCTGCTGATGTTTCAAGCAATGACCTCACACTTTACCTGAATTAACTAATTTAACCCTAACAATAAACCCTACCAGGTGGGTATGACTGTGGCCCTATTTTCCAGGTGAGAAAACTGAGGCGTAGAGAAGTTGAGCAACTTGCTCAGGGCCACACAGCCTGTAGATGGTGGAGCTGGCATTCAAACCAAGGTAGCCTGGCTCCAGAGCCCTCACACTTAGCTATTCTGTTCTACTGCCTCTTTCGGTGGGTAGGGGGCGCCCAGGCCTATGAACTCCAAACTTTCTTCACCCCTTCCCCACGTGAACGTTGGAGGTGGCCAGAGGGTCACTATGCTTCTTTCACAAAGACGAAAAAGGAAGCTCAGCTAGAGGAAAGAAAGGGTGAAGTGAGAGGCTTTGCAGCTAAGAGGACAGATTCATGAAGGGGCGGCAGGGTGGGAAGTGGGAGCCGACTAGCCTGATCCTCAGGTGAGCACACAGGTGGGTAAGGGAAGGAGAGAGATGGGAGGGAAGGCGCCAGGGCTGCACGAGAGGGCGTCGCGGGCGGAGGAACACAGGGCAACCACGTCGTGACCAAGGTAGGTGAGGCTGGGAAAAGTACCAACTGTGAATCACTGTAAAAACCAGCCAAGCAAAAAGCACTCACTGAATAAGCATAAAATCGGAACGCACAGTAATCCAGGTGGTTCTAGAGAAACATAAAGTACAGGTCAGTCGCCCGCGTAACGCGTCTTAACAATTACAGAGCAGGGGGCAGGAGGCGGGCCTACTTGCGTGAGAAAGAGGACCGCTTGCTTCCCGCAGCAGACATGTGGACCTCAGGAGCCGAGATGCTGCCCGTGCTGCTCGAGGAGCTAAAATCGGCTTCGCTACCTGAAAAACAAGGGGGGAGAGAAGCATGAAGGAAATGAAACCCGAGAACACGCTGGCCAGTTCCCTGCCCTCCGACGTCCCTGGCTCCCCGCGTTTGCACACGGACTCGGCAAGTGGCCGGGTTCCAGCGCTCCCAGGCTCCCAACGTTTTCCGCAAAGCAGACGAGAGAAGGCGCAGGCATGAGGGCGTCGTTTCGTAAGCACAGCTTGGGAGCACAGTGAGGCAGGTTTCATAGATGCCGGCTTCCTGCAGAGGAGCAGCGGTGACCCGGGTCGGCCCCAGTGCCCGCCTCTCCCTGTGCGCCAGCACTCCCGGGAACATCAACGTGCCGGCCCCAACGTTCAGCAGAATGAAAAGCCTGCTCGTCACCCCCAAAGAAGTTTTTCCCAGAGAGTTTATCTTTAGGCTTTGTAGTCGTCTAGCCGTACTTGAGTTTGGCACGTTAGGGTCTGGAGATAAGCAACCGTCTAGAAGCTGTCATGGGGAAAGTCTGGGCTGCAGATAACTGCTCCAACCGGCACTATCTGATTATCCACCTTCTCTGGCTGCAGCTGCAGTTTTTCTATGAAGAACAGAACCTTAACAAATGGCAGGAACTGAACATTTCCAAGGAGAGCGAAAACAGTTCACAGTGACAGTGACAGAAGCTGTGAATGAAATTGAAATTTGAATAGTTTTGGGGGTGAGTGGAGGGGTTTATTAGTTTACAAATATCACGTTACGTTTGAGCACAGACTAGAGTTCAGTGTGTAATTGGAAACATGCTGTGTGGTAGAATAACTAATATAAATTCACTTTTAACAAAAAAAAAATACATAGTTCTGAAATAGTAATAATGAAAACATTCCATGGATTGCCTGGGGAAGTGCAGGGGCCATGGAAGAGGTAACAGAACAACAGGAAGAAGAGAACCAGGATTTTTTTTTTTTTTAAAGAAGAAATTCCAGATGTTTTTGGAAAAATCAATCTGATAGGTACACAATTTTATTTGACCTTGTTTCTCAACTCCTATGCCACAATTTGTGACTCTTCTGGTCTAAAACCCAGAGCCAGATCACATTTCTGAGTTGAGGAAAATATGAATAATCTAAATCCCTTGCATTTCTAACAAGCAGTGATCAGTAATGATCATTCATTGATGATCGCAAGTCTTTATTGAGAGCACACCAGGTTCCAGGCCCTGTTCAAAATTCTTTCTATACTTTGTATCTGTTAATCTTGACAGCTTTGTAAGGCAGATATTAATCTCACTCTTCTACTATTGAGGAAACCAAAGCTGATTTACTTGTCCAAGACTTGTGGGTGATGAATCCTGTCCAGGACCAAATCCCATAATACCCCTGTGATAACATGTCCTCAGGAAGGCAGTGGTTAGAAGCAGGGGCAGGAGAGGTTCCTCTATACACTGCCATCTCCCCCACAGTCAAGATGAGCCATAGGGACAAGATGCAGCCAGACCAGCCCACTGGTGGACAGGTGCTCTCACTAATGGGGTGTTTTAGTGTTGCTGGAGGGGAACGTCAATGACAGCAAGGCAAAGAGAGAGAAATATCCCTTCCCTGGTTTCTAGGACCTCTCAGGAAGGTCAGCCTCTTCTGGGAAATAGATCAAGAAGGACCCCTTAGTGCAGATGACAGCAGTGAATCCCAACTCCCGCAGAATTCTGGGAGGATTAAGGTAGCAATTTATCAGAACTGGGACTGGCTATTCCTTCTGGATTTCAGAGACTTTTGTCTAACGATGTAATGAACTCCCAGAAGCTCCCTGAACCTAATTAGTTGCCTCTGAGTAATGTGTTGGCTAACCTGTAGTATTTAACAGTCTCAAGGGCTCGTGATTGGTAGTGCTATCCAGGAACACACTAGTCCTGACAGCCTAATTCAACCAGCCTTGTCTGCTAGTACATCACCAGGCTGGTTATTAAATGACAGAGGTGGACAGTTTTCAAAAATAGATCCTATGGTTGCAGCCACCAGGTGTAAGATATTATTTTCTAATGTAAAATTATTACTCCGAAACACCCAATTTTCACTCTTTAAAAGGTATGCAGAAATCCATCAATTACAATTTAACTGCCTGCATAAAAACGGAAATTCTATAACAGAAACAGACAATTGCTGAAAATCCACTGTTACCTCACGATGCCTCTGATCTGCAGTAATTATGTACCCTGAACTGAAGGGACAACTTTGTTCTAAACTTTATTGCTCCTGGCACTCAATATATTGACTCTTTACTGTTTGGGTACTATGATAGTGAAAAATGTATATGCTACTTAACTATTTCTGTTTATGATTTTTAAAAATATAAACTATTTCCAGTTTGCCTATTGCCATGTAAAGTCAATGCACTCTTTTTAAGGGATACACAGAAAAGGCAATTTTACTGTGTGATCTGAATATATTCTCCCCATTTACTAAGAAAACTCAGAATAAGGCTGGAGGCCTGAAAACCTATCTGGCAACAAAGACAGCGGGAGTGAGAGGCACTCCTTAATGCATTTCCTTTAAACAGTGTATGCAACTAGGTGATTGCCATGGGTGCTGTATGTAGTTCAGTGCTCTTTTGGGTTACTAGAATCATACAAAGAGAGTTCCTAACCTAAAAACATAGGCCCTGAGTCAGACAGCCCAGGTTCAAATCCCACCTCTACTGCTTGCTAGATGGAAGACGTAGGCACATTACTTCACCTCTCTCTGCCTCAATTTCTTAATCTGTGAAATGGAGATTGATGATCATAGCACCTGCCTCGTAGGGTTATTGTAAGCAATGAATATCTATCTGCCATCTTAGAAAAACACCTGATCTGTTGTAAGCTCTCAATAAATGTTAGCTGTTATTATTATTCTGCAGGGGTTAAAAAGACAACTTTTATTATACTATACATCTCCTTTGTGGAAAATTTAGAAAATAGCAACGATGCAGAGGGAAAAATATAGTCTATAATTCCATCACCAAAAAATAACCTTTTGGCATGTAACTATTCAGCATTCATACTTAATACATTATTATGTAACCTAATTGTTTTTCTTTTAATATGTGAATATCTTTAAAACATGGCACATTTTGTTTTATTAAATCAATGAATATGTAGGCTATGTCCAATTTTTCTATCATTAGAAGCAAAAACTATGTGCCAGAAACCATCCTGAGCATCTTTTACATATTAATTCATTTATTTCTCATGACAGGACAGACCCTATGAGGTAGGGACAGTTAAGGCAGAGAAGTTGAGTGACGCTCACCAGGTGTCACAACTAATAAGAACTAGAGCCAAGAGGGAAACCAGGCCATCTGACCCCAGGGTCCATGCTTTTTTTTTTTTTTAATTATATCTTTTTTTTAAGTTAATTATTTTTGGCTGCATTGGGTCTTAGTTGCTGCGCGCGGGCTTTCTCTAGTTGCGGCGAGCGGGGGCTACTCTTCGTTGCGGTGCATGGGTTTCTCGTCGCAGTGGCTTCTCTTGTTGTGGAGCACAGGCTCTAGGTGCACGGGCTTCAGTAGTTGTGGCTCGCAGGCTCTAGAGCGCAGGCTCAGTAGTTGTAGCTCACAGGCTTAGTTGCTCCTCGGCATGTGGGATCTTCCCGGACCAGGGCTTGAACCCGTGTCCCCTGCATTGGCAGGCGGATTCTTAACCACTGCGCCATCAGGGAAGCCCAGGGTCCATGCTCTTAAACACGGGCTTAATGGCTATCCATGGGCATACAAATTTACATCCTTGTTTATTTCCTTAGAATAAATTCCTAAAAGTAGAATATTTAAGCCATAGTATATACTCATTTTAAGACTTTTAGTATATATTCCATAGGGATTTTTTGGATGGCATCAGCCAAAAGCAGTTTTGGTGGACAAGGAAGTGTTTGCCCCCATCTGCCCGTGTGTAGACACCTGATGGGTAAATCTCTGATGCCGCAGGGAATACTTCGACAAAGCACAGGAAACAGTATTTGGCCATTGAAGAGCTGTGCTTGAAAAGCTGAAGGGAATTTAAAAATATGCATATCCAAGTCGTCCTCATCAACACTGTCTCCAACCAGCTGCTGGGGTTGGCGGAGCAGGGTTCCAGGACTAAACAGGGAGGATGCACTTGATGACCTTTAAGATAGTTGTGATGCCGATGTCCTGGTGATTACACACCCTGCAGCGGGCTTTCCAACTATCAGGGAGCTACGTTTTTTGTTCAGTGGTACTGCTGGATCCTCTCGAGAGGCTTTACTTCTATTCATAACCTTAGGGTAATAAGCATTCTGTGCATGTGATGGTAAGGCCGGGAATTAGAGAAGGAAGGGTAAATGGAAACAAAAAGAATATGGGCGAAGACTGATAACTAGATGTAGTTTTTAAAAACACTGCCTGTGATTCAGTCTCTTAGGACGTTATTATTTTTGCCTCCTTTCAGGAGACTGGATTCCTCATACATCAGAACATCACAGGCCTCTGAGAACAGAGCCATCCTGACGTCTACGAAGCTGTATTAAGCCATCCTAAACCAGTGCTTTAAGCAGCCCCAAACCTTCCTTATCCTTTGTCACCACAAAGCTATCAAATTAATTCAGGTTGGCCACTTATATCCCCAACTCAAATAGAAGCAGCAAATTAAAACAAAAACAAAACGAAACAGTCCCCCATCAATTCATCCTCCTATCCCCCACCCCCTCCCCCCCACAGCTACACAGATCTTTTATTTAAAGGTCTCTAGGGAGGAGAGAGAAGCCATTTTCACTGCAACCAAGCAGCACTATGAAGGAGCAGCTGCAGCAGTGGACACATGTAATTACAGAAGGAGCTACTCCAAGTATGTTCAGTAGCACTGACTCTTAGCTGCAGAGCTTTGCGGGCCCAGCCAAGGAATCCAAAAAATGCTTCACAGGGGCTTCCCTGGTGACGCAGTGGTTGAGGGTCTGCCTGCCGATGCAGGGGACACGGGTTCGAATCCTGGTCCGGGAGGATCCCACATGCCGCGGAGCGACTGAGCCCGTGCGCCACAACTACTGAGCCTGCGCGTCTGGAGCTTGTGCTCCGCAACAAGAGAGGCCGCGATAGCGGGAGGCCTGCGCACTGCGATGAAGAGTGGCCCCCGCTTGCCACAACTGGAGAAAGCCCTCGCACAGAAACAAATACCCAACACAGCAAAAATTAAAAAAAAATTAAAAAAGTAAAATGCCAATGTTATATATAAAAAAAAAATGCTTCACAGCCTAAAGAGGATTTTCGTTTTAGCTTTCACAAACTATTCCCAGAACCCCCATAGGTGTTTATCTCAGAAAAAAACATATATATATATATATATATATATATATATATGTGTGTGTGTGTGTGTGTGTTCTTGCATATCAGAACATGTCTTTCTGAAAAATTGTAAATACCGTTTCCATTTTATTGCAATTTCAGAAAAGATTTATCTTCATTCTGATTGATGTCCGTATGGAGCTGCCATCCAGTTAAAAGCATATATGTAGGGCTTCCCTGGTGGCGCAGTGGTTGAGAGTCCGCCTGCCGATGCGGGGGACACGGGTTCATGCCCCGGTCCGGGAAGATCCCACATGCCGCGGAGCGGCTGGGCCCGTGAGCCATGGCCGCTGAGCCTGCGCGTCGGGAGAGGCCACAGCAGTGAGAGGCCAGCGTACCGCAAAAAAAAAAAAAGTGATTCAAACTGCCACGAGGGCACGACTCTCTCTCTGAGCCCGTCTGTGTGTCTATCCACACATACTGCACTTCTTTTTTCTCCTAATAAATACTTTACTTGTTTCACTACTTTCTGTCTTTGTGGGAATTCTTTTTCTGCAAAGCCATAGGGCCAGGGCCTTGTCACTGACCACTGGTCTAGTGGCTAGGATTTGGTGCTCTCACCATTGTGACCCGACCTCAGTCACTGGCTGGGAACTGAAACCCTGCTTCAAGCCGCTGCAGGCCCAGGCCACCCAAAATCATATTAAATCAGCAAAAAAAAAAAACCAACAACAAAAAAAAACCCACAGAAAAATGGGCAAAGGACATGAACAGGCAGATGGCAAAGAAAGAAAAATAAACAACCAATGTACCTGAAAAGCCATACAATCTCACTTATAAAATTAAAAATGTAAATGAAAAAAAGATTTTTTTCATCAGATTGGCAAAAAAAGAAAATCAAAGTTTGATAACACTGGTCTGTTAAGGGTTTGGGGCAAAACACTGATAAGATTTAGCGAGAGTGTGAATTGGTGCAATGTACATAAAAAAGAAAGCTATACTGCTAGGAACTTGTCCTGCACATAAGCGTTCAAAAAGACAAGTAAATTGTCCTTCAATACTGACTGGTTAAGTCAGGTGGTACAGCAACCTAAGAGGATACTCTGCAATCATGAAAAGGGGTGACATGAACCTGTGTGTGCTGAAGTGAAAAGATCCGGGAGACCTGTTTGTTATTAGACAAGAAAAACAAGATGCATAAGAGTGGGTGTGGCATGCTTGCTTCTGTGTAAACAATTCTTTAAATAATAAATAACTTGCTACATGCATAGAACATTTTTCTTGAGGGACAAAATAGAGATTTGTTAATAATGGTTTCCCTTGAAAATAGGACAGTGAAGATATAAAGAGACTCTTCATTTTATAACTTCCTGAGCCATTTGGCTTTTCTAACCATGTGCTTATATTACCCTTGTTATAAAAATTATAAATAGGGGTACAGTGCAATTATGGACAATTGATTTTTTTCTTTTTTCCTTAAAAAAATCTAAAAATTTTAAAGGAAAATCATTATATAATAAAAGTAATCATGGACTTCCCTGGTGGTGCAGTGGTTAAGAATCCACCTGCCAATGCAGGGGACACGGGTTTGATCCCTGGTCTGGGAAGATTCCACTTGCCGTGGAGCAACTAAGCCTGTGCGTCACAACTACTGAAGCCTGTGCACCTAGAATCCATGCTCCTCAACAAAAGAAGCCATCGCAGTGAGAAGCCTGTGCGCCACAACGAAGAGTAGCCCCTGCTCGCCACAACTAGAGAAAGCCCGTGTGCAGCAACGAAGACCCAACACAGCCAAAAATAAATAAATTTAAAAAATAAAAGTAATCACACCACATAGTGCAGTATTAAGAGGGCTTTGGAGTCAAGCCACTTGGGTTTGAATCATGGCTCTTCTACTAATTCTCTGGAGCTTTGAGCAAGTTGTTTACCCTCTCCCTGCCTCAGTTTCTTCATCTGTAAAATAGGGATGAAGATATTAATAGCGGGTATTGCTAAGGGATGGTGGGGATTAGGCGAAACATACAAAGAAATTAGAACAGTGTCTGGCGCATAGCAAGCACTCAATATATGTTAGCTTTTATTATTTCTAACTAGAATTACTGGTACAGTGGCTTGAGGTCCAGAAGACCTTTCCCTTAAAAAGCCCCACAATAGGAAATGCCTTATCTCACACAAGTCAGGCATTTTTATAGTCACTCTTTACAAAAGGTGGTCTTCCCTCAGTGGAGAGCATGTTTCTATTTTTAACCGTGTGTGTGTGTGTGTGTGTGTGTGTGTGTGTGTGAGCGCGCGTACATAATAGAGTATGTATAAAGATCCATGGTTCTAAAACAAACTCCCCATGGACGCCTCCAAATATCTCTAGAGTTTCCCCTGGGTTAATGCACACAGGTTTGCAGCTCAAGTCTTGACAAGGCCAGTCCCCAGAGGAAGGGAGGGAGGGAGCATGGAAGAGGAGGCACAAGAGGGCTGTAAGGTCAAAGACAGCTCCATCATGGTCACTCCTTTATCTCAGCCCGGCTCAGCCACCTGTCCTTGGCAGAAATACAGACAGTCTACCTGCCGACCAAGAAAAGTAGATGAAAGAACTGATAAGCAAAGAGGGTGTAAAGAAACTTCAAGAGGGAAGGAGGAAGTGAATGTTTCTGAGCAAGGCGAAAAGCCTATTAATCTCCCTCAGGGACTCAGGATCTAACTAGTCTCCTGCCTCACTCCCCAGGAAAATTAAGACTGCACTGGCCAACCTCGGCAGAGTACAGGAAGGGAGAATGGGTGCTGTTTGGCTTCATGAACGATTGCCCAGCTTCCCTGGGCCTCCTCTCGTCATTAGTAATAAATAAATAAGCGACCGTGTCAATTCACCAGAGATGGCCAAGAGGGGAACGCTAGAGAAGAGGTCAATCAATTCAACCCAAGGCCCATCGGATGCTTCTGGGGTCCTCCAGCACCGCTGCCAGGCATAACTCAGCATCACCAGAAGGGGGCGCCAGTCTGCAAGTTCACACACCAACAAGCTCTACCCAAAGAAGGCTCTACAAAGCCTGGCTACACCTCTCACTAGCCATGTGTTCTTGGCCAAGTGTTTTTAACCTCTCTAACCCTTAGTCTCCTTATTTATGTATATACGTATATATGTATATATACATATACATATATATATATATATTAAGATTAATTTATTGTTTAACAAAAATTTATTGAGCATCTGCCATGTGCCATGAGTCAGGCCCTGCTCTAGGTGGGTGATTCCTACCTTGTCGATTTGTTGTGAAGTTGAAATGAATGGGAAGTGAAATGCATGGAAAGTGTTTGACATGCTCATAAATATTAATCTTATAATTATTATTAATAATGCAATGATTTCTAAACCTTACTATGCATAAGGGTCACCTGGGAAGTTGAATAATAGTGCAGATTTCTGGGCAACACTCACAGAAATTCCACTTCAGAAGGTCGGGGGAACCCAGGAATCTGCATTTTACATAATTACGATAGATGATTTTGCAGCAGATGGTCATGGACACACTGTGAGGAGGGGCGCTCCAAAGATAAAGAGCACAGGGAATCTCTCTCCAGTCCAGCCAACTGCAAGAGCTTTCTTCGATGGGAAGTGGAAGGTGAGTGAACAGAAGTTAAGGTGGCCAGGCTGCCAACACGAGTTCATTCGTTCAAGGGCAAGGTACACAGGAGAGAAGAGTTTAACTTACAGAGTGATCTGTTCCCTCACCGCTCTCCAGAAGCACCTTCCTGGGCTAAAGGCATTTTCAGAGGATTGGAAGGGAAGGGGGGACATACAGAAGGTACCAGTTCCAGCCAAACTCAAGTGCACACATGTTCGTTTGTAAAGCTAGTAGGATACTTAGCAGTTGGTCCATGGTTTGAAGTCCTCATAATCCTGTTTTAAAGAGGAAGGACCGAACAGTTTGGACTTGGGGGTGTCCAACATCATTCAGCAGAGAGAAACACCGCACAATCCAGCCAGCTCTCCTCTGGGGCATCCCATCAGCCCTAACCTGCTGCCTCTGGTGTGGTCAAGGTGTCCCTGGCCGACAGGCTGAGTGGCACCAAAGGAACCACACAGGCATGCGGAGCCTCCCACACTGAACAAGCATTGGGCACAGGCCCTTTAGAAGGTGGGCTTGAGGGGCAACCCTCTCCCCCACTAAATGGGTCTGGGGAGGGTTGCATCCACAGTGGCCATGAACTTCATCTATATTGATTATCTTGGGGGCCTGGTAATAGCAAGAGCAAATCTCCTTGAAGAAGTTTTCCCTCTTACATTTTCCTCATCTTTGATTTGTCGAATTTACTCAGCTGAATTTCTCCCACTTAAAAAAAGGCCAGCTGGTGAGCCTGCTGCTTCTATTTAAGGAGAAGTGTTTATCCAGTGTTTACCAAAGTGAGGTGCCTGCCCTCCGCGTCTGGCAGCAAAACCTAAATCAGGGAAAAGTAGCACTCAAGGTGGCAGTGGTGGGTTCGGAGCAGGGGTGTCATCACGGGGACAGTGGACAGGGGAGGATGGAGACCGTGAAGGGGTGGGGGAGAGAACTGGGGACTGACATGCCACCAGCACTACAAAGTCAGAGCAGGGCTGGGATTTGTGTCTGGGACTCTAAGTCCAGAGTATAAGGGAGAAGGTTAAGGATGGATCTTTTTCCAAGTCCCCTCATTTTCCACCCTTAGTAAGGCTGAACCAGTGCTGTCTGAAAGCAGTTTGAGACCAAGAATGGAACAGAATCACCCACTTGCTAGGAAGAAGATGACATAATTTATAATTTGCTGCAGAGACATGCAAGAGGGTTCTAAAACAGCATTTCTTTCTTTTTTTTTTTTTAAACCTCACTCTGTCGTTAAGCACAGTTTTTAAAATTGACTCCAAGACCTAACAGCCTTGATGGCCTCCCCTATTCCTTGTCACCGTCACGGCTATGTGACGGCCTGCAGGGCACACCATTCAAGGTCTGCTCTCCGCTCACAGGCTCCTGGGGGGCCACCACCCACCTCCCACACTGAAGCCGCAACTCACAAGGCCTCACTCCCTTGACTTTCGCAGCAGCACTGACCTTGCCCTTTGCTCCATTTAAACAGTCCACCAGTGGAATTACATCACTGGACCTTGTCAGCACTTGGCCGTGCTCCACTTCTAATATCTTGACATCCTTTCACCTTGGTTCCTAAATAATCTGTCCTTTCTCTTTCTCTCTCACATTTTCAATCCCCATGAAGTTGTTTCTCTTCACTTTTTATGAGGTAATATAGTTTAGTAGCCTCCGTTACTAGCTGTGTGACCTTGGGAAAGGCACTTAGCCTCTCTGTGCCTCACCTTCTTCTATGGAAGGAGAATGATAACAGTATCCTTCTTACAGAGTTGTTGTAAGGATTATGTAAACTAATATATGTAAAAGCATGTAAAAAGTAGGGCCTAGCACTCGGTAAGCATTTTAAAATATTGCTATTCTTTTTATTTTTCTTCTCACGATCTCCCTCTCTGAATCACATCTGGGTCCCAACACATGAAAGGCCAAAATCGGGAAGGGCTTGGAGCAGAGGCCAGGAGTGAGGTGAGGCTGGTGTGGGGTATGAGTGGTGAGCAAGGATTCAAAACAAGCAAGAAAATAAACAAACAGAAAAAGATTCTGACAGGAGTGTGGTAAAGATTCTTCCTCATCCCTTTAGACTGTAAATCAACGAGTAAATCCTCAGACTCAGGCTGTATTGACTAAACTCTCCAATTTCAGAGGAAAGCCTCAAGCACACTAAACAATAGAGAGCTAATCATCGAACCTTCTCGTAGGGTCTGGGGGGTCACAAATAACGCACTCAGGAGACAACATCTCCACAAGGGCAAGATTTCATCAGTTCATATCTGTACATCCCACAGCTCTTTGCACACCTAGCAAATGTCAAGTTGAGATGCTGACCCTGTTTTCAGAAAGAGGCAAACGTCTTAGGAGGAATATAATTTAGATGCTAAAAGCGGCCAACAAAGGAAAATACTATTCCCTATTGGAAGGATTAAGATTCCATGGAGATGCCCAGTGAACTATCTAGCCTTTGAAACTATTCACGACAATCCAAGACTATAGCAGGAGGAGTCATAGAGATGGGCGTCCGGGGTGAAAGCAACAGCACGTGGAGACAGCACTGGAGGGAGAAGCAATGGCGGGAATGAGGTGATAAATTCAATTTAGAAGCAGGCTGGTTTAAAATCCTTCTAAGACACAGGCCCCAAAGTTTTATTGGACACATAGATCTTTTTAATTTCTAAAATTCCTACCTTTGCTTCTCTGAGAAAACATGTAAACATATGACCTTTCTCAGACAGGTGGATATAAAAGAAAAGGAAGCATACATGTTTTTCCTACTCCAGGGATATTAAACCTTAGTTTTGTCTGAAGTCACTCTACTGACAATCTTTGATGATCTACTGACACCCACCCCCCCCTCCTTAGTGATTGCCATTTGTAAGCTGTACCAACTGAGACAAGAGAGTGGAGGAAGTGGCCAAGACGTCAGGTCACATAGTGCTGTGTGGAGCCCAAGCATGGACCTAGGGAGCAGCGTTGCATTATTTTCTCTGCAACCCAGAGAGCTATTTTCCCACTTGCCCCCCCCCCATTTTTAAATATTAGTTTCAGAAGCACAGAACTGGATTAACCAAATTCCTTGGTTCTTGACACACACTCATCATTAGGTCATGTGAGACTATATTTTCACTTACTGACTGGTTTATCTATTTTTGTTTTTGTTTATTTCTTCACACCTAATATTATAATAAATGAAGAAACCAGCCCCATCATAAAAACTAGAACGTCGACACCAACTTACATCTACTTCCTCATCCTATTGCCTGTTCACCACTTCCTGCTTTCATTTTTACAAAGAACAATCACATCTATTTGTATTCCTACAAGGCAGATTTTTTTCTTGTTTTGTCTATTTTTTACTTTTTAATAAACAGGTTATCATGATATGAATAATATTGGGGATGATTTTCACTCCAAATTATGTTGCTAAAATTCTCCATATAGCTGTAGTACATTGATTTGACTGCTATATAATAGTCCACTCTATGACCTACACCGTAATTTACGCCTTAATTCTTATGATGATGAGAAGATGAGTTGGGTTAATTCCAGCTACTCATCTAGCTAGGCTTTCCATTCTGAATAAACATCTACTTGAATTTCCAGAGGCTCAAGTCTTCCAAAGAAAAAAAATCAAAAGAGTAAATCCACTTTTATGTAATATATTCCATGGACAAAAAGAAATGCTCTGTGGATCATTTGTTTTTACACATTTGTCTTTATATCCCTTTCCCTCTCATTGTTATGGAGAATCAAGAGTTAAATGTAAAACTAGACTCTGCATTACCCTAACCCAATTTTAGGACCCAACATGCCCAAGGTGACCCTTTGTCCTAGCGTTTTTCTGACCTGGAAACCCTATAATTTCAAGAATTACCTGATGTCGTATTGGGTTTGGCTTAGGTCACTCCATGACCTAGCCCCTTAGCTTTGGCAATGAGACCAGCCCATGGACATGAGAAGCTGACCCAGGGTTACTGGACCATGCATATAACCTCAGTGAGGGAGAAAACCCTTGTCCCTCACAGGGTGGAGGAAGGGGGACAGGTGGCAGCTTAACGCAGCCCAGAAGGTAGTTAAGTACCTAGTTCTAAGACCAAATGCTGGGTTTGAGTCACAGGTGAGGGACGTTTCTGAGTCTTAAAGCAGGCCCCACTGTTTTAGAGAAGGGGGAGCTACTGTATAAACGTCTCTATGTTAGAAAGCAACTGGCTTGGTTTAGAAATGTTAAAGGCAAAGCAAAGATGTCCATCTTCTTTCACATCTAAGCCTCTACATGGTAGAACTGATGTTTGGTCGCTTCAAATCATCTTTGTGAATTTAACTAGGTCTGTGGAGCAGGTCTGCTAATTATAGGGTAGACTTTAAACCATCCTCTGCCCTAGAGTCACCAATCCTCCTCCTATTCCTCTAAGACAGTGGTTCTCAAAGTGTGGTCCCAAACAGCATCAGCATCACCTGGGAACTTATCAGAAATGCAGATTCTCAGATCCCACCCCAGACCTACAGAGTCAGCAACTCAACACTAAAGTTTGACAAGAACCCCTATTCTAACGCACCCTCTGACTGAGATCACTCATATATCGGCTTCCTGAATGCCTGCCTCTGAGAAATAGAGCAGCTGGCTTGACTGTGATTTAAAATATAGCTGCGGGGACTTCCCTGGGGGTGCACTGGTTAAGAATCCGCCTGCCAATGCAGGGGACACGGGTTCGAGCCCTGGTCCGGGAAGATCCCACATGCTGCGGAGCAACTAAGCCCGTGCACCACAGCTACTGAGCCTGCGCTCTAGAGCCCGCGAGCCACAACTACTGACGCTCACGTGCCTAGAGCCTATGCTCCGTAACAAGAGAAGCCACCGCAATGAGAAGCCCACACACTGCAATGAAGAGTAGCCCCCGCTCGCTGCAACTAGAGAAAACCTGCGTGCAGCAGCGAAGACCCAACGCAGCCAAAAATTAAATAAATAAATATATTTTAAAAAAGAATAGTAAAAATAAATAAATAAAATAAAATATGGCTGCGCATCACAGCATACATTTTGGGAATCATTTTTACATATTTCACATTCAAAATGTGTCAGTTTCTTACTTTGCTTGGCACAATACCGAGTGTTACTAGCCATGCTTCATGAAACTGACAATACATATTTAACAGCTGTGGCTAAAAGCAGATTCTAGCATTGATGGGTTCCAAGAGAAAATATCTGATCTTTCAGTTAGTGATAGTGTGGCCTTGGCAATCGATTAACCTCTCCACCCCTCAGTTTACTCACTCGAAAAAGGGATTCCATGCCTATCGCATGGGACCATTGTTAGGATTCAGTGACATAATGGGGACCGCCGTAAGTGTGCATTAATATTCCTCATTATTATTATTGGCCTACTTACCCCTATGTTTGGTATGTGTTGCTAAACGCTAAGTTTCTCTAAGCATTCCTGCATATGGGCACCATAAATTTTTTTTTTTAGTACAGTAAGTCCCCTACATACGAACAAGTTCCATTCCAAGAGTGAGTTCGTAAGTCCAATTTGTTCGTAAGTCCAACAAAGTTACCCTAGGTACCCAACTAACACAATTGGCGATACAGTACTGTACTGTAACAGATTTATAATACTTTTCACACAAATAATACATAAAAAACAAAGAAACAAACAATAAAGAAAACATTTTTAATCTAACAGTACAGTACCTTGAAAAGTACGGTAGTACAGCACAACAGCTGGCATACAGGGGCTGGCATCGAGTGAACAGGCAAGAAGAGTACTGACTGGAGGAGGGAGAGGAGGTGGGAGATGGTAGAGCTGAAGGATCCTCAGCAATAGGAGACGGAGGGAAAGCTGCAACTTCACTCATGCCTGACGTTGATGGAACGTACGTTCACATCTTTCAAAGTTCACAACTTGAAGGTTCGTATGTAGAGGACTTGCTGTACCATGACTTAAATAAGAAGGTGAAGACTTTATTACATGACTAAACTCTTAATATAAGTGATGAGTTTATTACAGGTCACCTGGCTTCTCTCAGTAATGGTCAGAAATGGCTTATTACGTTCGCACACTATTCAATGTGATTTACGTGTATTCTCATTTAATCCTCACATCAAACCTATGAAACAGGTACAGCTTTATTCCCATTTTACAGTTGACAGAAGGAGAGAACAGGTAATTTGCTTAAGGTTAAACAGCTTGTATATAGTGAAGCTGGGATTTGAAGGTGGGCGTTTAGGCTTGAGAAATACCACAATAGGAAATGCCCTGAACACTAAGAATGCACACCTGCACAAAACTTCAAGAGTTGGGGAAATTTTACCTTCCCTGTAAGTGCTTGTTTGCCTGCTCTTGTAAAGGGCTTGCTGAAACCTTTGAAAATTCATTTACAAACCATCTGCAGCAGGGGTCTTAATAAGATTATCACCCTCTGCTCTGCATCCCTTACCAGAGAGCAAACAATTAGCGAACACAGGCCACACTAGCCAGGAGACAGCTCTTTATTTTTTTTTAGTACATGAACCCATAGGGCTGAGCCATTCACCTATTTTCAACAAAAATAATAGGATTGAGTCTTCATTCTGAAATGAGAAGTTAATATATTGTGAATACACTTAAAAGATTGCCATTTTAAAACATTGAATAGATGGGGGTTTTGATGGTGTGATCTGAGGCCCATCGGCATCAGTGTCACCTGGATACTTGCTGAAAATAGATTCTTGACTCATATCCCAGATCTGCCCACTGACATTTCCTCAAGTCATTCCTGTAATACACATTTTTACAAATGCCCAGGTGATCTTTTACGACACTGAAGTTTGAGAACCACTACAATAAATGGCCCTGGTTTTCAATACTTAATAATAGATTGCAGCCACCTACTCAAATAGGTCTGTAGTAACTCCGTGATCCGTCTGCTTCTTCGCATCCTGAATGCTCCACCCCAGGCCATGATCATTTCTTGCTGGAATTATGACACAGCCACACACTGTGTCCCAGCTGCTCTGTGTGGCTCCAAGCATTCCATCTTCCACGCTGCTCCAGAGCATAAATCTGATTAGGTGATTCCCCTGTTGAAACCCTTTAATGGTGCCCGTGTCCTTTAAGATAAAGTCCAAACTCCATAGCATGGAGTGTCCGTGCAAGTCCCCCATACCTGGGTTATTTTCCTGTCCCTCTGGGACTGGCTAACTACTACCTGTTCTTCAGGTCCCAGGTTAGCCTTGATCTTTTACTCCTTCAGGAAAGAGATTAGAAGCCCTTCCTTTATGCTCTCACCCCACCCAGAATTTTAACGAGCATTTATCTCATTGTACTGCAACCGTCTGCAATTTCCCAGCACACTGTCAGCTCCTTGAGGACTCGTCCATTATTGCATATCCCAGTGTCTAATGCAGCATTAGACACACAGTAGCTGCTGTGGCCTTGAAAGATTTCACAACATCAAAAGTTCCTCCATACTCAGTATTTAGCAATGGCTCCTGGAAAGGCTCTCTACTGAGTTACCTTCCTCTTTCTCTCCTTTTAGGTTGGGTTGACAGCCTGGTGTTATTTACAGTTAGGATAAATATTCCCTCCATTTCTACCTACATCCTATATGCCCAAATCCCTTAAAATTCAAGTTTTCAGCCCGAAATTTAGCATGCAAAAACCATGCAGTCTGGGAAGATCTCTGTCTTGCTCATCACTGTATCGCCCACACCAAGCACAGTGCCTGGTATAGAACAGACTCAGAAGAATATTTATTGAATGAAGGAAGAAAGGTACTAAAAGAACTTACAGAAATAGTTGTGGAAATACTACCAGTTCTTGAGAAATCACAAAGCAAGAGAGATAGCCAGTTGGAGATGGACAAAAAGTACACAGATTATCAAAGCAGAGGAAAAAACAAATTCTGGAAATCATAAACTGCTTAGTTTGGTGTTTATCTCCAGTAAAATTGTAGAAAAGGTCCATCCCTTAATAAGGCAAGTAGAAGCCAGCAAAAGTTCACTAAGAACCTATAGATGTAAAAAAACAATTCTCACTTCCTTTCTTGACAAGAGTTATGCTTTGGGGCTGCCACATAAATCAGCTACCTGGAATTCAGTAGGCATTTAGTCACAACACTTAGGAAAGTCTTATGAACAAGGGTGACGTATGCACTGGATGACAGCACAGTTCAGGACCCAGAGGATGTTGACTAATGGACTGTCTGCCAAGCTCAAGGGAAATCTCCAGTAACGTGTCACCTGGCTCCGTCCTTGCCCTTATCCTATTTTAACATGCTTTATTAATGACATGAATGAAAACACGGACGGCCTGGTGCTGACGGCAGACTAGAGATTACACAAACCTTGAAGGGATAACTAAAACAACAGATGACAGAGTCAGACAGTAACATTACTAGCCGTTGTGTACTAAAAGCCTACTTCATCAAGAACTCTATCTCTGCTATTTTCTTGAATCTAAAGATGTATGTTCTAAAGACATACAGGGTGTAGAAGAGGAAACTGAGGTTCTGAGTGGTGATGAGCCTTGCCCAAGTCACAAAGCTAGTAACAGCAGAGCTAGCCCTTCTGACTCCAGAGTTGGCTTTCTTCTTCGACCACTCTTCATGGGACCTCGTCATCAGAATTCACAAAGATCTAAGAACTGGAAACCAAGATGACAGCATTCAGTTCAGTCCATTTCAAATACGTATTGAGCTGTGCACAGGCTAAGGCATTGGGAGGGGGGAAAACATGGAGAAGTACAATCCCAGTGCTCAAGGCTCCTTTCAGGAGGACACAAGCTATAGAGACAAGCAACTAGGATACGAGAGGACATGCTGAGTGCAATACAGAGAGAGGGCACTAAGGTACCACAAAGGAGGAAGGAATACTCTCAGACAGGGTGAGTGGAACAGGGCAGGGACTATGTCAGGGAAGAGATACCACTTGAGATGGGCCTTGAGCAGCTGGGGGAACACGACCAACTGCTGGGGGTGCAGAAGGAAGCAGATCTTTAGTGAACGGGGGTGGCATGAACTGAAACCCAGAGGAAGGAAAACACAGGGCATATTTAGAATATACTGAACCCCTTCTTTGGCTGGAGTACAGTGATCAGATGAGAAAGCGCAGCCAAAAGGGTGAGTTGTAGAGAGCTGAAGAATGTAAAGCTATGCTAAGGGCCTCTACTCTGAAGGCAAGAGGGAGCCATGGCGAGTTTTGAACAGGGTGTTCACATGAACAAAGTGATGCTTTATGGAGATCTTGTAGCAGTAATATCTGGAGGAGCGACTGCAGGCTGGAAGGCAAGGCAGGTGACTATTACAGTTAGAAACTGGGCCGTAAGGGAAGAGGGAAAGAGTCCTGACTACAGAGTCCCTCTCCACATAGCTCTTAGGTTCACAAACTTAACCACATAGGTTCAAAATCATTTAAAACCCCAGGTGAACTAAAGGATTTAAAACAGGAAAAGCATAAAGCAAGTTAAACATTAAGAGACACCTCATCTTATGTTACACACTTGACTGCAGTTCTACCCACATAAAAGAACAACTGAATGGCGATATGTATATTTTCTGTACAACCAAAGAGGCAAAAAACAAAACAGGAATTTATCTCAGTCAAATGAAAGGAAAAATGTCTCTTGTATGGCCCAAGGACTATGTGAAAAACTGCATAATCTAATCAGAATGGATTGAGCTGCTCCAAGATCAATGCTGCATTTACCACTGTGTAATCCATGTTTAACGCAAATATTTTTTATTTGCAAGCACAAATGTCAATAAAACAAAAATAAACAAGCTGGGTAAATTCTGGCCATTTCTGGCATCTGTACAGAGTGTTAGAACAAAAGCGAATGGAGCGAATGGGTTTGTTTTAATTCAGACATGTGTTCAAGGAACTAAAGTGAGAATTGCGGAGGCAGGGAAAAATGAAGTCACCTGGAAATGTTTCCAGAAGAAGGCCTGGCAACACAACAGAGAGGATTTCTGGATGAGGGGAGGGACGGGCTTGGAAGAAAGCAGATGCGAGGCAGGTGGACCAGCTCCCGCACGCTTGCCCTGGGACAAGCAAGGCCAGCGGAGCCTGGCACCTCCCAGGGAGGGGACTTCACCCAGATGCTACGCTCCCACTGTGCCTTCAGAGCTGGGTGCTCGCTCGGCAGAGAGGCAAGGCATTCTGCGAACCAGCTGAGCTTCCAGCAGCAAGCTCCCACGGTCACCTCACCCCACTGTTTAACCCAATGAAGACTATTTAAACTCTCAAGCTTCTGAACGAAATGTTTTTGAATGTCCCTCTGAAAACATTCTCTGCTGATTTTTGTGTGCTGCGTAGCATTTAAAAAGAATGAAGCTCGCTTGTGATCAGATTGTACTCTGCACACAAATTATGCTCTGCATCGCCATGGATTTGTTTAATGGAACCTTCCCTAGGATCTCAACTCAAAATGACGTCTGGCACGGAGCACACGTTCCCCAGCCAACACTTGGCTGGCCCAGGTCCTCTGCCCCACCCCCAACACAAGTCAACTTTTTTTTTTTTTTCCCCCGCGGTATGCGGGCCTCTGGGATCTTCCCAGACCGGGGCACGAACCCACGTCCCCTGCATCGGCAAGCGGACTCTCAACCACTGTGCCACCAGGGAAGCCCACAAGTCAACTTTTAATTCAAGTGTACTCGGTGTTCTCTAGTCTCTCCACCTCTCTCCTCCCCACCCCACAATGTTCTAAGAAAAGCCAAAATGGAATGGAAAAGCAAAGCTGATTATTACAAAAATATTAAGGCCACTCTCTTTAGGACCACTGGAGAGTGTTCGCATGGCGATAAAATGAGGAGGGTAAGTAGGAAATGGTAGTCTCGAAGTATCCCCAAACAATTCAACAGTATGTAACTCATTCCTGTGGCCTGCTTCTATAAGCACCCCAAAGAGACAAAACCAACAAGGCTCAAAAGGAACAAATCCACTAAAACTGAATTCCAATATCTCCTTGGTGTAGAGCATCACAAAAATATCTTCTACGCTCTAGCAGGGCATATCCATCTGTTTACAAATATCTAGTAAGGACCTACTAAGTTTTAGGCACTGTGCTAATTATGGAGGGCACAAAGGCAAATGGCTCCATGTTCAAAGTTTACCCCTGTGCTCCAACATATTTTTAGGGACACATACCTAAGGTGGTAAAAATTATTTTTTAAATGCAAGGAATTGATAAAACACACATTTGAAGACAGTAGTTACCTCTGGGGAAAGGTAGAGAATGGGATCTGGGAGAGCATACAGGCAGCTTCAGTGGTGGTAATTCTTGAAGTGAAAGGTGGGTCACAGTGTTTGCTTTATTGTTATACTGCATAGCTTACGTGTATGTTATATCTGTTCTTTATCTGCGTCATATTATATACATAATATTTTAAAAGAAATAATGCAGCATAAATAAATTTTAAATAGAAAATAAAATGGGGGTGTGGAAGAAGGAAGGAAGGAAGGGAGGAAGGAAGGGAAGGAAGGACGGAAAAAAGCATGGTCCATGTCCTAAAGAGGCTCACATCCTAGTAGAGGAAAGAGCCATCTAAAAAATAAGTATTAAATACAACATGGTAACCATGACAATAGAATTTTTTTAAAACTCTAAGGAAGTACACAGTACTAAAGTTAACAGCAATGGCATGTAAAATTTAGATCCCCAAGTGTCTTTGCACTTAAAACCGAGTTTTACCCTTTATAAGTGTCAATATAGCATTACTTCCCCTGGGACTCTTTTCAGAACCCCAAAGTCTGGGTTCCACGGCCCTCCTCTGTGTACTCACGGGACCTGGTACTTCCCCCATATCACATCACACATGTACAGAGAGCCCTTGGTTTACTGTTGTATTTCGGTGCCTGGCTCACTGGCTGGCACATCAATAGTTGCTGAAAAAACCAATGAGTTGAAGCAACTGACAAAGGATTAATCTCCAAAATATACAAGCAGCTCATGCAGCTCAATATCAAAAAAACAAACAACCCAATCCAAAAATGGGCAGAAGACCTAAACAGACAATTCTCCAAAGAAGATATACAGATTGCCAACAAACACATGAAAGGATGCTCAACATTACTAATGATTAGAGAAATGCAAATCAGAACTAAAATGAGGTATCACCTCACACCGGTCAGAATGGCCATCATCAAAAAATCTACAAACAATAAATGCTGGAGAGGGTGTGGAGAAAAGGGAACCCTCTTGCACAGTTGGTGGGAATGTGAATTGGTAAAGCCACTATGGAGAACAGTATGGAGGTTCCTTAAAAAACTAAAAACAGAACTGTCATATGACCCAGCAATCCCACTACTGGGCATATACCCTGAGAAAACCATAATTCAAAAAGAATCATGTACCACAATGTTCATTGCAGCTCTATTTACAATAGCCAGGACATGGAAGCAACCTAAGTGTCCATCGACAGATGAATGGATAAAGAAGATGTGGCACAAATATACAATGGAATATTACTCAGCCATAAAAAAAACAAAATTGAGCTATTTGTAGTGAGGTGGATGGACCTAGAGTCTGTCATACAGAGTGAAGTAAGTCAGAAAGAGAAAAGCAAATACCGTATGCTAACACATATATATGGAATCTAAAAAAAAAAAAAAAATTGTTCTGAAGAACCTAGGGGCAGGACAGGAGTAAAGACACAGATGTAGAGAATGGACTTGAGGACCAGGGGAGGGGGAAGGGTAAGCTGGGTCGAAGTGAGAGAGAGCCATGGACATATATACACTACCAAATGTAAAATAGATAGCTAGTGGGAAGCAGCTGCATAGCACAGGGAGATCAGCTCGGTGCTTTGTGACCACCTAGAGGGGTGGGATAGGGAGTGGGAGGGAGAGGTAAGAGGGAGGAGATATTGGGACATATGTATGCGTATAGCTGATTCACTTTGTTATACAGCAGAAACTAACACAACAATGTAAAGCAATTACACTCCAGTAAAGATGTTAAAAAACAAAACAAATGAGTAGCATTACTGGGTTCAGGTCTGTTAAGTGGTGGCTGAGACTGAAGAGAAAAGGAAGGGTGGAAACGCTAAGTTGGAGAATCCTATCCAAGGCTCAAGAATGCCCCAGCTTTGCACAGATAAAACCCCTTCATTGTCCCTGATAAGCTGGGCTCGGCAGTGTAGAAGACCACAGCACCGCCCGCAGATCCTGAACCACTGCTCTCTATGCACTAATGTTTCTCAGCTTGGATCCTTTGCTTCTTCCACAAACGCTAAGGGGAAAAACATTGGATGTCAGGCAGTAACCCAGTATCAGGTTCAGGCATAGCCTCCATCTCTCAAGAACAGTCAGGCCTGCCAGTCGCCTGGGCAGAAATGAGATCTTCCTGGCAGAGGCTTGCAGAGCCTGCATATCTCAGCCACAGGGGTGAGCACAAGAGGCCAAAGATGCGGGAAGATCCAGTTTCTCTGAATAATGTGTGCTGCCACACAAGACAAGGGGACATCCTTCCCTCTGAAACTGCCACAAACTCCCTCAGATGCAAAAGGACTAGGCAAATAGAACTGTCAACGAGACCTCAGAATGCTCCTCAGATGTCAACAAAAGGATGTGATCCCCAGCTCATGACAGCAGCACCAAGCACCTAACAAACACTTGACAAATTGTGCACTGTCAGAGCATGTGCCTGTCTGATTAATAACAATGGAAAAGGAAGTGGGTCATTATTTTGGTCACGGACCAGTATCATACAGATAAAAGGTCACCGTGCTAGTGGGGATATTGCTATGGGTTTAATTTTTGCCTTGAAACATTGCAAGAGACGGCTTATTCTAGCTTGATTATCTGAGTGATATTGCAACAGAAATCGTGTTTAGCAGAATATATTTAGCTCTGTGTTTGGACATACAGTGAGTCCCAAGTTCCCAACCTCTAGAGACCTCATTTTAAATTGCATCCTACAAATGTCCTCCCCTTTTTTTCCATTCAAGCAAATTGGTATAGCCCTTGTTCTACTTGCCACATTCTTTCCAGGGCAAACAGATGGAAGGAAGAGAACATGCCAGAAAGAAGAAATGGAAACTGAAAATGACATTACAATGAAAATAAAGCTGCAAAATATTATCTGGGTCAACTCTTCATACGTTTTAAAATCAGCACCAGCAGGCTCTGCACATATGGCATTGGTTTTATATTTTTTTGGTTCAGATGTCACACAGGATTAGTGCAAAAGGAAAAATCCCAGCATGGAACCTATTTTTATACAGATTAATCAATCATTTCGCATCTCTTCCTTTCCCATCATTCCCCAAACTTTCAACTTAATGAAACTGCTCTCATTCAAAATATGTCATTTACTGCACTCTGAACGGAAATCCTTTCAGGAAAGGAAGTGGGCTTAGAATTTGAACCTAGGTTTTTAAATGTCACATTTTTAATTCAAGTTATAAATATTAACTAGACTTATGCTATGGCCCAGCCCCTTTTAGCTTACAGCCATTGTGGAATCCTACATATCCCTCAGTGGCAGCAAAACAAACTGGCAAACATTTTATTATGTAGATATAGATATAGCCATTTAACGAAAACAGAAAGCCACACATTTGAAAAGAGAAACCTACTGCATATTTCACGTTTTGTTCTGTTGTCTACATTTTCAAGTACATTGAATGTCATAATTCCCATCGGAAAACCAAGCACACAGTTAGGTTCTTAGTAAGTATTTGCTAGGAGATTTGATAGGCTGAATGGCATCAAACCAAAGAACCGTTCAGGTTATTCGCTACAGCCTCCCTTAACCACAAGGCATTGTGAAAACGATGACGATGACGCTTACAGCGATCATAGTGCAACAGTAGTGACTATTTAGTGTATGTCATGTGTCACAGATGACGCCACTGAATTGTCAAAGCAGCCTTGTGTCGTAGGTACTATTATTATTCCATTATACAGATTAGGAAACAGAGAGGAAATTCTGATATTTTGAGGTTGAAAAAAATTAGATTTTTTTCAAAATTAGACAGCCTGAAATTTTCAAAATTAGACAGCCTGAAAAAACCATACAATGCTGGTTTTCAGAGATGGGCAGGAGAATTGATCACAGACACATTGAAAAAGGGAAATGGAGCCTTATAATACTCATGAGGTGAAAAACTTTGGAGAAAGTGTCATCGACATTGTTTCCAGGTCTCCAAAACCATGATCACTACAGAGTTCATCATGCACCTTTATTTGTCTGCTGCCCCTTTGATGGGTGGAAATTATATTTATAAAATATTAAGGCAATGACCTAAAGCTCGACCTCAGGGACAAAGTCAGAGCCAGAGGAGCCACCAGTAGGTTCACATCCTCAAAGGGTGGTACCTTTTCACCATTTGGGGCAATTAAAATTGAGCCATGACTAACAGTTAGAAGAGATGACATTACACTGGTTGTCCTTTGCATGAGTGGTCAGTCATGAGTACAGAAAATAAGAGACATTTACAGTCTAGTGTAATACTCTGTGCTCCCTCTTTTATACGATTAAAAATGAATCTCTCTTTATACCAATACAGTACATGTTCTGCTTTTTGTTTAGAGCTGCTAGATGCCAGCTACCTTCTGTGGACAGCCTGAAAATCTAATTTTACACAATTTTAAAGTTATTGAACTAGACTTAGTGTTACCATACACACAGTCTTTTGTTTCCACTAATTAATTTTAACACCACAGGCATTAATCATTTGCCCAGCAAATGAAAATTGCTTTAAGGTGACTCATGTGTTTTACAACATTGCAAACCCAACCCTTATGCTCTTGGAATGTACAGTAAAGAGGAAGTATTAGAGCAAATCAGTTAATAAAAAGAAAATTCTTCCACATCCCAATTCCACAGTCATGAAGAGTTTTAGAATTTCTACTGGATGCTACATGACAAAAGTAAATTAAAACTGGTTAGAGAGATGGTCTCCGAATAATTTCCATGGTGAACTGGCAGATATGAGCACATGAGCGAGATCTCTCTTGACAATAAGCACATCGAGTTTCAGTCTACACAGAGGCCCACTGCAAACTCTGTGCAGTGCCAATTAGCATTAACTGTGGCTGTGCTCATCTATTCCCATAGCACGTCGCTGGGTAAGGCCAAGCTCTGCATTTACAAATGCAGCATGCAATGCTCAGAGTTAGAAGAGCATTCTAAAATGTAATCGTCCATGGTCAATCTTTTTCCCTTTGGCTTTGAATGGCAGACTCACAAATGACAAGGGGTATTTAAAACAATATATGTGTGTATTTTTAAAAGTTTAGATCCAGATTCTGCATTCAGAATATCTGGAAGGCGAGTGGGAAATTTGTTTTTAGACTACACTTTTAGCCTACCACAACTAACTTGACACACACATATACACAAAGAGCATATGCTCTGGGATCCAATATAATTATTTACTTACTGTGACTAATATGACTTACTTAGAAGGTAAGCTCCGTAGACTTTCATGGCAAACACTGCCTCTGCAAACAGCCTCCCACCACAGGCTGGGCTATGTCTTGTGCAGAAATACAGTGTGTGCAGCTCAGCTCATCTCTCCGTGGAGTACAGTCTCAGAGTGGGGTATCCATGGAGACCGAGCCTCCTACTTGTGCAGGGCAAGGAAGTTACTCCGCTGGGCACCATAGCAACAGGAGGCAGAGGGGAGGTTGGCCAATCAGGGAAGAGCACAGGAGCTTCTCCCTGGTGACTGCAGCATTTCAAATGAAACCATCGCCCTCATGAATGAACACAAAGCATTTAAGGAAACATCAAATTGTCAAACAGAAGTAAATGCGTACACAACAGTCAAGGCTAATCCTTTGACAATTATGGAGCAACATTGTGAGTCTTTCTACAATGATTAAATCCCAAAGATCAAGGAAGAAATTACATCCAAACCCCACACAGTCCTACATTTAATGGCAAGCATGTGATGCTTTGAGGAAAATACTTGGTGTACTTCATGAATTCCAGCTATTTAAATATGCAAGGCACTTCACAGTGCTTCCCAGGAGACAGGAACAGGAGACATCCATTGTTCTGATGGGGGAGAATGGAGTCAAGCGCTCCCTAGGACAACTGTTGGCATAGCGCTTCCAAACAGGAGTTTGCTTAGAGTAATAAGCACGTTTATCAAGCTTCCAGCAAAGCCCTCCATTGTATCAGAATAATTCTAACTAAGAAGGCATCCATGATAAAATAGGGCCAATGCAGACAAGATGGTGAGTGAACATTCAAATGCCTTAAAGCTGTGCTATTTGTAAACTCTCTTCATTTCTCATTTAATCATGGTAACGATCATTTATTGAGCACATACTGTAGACTAGGCAAATACTGTAACTAGAAACACAACTTCTTACCAGATGCAGACTCTGATCTTTGCAAAGATACAGGATGTTCATGTTTACTTCTTAGTGCTGTGTAGTATTTACTCCACGCATATACAGGCCTATCTCATTTCATTGCGCTTTGCTTTATTGCACTTTACAGACATTGTGTTTTTTTTACAAACTGAAGGCATATGGTAACCCTGAGTTGTCAGATGATGGTTTGCATTTGATAGCATAAAGTATTTTTAAATTAAGATATGTATATTTTTTAGACATAATGCTATTGCACATTTACTAGACTACAGTACAGTGTAAATATAATTTTTATATACCCCGGGAAACCAAAAAATTCATGTGACTCACTTTATCACAATATTCACCTTATTGCAGTGGTCTGGAACCAACCCACAGTATCTCTAAGGTAGGCCTGTACTCTGTTATATACTTAACATATTTTACGATTCTCACAGCGACCTGAGAAGGATAAGCATTAATTGTTCCTCCATATTATAAAAAAAAAGAGAAAACATTTCCTTATGTTTACAAAAGAAACTCTCCTGCCCACTGACTCCCCCTCCCCTCACTGCTGGGCAGGTGACCTGGTCCACCCTATTCAATGTCTAAATACAAGGTGAGGTACCTTCCTCCTTATATTAAAGTTGTTCCAAAGCCTCTTATTATAGAGCTCTCTCTTATAATTACCTTCTTTGAACAAAAAGTGTCATCTGAAAAAGATACATCAGTCTGAATTGACCTCAGTCGGTGCTAGTTTGGGCCGCCTTCAGAGATCAACTGATGGGATTGTTTAAAATGAAGAAGGCCAAGAAATTCAAAACCAGATTTTGTAATTATTCCTGTCATATGACTCCTCCAACCTTTTAAGGATCAATTTAAATAGCAATAGTCAATGGTTAAGTTGTAGAGACTGAAAAACATATTCTTTGCTAACTAAACTCAGTAACTGAATAGCTTTGGGTAGTGACGGATACTTACATTGCAGCTACAGGAAAACAGAAAAACCAGCTGTCCCGTGCTATCCATGGATGTTGTGACAGCCTGCTCTTTGCCCTCCAATGTCCACCTCATTCTCCCCTTCTTCCATAATAATAGGTGCCCAGGTGACTAAGATGTCCTGGGATATAATTGGAAATGACACGTGTCACTTCTGTGCTCTGACCTTAAAATGACTGGGTGAGTATCCCCCGGTCCCTCTCCCCCTTCCTTCTGCCTGGTATAGGACAGCTGACCTGACACAGCTGCCTACCAGCCTCGGTCAACCAAACACTTATGTACTGTTTTATGAGACAGATCAACTCCTGTCTAATTTTAACCTCTGGATTTGGGGGCCTCTTTTTACATTAACTTAACTCATACCCTCACAGTACTTGTAGGCTTGAAAACAATACCCAATAAAAGCACCAGACATGACTTCGAAACTGCTTTATATTAAACAAATTGGGCAGCAGTGAAGATAATTTGCTCTGGAAAAGATGGCTGAGTTGAAAGGTAGCTTGAACGATAAGCAAGACAATAAATTTTTTATATTAACTATGAATAACAAGATCAATGTTACTAAATTAATAAGAGTATAAATTGGTATGTTTAACTAAAAAAATAAATTTAAAAAACCTATCGGATATTGACTATTTCATCCATCTCTAAAGGTTTACTCCAGTTAGCAAATAAAATAAAACATTTTTAATCTCATTAGGAAAATGCAGGGCCTTATATTCTGTCATATAACTGTTTCCCTACACTTTGCTATTTTCACTGCCTTCTCATTAATGTACCTGCTTCCAGTTTCATCTCTTCATAATCCGAGTTCCACAGAGCAGCCAAAAGGATCTTGAACATATACATTAAATCGTCTCTCTTAAAACCAGCCAGAGGTTCCCATTGCTCTAAAGACACAGACCTCACCTGCGACAACTCTTCTCCCTTCCTAGGTCACTGCTCTGCCCACTGCCCCCCAAACCCTCCCCAAATGTGAAGGAATATGACTAAGTTCTCAGCTCAACTGTCATCTCCCCAGACACTCCCTGCCCCATGCCCATGACTGTCTATAGCATTACCTTGTTTTCCTTGTCACTATCTGAACTTATCTTGTTTGTCTGCTTGTGTGTGTATCAGCCATCTCCCCATGTTAAAGGCAGGCTCCAAAAGAACAGGCATCTTTTCCGTTTCTTCCACTCCTCTATCCCGAATGCCTGGAACAGTGGTGTCAGCACAGCGTAAATGCTTAATAAACACTCGTTGAGTGAATGAATGAAAGCTGGTCAATGTATAGCCAGGATTCAAACTGAGGTTTAGCAGAAACCTTACACGTGGTGAAGTGAGGGTTGCTGTCCTTCAGACTCCTACACAGCGATCACCTTCCTGCAATGCCACACTCTAGTCCATGCATCTTGGAATGTAAGCCCATTGCAGCCAGCTTCCTGAAGCTTACCTCACTTAACCATGGGCTGCATTCACGTAGCTTGCTGCTGTCCCTTGGCTGCGCTCAGATACAGGTCCAGGTGGTAGTAGACCTTAATTCATTGAATTACCCAAATGAACTTACATGACTTTTGCTCAACGCGTAACTTTTGTCAATAACCCTACAGTCCACCCAAATGCCACACAACAGATTATACTGGCGAGGAAGAAAGAGAGGTCAGAGTACTTATCCCTCTGCCTCCTTTCTTGTCAGGTGCTTTGTTCCTCTGCCAAAGTACACGGTTCCCTCACATGTAGCCTGGGAATTCTCTCCCTCTGGGTCCTGGGTATCTCGACCTTCCTCTGGCCTCTTCAGGATGGGGGAAGGGCTCCAAGCCATTACCATCACCATACTTGTTGGATTTCCTTAATCAGGCCCATTCCTGTGTATGCAGTCTCTTCAATAAACTCTTCTCAATCAAGACAAAAAAAAAAGCCCAACCTAAAGAATGTATCTGCATGATTTATAACTCTTAGTTTATAGGTTTGTGTGTAAAAGAAGTTTCCAGGTTTATTTCTCTTATGCTGGTAGTTGATAAATATCTTTAATGGTGGGTGTGTGGTCTGCTGGAGTGTCTGCTACGTATGAGAGACCCATAATGCTTCGTTCTCAACACATTAGAGCACTTAGCATCTGGCAGGCTCTCACACCGGTAGCTAGCACACTGTACATGCAATAAATCCTCGTAGACCTGGGATCTGGATGGCAGGGCCTCTGGGAAGAAGAAGATTATAATTCACTAATTCTTAGGGAAAAACCATTAGCAGACCATTTGGCACCGTTACATTGATTGGGTGCATCATCAAAAGCACAGATGGGAGAAAGGCATGAGAGTAAATATGTAAGTAATCCTGCCATAAAGATAAATACTCAGGTCTCCTCATCATATTTAAGCTTTTTTTCACTGGTCTGGTCTCTGCTGGGGGGAAGGGATAGACTATAAAATAGTTCACCATAAAACATTCTCTGCTGTATCCTGGGGGAACGTTGTTTCTCTCAGAGCGAAAGAAAGTTTCAGAGATCGATTTCTGTATCAGTGCAAAAGCTCTTGTTTAAGTTGACAAAGCCTAATGATCTTTGTTTACGAAAGGATTTTTTTTTTTGCGCAAAGTATTAACGACATGCAGGGCAGCACATAAAACATTGTGACAAGTACAGAAAGGACTAGTTCATGATTAAGTAGAAAATCCTGAAGACCTTAACATTTCTTTGATGTTGACATCCTCAGGGTTTATTTTACTGACCTGCATCCAAACAGCCTCCTGTGTTTAACTTTCTGTATTTCATTGAAGTTACACTGAGGTTCACTGATTCTGTTACCAGCAACAGCTAGCATGATCTGTATATGGACTGTATCAGCTAATCTATAGGGCTCTACAGATATTTTTAAAAAATCCCTGTCTTATATCAATACATCTTTCTCAATTGTCACACTCTCCTATTAATTAGGAATAATTAAAATTATTCCTTTGAAGACAGACCTTAGATGCAGTGCAGTAGTTAAGAGTTAGAAGCAAGACTACCCTGTTGAAAATCCATTTACAAACTGTGTGACCTTGCATGAATTAACCTCTCTATGCCACAGTTTCTCCATCTGTAAAATACGGGAGAATGATATCACTTTCTCACACTGATATTGGGATTAAATGAGTAAAGTCCTTGGAATTTTGCCTGGGACAATCAGGGCTCAATAAATATTAGCTAAAACAATTTTTAATCAAACTTCAGAGTCATGCAAGCCCACAATTACATTTAATATATTCTTCCAGATATCTTCAGTATCTGAAATAGACTTAAGCCTTTATTTGAGGCTGGGCTTTGCTGCTGGAAGAACTTTGATTGAAACTGTAAGCTATTAGAAAAGTACTGCCCCTTGCCAAAGAATGCAGCATGTTTCCATTTAACCAAAATCTCTTTTAGCACTAAAATTTTAATTTTTCCACTCTATGAAAACATTTCTAAAATGTTCAATATTTTCCTGCCCTCATACACATTATTTTCTGCCAACTCCACCATCACACTGACTCAGTCTGTTTCTGGAACATTAATTATTGCATTAAGTGCTACAAAACATTTAAAGCCTGAAACACTTAGAAGGCCACTATGCTTTTCAGTGGTCTTTTGTCTGCTTTTTCATATTTTCCCATCTCTTTCTTCATTGTCAAGCCAACAGCTGTCAATTAATGCTCTTTTCAGTGCCCTCCTATAGCAAACACTCCCCCCCATGTTATGTGAATTGGGAGACATGACCTGCTAGAATTTTGTTTTAAATAAACATATAAGTTCTGTGGATAGTTTTAAGGGTTTTCCTGTAAACAAAGTGCAAGGAATTTCTGATATCTATTTTAAGAGCAACAAATGACCATTCTTAACATTTACTAAGGAGTTACTTTGTGCTAGGTCCAATGCTGGGCATTTTACATTCTTTAATCTGTTTAGTTGTCACAATAACCCATTTTACAGATGCTGAATACCAAGTTTCCGGAAGATAATAAGTAGCTGAAGAGTGCCCAGTTATAAAGAGGTGGTATGGAACTGTGAACCTAGTATACTGGGCTCCTGACTCTGGTGGTTAGAAGGTGTCCCCCCAGCCCTGCCCTCCCCCCACTTTTTTTCTGAAGAAACAAACTGGGTAAGCTGTGAGTCTCCTCTTTGTAGCTCAAATTATTATAAGAATGTATGTCCCACCCGCACCCCATCCTGTAAATTGTCTCTTTTATTTCACAGAACTAACTTTGAAGTGAAAGGGACAATGCTTGTGATAAGCACGGGAACAGCTGCAGGCTATCGGCTGTGTGTGAAAGAGCCTCAATCTACTAAGGGAACCAGTGTTGATTAATCATTAACCCAGTTGGTGCCTTCAGAGTTTTCCAGCAAATGCCTCTGAATGTGGGAAAGCGTCTTCTTAAAGAAACCCATCCTCTGTTGTTGTTGTGAGGTTATTACAGTTCATCTGGCCAGGTCTCTGATTTCAAAAGCCTGGGCGGTGTCTGATGACAAGGGAATACTAACTTAGTCTGAATGCTGATGGCAGAGGTGACATCTTTCAAATGCAGATTTCAACATTTCAGTTTCTAAATGTGGGTTTCTTTTCAATTATAGTGACCCTAACCATTTGCTCCTGACCTATCTCCTTAACCGGGAGGTGTTTTTTTCTCCCTTTCACATTTTCTAAATATTTGTTTAAATTGTGTAATTCTTTCCCCAGCTCTCCCACAAGCCTTGTGTAGGAAGGATTTAGTACTTGCATTTGTAGAACAATAACACTGGGTCTTTTTCTCCTTTGGGTTAAGATGCTCCCCAAGTAGAAAATCAAGCATTAAAGGAGGCCCAGGAATGTCATTTAATGTCCTAGCACAGAAATCCAATTAGGCCTTTCCTTTCTAGGTGAGAAAAATCTCATCAGGAAAACTGACTGTGAACTACATATAGGAAAAGCACCTGGGAGAAGGAATGGTAGCACCGCAGATCCCTAAAAAAGTATTGGGATTTTATATACACACTACTATATATATAAAATAGATAACTAATAAGGACCTACTGTATAACACAGGGAACTCTACTCAATAATCTGTAATGACCTATATGGGAAAAGAATCTAAAAAAGAGTGCATATATGTGTGTGTATAACTGATTCACTTTGCTGTACAGCGGAAGCTAACACAACATTGTAAATCAACTAGACTCCAATAAAAATTAATTATTTAAAAAAAAAGTTCCCAATCAGAATGCCTTCATTCCCTTCCTTTTAATCTGTACTGCAGCCCAGATTTATTGTAGTTTTCTGCCTTAAATGATAAGGTCCCTAAGAGCAGGGATGATGTTGAGGTCATCTTTGCTTATCTTTCCCATGTTCCCCCCACACCACACATGATTCCTTGTACACTCTATTCTCAGAGAAGTATTTACTGAACACCTACCTGATGACAGACATTGTATTACACTCTGGAGATTCAGTCTTAAATGTGTGCTGAGTTGACATGAAAAAGGCAAAGCCATTATTCAACTGAACTGCAGGGGTGTTTTCTTCCGCTCTTTGGTGGTAATTTTTAATTAAATCTGCATAGGCATTAAGTGATAGAAGCCAAAATGACAGAAGGCTCACTGCCTCCAAGAAGTTCCAACACGAGTCCTGCTTGGAGGAAAGCCGGGCTTTCATGCTGGGCGCGTGCCACAGTACCCTGCTGGAGAGGTGCTGGCGTGCTCAGCTCACCTTTCAGAGCCCTTCCTGGCATCCTGTGACACAGTTCTCTTCTCCTTCTGCATTAGATACTCAGTAAATATTATTAGCTCTTTATCTGAATGACCAAAGGGGCATTTCTATAACTCCCTTCTGAGATGAACAGCAGTTTCCAGAATCTAGAACAACGGACCTAAAATAAAACGAGCCCAGGTTAATGTTAAAGGGCCCTTGAGCATCTGTATAAGAGACACTAATTGCTTGCTATTTTAATAAACTGGTATTGGTCCTAATGAGTCGATTTATTTAAAAAAAGTAGAGCGCACATCAAGAGCGGAAGATGAGTTTAGGCTGAGGGGAGATGGTCACCTGGGGACAGAGGAGGTGGAACATTTTAACCGGAGAGCAGTATCTTCTTGTGGTTTAACAGATTATGTCTCTGCATTTTATAATTTTTGGAGTCACCCAGGGGCCTCGGTTCCAGGATTTCCTCTCTTCCTATTTATGAGAATGACAGATTTATTCTGCTGAAAGTTCAGAGAATTATAGGTCACGGTGCAGATTGTTCTAAATACAAAGAGCTTACTGTCCAGAATTGGGGCCCAGTCAAAAACTCGAGCAATGGTTTTTAGTGATGACATTAGGAATTTCAGGCAACTAAGAAATAACCTTTAGGGACCCCTGTGACCTTGATAAAATGCAAATAAATCAAAAAATCACGAGTTCAGCACTGCTTAGGTGATACGTTTGCCTCTGAGCAATTAAATCAGAAGCAGTTGACAAAGGCCCTGTTTCAGGCTCTGCCTCTGGGCAAGGGTCATTAAACTAGGAGTCATAAATCCTAATAAAGGAGACCCATGAAACCTCAGAAATAGTATGTGATATTTTGTGTGTGTTTTTCTGGAGTATGGGTCTGTGGCCTTCACTATTCTCAAATGATCCATTATCAAAACAGCATGAAGAACAACTCTTGTTTTCTTTCCTCCCTTCTTCCCTCCCTCCCCCCTCCTTTTTATTCTTTTTGTCTGCATGTTCTTCATGAAAGCATAAGGCTTAAACATTCTCAGCAAGACAAGTAGTTGATCTTTAGCAAGTGAGTATCTTCTGTAGGAACCAGATTTGCTGAGGGTGGATTCTGTATATACACATAGGGTTTTAAATCTTTCGTTAAGATATGATTATTCTTATTATGACTGTTGAAACAAGGAAGGGCAAGGATAATCTTAACTGCCATTTAAACTTAGGTTGTTCTTGCTGCACCACACTTTTCTCTTTTTTCACTGTTTCTTTGTATTGTCACCACCGTAAAATGTTTTTGGAATGGGGCCAGGGGGTGGAGGGGTGGTGAATAACAAAAATGAAATAATTTCAGGTTGCATTCAAGTCCTACAATACCTTCACAATAAAAATCTACTTTTTCTTCACAATCCATGAAGCGGACATTCTTTCCTGCAGCATTTCATATTCTCAATCCCATAGCCTACCTTTGCTGTTGAGGTCAACCAATGTTGATTGTGCCCTCGATACACACCGGCCCCTGTGTGCTAGGAATACAAAAAGAGGATGACAGGGCTTCTGCTCTTAAACTCACATCCTGTATGCTACAGAAGCAGACTCCATTGGTGACTGCTCCCAGGTTAAAAGAAAATTGAGAACATTTCTCAAAGGAAGATATACAAATAGCCAATAAGCACATGAAAAGATGCTCATCATCGGGCTTCCCTGGTGGCGCAGTGGTTGAGAGTCCGCCTGCCGATGCAGGGGACAAGGGTTCGTGCCCCGGTCCGGGAGGATCCCACATGCCGCGGAGCGGCTGGGCCCGTGGGCCATGGCTGCTGAGCCTGTGCGTCCGGAGCCTGTGCTCCGCAACAGGAGAGGCCACAACAGTGAGAGGCCTGTGTACCACAAAAAAAAAAAAAAAAAAAAAAAATGCTCATCATCTTTAGCCACCAGGGAAACGTAAATCAAAAGCACAATGAAATACCACTTCACACTCACTACAGTGGGTATAATCAAAAAGATAGACAATAACAACTGTTGGTAAAGATGTGGAGAAACTGAAACCCTTATACATTGCTGGTAGTTTGTAAAGTGGTGCAGCCATTTGGGAATACAGTTTGGCAATTCCTCAAAGGGTTAAACATAGAGTTGTCATATGATTCAGCAATTTCATTCCTAGGTATATACCCAAGAGAACTGAAAGCATGCACGAAAACCTGTATATGGATGTCCATGGCACCATTATTCATGATAGCCCCAAAGTGGAAACAATCTAAATGTCCATCAACTGTGAATGGATAAGCAAAATGTGGTCTGTCACCACACTAAGGCAAGATGTTAATAATAGGGGAAACTGGAAGTAGTGGTAGTGAGGGGGGATATAAGAACTCTGTTGCTGTCTGCTCAATTTTTCTGTAAACCCAAAATTGCTCAAAAAAAAAGTCTATTTTAAAATGTGGTATATCCATACAATAGAATATTATTGAGCCATAAAAAGAATGAAGTACTAATACATGAACCTTGAAAACATTATGCTAAGTGAAAGAAGCCTAACACAAAAGGCCACATATTGTACGATTCCTTTATATGAGATGTCCAGAACAGGCAAATCAGACAGAGGGTAGGTTGGTGGTTGCCAAGGACTGGAAGAAAGGAAAAGCAGACAGTGACTGCTAATGGGTATGAGGCTTCTTTTGGGGGAGATTAAAATGTCCTGAAATTGGACAGTAGTGATGTTTGTATGATCTTTTTTCTTTTTTTTTTTTTTTTTGCGGTATGCGGGCCTCTCACTGTTGTGGCCTCTCCCGTTGTGGAGCACAGGCTCTGGACGCGCAGGCTCAGCGGCCATGGCCCACGGGCCCAGCCGCTCCGCAGCATGTGGGATCTTCCTGGACCGGGGCACGAACCCGTGTCCCCTGCATCGGCAGGCGGACTCTCAACCACTGCGCCACCAGGGAAGCCCTGTATGATCTTTTGAATATGCTAAATACCACTGAAATGTACACTTTAAGAGGGTGAATTTTATGGTATATCAATTATTTCTTAATTAAAAAAAGGAGAACTGAGCTGGGGGAGGGAGGAAGACAGTTCTGGTTCTTGAGTACACAAGGTAATGGTTTATTTCTCGGCTATAATTACAGGACACTCTTCAATTCATTGTCTCTGTCTTAAATATTGGGGGTACCCAACACCTTTTTTACAATGTCCATCTTTCTCTTTTATGTGCTGTCTTCTCCATTGTGTACCATTCTCTTTCTTTTTTATATTTTTCCGAAGCAAAGGACTGTTAACAAATTCATCATGACTAACATTTACCAGGAACTATTAGGAAACAGGGGATTTCTTCTTCATACAGTTTAAGTTTTGCTATCAGACTAAACAACATTCTCTTTGGTTGACCAAAAGCAAGACGAAGAATAACCCATTAAGATATGCTATGCATGTCAATTATTCAGGAAGAACAAAAGCAGAGAGAGATGGAAGAGGACACAGGACCTTCCAATGGAAGCGTACACAGGACCAACCTTTGGCTCCATTGAAATAAAGCCATCTATAGCTCCTTGCACAATAATGATATCACCAAACAAAAATTAGAAGACAAATGTAAGGAATGGGGCTCATGCAAGCCATTAATCTGTCTTTTCAGGCTCATTAATATGTATAGTACAACTGGTGATACTGTAGAAAATAATGCAATATAGGGGTTGTCTCTCAATGCCAATACTCAGGTCCTTTTATTTTCAAGTTATAACTTTAATTTCACTAAAACTATATTTGTTCATATACTGTACATATTTCTGAGATGGAAAATATTTATTTATATATTGCAAGTTCTGAGAACTGACCTTTTCTGATGTTCATGGCATCTCATTCACTGTAATAAAAATCTCCATTTCACCTCATAGCTTTTACTATTTTGTAATTATTGAACATTCTATGTATATATATATTGAATATATAGCATCATATTCATATTTAAATCTTTAAAAGCAAATAAAATAACTAGGTCAGCAAGTATGCCCAGCCCTACAGATGTGCATCAAGATAACCTGTTCTTTTCACAATTTGTGCACACTTTAAATGGTACCAAGTAATTTCTTAGTATAATTTATGCTAGACTTAATTATATAGTTTAAGTGTCTGTTAGACCATTCAGTTAACATTTCTTCAAATTTCCTCCCTTTTTTACATGTCTTTATAACGGACACATATGTCACTATGCATTCTCAATTATTAACAACTAGTACAGAAAATATTCCACTCTATGCTCTACCTCTTTTACTTAAAAAAAAAAAAAAAAAGATGTTTCTGGGTGCTAGGTACAGCATTAGTGTTCCCTACCTTGATATCCAGGTGTTTCATTTCAAATTTCATTTGAAATCCCTCTAGTCATATTGCTCCAATAAGAACATGAAGAGTTTACGTACACTCACCTGGCTTTACAAGGCCTGACTTTGGTTCCTTCTTATGTCGAGCTGACTGGATGCTTCCCTCACCAACCATTCCAACTGTGCATTTCTTTCTGATAAAGTCTTCATCACTTCCAGGGCAAAAGCCAACAGGGCTGCTGCCAGCATCCGAGGGCGTTTTCACGGGAGATACTGACTGACTACTAGGACAGCCTGTGTCATCTGGAAGACAAGAATCAATGAGTGTTTAATGAAGAGGGAGGAAATCAATGATGGCAAAGGGAGGGCAGGCAGTGAGCCATGCCCACACGCGCTCACACACGTACTCTGCTCAAAAGGCCCAGGTTGACTCCTGTGGGTGACTTGCCTTTTATTTTCCATATTCTGGCCAATCGTGTTAACAAAGGAAATATCAGCTATTATAAAACATATTTTAAGGCAAAACCTTACAAGATTTTGCATCACAAATATTTCTGTAACATTCTTGTTGTCAAAACCTAAATTAGTTTGTTTTCACCCTTGAGGTAGTATACTTTTGGGTCATAATCATCCATAAATTTTTGATGGGATAGGTAAATAAAACGTTTGCCAGAGCAATTCAGGATTATTAATATGAAGTCTTCGGGGCTGTCGGTGTTAGGAAAAAGTTACTTGAATATTATTGACCACACCCAGTTTTTGATTACTGGGCCCATCAAGTGGTTAACAGAGTTTGATAGAGGCGAGAGCTGGCTTTAGGAGTTCAAGGAAGCAGAAGGCAGTGATCCTGTTTTATTATAAAACACACTCAACCCAAAATACATCAGTCAGATATATTGCTGCTTGGGGTAAATGGGTAAAATAAAAATGATATTCAAATTAAAAATATTCCCTTAACTTTCAAGTTATATATTACTACCATGGTCATTACTATAAGTTAATATGCATGATATGAAGTGACCTGTGTAGATGCTTATTAAGCAAACAGGAAAGTCACATTGCTGACTCCTATAAATGCTTTCCATATCTATTAAATATTTATAATGGTTGGTTAATTCATTTATATTGTGGTGAGAACTGTATGGGAATTTAAAGCCAATCAACATTACTTAACAGTATGTCTACTCAAACTAATCAATAAATGGTAAATCTTCACTGCTAAATAATTCTTTATTACATGGAAATATTTTGATGTCAGAGTTATTTTAGTAACTAAGTGGGCAAAAAAATGAATAAGGACATTTAGTACTAATAACTTTTAGGACTCTTACACTTTTATAAATATTAAAGGAACTAAAATAATTTGCCATCTATCAAAGGCTATCTTAAAACTTCATAGCTTGAATGAAGACAGAAACAGAAGTAGTTCTGAATAAAATATACTGGTTGCCTGAATTAAGATGACTAGAATCCATCTAAAAAGTAATTGCCTTTGCTTCATTTTTGGCCTTTATTTCAATTTTTATTATGAAATATCTAAGTTCTTAGAACAAAGTGAACTTGGCACTAGTAAAATGATGTATTTCTCTTGTATCTTTTTTGACTTTTGGACATATTAGTCTATATAGACCTCAGTGGTCTGTTTCTGGAAGTAAATGGTTTTTAGTGCACGGTTCATACCTTCTGTCTTTGTTGCTCTTTTAAATGTGCTATGTTCTTCCTGAACTGAAAAGACTTTGTCCCTGAATCACGGTGATGAGACTCCTCTTGGTCACTACTGCTCAGCTATTTTGCTATTGTCCCTGGCTTTCTCCTACATTTGCATGTCCCATGCTTCAATCCAAAGAAATCTGAGTGCAAAGTTGCTCATTACTTAGATTCCAGCACTTTTAAAAGGTTCAACAGGTCTGCACATGGCCTTGGGAGAACCTGGCTCCTGATTCCTATCCCAAAGCAGAGAAGCTCAAATGATTGAGGTCTAATCATCCAAAATTACCTATTGTCTTTAAAAGTATTTCCCTATGAGTCAGTTCCATAAATTACTTCTTTTAAAAGAGAGATGGCCCAAATTAACAAAGATCCATGCTTCAGATTCTCTACCCTAAAAGGTAATTTTTCTTGAGAACTCTCAGACTCAAAGGGGCAAAATTAAACAATTTCCAGTATTGAGAAACACCGTCGAAATTGTAATTTAAGTAAACAGAAAATGAATGTGTTTTGTTTGGCTCTACTATCATTTTGCCAGAGTTAATAAGAAGGAATGTGGATATGTCATGTTTTCAGTACTAGTCATTTCAAGGATTAAGTACTAGGGTCTGATTAAAAATTGGGGACTGAAGTGATTCAGAATGGTGGCAGTTTAGGGAACGCAGTAGCAATTTTTCACCTGGCATGTATGCCTCACCTGTCATCAATATTTACAGCCAATAACTCCGGGGGCAAGGACTGAGGAGATGAATACCTAAATAAATCTTTAACTTCAGGTACCTCGTACAGCAATTGGAATCATTACCTAGTAAACAAGCGTTCATTTATCACCTCTTAACTGTCTGGTACTGCACTTCACATTGTGGGGGAAACGAGAGGGATATGAGACATCGTCTTTCATTAAACAAATATGTATCAAGTCCTGGCACTGAACCAGCCACAGGCACTGTACCCAGCCCCCATACTGATGGAGCTTATAAGTAAGTAACAGGGGTTGGTAAGCATCACTTCCAGCACATAGTTCCTGTAAGCTGCTAAGTCTGTTAAGGCAAATCCATACCTAAGAAAAACTGAGTTATCAGAGAAGCTTGGGGCATTTGCCTGTTTTGTCTAATGGGACCAACACTAACAAAGGAATCTGGTTTTGGAAAGGGCAGGGCCATTAATTTTCCTACTACAGAGACCACACTTTAAGTTATGCAAAGTAAGCCCCGAGCAAAAGCGACAGAGCTTCAGTACCAGAGAGTCATCTGGTCACCTGTGGCACCTGAGGTATTTTCCTCTGTGCAGCACTGAAGAAGTGGTTATTTTTTCAAAAAGTCTTGTTTAGGGCCCCTTCCCTCCTCCCCCTTCCCCTTCCCTCCTCTTCCTCCTTTTTAACTTCATGATCAGAGCTGGAAGCAGACCACCAGTCCAGATGAAGATAATATTCCTTTCCAAAATGCACTGCAAAATATTCTTAGTTCACATTTACTCCAAGATTCTAAGAATAGGGAGCCAAGTTGATGTACTTTGCTTGTTCATGTCTACTCTTATTATGTGCCAAACTACATGTGGATCCAGCACATATTAAAGAGATTTATTTATTAAGCCTGCTTCAGTGACGCACTCTGTGTGTGCCCTCTGTTCTTTGCTGTTACCTTGACTGTTGAATTTGCCTTATAGAATTATAGCTTTTATTAGTTATGTTAGCATAAAGAAATTATCAGTGAGAAAAACTTCTAACATGACACCATGAAGAAACTGTTTCTGGGCAGGAAACGGCAGAAATCCTGAATGATTTACCCAGAAAAGTGTGGGTTGTTTCAGATTTCCAGAATGGAGAAAAGTAAGAACATTTCAGCCTGGTTTTAGCATAAGGGAAGCTTTCCTCCAGGGCTTTAGGAAGAGAGTGTAGGAGACTCAATTCTACTGGAGAGAAATGGGTTTTTCTTTTAAAACACACTTAAACACGCACCCACACCAGCTCTAACATAGTTGAGTTTTTACATCTCTTTCTCACTATTCATGGTTAAGTATAACTTCATTAAAAAAAAATATACACGCAATAGGACCATTTTCCATGTTTTACACAGTGTGATCCATTTGGGATGGGTCCATACGAGATGATTTCCTTCCAGGATCAACAATTTAAAATCCCATTTACTTGGGTCCGGATGGCCCCTGGTGGATCTCAGGTAAAAGTGACCCACGTCAAGGCTACGTCTAAATGATCACCATCTGCACTGAAGGAGACTAATTTACATGCCCTGTTTTATTTATTTATACTGAGGAATAAGTTCTTCCGCTGATTTGTTCTTGTTTATTTGCTTTGAATACGCCAACCCACAGGATTAAGGATAACTGAAGAATATTTACAGATCCAGGAACCTCCAGAAGTTGTGGCCCACCTCAAGTGCTGTAAGAAATATAATACTGACTAGTTTCCAAATTGGTTTTAAGGGAAAAAAATTTTAATGTCTATAAAGACAGATGATAGAAGCAGACATCTAATATAATTTTGTAGTCTGGAGGTTGTTAAAAAATGATTTTTAATCTACTTTCCTCTCCCTTTACATTACAAGCTTTTTGAGAATACAGGATATAGTTAATAATTGTAAAATGACTCTACTTACAATTCTGAAAAAAGTGTGTATAAGTATCTTTTAAGATAATTTGTATCTTATTCTAAATGGACTAAAGAAACTTGCTAAATTAAAGAAAATCTGTTGGGTTGTTAAAATTTTAACAGATTTTTAAATTATAAAAGTAATAATCTTTAATGCAGAAGATGTACAGTACAGAAAAGTACAAAGAAGTAAAAAAAAAAAAAGGGGGGGGGATAATATTTTCCTATAATTGTACTGCCCAGAAAAAATATTTAACTATTTGGCATACTTCTTACTGATTTTTTATACATAGGATTTACTTGCTTGCTTGCTTTTTGTTTTGTTAAAGTTTCAACATACATTATAGTTTCATCACTCTGTTATCGAAAATTTCTCCCTGGAATTTGTCAGGCTAGAAAGAAAGAAGCTATTAAGACTAACAGTAGCCAACACAAAGGGGCCCCACTGGCCAAAGATGGAATAATCTGAGCATCAAAAAGAATAATAAATGCAAATGACTGATAATCATTGGATATACTTTAAAGGTCTATGAGTTCATAGTAATACAAAATAAAACTAAAAAAAGAAAGGCCCTTTCAACTCCCCCAAAATCCCAACCCACTGGAAATCTTTGGAAGTGACCCAGGGGCCAATTCTTTATATTGAAATTTGGCAATTAAAAGGAAAGAAAGAATTAACATGTATCCTGATTGTAGAAAATGTTACTGGACAAACTGTATTTCAGGATAACTTAAATCACTCATTGATATTGGAAAGTTCTCCCTTACAGAAGCACTCTGGTTAATGAAAGTAGATGGAATAGCAGAAAATTACTACAGTTGACCCTTGAACAACCTGCGGGTTAGGGGTGCTAACCTCCATGCAGTCGAAAACCCACATGTAACTTAGCAGTGGCCCACCACATATGTGGTTCTATACCCAAGGATTCAACAAACAGTGGATCATGTAGGACTGTAGTATATCTCCATTTTAAAAAATCTGAGTATAAATGGGCCCACACACTTCAAACGCATGTTGTTCAAGGGTCAACTGTATTTTGCAATCATTTATAATGAAATACTTGATTTAGGCAACAAACATAATGGATGAAACCATCAGACAAAAGGCTGGTGGACAGTCTGCAGTAGAGGGATAAAGCCTTACCCATTTGTACCAATTGAGTATTCTTAGCATAGCTGACAGTGGGGTAACAGACATTATATACCTTCTGATGGGATGTGAGATGAAGCACACAGCATTCTCCACATTCTTGCCACAAAAAAACTGTCCCTGAATCTAATCAGGCTTTAAAACTAATGTCCACCTTATAAAATAGATGGAGAACAGTAATGGGTTAAATCAGGGGTTGGCAAACTGCAGCCTGCAGGCCAAATCCTCTCAGCTGCCTGCTTTTGTAAATCAAATGTTATTGGAACACAGCCCAATACTTTACATAGTGTCAACTGTGGCTTTCAAGCACAAAGGTGAATAATTACAACAGAGATCATCTGGCCAGCAAAGCTGAAAATATTTCCTAGCTGGTCCTTTTCAGAAAAAGTTTGCTGGCCTCTGGATTAAATGATACCATGAGGAAGAAAACAGGCACTTTTGAGACAAGTAGGGCTAGTAGTTTCAGTGTTCTCTAGCGTACCAAGGAATTATGCTAAATTCCTTGTTAAATCATGTTAGTAATGAAAGTGGCACTGTGATTATGTAAGAAAATGTCCATTTTTTTAAAGAAAGCATGCTGAGGTATCTAGATAGACATGAAATAACATGATGTCTGGATATATGCTTTAAAATGCTTCAGCAAAGTAAAAGAGAGAAGAGAAAAAGGGATAGATGTCGCAAATATGACAGCATCTTGCTATTAATCTGGATAAAGTGCACAAGCAGCTTATTGGTGTTCATTGTGGTATTATCTCTTCTTTGGGTATGTTTTTAAAAGTGTCAAAATGTTTTACTTAATTTCTCAAAAACATTATTTTAAATAAGTAACTATTTAAAATAGGAACACAGTGTTTCTAAAAATCAATTCCTTCTTGTAGGGTATTTTAGGATGTTTCCAATTTTCTATCATTGAAATTGCTTTAACACCACATTTTACAGATAAATCTCTTGTCAAAATTTTTATTATCTCATAGAACATATCTCTAAAAATGGATTACTAAGACTTCCGAGAAATTTGAGGCAATTTATATTCCTATTATATTGTATGAGAGTATCCCACTTATTAAATTCCTGCCAATAATGAATACCAGTTTGTTTGCATTTTTGCCAAGTTAATGATGCAAAGTGTATTTCTGATGTCTTAGCTTGCATGTATTTAATTATCAGTGAGGCTTAATGTTCTTCATATGTTTGCTGGCCTTTTATTTTTACACTTATCCTATGTATTGTTCATGTCCTCTGACAACTTTTCTATTAAGGTGTTAAGGAATTCTTATTGATCTGTAAGAAATCCTTATACATGAAAGGCATAGCCCTTTGGCACATTTCACCAAGTTTGTTTGCTTTTAGTTTATAATGGTTTTGACAACCAATTTTCTAATTTCTAGTTGTCAAATTTCTCCATATTTTCCTTTGTGATTTTTTCCAATGCTTTAATGCTTAGAATGCCCTTATTAACTCCAAGATCAATTAACTATTACCTACTCTTTCTTCTAGATTTTTATAATTTCAGTTTTTATTATATCAAATCCATCTGGAATTCATTTTAAAATGCAGTGTAAGGTTAGATGTTAACTGTACTATTATTATTATTTTCTTATTTAGGAAATTTATCCTTTCCATATTACTTTGAAATGATTTTCTGATAAAATTTTGAAAGCAATGAATATTTTTTGCAAAGTGAATATATATATACACACACATATATACATCTGTATATATTTTTTTAATCCACATTTTAAAATATTAGGATTGCCCAAAGTGTGTGTGTCATATAATTTCCTGATATTTAACTAAAGTGTCTAACAACCAGTGCCATCCAACACATTTGGTGGCAATTAGGATGACCAAGTTCCTACTTCAACTTCCTTGTAACCTAAAGATGACATATAAAATATTTCTTCAAAGTCCAAGAAACATCTCTAGAACTTCTGGTTCACTTCTGAATTTAGATCTCAGAGCTCATTTGTTTTCCGAAATGCTGAACTAAACAATTCCAAAAGACATACTTAAAAATAACATCAGGCGGAAGAAAACGTGGTTTTGTGCCATAATGTCTTGAAACATTCAGTTATGGTTTGATGCTGTTCAACGTTCAGTTGCATAATGTGGAGGAAGAATCATTTCTATTTTAAGGAAACATTACTTTAAACTATATAGAAATCTAGTTGATTCTCATGAATGACAAAAGTGTTTACAGCCTATTTATTCATCCATTCAACAAATATTTACTGAGTATCTACTACGTGCCAGACACTGTTATAGGTGTTACTAGTCTTACTGATCCAGACGCTGACATTTTTTAAGATAGTCCAATGGAGACGGATAAAATGTCTATAGCTTAAACTCATGGTTAATCTGAACCCTGTGAAACTCTTACTACAAACCATTCAATGCTCTGAAAGGGGTAGGTAGGTAAGAAAAGTAACATTTATTAAGTAGCTATCATGTGGCAAGGATACTAATTTTTATCATATAATTTTAATAATATCTCATTTTTATAGGTGGAAAAACTGAGGCTCAGAGAGATTAACAAATCCAGCCACACAGCTACTAAGGTATGGACCCAAAGATTCAAACTCAGGTTTGTCTGACTGTAAAGTCCTTGTTTTTCTCAGCACCACAAGCTAGCTGTTTTCTAAGTTTTCCTACCTATGTTTGTTCTAAGAGGAAACAGCAGAAATTCTGGGAATGCTCAAATTAAAAACAGACAAAGGAAGCTGTTAGAAAGAAGCCATCCCATCATAAACAGACCACAAAATTTGAGACAAGAAACTCTAGTTGTTTCCAGTTTTTGCTTCAACACAGTAACCATTTAATGCACGTCGTTCAGATAACTTTGCATTCTAGGCTTTCAGTAGCAAAATTTGAACTTCTATTCCTTCACCTAATTTTAGCATCTTTTCGGAGTGAGAATTCACAAGTCTACAAGTCTCCACACTAATTTTGATTCAGTATTATACAATGTGACACTACACAACTGCCAATGTTGAAGTGTAAGAATCTCATTCATCCATCCGTCCATCCATCCTTCCCACAAATGATTACTGATTTCCTATTGTGTGCCAGACAGTCTTCAAGATATTAGAAATGTAATGATGACCAAGACTCCAAGATCCTCGTCCTCAAGGAGTTCACATTCTAGTGGTGGAGACAGTTAATGAAGAAGTAACAAAACACACAGAGAAGAAATTTTGATTGTGATGTACTGTTAATGAAACAAACTGGGTGATATTATAGAGACTAGCTGGGTGGGAGGTCGGAAGGTACTTCATTACACAGGTTGTCATGGAAGGTCCTGAAGAGGTAATTTGAATTGAGACCAAAAAAATGAGAAGGAACCAATCCTGGAAAAGGCAGGGAACAGAAAAGTCCAGGAAGAGGGAATAAGGAGTTTGGTGCATTGAGGAAACTGAGAAGAGGCCCAGAAAGCTGAGGGCAGAGAAGAACTGCTGATAAGGATTATAGGCGGGAAACCTACATTAATCTCCAGTGCAATGCAAGCCATCGTGTGCATTAAGCAGGAGATGACCATGACTGGTCTGTGGAGAACACACTGAATTAGTGATGTTATGTCTTGCTAATATTTATTGAGTGCCTACTAAGTACCAGGTATGTTTAGAATACTAAATACTTAACGCGTTTAGTTAACTTAATCTCTTTGAGACAGACACTAATAAGACAGGCATACAAAACCAGCACTAGCGCTTAAGCCACCTCCCTGAGGCCACAGTAAGCCGCGGATATGAGTCCAAAGAGGCTATAACTCCAGAGGCTCCTTCTTAGCCCCTATGCTGTGTGGCCCCTTTAGGAATGAAGGTTTAGAAGCAATAAACCCACGTGGAGACCACTGTCATAGTAGAAATGAGAGATGACAGTGGTTTGGGGTGGTAGTAGTAAAAATTGAGAAAAGGAAATGGATTTGGGATACATTTTGGAAACATAATTGGAAGCATTAAGATATGACAATGAGGGCTTCCCTGGTGGCGCCGTGGTTGAGGGTCCGCCTGCCGATGCAGGGGACACGGGTTCGTGCCCCGGTCCGGGAAGATCCCACATGACGCGGAGCGGCTGGGCCCGTGAGCCATGGCCGCTGGGCCTGCGCGTCCGGAGCCTGTGCTCCGCAACGGGAGAGGCCACAACAGTGAGAGGCCCGCGTACAGCAAATAAAAAAAAAAAAAAAAAAAAAAAAGATATGACAATGAAAAGTAGGAAGGGGTCAAGAATACCTTCTAGGTTCTTTGCTTAAGCAATGGAGAATATGGTGGTCACTTCTGAGTTTGGAGAAAAATGGGTTTATGCGTTTGTGGGGGGGTGAAATTAAGAATTCTGGTTTTGATACGTTAAATCTGAGACACAAATTAACCAGGACACTGGAGATATCAAGTAGGCAGTTGGATATGTGAGCCTAAAGCTCAGAGGAGAGGTCGGGTAGCGAAGCATCACCATCCTACAAGTGAGCCCTTGGGGAGGGCAGGAAAAGAGGGCTGAAGACTGAGGCACCTGAGACTCTCAGAGGGCGGGACCTCAGGAGCCAAGGAGGAAAATCTTTCCTAAGAACGAAGCTTGTTAACCGTGTTCGTGTTGAGTGCTGCTGGGAAATCAAGGAAAATGAGGACAGACAAGAGAACGTCAGATTCGCCAACGTGGTCACTCACGTGCTTGACGAGGGCAAGTTACGGAGATAGGATTTTGGAGTTTTGCTTGTGAAGAAGGAGCAGGGAAATAAGATGGCAGGTGCAAGGTGATGAGGGGTCAAAGGGAACTTAATTTCTCTTAAGGATGTGTAAACGCGAGCGTATGTGTGTGCCGATGGAGGTGAGCTTGTTAAAGTAATTGGAACGAAGCACCTCCACGAAGACATGCAACCCACGTCTATAAAAACCAAGTGGAGAACTGAGAAATTATTTAATGAACGTTTCCCTGGTTTCTTGGAGACAAAATAATCATTTCCCATATAAACATTCCCGGGATTTCTGAGCTATTTTGGAGCCTTGAGTACTCCCATAAAAGTCATTCTGGTGCAGCACTCGGCAGCAAAGGAGCACGTGAAGTGAGGTGAGGAAGGTCCATTTCTTCACAGGACTCGTGCTTTCTCTCAAACAAGGGTCTCTACTTGGTTTTCTACCAAGCGCCAAGTTGTCTGATTTGTACGAGCAACCACAGGAGGAATTTGCAGGGGAAAATATCTTGGTCCAAATAATCAATGTAGTATAATGACACATTATCTAGGAGTTTCGGTGAGGGAGCAGCCGATGCTGAAATTGGGAACCAGTGTGGCTCAGTCACTGCCAGGAGACAGGTGAGCCCCAGCAGGGGGGTGGGGAATTCTTCTGTCTCGCAAGCTTTTATTTCTCTTGCTCTTTCTTTCACAGGGTTATGATCTTTCCAAAACAGGGATGTTACTAATACTTCTGATCTTCCCTCTTCTTAGTAATATGAGTTTATTTGCAGTCTCTAAGCCATACCTTTATAAAGATTTGTTTTTTTTTTTAAGGTTCCTTGTTGGGAGAAGATAGCAGAGAGGGAGAAGGGGAGAGGGAGGAAGGCGAGCTGGAAGGTAGGAAGGAAAGAATAGAGACACAGAGACACACTAAGAAGCTATCTCTTGATCTCTTGAGAACCTTGTAAGAAGGAAACTGCAAACCACTCTTAGGACACCTGAATTACAGTGAGCTCTTTTGCAGCAATGTAAATCCTTTCCCCCTTCCTTCTATTTTTTCTCACATTGAGAATTTGAAGATAGTGCTTGTCAAGATGGAGTAAGTCATAAAAATGGAGAAATGTTAAAGAACATTAAGGAAAAAACAATGCTTATTATACAGTTTGTGTAACTGCTACATGTCAATTTTTTTCTATTTGGAAAAAAAGGATTTCTTTTAGGGAATATATGTGAAGCATGGTATTTACTTCACTTTAAAGAAAAGGTACAAAGAAAGAAAAGAGAGAGAGAAAGAAATACGCTCAGGAACAAGAGAGTTCCAGTGACATTCACAAAATGAAATTCTGAATTTTGAAAGTTAGCCTCAGAGATGAAACATCCATCCACAGAAGAATGGCTGAATAAATGAAGGCCCTCCAAACAGTGGAATACGAGCTGTCATTACAACGAATGGGGGCACTTCTATGGACTGACAAGCAGTGACAGGTACAGGGACTGCCTGGAATACACATTCCTGGAGGTCAGGAGTCCTGTCAGGGTTGTTCATCCCTCTAGTTCAGCTCCTAGGATAGCACCTTGCCCACAACAGGTGTTCAGTAAATATTTACTTAAATAAACAGAAAGGGTCATAGGTCAATACAGCGTGATCTCACTTTGGCAAAAAGCAAAACAAGATAAACCCTATAAATGTGATTACGTCCACTCTGACATATGTGTTTGCACATGGTTATTAGTTTTGAGCTGAAAACATATAATAATTAGCATTAAGGAAAAGATAATCCTCACAAACACCTCAGAATACATAGAAGGGCAGGTTAAGGCCCACAGGGTCTCAAGAATTCTGAGAACTGGGTCAGCGTCTAAGATGAATCCTACCTTCAGGGACTCCCACACTAAAGAGGAGAGAATAAGACGGAGCCAGCCAGGAAAGAGGAGGCGTCCTGTGAAAATTCACACGGAGCAGGGAAAAGTTGAAGGATGGGTTTCTAGGGGATGGGCGTGAGTGCTGGGCAAGCCCCCATCATGGGCACTGGGAAGTTTGGTTTGGGTTCCCTCAAAAGTGGGAGCAGTCAGCCCAACACGACTGGCTTCCTGGAGCCAGAGCAGTGTAACCCGGGCAGCGACTGGAGGGCGGGCACCACGAACGTCCAGCAATGCGCAGAGCAGCTGGGCAGGATCTCAGCTCTGGCAGGCGAGGGGCTGGACTGGGTCTCCAAAGCAGGAGATGCCACAGTCCAAGCCCGACAGCAGCGGAGGTTTAGACTGGTTACTGTGAGCAGACACCAGCAAAACCACCTTACAATACAGGCACGCCCAGCAGCCTCGTGGACCCCAAGTGCATGCATCTCCCCTGGGGTTTCTCAGAGTAAAGTCCACCTGGGCGGTGGGGCGGGGTGGTGGCCAGGGTCAAGTTGAGTCCTGGGAAACGTGGGTATGTGGCTTTGTGCCGAATTCCTTCTTGACTCTAAACTGGGCTGCTGTTATCTAGATGAAGCGGGTGCCATTTACTGAGATGGGAATTCAGGGGGGACGAAGAGGTGAAGACAAAGAATCCACCGTAAGATTTGGTGGAGGGCACTGAGAACTTGGCAGGTGTCACTTCAGTGGAATAGGAGGAAAGCCTGATTAGAGTGGAATAAACAGAGCTCAGGCATCACTTCCTCCAGAAAGCTTTGCTGATACCCAAACCTTCCAGTTCTCCCACCACCAGGCACACAAAACGTGTGCACACCTCACATACTCATATACAGTCATACACATGTATATCACTCATGACATATCCACACACACACACACCAATCACACACACGCATGCACCTCACACACACATCTCACACTTACATATACACACAAAAAACTAAACAAATAAAAAATAAACCGGGCTGCTGTTTTTCTCCTGGCTTCCGAGTACCAACTCTTGAGTGGGGTATTTTCTGATTTTCTTAGCAAGAGAGCTCTCTTCTAGCTACCACAGCACTGGAGGCATGGTCCTGTTATGCAAATGACTCTTTTTGACATTTAGAGACGCTGAACTCCTCTGGACAGGAATGTTTCCTTCACTGAATAAACCTATTACATTGAGTACTGGGTACCGTTCTAGTTGTTTTACTTCCCCAGCAACTAAGTATCCTGCTCTCAATGCATTAAATGAATGAAAATATTTCACTTGTCCTGTTCTCCAAATTATACCTTCTACCAAATTCCAATAAATACTCATTAAGCAACCGCTGTGTGTCAGGTATAGTGCAAGGAACTATAGTGTTCCTGCCTTCATGGAGCTTACAGTCTACCGGAGAGTCAGGTAACTAAATATGAAAATTTCAAACCAGGTCACGCAGTCTGATAGAGGGAGGATAAAGAAGAAGCACCTAACCTATACTGTGAAATGTATCCTTCAGCTACCTACCCTGACCTATGAATAAACTTACCTATATTCACCTCAAGCCTTTCTTTTCTTTCCATATGTGTCTTTCTTGGTCTACCTTGGTCTTATTACAAAGTTATCACTTCTCTACTATTTTTAATCTCTCTCTTTTTTCTTGTCTATTTTCCCTCAGCCTAAAAACTTTATCAAAATGTCTCTGATTTGATAAACACCCTATCTTTACTTTAAATGCAACCCTTGTTTTTATTCTATTTTCTCTTTCCCATCCCTGTTAAGCTTTTTTTTTTTTTTTTTTTTGCGGTACGCGAGCCTCTCACTGTTGTGGCCTCTCCCGTTGTGGAGCACAGGCTCCGGACATGCAGGCTCAGCGGCCATGGCTCACGGCCCAGCCACTCCGCGGCACGTGGGATCCTCCCAGACCGGGGCATGAACCCGTGTCCCCTGCATCGTCAGGCGGACTCCCAACCACTGGGCCACCAGGGAAGCCCCCTGTTAAGCTTTTAAAAAAAGTTGTCTACACCCTATTTTGTACCTCCCATTCACATCTCAGCCTGGTGCAATCTGGATTCCATCCCCACAGTTTTCTGGGACTGTTTCTACCTAAGATCCCTGATAACCTAGTGGTCTCATCCTTGAGCACTTTTACAAACACACCTTACTTACTCTTGCTGCGACCGACACCTGAACCTGTTGGCTGCTTTCTTCTGGGAACGCACTTGTCCTTTGGGATTGGAGACACGGTCACTCCTGGCTCACCTCCTCCCCCTCTATTGCCTGTTCTCAGATGCCTCGGTGTCCTTTTTCTGCGTCCTCTCGTTTTATCTCAGAGTTCTAGCCAGGGTCCTCTAACCTTCTTCCTCCATGTTCTCCCCTTTGGTAATGACAGCCATCCCCCATATTTAGAAAGTTTGCTTTACAAAAAAAAGTTTGCTTTTCACTTTCAGGAAAGACCTACGTTTGCATTGTTTTCGATAACCGAAAGAAATCCGAAGAGAACGTTTGCTTCTATGAAACAACGCAAATATCAAAAATAGCATTCAGCATCTGTTTTGTATCGATCTGTTGTAGAGGTAGCGTGCAGCCCGAGCAGTGAGTGTGGCCGCAGAGCTGGTCCTCCAGGAACTACACGCGGCATCCCAGCATCACGCTGCCAGAGCTTTGAACTGTGCCTGTTGCGTCTGTGCTTTACCTTATTTTGGGCATCCGTTAGCAAGACGTGTCCTAAGATGACTGCTTCTTCACTCTATGCCATTTCTGCTTACAGAAGGTTTCCTAGGATGTTCTACTTTAAGATAGTGGGGAAACCTGTATCACCAAGTCCCTTCACTTCAGCTACCAGCACCTCTGACTTCTCTTCACAGCTCCAGACCTTTATCTCAAATGCAGCAAAGCCTAATCTGAACTCATTCACCAGACTCATCCCTCTCCCCAGTCCTGCTCCTCTCTTTGGGTTCGTCCGGTGGAAATTTAGACACCATTCCACTTGTAATTGGTGATTCAGACACGTATGTTCTGGGGCCAACCCTCACACATATTACTTTATCATTTTTCACTTAGACTGTCACCACAACGGCCTTCAGAACAGGCAGGTTCCTCCCCGTCATTCCCTGTTTCCTCCTATCCACTCTCCAACATGTGATTAGAAAGATTTTTCTAAATTATAAATCTAGTCATAAGCCAGACAACCTTCCCTGCTGAAAACGCTTCACTGGTTCTGAAAGATGTTTAGCAATTGCAAAATGGCAGCCCGTGTGCCATATCCAACTACTTATGCGTGCTATTTGGCCCAGATAGTAAGAGAAAAAAAAGCCGAATTTTAAGAATTCTGAATATTGTTAGAAGGGGCACACACTGTCCAGTTCTAGACTCCAATTCTATTGTCATCTATCCAGGTGGCCTCATTCTTTACGTTTCTGGTCCAGCTCCTGTATAGACCCTGGATCTCAGGGGTCAAGGTTTTCACACAGCAAACAAAGCCATTCCTGACCTGGCCCTGCCCACCTTTCTAATCTTATTTCATGCTTTTAACTCAGGTCTGCTGATGCCAAGGCTTGTGTTTATCTACTACACCACACTAATGAATGCTACTTCTTTGAACCCTTGGGCTTATGAAATGTGAGAGGCCAACGCAGATAATAAATGGAGCAACAAACTCAAATGACAAGGAAGGAGTATGTGTGGAGTGGGTGTGGGTAAGAGGGACCAGACACAAAATCAGTGAGATAAAGTCAGTTGTGTGGGAAACACATCCAAAGATGTGGCATCCCATTTATTTTGGTGTCAGGGTTAAGGCAGTAAAATAATTGATTTTTCCAATCCCTGTGTTTTATTCATCTTTGTAGCCTTAGCCTGATCCTTAGCAGGCACTGAATAGATGCTTACCGGGTAATACATTTTTGTGGACATTTGCAAGAAGCTCAATGTCCTGCTACTCCCAGGCCTCAGTTTCTCTTTTTTCCATCTCTCTCAGTATACCTACTGGGTGTTCAGGGTACATTCATGTTGTACCCAGTACACCTGCTTTCAGTGTACCCCAGATAATCCTAACACCAAAGTAAGTAAATGAAAAAGAATTAAAAGTATGGCTAGGGCTTTCCTGGTGGCGCAGTGGTTGAGAGTCCGCCTGCTGATGCAGGGGACACGGGTTCGTGCCCTGGTCTGGGAAGATCCCACATGCCACAGAGCAGCTGGGCCCGTGAGCCATGGCCGCTAAGCCTGTGCGTCCGGAGCCTGTGCTCCGCAACGGGAGGGGCCACAACAGTAAGAGGCCCACGTACCGCAAAAAAAAAAAAAAAAAAGTATGGCTAGAGATAGTAAATCCAGGGAGAGGATTCCATAGGAAAATAAAGGAAGGAAATGCTTTCTCCTCCCTTTTGCTTTTCTACCACTTGAACACAAGCTAAACCCATTATGTAGACATAAATAATATTATTGCTAAGACTAATGACATAGGAATTGTAAATATAGAGTGAGAAGCTATAATTCCCAGGGAATGTGGAAGCATTTTCCTTGCCTCATGCTATGGGTTTAAACAGCTTGGCTGGCCACCACTTCTGCCATCTTTGATCCTTGTTCATCTTGGGATGCCACTGGGGCATACCCCGCCCATCCCTCACACAAAAGTCTCCAAACACATACAGAACACAAAGCATGAGGCTCAGACTTCAGTAGGCGTAAGAGTCATCCAGAAAGCCTGTAAGATACGGATTCCTGGGCCCTCCCATCCTGAGACAATAGGCTCAGGTGGTGCCAAGTCATCTGCATTTTAAACAAGTTTTCCTGGGGATTCAAAAGCAGACAAACAAAATTTCTCGGAAATTGAGAAACAATGTCATAAACATGAGTATTGTACAACATAAAAGATTTTCACGTTAAGTACCATGATTTGCTCTCAGGCATGGTCCAATTCCAACATGATTATCTTTTACTGTTCCCATTGCTAAGTAATTTTTAAATTAAATGTCAAAAATTTTGCTCTTGTCCCCCTGATTGCAGTTACCACATCCTCAAAGAAACATTGTCTGTGTGCCCTTCATTTGTAACCTATTTCATTGGGTACTTATTTCTGACACTGAGGCAGCTAAGCACTTGAAATATATATTATGCAACAGTGCCTAGGTCCCACGCTCATTAAAATGATACTAAATTCTTAGGGGTTTTGTTTTTTTTCTTCATAGCATGTTGGCAGTCATTCACTTATAGTGTAATTCAGTACTGCAGCTCACTCCAATCAGTTCATCTCAATTCTGATCGTTATGTTCAAAGGCTTACTCTATCCAGATGCCAAGTTTCCTCAACTGGACAAAAGCATAGCAGAAATATTTCTGTTTGGCAAGGCCAGGCAACTTTTTGGAGGCATTATCATGCCGCGGCAGGGCACCAGTCAGGTTATAATTTGCCGTAATTGTTCTTCCCAAAAACAGCAACAATGATTACCTCTAGGTCACTGGCACTCAAAGAAGGATTCCTCCTCGGCCACTGTAACCACCAAAGTACTTTCTGCAAACACCCTACTCAGGATTAGACTGTGAAGAATCTTGGATTCTGTCTTTCAGTTGATTGATCTGGTACATGTTTCTTTTTTTTTTTTTTTTTTTTGGTGGTACGTGGGCCTCTCACTGTTGTGGCCTCTCCCGCTGCGGAGCACAGGCTCCGGACGCGCAGGCTCAGCGGCCATGGCTCACGGGCCCAGCCGCTCTGCGGCATGTGGGATCTTCCCGGACCAGGGCACGAACCCGTGTCCCCTGCATCAGCAGGCGGACTCTCAACCACTGCACCACCAGGGAAGCCCTGGTACATGTTTCTTAATGGGTTAAGTCATAAACTTGACTGTGTATGTGCATGCATATTAGAAACATGGATATAACTCAGGGAAATCACTGGTCTCCCATAAAACCATCAGCGCACTATATGCATCATCTCCCCCACCTGCCATGTTTACAAGGCACCCCAAGGAGAACTAGCCTAAAACCCAGCAATCCATCTGCCTCCTAGTTCTAAGGGGTAATTATTGCCTCATCAGAGCAAAGAGAAATGTATGTCATGCTGCTAACCACGTCAGGTGACTGCTGTATGTGACAGGCTTGCCCAGGTCATTAGCTTTTCTAATAGAGGCTGGAGTTGTGGCACAACGACAAACATGCATAACAATGCACTACCAACAAAAAACAGGGAGAAAAATGCACGGAGGCCTAGATTCAATGGGCCACACCCAGAACACAAATCACAAATAGGGGTTTTATCACTTCTCTGGGCACGTTAAAACAGGAAACATGGGGAGGGGGAGTGAGAGGGAAGGAAGATAGGGTGATTTGATGCCAAAATATTGGTTAAAAAAAAACTGACTAAAAATAAAAGAGAGGACATGAAAGCAGGGTTGTTGTTTTTTTTTCCTATTAACTTACTAGTAACTGTACTTCCTTATGTATTCTTTTTTTTTTTCTAAGAAAGCATTAGTTAACATTCATTAAGAACGTACAATGTTTTCCTTGCCATGCACACAAAATAGGGCCTGGTCTCCAATACAACATAAGCTTAGCTGTGCCCACCTGAGGTCATAGTGACTAAGACCCAGCACAAGTTGTAAGGAATAGACTCTTTTAACAGGAGAATGACGTCCAAGTGCAAAATGACACGTGCTGATGAAATGCACAAAACATATGCATCTCTTCAGAGAAATTCTGCTAATAAGAAGCTATTAAAAGAAAAGCTCTGGGGACACGCCCTCAATGAATTGCAAAAGTCACATACAGCTTCTTCCCTCTGAAATGAGATAGAGACAACATACAAATTAGCACATAGAATATCAAATCATTAAATGTTCCTCTCAAGGCTCCCGTGGGAAGGAAAGGGAGAAGAAGGCAGTGGAGGGAGGGAGGAAAAGCAGGTAAAAACGGACAGGTCACTCTGAAAATAGCGCCCGGGCTTTTAATTTCACAGACCAGTAAAAATTAAAGGAAAAGCATGAGGGTGAGGGTGGAGGACATTTCAACACAGAGTTGTCATTTATTTTGCTGAAGTACAACTCCAACCACTGTTTGGATTTTTCTGTTATAATACAAACGATAGGAAAGCCAGTCTCTCAAAATAAAGGATAGCCCTTTATAATAAGTAAAGTTAACTTTATGTAAACTCAATGCATTATCCTTCTTTTAAAAACTGAATATCTTAGGACATTTGATGCTCTTCACAATTAATACAGCCTTTGATACAGATTTAGGGAAAGACTCCAGTTTGCAGTTTTAAAACTGTAATTTTCAAATTAAATTGCATTGTGTTTGAGTAACATCTTCGTCTCTAATTTCACTATCAGATTGTAAGAACCCCTCTAACTCCTCATGCCCTCTTTCACATTAATGAATGTGATGATTTATAAAGAAAACAAACTAATGCACAACAATCACAGTAAGGTTATGAAGTTACAGCAGCAACAGACATCTCTAAATTATCTGAGTTTCATTCTAGCAGAGGATGGTAGTTTTAAGATTTGCATGTACCTTGGTCTCTGATCTAACTGCCATGATAACCAACATGTATTGCAGCTTCAGTGTTGAAGTGGCTGGACTAAAACCAGCTATTTCCCCCTGCTGGTTGGACGTGTTTTACAGTCTCTACCTCATTGCCTGCAGCTTCAATACTCCCCATAGTACTAAACCCATTTATTTCCCATCCATCAACTGGCCTCCTAAAGCATCATTAACATGCCCCCCAAAGACCTTGCTCCTGTCAATTTTAGTCAGCACAGCACTCAAAAGCCATCATGGGGCTTTACCAGGGCTCTTAGGAAAGGAAAGCAAAGAACGACAAGGCATCAACCCAAACCTTGGGGAATAGCCAAGCAGGAAGATGAGACCCAGGAACAGAGGGAGTCCTATCTGGAGGCAGGATTCAAGGCTAAAGATCGAAAGGTAGGTTTAGAGACACCCATCATTAGGTGCTTCTGCCACTCAATTCTCAACTAGTTAATGGCAGAAGGATCAATATCTACTTTCAATTTTCATGTACAGCATTATGGCCTTGGTGGGAGACAGGTCTCCTGGGAAGGAGGGTTGATCCAGGAAATGGGTCTTGGAAAGAATGATTCATGGCCAAAATTAACAATTTTATTTGTTTGCCAAATATATTTTCTAAGATCTATTTGGGGATTTTTCTTTTGTTTTGACCAACTTTTTCTTTTTTGCTGGTAACACTGCTCACCGTGAAGTCAGTCAGAGAGAGAATGATTATGTGGAGAGAATTTCAGGAATAAATGTGGAATTGAGTTATGTAAACAAAGCCGTGTCAGTGTGAGATGATATTCCCCTGGGTTCATCCACATTCAACCAGAGTGATTCCTGAACTCCAAAATGGAGTGAAAGTAAACAGCATTGCATTCTGCAAATACGACTCTGGGTTTTTGGAATCTTAACTGCTCCAGCAGTTTTCCTTTCTCTTTCTTCCTGGGAGAGTGTCAAGCAAACCATCAGTGGGTTTCCATTTTACACTGGATTCAGCAACATGTTTTAAAATATAATACTTCGATAGAATTTTTTCAAAACCAAGTAGAGAATCTGAAGCCTTGTAGAGAAAAAAATATAAAAATAAGCGGCACAGTATTTCTAATATACAACTTATGCATCGGGTGGAATTATTTTGTGAAAGTATATAATAAATCTAAAGCTACACTTTTAAAATCCCTGAAAATGTAATCACCAATACTAAATACAATGGAATATTGTATCCTGCTAAATTAGGGCATTAATCATAGCACCTTGATTCATATGTCCCTTTTCATGCATGTGTTAACCTTCAAATTACATTTTTCCTAAATAAATTCTAAAAATTATCCTCTGTGAAACATTCTTCATGAATCATAAGACAATCACTCCTTTAAATTTTACCCAAATTCCTAATACTTTTCAAAGAATACAAGTCCTTCTAAGTCATGTGCTTCAATTTGTATAATAGGCTATGTCAACAGGTAAAGGTGGCACCTTCAGGAAGAGATTTATGCCTTTACCAAATATACTCACAACTCTAAGGAAACCTCCTCAAACATGTATCGAAACTGACATATGTTCTTTGTATTAACGAACATCATTTATTAAGCACCTCTACAGGCCAGGACCTGCACTAGGAATATACTTAGGTACGTGGTCTCTCTCAACCTCTCGGCTACTCTACAAGGTAGGTATTATCATCCCATTTTATGGATGTAACAACTGAGGCTTAAGGAGATTAAGCGACTTGCCCAGGGTCACACAGCTTGTAAGGGGTAGAAAGGCCAGGGATTCCGGCCCAGGCCTGTAAGGTTACAAAGCCTGTGCTCTTTCCCTCTAAAATACAAGGTCAGGCTGGTCCTGGGAAATAAACTACCTTGATCCTGACCTCATTCATTAGGAGTTGCTTTATCTTTGAGGATTCCATTAACAGAAGTACACAGGCTTACAAAGATTGCTAGTATAAAATGTAAGCTACTTTTTCCAGATTTAATGGAGGAATACATTTTACAAACAGTCATAGAAGCAAGGAGTTAGATTTCACATAGTAAATTATCAACTAGAATAACATACAAAAACAGGTATGAAATTTCATTAGGTTGAACCATTTGAAAATGCTGTGTTCGTAGGTCAAAACAGCCAAAAAGATGCAAGCTCGTATCATTCATCCTAATAACTAACGTCCAGTCCTAGACTCTAAGGGGCCCTCTCCAGATGCATTTAAAATGCCGGGCAATGTACACACTTCCTGCCTTCATTCCCGCAGGTACTGTACCTGAGCAGAAGCTGTTGCTAATGGTCCTTGCTGAGCGCCCAGAGCTGCTGGGGTTGAACTCTCTGCTCTCTTCCTCCGAGAAGGGAGACTCAGACGCTGGGGACACTTGGTGCTGTTGCCGAGGCAGATGGGGCCGAAGAATCAAACGGGGAATCCGGCTCCGGGAAATCTCCTTCTCGTGATGCTGCACTCTCTGCTCCTTCTCCAAATTGGACATCAGAAATAAAACAAAAGAACATTTGTTGCCCCCTCTGAACTCCAGTCTGCTTCTCAGCTCAGTTTCTAAGAAGCCACATTTCTGAATATTGAATCTTCACAGAGTAGTCCTTGTTTCAGTAGCTAAAATGAACTCCAGAACTCTTCTAGTCAGCTAAGCCTTCTAATTTACTGAAGAGCACACACTCCAGCACGGATGTACTTACACACACACACACACACGCACACACGCACACTTCCAGCCGCTAGCAGAAAGGCTATTCCGTTCTCTCAGGCAGCTCCTAACTCACCTTCTCATTCTGGCTTTTCCTATCACATTTAAGCTTTCCGCTCTCTCAAAGGCTCTTCATAACTCACAGCACACTCTGGTTATTACTTGATTTCCTCCAGACTTCCATTTTGCTTTCCCTGAATTAGCTGTGATACTTTCACTTCTGTTTTCCTGTCTCCTCACAAAGTAGACCCCTATACCTGAAACAAGTCTTTCCTGATAGATCATGCAGCCTGATCTTTCAAATCCCCTCTCTTCCGGCCAGGATTTTAATTATTCATTAATATCCTGGTACACAAGGCTTGTTGCCAACAGAAAAGCAAACAAAAATCCAATACCCAGTAAGATGGCTCCACCTTTTACATCACGTTTAGCTTTTGTTTTCCTTACAGGTCACCCATAGGAAGAGATTTTTCTCTCTCTCTCCTTCAAAACACAGAATTAAATGCGGAGGGCCGTGCCTTCCTTGGCTTTAAAAATGCCTAAAAAGCAGCATTTTAGCAATATTTTTCAATTTTTAAAGTGCTTTCCCAACCATTATCTTGTTTAATCTTTACAACCGAGGCCACAGGGAGGACGCTAATTTGTGTCCCTATTTACAGATGAGGAAACTGAGGCTAAAAGAGCAAAGATGCTTAGCCAAACTGCTGCACATCATCTAGAAGCAGAACGGGCCTGCAGTCTGTCCAGTGCTTTTCGGGGTCACCACCACCCTTCCATATTAAAATGGACTCCTAGGAGGAGCTCTTCGCAAAAAAACCCACTGCTCACTCCAACCTCTGCAATTGAAAAAGGGCTTTGGATTAGGTAACAAACACTATTTGGAAATATGACCTCCTGCTCATTTCCACGCGGCTTACCAGGAAGGGTCGCTGCCAAAGTAAACACCTCTGGGAGGCCCTCACAGTGCAGAATTGAAGGGAAAGCCCCAGCCGCGGGTTAAGTCCCGCGGTCGCTCAGGCATCCACCCTATCCAGGGGAGAAAGCCGCACCCAGCCTCGGGGTTTGTTCTGCACATCAGTCACCCAGCAGGTATCACCCGTCAGCCACTCCGCTCGGCACAAGGCAGACCCTGAACCAATGCTGGAGTCCTTATTTCTCAGTCCCCAATACATCAAATCCTTTTTTATTCACATCACACACAGAGGACATCGACTGAGAGCTAGATCCCAAATCTCCAATTTCAGGGGATGGGATTAACCATTCAGAGTCAGTCTTTTTAATCCTCGGGCCAACCCTCCAAACACAGTATCACCTGCCCATCTCCCAGGTCTCATCACCTGAGCAACTGTCCCCTGCCTTCTCATCGTGCCCACCACCTCCTT